>NW_028126588.1:0-693015 GCF_965194825.1 Balaenoptera physalus | reverse complement strand
AAATATGCACAAAGATGCCCAAAGTGTATGCTCAGCAGTCCCTCAGAGTCGACAGCCTTTCTATTGTGATCTATTTATGATTTATTTCTTAAATGACTAATGAGGCTTAGTCAGATTTTTCTGACAGCTTTGGGTCTTCAGCTTTCTGCTTTCATCATTTGTCCTTAATAGCAAAATCTAGATTTAAAGTGTTTTAGTTTTCTATTCACTTATACATAGTTATATAGATAAAAGATGTCAACATCCCATACAAATGCACCCTTCCCTACTTCTACCCTCAATATTTTGTGGAGATTTCTGTCTTTATGCAGAGAGTGTATTTGGAGGGGGTGGGGGGAGGGGGTTCCCCTGTTTAAATAAAATTGCATTTAGTATAAACCCAAATCAATACTTTATACCATTAGTACCACCAATATGCCACTCAGGCTGTCCTAAAAGCATCCCCAAAGCAGTTCCTGTGGGAAACAGAAAACAGGCTGTTTGCAGTTCATGAAGAACACCCCAATACTATTCCATTGTATTTTATGTCAAAAAAAGCATGATCTCTATCAATTTGAGACATCATGTTTTAGAAAATTTGGATATAAGATGCATTTTTTCCCTTTCCTAGCTAACCTAAATTAATAGCAAAAGTAATCATTTACTGAGCACCTACTGTGTTACACAAATTATTTATAATCTTTATAACACACTTACAATGTAGGCATTATAATTGCCATTTTTAAAATGAGGAAATTGAAACTCAGAAATACAATATAATCTGAGCAGAGTTACACAGCTATTGAATGGCAGAGCTAGTATTTAAACCTGTCTCGTCATGTTCCAAAGTCTATGTCTGTATTAAGATAGGAAGACTATAACTTTCTGATACTCAATACACCTAAAAAAGTGAAATTTAGAGAATGTGAAAATTCCCCCCATATCAGAAAACTAGTCTAAGTTTTAAAAGAAGTATCATGAGCAGAATCAGGCAATTAAGTAAGAGTACTATTCAAGTACACAAATCACTGTGATCATTGGAGAACATGTTACTGTCACATGAAAGGCAATGAGAGAAGAATAGTATTTACAGCGGTGGGAGAAAATTTCTATGTCTTTATGCTTCTTTGCCTTTTAAAATGTTAATCTCATAATGATAAAACTAAAGGAACAATAGGTTTTGTTTCCAAAAGCTGCTAATAATGATATGTTCACTATACCATAGGCTGTTTAGGCCAGTGTGTTTGTGCATTACTTGTTTATTTATGTATATACTTAATTTTTAAAATGTCTTTTATTATAAATATGATATACCTTCGTTGTTACATATTCAAGCCATAGAGAAAGGCATAGAATCGTTTTTCGTTATATTCTTCCAGATTTTATTATTTTTTCACTTCCTTTTCCTTTCCTCCCTTTATTTGAGGTTGTTATTTATGGAAAGGCTGGCCCAAAGCTTGAAGTTTCTAATGACTCTATTAAGCTTCTACCATCCCACTTCCTGCTTCCAAGTGGCAACCACTTTGAATTTTTCAACTTGATCTTTTGGTGTTTACCTCTGTGTCTCCATGTAACATGTTTATACATGTTTCTACTTCCTGTATTTTCTAATTGAAATTACCTTTTGACTTCCCATTTTTGGAAGATGAGGATTTATATCTTTTCACAATCCCTTCTCAACCCCCACTACACACACACACACACACACACACACACACACACACACACACACATTCTTTCAACTTGGTAAGAGTGAAATTTTGGTTTTGTTTTTTAGGACTGAATCCAGTATACTATGATCACTTTTTCTTGTACATTTTGTTTAACTTTGAGCTAATATTTTCTCTCTTTCATATTCTATCAACTTTATATGTACTCTTCACTAACTCAACTCCAAAGCCTCCTTCTGTTGTATAATAAACTTCTTATTATATCCAAACACATTAGGTCTTCTCCGAATTTTCTCTTCTTACTAAAAAATAACTTTCCTGGAAACTTCTAAGCTGCTACAACCTGGACTCGTTCCTCTCTGTGCCCACCTTTGGTCCTGGACACACTTCACTATCATTTTAATTCCCTTCACCTGTCTCTTTTGTAGGATCTCCTATTTCCTGGGTTCCATCTCTTGTTGGGGAAGAAGGGAGTGTTTGTTTGTTTACTTCCTGTTTGGGTGGAGTATATCTTCCAGCATATTCCTAATAAAGAGATGCATGTGAAACATTTTTTGAGAATTTACATATGTGAATATTCCCTTATTCTATCATCTTTCTACTTAATAGTTTGGCAAAGTATAGAACACTAGATTGGAAACTGGCGTCTCACAAAATTTTGAAGGTATTTCTCAGCTGTCTTCTAGGCCCAAATGTGACTGAAATCATTCAAATTCTTATCTTTTCTTTGAAACCTGGTTGTCTCTCTCTCTCTTTCTCTCTCACCTTGTCAATATTCCTCTATTTCACAGGTATATACTTTGATGGGCTCTGTTTCCTTCCATTATGTTAGGCACTCTGTGTGTAAATCCCTTTTGAGTGCAAACTTATATTCTCCAGATCTGCTAATCTTTTGAAAATTATTTTATTCATGACTTTATCCTTTCTATGGACTTTTTTCTCTTTTTGGAAATTTCTATCAGATCTCTTGGACTGTTTCCTTTCTTTTTCCCCCTCACTGTTTCCTATTTATTTGCTTCTTTACCCTAGTTTATGCGAGAATTGTTGACTTCATATTCTAAATCTTGTGAATTTTTCTTTTCTGCTCTAATAGTTTCAATTTTCAAAATATCTCTATTAGTTCTTTGAATGTTACTTTTTCAAAGCATCCATTTTAGTTTATGAATGCAATATCTTATGGCTCTGAGGATACTTATGCTATTTTAATAATGTTTTTCTTCTCTCGACTTAATTCATATTTTCTTTTTCTTTTTTTTTTCTACCTGTTTTGTTGCTTGCCTGTTTGCTCATAGTTAAGAGTGGTACATTGGAAACCTAAATGGAAACTCTGAGAGCAGATGAATTTCTTAAACTGTGGTCTTCATGTAGAGTGATCAGGCGGGGACATTTCCTTGTGGAAATCCTGATGTTGGCGTATTTAGAGCTTTCCTCTGGGGCTGCTCAAATTCCCAAGCAAAGTCGTCCTCTGTCCTGCTTGGAGGGAATCCTCCTGGTTGCTACTTCGGGAATTTGTTTTTTCCCCAGCTTGCTAACACACATCCAATTTTGTGATTTATTATTAAAATTACATTCTCTTGGGACTTCCCTGGTGGTCCAGTGGCTAAGACTCTGTGCTCTCAATGCAGGGGGCCCAGGTTCGATCCCTAGTCAGGGAATTAGATACCACATGCCAAAACTCAGAGTTCACATGCCGCAACTAACAGATCCCTCATGTCACAACTAAGACCTGTCACAGCCCAATAAATAAATAAATATTTTAAAAAATAATAAATAAAATTACATTCTCTCACTTGAACACAATTTATGTGAAGGAACTAGGATGACTAGGAGGCAGAGGTGTCATGCACTTAAAAATTATCTCAGCGGAATTTTTCTTTTCAGTGATGTCCTTAATACTTTACTGTTTGTGAGGGCCTGTTACAAAAGCAAACTCTTGGAGTTAACAAAAGTGTGTATAAGGTATGGGATTATGAAGTTGAGGTCAGCTGATAGAGAAAATTGAACCAGGTGGCATTAGCACCACAATTCAGGGTTATATTTTTTCTGTAAACTACAGCACCAAAAACTTAATTGGCTAAATCAAGTTGTCCTTCCTCATAGAGTTCACAGTCTATAATGTTGAAAGCTATTTTGGTGAGTGTTATGTTGCAATTTACAATAAAAAGTATATATTCAGTCTTCAAACCCTGCTCCTGCCACAAATCTCCTAAAAGTCTTGGAATTTCCTAAGTGATAAGGACAACAAAGGTGTGTTTTTATGTTAATGAGGTGACTTTTGGAAAGAACCTAAGGATGGGGGCTGGTTGCTAGCTGAGTCAAAGATTTGATTAGAATGTTGGAACTTTCACTTTCCTCCCCACCCCTGAACTTCCAGCCTCAGGGGAGGGGACAGGGCTGGAGACTGAGTTCAGCCAGCAGTGTTGTAATCAGACATGCCTTTCAGGAAGCCTCCATAAAAACTCAAAAGGAGGGGTTCCAAGAACTTCCGAGTTGGTGAACACGTGGAGATTTGGGGAGTCACACCCAAAGAGGGCAAGGAAGCTCCATACCCTTTCTCATACCTTACCCTAGGCATCTCTTTTATCTGGCTACTTCTGAGTCATATTCTTTTATAATAAACCAGCAATCAGTTAAGTAAATGTTTCTCTGAGCTCTGTGAGCCACTCAAGCAAATTAACCCCAAACCAAGGAGGGTCGCTGGAATTGCTGATCTATAGTCAATCAGTCAGAAGCACAGGTGATAACCTGGACTTGCGATTCACATCTGAAGTGTGTGTGTGTGTGTGTGTGTGTGTGTGTGTGTTTGTAAGGAGGTGGGTGGCAGTGGAGGGCCATGTGGTCTGGTAGGACTGAGCCCATAACCTATGGAATCTGATGCTGTTTCCAAGTATATAGTGTTAGAATTGAGTTGAACTGTAGGACACCCTGTTGGCGTCCAGAAAACTTCTTGGTGGTGGGAAACACCCTCCCTCCACACATTAGAAATGGGGTGTTCAGAGGACCAAAGAGTGAGTTTCCAAAATAATTGAGATCGGTTCAAAAGTGACACTGAGATGCGTGTGCACAGACACACAAATCCTTCACTGTGTTCATGAAATTCACTTTTATTTAATAGAGTAGGAAGTTTGTCAGTGTGTGGGGGGAAGAAAAAAAATACAAACCTCATTAAGTAGAAGTAAATAAACTCATATTGAACATTTTTGCCATTTTAGAATCAGACAACAATCTGTGACTTCAGATATTGAATAAAAATGTAGTACGTGTGCTGGTAAATTTAAGAGGCCCCCTACAGATGACTTTAAAATTATAAAATTACCTAATTTTATTTCCAAGTCAAAATCTAGAATAACTTTATGAATATCACCAACTAATTCATGGCTTCTTGGGATAGATCCTCAACCACATGACAACTTCTGATAACTGGAATATTACTTTTATGTGTCAGTTCAAATTCCTGGGAAAGTGGATCGGTTTGGTCTAGCTAATCTTAATGAGCCTGTCCACCGAGTTCACTGGTTGCCTGCCACCTTTGGATCTGCTGCCCATTAGTCACATGCCCACACCTGAGCAATGAACTCTGGAGGAAGGACAACTGGAGATGGGCTGCACGTCATGGTCACTAGGCAAGAAGGAATTGTCTGAAGGAAAACTTTTACCTGGAAGGGAAATATCATCATTTCCTCCCTAGCTTTAAGATTCAATGTTTTTCCATTGCTTTTTAAAAAAAAAATTTATTAGAGTATACTTGATTTACAATGTTGTGTCAGTCTCTGCTGTACAACAAAGTGAATCATATATATATATATATATATATATATATATATATATATATATATATATATATATATATATGCTCTTTTTTAGATCCTTTTCCCATATAGGTCATTACAGAGTACTGAGTAGAGTTTCCTGTGCTATACAGTAGGTCCTTATTAGCTATCTATTTTATATATAGTAGTCTGTATATGTCAATCCCAATCTCCCAATTTATCCCTCCCTCCCATCCTCCCTGGTAACTGTAAGATTGTTTTCTACATCTGTGACTCTCTTTCTGTTTTGTACCATGATTTTAGATTCCACATATAAGCAATATCATATAATATTTGTCTTTCTCTGACTTAGTTCACTCAGTATGACAATCTCTAGGTCCATCATGTTACTATTTTTTGTCATTCTTTTTTATGCCTCAGTAATATTCCATTATATATATATGTATACACACACACACACACACACACATATCATGTCTTTTTTATCCATTCATCTGTTGACGGACATTTAGGTTGCTTCCATTTCCTGGCTATGGTAAATAGTGCTGCAATGAACATTTGGGTGCGTGTATCTTTTTCAAATTATGGTCTTCTCTGGATATATGCCTGGGAGTAGGATTGCTAGAACTTATGGTAGCTCTAAAAACAATTAATGCTGGAGACGGTGTGGAGAAAAGGGAACCCTTGTACACTGTTGGTGGGCATGTAAGTTGGTACAGCCACTATGGAGAACAATATGGAGGTTCCTTAAAAACAAACAAAACCTGCGGGGCGGTGGTGGTGGTGGTGTGATGAATTGGACGATTGGGATTGACATGTATACACTGATGTGTATAAAATGGATGACTAATTAAAACAACAACAACAACAAAAACTACTAAAAATAGAGCTTCCATTGCTTTTAGGATCGATCCTACAAAGGCTGATGTGACTGGGCCCCTGCCTCGCCTCTTCTCTCATTACTCTCCGCTCTTTCTCTCTGCTGCAGCCATGCTGACTTTGCAGTTTCTCAAATCACCCTTGTTTCCATGTTGCCCCACAACATTTGCCTAGGCTTTTCCCTTTGCCCACCTAATAATCACCCTTTAGATCTCATTTCAAATTACATTCTCAGTGTCTTTGAAGAAGTCCACAGAACAACTTACTTCTGAAAATTAGAGCTGCCAATTAAATTCCATTTTGTTATGGAACTAATTGTGTGAGTCTGTTGATCGGGGTTCAGGACACACTAACCCAAAATATGACACCGTGGCATACTGAATATTTTAAGCTGAAGGAATTTGAGAAAGAGCATATGTAGAAAGGACTCTCTGACCTTCCCCTGCAGGAGATCATAAGACCCTTATGTGAGGGGTGCCTTTTCTATACCCAGAGAAAATGTTCATCCTCATCTCCAAGACGTCAAGAGGAATTAGACTGAAAAGGCTTTGCTATTTCCCCTAATTTACCGCACTAAACTCATACCCCTTTTTGTCCTATCATATTTTCCATGACTTTCTACTCTTCTTCCAACCAAACAGAAACACTCTCAGGTTTAACCACTTCTTCAGGTCTTCATTTTCTAATGAAGCTTCCGGTGTCACGTGAAACTTACAATAAACGAATTTGTATGCTTTTCTCTTGTCAATCTGTCTTTTGTTAGAGGGGTCTCTGTCAAGAACTTAGAAGAGTAGAGGAAACAGCTCTTTTTCTTCCCTACTTCAGTAACCAGGTAAGAGGCTATCAAGGTAGTCAAAAAAGAGGAAGTCTCTAGATGGTGAGAAGGGTCACACTGTGTTGAGTAGTGATTAGCAAGCAGAGAAGAGTTAGTAGCAGGGGAGTAGTACTACTCTCAGAAGTCACCTCTCTCATCTCTGAAGTCTCCTCACATTTGCTACTTAGGCAGTGAATTGTTCCCATAGTATTTTTTTCTTCTCCTTATCTGAGATGCTCATTGAAGACCACATTTATAAGATACAACTTAATCAATATATGTGGATGGCTTGGTGCATTATACTTGGAAAGTTTTTAATTATTATTGAGTAATAAGTAAGCTTTGTTGAAGCCTTGTCTTTCCTTTTTTTTAGTGTTTGTAATATACTTTGATTTGATTGGATTTTTTACTGAAGTATAGTTAATTCACAATGTTGTGCTAGTTTCAGGTATACAGGAGAGTGATCCATTTTTATATATACATATGTTAAGATTAAGTTTTATATATATTATATAATATATATATATTCTTTTTCAGATTCTTTTCCATTATAGGTTATTACAAGATATTGAGTATAGTTCCCTGTGCTATACAGTAGTTGCCTTTTCATGTTCTTATTAGGTTTCATCTTCCTGCATTTTACTTTTTAAGATGCATTTTTTTTAAACGGGAAACTTTTTTCTGATTATGTTAGTCTATGGACTATCATGGTTCTCTAAATTCAGAAATATATATTAGTAAATGTTCCCTTCCTCATCCCTACATTCATGGGTAATCTCCTGCTAATTATTAGCACGGTGAAGTAAATTAAGGAAGCTATTATTGGGTGTATATGTTAATAGGGTGATAATTGGATACCAGTGGGTAAGAATTAAGTAGGAAATGTCAAGGTGAGTTCAGAGACGTTTCATTAAAGAAAAAAATAGGAAAATGCTGAGGAGCTTACAATCAATTGCTTATTTTACACCAAATGGCTTTTTAAAATTATGGTCACAAAAAGTGGATAAGCAGTAAAATGTACATTTGAGCTGATACAAATTGTCAGAAGAGAAATAAATATCGACACGTCTCACATTTGAGGTAGATTAGATAAATGTTTGATTTTTGAACATTCATTTCAAACAACAAAATTGAAATAACCTAAAATTTTCATGAAAGCTGTGTGGACATTCTAAATCAGTTATGCCATCATTTTGAAAATGGTCAAGATGGGAAGGGGAGGTAGGAAGATGGGATTCCACGTAAAATTCATCCGAAATATTTTTCTAAGAAGGTTTGAACAACACACTTAGGATTTCAGGGATGCCCATTCTGCGTATAACGTATCTATCTGCAAACATGTTACGGCAAGCATCACTTGGCTGACACACCTGCCCACTGTCCTACCTACAGCGAGCTGTCTGAGATGTCATGGGAGTTGCCTCTAACCAGGACCTGATACCCAATGCCCTGACAACGCTACTTTTTCAAAGCTTGAACTGCGACTCTTCACTTGGCTCCACAGGCCCAGGGCAACTTGAACACCTGGCAAGACAGTAAGTTGGCAGATTCCTGCCTCTGAAAGATATGCAATTTTCAAGTGAGAGTTGCATTTCTCAATTTTACTTTTCTGTTTAGGGATTAGTTTGCTTATTTGTTCACTTATTCATTCACACATTTACATTTATCGACCAATATTTGTACAATTATGTTTTGTTTCCTCACTTAAATAAATAATTTTTTTCTCTGTGATGACTAAGGAACAAGCTGGTAAATGGTTGTTTGCTTTACAGTCATTTTGCCACAAGGTCGTGGTATAACTCTTTGAAGTTAAAAAAAAACTTGCAAAAAGTGTAATTTCAAGATTTATAAAAACATAACTCATGAGAACGGCTTATTTTTGTTTCATAGTTTAATTTCTCTACAGCTTTAATAATTGTAGAAATTAGATTTCTATTGCAAATGAATTTTTCTTAAATGATATATAAATTATAAGAATTGAAATCACTCTCATAATGATGATGATATGCAGTTATCACAGCTAACATTATCTAAGGCCTTATTTTGTGCCAGGCACTGTGCGAGGTGTTTTACGTACAGTGAGTCAGTGCTCGCTGTCCTATCATTACTTAAATACAGTCACTGCTACCCTCTTTGCAGATAAGAGGACCAACACTTATATTAACAGGGATTCTTATTTATCTGGTCTTTTAATACTGTGTCTTATGTTAGGTTTTATAGTTGAATTAGAGCTATGTTTCCTGAGTTAGCAGGACAGTAATCTCCAGGGGGTACATTTTTCCATAAGTAATTTTTGCAGAGTCCTAACCTGAAGATTCTAATTCCAAGGGTCTGGAATTGGGACCTAGTAAACTGTACTTTGAACAAATGTCCCTTATGATTCTTACTGTTAAACAAGTTTAAAAACTATTGATTGATAGTTGTCTTTGAGTTTCACTGCTCTGCTTAAAAGATGCTTAAAATCACCTATTTCCAGCACTGCATCCTTTACCTCAAGATTTTAAAATCAAGATTATAAAATTACAATAATGTTTCATTCAGGCTCTTCAATACTATTTTCACCCTGATTTTGAGGATTTGGGCAAGTCATGTATTATAAAGAGGTGAATTCTTTTGTATTTTATTGTAAAAAAAAAAAGTGATATGTAAAGAAAGTATTTTGTGCTCTGTTACAAATATCCCAGTGAAATTCATACTACACAATGTAGTAAAAACAGATATAAAATGCTTTATCAGTTTAAAAGTACTGAAAATTCTGATTTGTATTTTAGGGATGAATATAAACTATTAATTCAAATATGATATGGCAATATTGAGTTAGTAAAATCTCTTATAACATAACTGATCCCAACTTTTTTAAAAGCATGTAATATTTTGCCTCACCAGCTTTACACTGCTGAAGTTTATAAATGAACAAAGTACTGAAATCCAGTGACAACAGCTAGCAAAACATTTTCCTTTAAATCTAAAGTATTTATAGTGCTCTGTGTATTTAGATCTCTCTTCTCCTAGATATTAGGTATCCGTATTAGGTATCAGTATTTTCTTTTTTGCATTTTTTCAAAACAATTTAATTGTCTGCTCTTCAGTCATTTTACCACAAGGTGGTGGTATAACCTTCTGTCTTAGATTCCTTGACACTCCCAAAACCTTCTAACTGGATTAAAATTGCTTAGAGAAAAATATCCCATTACCTTTGTAACTATTTTAACAAAGTTTAAGAGGTTTAATTAATTATTATGTGTTGCCAATGCACCTATAATTTATACCAATTTGACAAGTGATATTTTCTTAAAATGATAAAGAAAACCTAATGTTTTAAAACTCTTGTGTGCTATACCAAGAGATGACACTAATCACCAGAAAAACTTAAGCTAATTCTGGAACTAGCCAACATTAATGGAGATACTAAAATGGGAGTAGTAGGATGAGGTCTCTGAATGTTTTTCATTGCCTTGAACTTTACTTTTAGAACTTGGTAGCTTATCTATTTCATGTTTATTCTAAAACTGGATTTTTCAAAATTAATTTTTTCAATTCTTTTTTGTATTACTAGTAGCAGCCTTAATCCTAAGTGCCCCGTACTGAAACATTTATATAAGTTACTGTGGTAGATATTTGAGTGTACCTTTCAGATGTGGTCTGCAGACAGCCTCTAGCTATCAGCTCCTTCTGTCTCAGCTGCAGAGAACCACCTATGTGGAGGTTAGGCCCTTCCCAGGGCAGCCCACTTCTACTGACTGAGCAAAGTGGCAGTATAAAGACCTGGCCATTTGGGCTCTATGCAGAATTTTTTTATTGAGATATAAATGACATATAACATTGTATTAGTTTTAGTCATACGGTATAATTATCTGATACATGTTTATATTGCGAAATGATTACCGTGAGTTTAGTTAACATCCATTACAGCACATAATAACAATTTTTTTCCTTGTGACGAGAACTTTTAAGATCTACTCTCTTAGCAACTTTTAAATATACAAAACTGTATTGTTAACTGTAGTCACCATGCTGTATATTACATTCCCAGGACTTATTTATCTTACAACTGGAAGTTTGTACCTTTGCACCACCTTGACTCATTTCTCCCATTTTCCCACACACCCCCCTACCCCACACACACACCTGCTTCTGGTAATCACAAATCTGTTCTCTGTATCCATGAGTTTGTTTTTTTAAATTTTAACTTATTTTTTAAGATTCCACATATAAGTGACATTATAAGTATTTGTCTTTCTCTGACTGTGTTATTTCACTTACCCTCCATATCCATCCATGTTGCCACAGATGGCAGGATTTCCTTCATTTTTATGGCTGAATAATATCTCGTTGTGTATATACACTATATTTTCTTTATCCATTCATTCATCCATGGACACTTAGTTTGTTTCCATGTCTTGGCTATTGGAAATAATGCTGCAATCTATATGGGGATGCAGGTATCTTTTGGAGACAGTGATTCTGTTTCTGTTAGATAAGTACCCAGAAATGGAATTGCTAGACCATATGGCAGTTCTAATTTTTATTTTTTGAGGAGCCTCCATACTGTTTTCCACAGTGGCTGCACCAATTTACATTCCCACCAACAGTGTACAAGGTTTCCCTTTTCTCTACCTCCTTGCTTACACTTGTTATTTCTTGTCTTTTTGATAATAGCCATTCTAACATGCATGAAGCGATACCTAATTATGGTTTTGATTTGCATTTCCCTGATGATTAGTGATGTTGAGCATCTTTTCATGTGCCTGTTGGCTTTCTGTATGTCTTCTTTGGAAAAACCTCTATTCAGATATTCTGCCCATTTTTAAACTAGATTGTTTCTTGCTTCCTTTTTCTGCTGATTTATATGAGTTTAAATACTTTTTAGATATTTACCCCTTATCAGATACATAATTTGCAAATATTTTCTCCCATTCCATAGGTTGCCTTTTCATTTTGTTGATGGTTTCGTTTGCTGTGCAGAAGTCTTTTAGTTTGATATAGTCCTACTTGTTTATTTTTGCTTTTTTGCCTTTCTGTTTAGTGTCAAATCCAAAAAGTCATTGTCACAACTGATGTCAAGGAGCTTACCTCCTATGTTTTCTTCTAGGAGTTTTAAGGTTTCAGGTCTTCTGTTCAAGTCTTTAATCTATTTTGGGTTAATTTTTGTGTATGGTGTATGATAGGGCTTCATTCTCTTGCATGTGGCTGTCTAGTTTTACCAACACAATTTATTGAAGAGATTATCCATTCTCCATTGTATATTCTTGTCTCCTTTGTTGTAAATTAATTGACCATACATAGGAGAGTTTACTTTTGGACTTTTGATTCTGTTCCATTGACCTATGTTTCCATTTTTGTGCCAGTACCATACTGTTTCAATTACTGTAGCTTTGTGATACGGTTTGAAAACAAGAAGCATGTTACCTCCAGCTTTGTTCTTCTTTCTTAAGATTGCTTTGGCTATTCCAGGTCTTTTGTGGTTTTATATAAATTTTAGGATTATTTATTCTAGTTCTGTGAAAAATGCCATTGGTATTTTGATAGGAATTGCCTTGAATCTGTAAATTGATTTGGATAGTATGGACATTTTAATATCAGTTCTTCCAATCCATGAACCTGGAATATTTTCCCATTTGTTTGTGTCTTCTATTTCTTTCATCAGTGTTTTATAGGCTTCAGTGTACAGATCTTTCACCTCATTGGTTAAGTTTATTCCTAACTATTTTATTCATTTTGATGTAATTGTCAATGGATTGTTTTCTTAATTTCTCTTCATAATAACTTGTTATTAGCGTATAAAAATGCAACTGATTTTTATATATTGATTTGGTATCCTGCAACTTACTGAATTCATTGATTAGTTCTAACTTTTTTTGGTGGAATCTTTAAGGTTTTCTATATGTAATGTCATGTCATCTGCAAATAGAACCAGTTTTACTTCTTCTTTCCTTCCTTCCAAGCCTATACTGAATAAATGTGACAAGAGTGGGCATCCTTGTCTTATTCCTGATCTTAGAGAAAACACTTTATGTTTTTCGCTGTTGAATATGATATTAGCTGCAGGCTTGTCACATATGGCCTTTATTACGTTAACGCATGTTCCCTCTATACCCACCTTTTTGAGTTTTTTCATAAATAAATGTTGAATTTTGTCAAATACTTTTTCTGCGTCTATTAAAATGATCATATGATTCTTATCCTTCATTTTGTTAATGTGGTTTATAACATTGATTTGCAGATAGTGAACCATCCTTGAATCCCTGGAATAAATCCCACTTGATCATGGTGTATGGTCTTTTTAATGTATTGTTGACTTAGTTTGCTAATATTTTGTTCAGAATTTTTGCATCCATCTTCATCAGGGATATTGGCCTGTAAATTTCTTTCCTTGTAGTGTCCTTGTCTGGTTTTGGTATCAGGGTAATGATGGTATCATAGAATGAGTCTGGAAGTGTTGCCTCCTGTTCTCTTTATTAGAAGAGTTTGAGAAAGATTGGTATTAATTTTTCTTTAAATGTTTGGTAGAATTCACCACTGAAGCCACCTGGGTGAGGACTTCTGTTTGTTGGTAGGTTTGATTTTTTTTTTTTAATGTTGTGGCTGACTTGGTTTTTCCCTACATGTTTTTTGGGTTTTGGGTTTTTTTGTTTTAATTTATTTTTTAATTTTGGCTGTGTTGGGTCTTCGTTTCTGTGCGAGGGCTTTCTCCAGTTGTGGCAAGCAGGGGCCACTCTTCATCGTGGTGCGCGGGCCTTTCACTGTCGCGGCTTCTCTTGTTGCGGGGCACAGGCTCCAGACACGCAGGCTCAGTAGTTGTGGCTCACGGGCTTAGTTGCTCCACGGCATGTGGGATCTTCCCAGACCAGGGCTCAAGCCTGTGTCCCCTGCATTGGCAGGCAGATTCTCGACCACTGCGCCACCAGGGAAGCCCAGGTTTGATTATTGATTCAATCTCCTTACTAATAATTGGTCTGTTCAGATTTTCTGTTAATTCGTGATTCAGTCTTGGTACGTTCTATGTTTCTAGAAATTTATCCATTTCTTGTAGATAGTCCAATTTGTTAGCATATAATTTTCATAGTAGTCTCTTATGATCCTTTGTATTTCTGAGGTATCAATTGTAACATCTCCTCTTTCATTTCTGATTTTATTTATTTGAGTCTTCTCTCTTCTGTTCTTAATGAGTCTAGCTAATGATCTATTTTGTTTATCTTATCAAAGAACCAGCTCTCAGTTTCACTGATCTTTTCTGTTGTCTCTTTAGTCTTGATTTCATTTATTTCTACTCTGACCTTCGTTACTTTCTTCCTTCTACCAACTTTTGTCTTAGTTTCTCCTTTTTCTAGTTCCTTGAGGTACAAAGTTAGGTTGTTTAGTATTTTCTTTTTTCTTCATGTAGGGGTTTATCCTTATGAATTTCCCTCTTAAAACTGCTACTACTGTATCCAATAAGTTTTGGTATATTGTATTTCCATTTTCATTTGTCTCAAGATTTTTTTTAATTTCTTTTCAACCCACTGGTTGTTCAGTGGCATGCTATTTAATCTCCACATATTTGTGAATTTTCCAGTTTTCTTCTTGTAATTGATTTCTAGTTTCACACCACTGTTGTTGGAAAAGATACTTGATATGATTTCAATCGTCTTAGATTTAAGATGTGTTTTATGGTCTAATACATGATCTATACTGGAGAATGTTCCATGTGTAAATGAGAAGTATGTGTATTCTATTGCTTTTGAATGGAATGTTGTGTAAACGTATGTTAAGTCCATCTGGTCTAACATATTATTTAAGTCTAATGTTTCCTTGTTGATTTTCTGTTTGATATTCTATATCTATCCATTGACGAAAGTGGGGTGTTGAAGTCCCTTACTATTACTGTTATTGCTGTCTTTTTTTCCCTTTTGTGTCATTAATATTATACATTTAGGTGCTCCTTTTTGGGGTGCATAAATATTTACAAATGTTACATTCTCTTGTTGGATTGACTGCTTTATAATTATATAATGACCTTCTTTGTCTCTTATTACAATCTTTGTCTTAAAGTCTATCTTGTATTTTATATTACCTCAGCTTTCTTTTGGTTTCCGTTTGCATGGAATGCCTTTTTGCATCCCTTCACTTTCAGTCTGTATGTGTCCTTAAAACTGAAGTGACTCTCTCACTTAAGGCAGAATATATAAATTGGGTCCTGTCCATTGACCTTTTATAAGTCCCAATGAGGTCCATTTATCATAGAATAATATATTTAATAATATAAATGCAATTCACCATTAGCATTGTTATGAAGAATAAGAAATATCAAAACAATTCCTATATTTATTTGGCTATTGTTATTCAAGGAAGTGATTTTTTAAAAAGAAAAGTCTGATCAAATAACTTATTGTTAAACTCTAGAAGGAAACAAGTGAAGAAGTCACTTCTCCATTCACTGTTCTCTCCTTTGCTCACTGTGCTCCAGCCACACTGCCTTTCTTGCAAGCTTTCTAACACGCTGGAGACACTATCCTTGAACCTTTGTTCTGGAGGTTTCTTCTGTGGGTCTAGATGTGGTCAATCCAGGTTGCATCACAGCCCCTGAATGAATTTTGTAAGAATTTCTCTCCCTCTCACTGTCTTTGTATCTCTTTTTTCTTTTCTAATTTATTTTTATAATGGGGTATAGCTGATTTTCAATGCTGTGTTTCTTCCTTCTGTACATCCACTTGATTCACTTACAGAGAGACATCAATCAATTCCTTTTCAGATTCTTACCAGTCTTCTATATTCTATTCTGGTGACGAAAGTGTGCTCACTAAAGTGCTTTGAGCTATAGAGTAGGTCTTGTCGATTACCTATTTGGGCTATGGAACGGTATCTATGCTAATTTCAACCTCCTGGTTTATGCCTCACACCACCCCAGCTTTCCCCTTTAGCAGCCATAAGTGTGTTTTCTAAATGTGTGACGCTGTTTCTGTTTTGAAATTTAGTTCATGTGTAGCCATTTTTAGATTTCACCTATAAGTGATATCTTATGATAAGTCTCTTTTACTGTCTGACCTATATCACTTAGAATGATCATACCTAAGCCCACCCGAGTTGCTGCAACTGGCCTTCTTTCATTCATGTCATGGCTGAGAAATATTCCATTTTACCTAAGTACCGCACCTCCTTAATCCATTTTTTCCTTCCAAGGTCATTTACATTGTATGCCAGTCGAGGCTCTTGTAAACAGAGCAGCCCTAAATTTTGGGGTGCCTCTGTTTTGTTCATTTTTAATTTTCCCAATTTATACGCCCATGAGTGGAAGTGCCCTATGCTCTCTAGCTGTGTTTTTCAGATGTTTTGGGAAACACCATACACTTCCCCAGAGTGGCGGTTGGCAATTTACATCCCGCCCATCAGCGTAACAAGGCTCCCTTTTCTCTCTGGCCTGTCCTGCATTTCTGGTTTTTACACTTTTTCAGGATGGCCCTTTTGACCGATGGGAAGTGAGACATTTTTGTAGTGCTGATTTGCATTTCCCGCTTGCTTGGTTGGCCAAAAAGGGCGTATGCGTTTTTTCCTGAATTCAGGAAAAAACGCATACGCCCTTTTTGGCCAAGTGCATCATTGTTGACGTTTTGCCGCATTTCATGTGCTTTAAAGGTGAGTCGAATCTACCTCCTGAAATCTGTTTCCTGCAGTTCTGCCTTACTTTCAAATCCTCTTCGTTGCCTTCCCTCAATATATTTTTGGACGATAGTTATCATTTATAACTCTGCAGGTTTGTGAATTGCAGTGCCCCTGAGCTCCATTTTTCAACTCGCTTTTTTGGAAGCTGGCCGCAAAACCGCAGGATTGCTTCAGGCCCTATTCTGGTTCCGAGGAGCAGGCTGAGCCTGTGGTTAATTCTTCTTCCTGATGGCAAATTAGATTGACCTGTGCCGGTCTGAACACCTAGAGCTAGTCTCTCATTGGTTGCCCCTCTTCCCGTTCATCCTCAGGACAAATTGCAAACTGTACGAAAGAGGAGGTTAAAGGTGCTGATTCTCCAAGTGGGGAGATTGTTAGGAAAGTGGCTGGAATGGCGAACCCGAGCACCAGGAGATGAGAAATGAGGTGCGTTTTAGAAACCTTTCCCGATCACACGGTGTCCCATCCTCTGGGTTTCCCATGCATGTTTTCTCTGTAGGAAGATTCCCTTGAACCTGGAGATTTGGGACCCATGCAATGGGTCCCACGCAGTATTACTTTAAAGGGTCTGCATTTGCTCCCCCAACCTCACCAATCCTCTCAGCCCCTAGAGTGTCCACCCTTATGTCACATCCAGCTGTGGGTCTAGATATGGTCAGTCCAGGTTGCATCACAGCCCCTGAACGAATTTTGTAAGAATTTCTCTCTCTTTCACTATCTTTGTTTTTTTTTTTTGTAACTTATTTTTATAGAAGGGTTTAGCTGATTTTCACTGCTGTGTTTATGCTGCTTTACGCCCACTTGATTCACTTACAGGGAGATATCAATATATAGGTTTTAAGATTCTTACTAGTCAGATATATTCTTGGGCGGTAAATAGGGGGTGTTGAGTCCAGTTCACTGAGCAAGGAGTAGGTCTTGTCTGTTACATATTTAGTTTATGGAATGGTATCTGTGCTAATTTCAAACCCTTGTTTTATGCATCACCCCACCTCACCTTTCCCGTTAAGCAGCCATAGTGTGTTTTCTAAATGTGTGACTCTGTTCTGTTTTGTAATTCAGTTCTTGTGAAGCGATTTTTACATTCCCTCTATAAGTGATATCTTATGATAATTGTCTTTTTCTGTGTGACTTATTTCACTTAAAATCATCGTACCTAAATCCACTCATCATGCTGCTACTAGCCTTATGACATTGATTTCATGGCTGAGTGATATTCCATTGTACATAAGTACCACAGCTTCTTTATCCATTTTTCTCTTTCCTGGGATATTTAAGTTGTAGTGAAGTGGAGATTCTTGTAAAAAGAGCAGCCCTAAACTTTGGGGTGCCTGTGTCTTGTTGATTTGAAGTTTTCCCAATTTATATGCCCATGAGTGGAAGTGTCCTATGCTCTCTAGCTGTGTTTTGTAGATGTTTTGGGAAACACCATACAATTCTCCAGAGTGGCCGTTGGGAATTTACATCCCGCCCATCAGCATAACAAGGTTCCCATTTCTCCCTGGCCTGTCCTGCATTTCTGGTTTTTACACTTTTTTAGGATGGCCCTTTTGACTGCTGAGAAGTGAGACTTCTTAGTAGTGCTGATTTGCATTTCCTGCTTCTGCAGAATGTGGGATGTTCCCGAACCAGGGATCGAACCTGTGTCCCCTGTATTGGCAGGCGGATTCTTAACCACGGTGCCACCAGGCAAGCCCCCATGTAAATTATTACAGAGCGTTCAGTAGACCTCCCTTGTTATATGGTGGTTCTTTTTGACACATGTGTTTAATGTGTATTTGTATACGTATGGTAAACCTAATCTTAATGTACCCATTCCTCCCACCTTTCCTTTGAGATAACCGTGGTTTGTTTTCTAAGTCTGTGAGAGTCTTTCTCTGTGGAAGTATGTTCATATGTGTCAGTTGTTAGGTAACACCTAGAAGTGATATCACAGGATATTTGTCGTCTGCTGTCCGACTTACCTCATATTCTGTGATTATCTCTAGGCTCATCTAAGGTCCTGCAAAGAGCAGTGTTTCATTCTTTTCCATGGCGAATATTCCACCGTGTCCATGGACCACTTCTTCTTTTTACATTCACCTGTTGATGGGCATTTTGGTTACTTCCAAGTCTTGGCTATGCTAAATATTGATGCAGTGCAGGATTGCCAGCCCGTGTCTTTGGGATTCTGGTCTTCTCAGGGGTTAGGCCCAGCAGTGGGCCTACTAGATCATATGGTAGTTCAATTTTTACCTTTCAACGCACCTCCATTCTGTTCTCACTACTGGCTGTTACCAGTTTACATCCACCAGCAACCAGAGGGTACACGGATCTCTAAAGCCCCTTCAGGATTTATTGTTTGTAGACTTTTTACTGATGGCATTTTGAGTGTTGCATGGTGATACCTTTTTGTAGTTTCAATTTGCATGCATCTAATAATTCCCGATATTGAGCTTTTATCTACGTCCGTTTTCCTTTTCTTTTCTCTTAAGTGAAACACAGAAACTTACCTCTTTAAATTGTTTCCTTGAAAATTGTGCCATGTTCTGAATTCCTGTGGCCATTACCTGTACCAGGATATTTTTTGAGGGCAGGTGTCATTTACAGCCCTGTAGTAATTGTGAATATTACATGACCATTAGCTCTGGATTTAAAGCTGCTGTTGCAGGAAACGGCCACAAGGAGGCAGCATTTCTATATTCCCAACTCTGGTTACTAGAGCAACATAGCCTTCCTGGAAGTCCTGTTTGTAGGTTGTAAAGTAGAGTGGAATGTGCCAGGACAAACCCCCAAAAACGATGTCTACTTATTTGTTGTTGGTATTCTTAGTTAAATTTTCATTTTTCTCAGAGCAAATTTGATTGCAATATTGTGTTTGCTCTAGGTGTACAGAGTCTCTTTCATTGATACATATATCTTTTCATGTTTGGATGCCGTTCCATATAGGTTATTACAGAATGTTGTGTAGACCTCTCTTGGTATTCGGTATGTCTTTGATGATTATATATTTTATAAGTATTAGCATATGTCTGTTGAACCCAATATCCTCCGTTATACATTCCTCACACCTTTCCATTTGGTTAACCACAAGCTTGTTTTCTGAACACGTGAGTGTCCTTCTCTGTGGAAATAGGTTCATTCCTATCAATTTTTAGATAACACCTATATGTGATATCATAGGATATGTGTCTCTCACTTTCTGACTTACTTCAAGTTGTGTGATTATCTGTAGCCTCATCTATGGTGCTGCAAACGGCACTGTTTCATTATTTTCTGTGTCTAATATTGCATTGTGTACATGGACCACTTTTTCATCCATTCATCTGATGATGGACATTTTTGTGGCTTCCATGTCTTGGTTATTGTAAATACTGCTGCAATACACGATTTTCCATCCCGTGTTTTTTGGTTCTGGCTTTCACAGGTTACAGGCCCAATAGTGGGCCTTCTGGATCATATGGTGACTCAATTTTTACCTTCCAACGCACTGCCATTCTGTTCCTATTATTGGCTGTTACCAGTTTACATCCCACTTAGACCAAGAGGTTACGCTATTCTCCACAACTTCTTCAACACCTATTGTTTGTTGACTTTTTGCTGATGGTCATTCTAACTGGTGTGAGGTGATACCTTTGTGTAGATTGGATTTCAATGAGTCTAATAATTCCTGATGTTTTGTGTTTATGAATGTCGTTTTCATTTTTTTTAAGATTGAGCTAAACTTACAACTTCATATTGCCTTCTTGAAAAATTTGCCGCGTTTGGATTTTTTTGGCCATTCCCTACCCCAGGACATTTTTTGAGGGCATGAGTCATTTATAGCCCTGCAGTCCTTGTGAATATTAGTGACTATTAGCAGTAGATTTAAAGCTGCTGTTTGAGGAAATGGCCTTAGGGTGCCAACATTTATACGTTGCCAACTCTGCTTGCTAGGGAAACAGAACCTTTCTGCAAGTTGTGCTTTTAGGTTGCAGATTAGAGTGGAATGTGCCAGGATAAAACCCCATAAATTTTAGCTTCCTTAATCCTTGTTTAAGTTGTAGTTTTGATCAGAGCAAATTTGATTGAAAAATGCCTTTTGTTCAAGGTGTACAGAATCTTGTTCATTTACACATATGCATACATCTATTGATCTTTGGGTCTTTTTCCATGTAGGTTATTACAGAGTGTTGAGTAGACCACTCTTGGTATTCCATAGGTCTTTGGGATTATATATTTTATATGTATTAGTATATGTGTGTTAACCCCAATATCCTAATTTATCCATTCCTCACATCTTTTCTTTGGATTAACCATAAGTTTGTCTTCTCAATCTGAGATTGTCTTTCTCTATGGAAATATGTTCATTTTTATGAATTTTCAGATAACATAAGTGATATCATAGGACATTTGTCTTTCGCATTCTGACTTACTTAAGGTTGTGTGAGTATCTCTAGGCTCATCTGTAGTGCTGCATATACCATTCTTTTATTTTTTTTCGTGACTGATATTCCACTCTGACCATATACCACTTATTCTTTGTCCATTCATCTGTTTGTGGACCTTATTTTTGCTTCCATGTCTTGACTATTTCAATATTGCTGCAGTGCACATTTGCCTGCCTCTGTCTTTCTGATTCTGGTGGTCTTAGGTTTTAGGCCCAAAAGGTGCCCTGCCGCATCATATGGTAGCTCAATGTTTACCTTTTAAAGCAGCTCCATTCAGTTTTCGTTAGTGCTGTTACCACTTCACATCCCACCAGCAGCCAGAAGGTACACAGTTCTCTAAAACAGCTTCAGCATTTATAGTTTGTAGACTTTTTGCTGATGGTCATTTGACTGGTGTGAGCTGAAACCCTTTTGGAGGTTGGATTTGCATGTGGCCAGTAATTCCTTGTACTGAGCTTTAGGCATGTCCTTTTTTTTGTTATCCTTTTTTTTAAAGAGTGAGTCCAACGTTCCTCTTCATATTGACTGTTCGAAAAATTTGTCATGTGCTGAATTTTATTGCCTATTCCCTACCCCAGGGCATGTTTTGAGGGTGTGTGTCATTTACAGCCCTGCAGTCCTTTTGACTATTAAGCAACCATTAGCACTGGGTTTAAAGCTGCTGTTATGGGAAACAGCCACAAGGCGGCAGCATTATTACGTTCTCAACTCTTGTTACTAGGGCAACAGAGTCTTCCTGGAGGTAGTGTTCCGAGGTTGTAAATTAGAGTTGAATGTGCTGGGACAAGCCCCCAGTAGTTCATGTCTCCTTACTTAAGTTTGTTTTTTAAATTTAATTTCTATTTCTTATCGGAGTATATGTGATTAGAGTGTTGTGATTGTCTGACTGTACAGAATCTGCTCAATGATTCATACATGTATCTGTTCAACTTCGGATCCTTTTACTATGTATGTTATTACAGGATATTGAGTAGACCTGCCTTGGTATTTGGTAAGTGTTTTGTCATTATATATTTTCTATGTATTGGTGATTATATAATTCATATAGTTTATATGTTATATGTTTATATACATTTAACATACATTAGTATATGTATGTTAGCCAAATTATCCTAATTTATCCATCCTCCTACCTTTCATTTTGGTTAAGCATTAGTTTGTTTTATAAGTCTGTGAGTGTCTTTTTCTGTGGAAATATATTCAATGGTAACAATCTTAGGATAACATGTATAAATGATATCATAGGATATTTGTCATTCCCTTTTGACTTACTTAACCTAATATGATTATTTCTAGGATCATCTGTAGTCCTGAAAAAGGCATTGTTCATTTCTTTCCCGAGGCTACTATTCCATTCTGTCCGTATACCACTTCTTCTTTGTCCATTCATCTGTTAATAGACCATTTTTTTGCTTCCATGTCTTGGCTATAACAATATTGTTGCAGTGCACATTTGCCTCCCTCTGTCTTTCCGATTCTGGTGGTCTTAGGATATAGGCCCAAAAGGTGCCCTGCCACGTCATATGGTAACTCAATGTTTACCTTTTAAAGCAGCTCCATTCAGTTTTCGTTAGTGCTGTTACCACTTTACATCCCACCAGCAGCTAGAAGGATGAGAGGTCTCTAAAACCCCTTCAGCATTTATAGTTTGTAGACTTTTTGCTGATGGTCATTTGACTGGTGTGAGCTGAAACCTTTTTGAATTTGAATTTGCATGTGGCTAATAATTCCTTATACTGAGCTTTAGGAATGTCTTTTTTTTTCTTTTCCTTTTTTTTTTAAAGAGTGAGTACAACTTTCCTCTTCATATTGAATGTTTGAAAAATTTGTCATGTGCTGAATTTTCTTGCCTATTCCCTACCCCATGGCATTTTTTGAAGGCCTGTGTCATTTAGAGCCCTGCAGTCCTCGTAACTATTAAGCAACCATTAGCACTGGGTTTAAAGCTGCTGTTATGGGAAACAGCCACAAGGCGGCAGCATTATTACGTTCTCAACCCTTGTTACTAGGGCAACAGAGTCTTCCTGGAGGTAGTGTTCCGAGGTTGTAAATTAGAGTTGAATGTGCTGGGACAAGCCCCCAGTAGTTCATGTCTCCTTAGTTAAGTTTGTTTTTTAAATTTAATTTCTATGTCTTATCGGATTATATGTGATTAGAGTCTTGTGATTGTCTGGCTTTACAGAATCTGCTCAATGATTCATACATATATCTGTTCATCTTTGGATCCTTTTACTATGTATGTTATTACAGGATATTGAGTAGACCTGCCTTGGTATTTGGTAAGTGTTTTGTCATTATATATTTTGTATGTATTGGTGATTATATAATTCATATAGTTTATATGTGATATGTTTATATACATTTAACATTCATTAGTATATGTATGTTAGCCAAATTATCCTAATTTATCCATCCTCCCACCTTTCATTTTGGTTAAGCATTAGTTTGTTTTATAAGTCTGTGAGTGTCTTTTTCTGTGGAAATATATTCAATGGTAGCAATCTTAGGATAACATGTATAAATGATATCATAGGATATTTGTCATTCCCTTTTGACTTACTTAACCTAATATGATTATTTCTAGGATCATCTGTAGTCCTGAAAAAGGCCTTGTTCATTTTTTTCCCGAGGCTACTATTCCATTCTGTCCGTATACCACTTCTTCTTTGTCCATTCATCTGTTAATAGACCATTTTTTTGCTTCCATGTCTTGGCTGTATCAATATTGTTGCAGTGCACATTTGCCTCCCTCTGTCTTTCCGATTCTGGTGGTCTAAGGTTATAGGCCCAAAAGGTGCCCTGCCACGTCATATGGTAGCTCAATGTTTACCTTTTAAAGCAGCTGCATTCAGTTTTCGTTAGTGCTGTTACCACTTCACATCCCACCAGCAGCTAGAAGGATGAGAGGTCTCTAAAACCCCTTCAGCATTTATAATTTGTAGACTTTTTGCTGATGGTCATTTGAGCGGTGTGAGCTGATACCTTGTTGGAGGATGGACTTGCATGTGGCTAATAATTCGTTATACTGAGCTGTAGGCATGTCGTTTTTTATTTCCTTTTTTTTTAAAGAGTGAGTACAACATCCCTCTTCATATTGACTTCTTGAAAAATTAGTCATGTGTTGAATTTTCTTGCCTATTCCCTAGCCCAGGGTATTTTTTGAGGGCAGGTGTCATTTAGAGCCCTGCAGTCCTTGTGACTATTAAGCAACCATTAGCACTGGGTTTAAAGCTGTTGTTGTGGGAAACAGCCACAAGGCGGCAGCAATATTACGTTCTGAACTCTTGTTACTAGGGCAACAGAGTCTTCCTGGAGGTAGTGTTCCAAGGTTGTAAATTAGTGTTGAATGTGCTGGGACAAGCCCCCTAAGTTTATGTCTCCTTACTTCTGTTTGTTTTTTAAATTTAATTTCTATTTCTTATCAGAGTAAATTTGATTAGAGTGTTGTGATTGTCTGGCTGCACGGAATCTGCTCAATGACTCATACATATGTCTGTTCATCTTTGGATCCTGTCACCATGTATGTTATTACAGAATATTGAGTAGACCTCCCTTGGTATTATGTAGGTGTTTTGTCATTATATGTTTTATATGTTTTGGTGATTATATAATTCATATAGTTTATATGTTATATGTTTATATACATTAGTATATGTATATTAGCCGCAGAGTCCTAATATATCCATCCTCCCACCTTTCATTTTGGCTAACCATTAGTTTCTTTTATAAGTCTGTGTGTGTCTGTTTCTGTGGAAATATGTTCATTGGTAGCAATCTTAGGATAACATGTATACATGATATCATAGGATATTTGTCATTCCTCTTGACTTACTTAACCTAATATGATTATTTCTAGGCTCATCTGTAGTCCTGAAAATGGCATTGTTCATTTTTTTCCCGAGGCTACTGTTCCATTCGTTATGTATACCACTTCTTCTTTGTCCATTTATCTGTTGATAGATATTTTTTTGCTTCCATGTCTTGGCTACTGTAAATACTGCTGTAATACACGATTTTCCGTCCCGTGTCTTTTTCATTCTGGCTTTCACAGGTTACAGGCCCAATAGTGGGCCTTCCGGATCATATGGTGACTCAATTTTTACCTTTCAACGCACTGCCATTCTGTTCCTATTATTGGCTGTTACCCCTTTACATTCCACTTAGACTGAGAGGTTACGCTATTCTCCACAACTTCTTCAACATCTATTTTTTTTTCACTTTTTCCTGATGGTCATTCTGACACGTGTGAGGTGATATCTTTGTGTAGAATGGATTTGCATGTGTATCATATTTCCTGATGTTTTGCGTTTATCAATGTCCTTTTCAATTTTTTTAAGATTGAGCAAAACATACAACTTCTAAATGCCTTCTTGAAAAATTTGCCACGTTTGGATTTTTTTGGCCATTCCTTACCCCAGGACATTTTTTGAGGGCATGAGTCATTTACAGCCCTGCAGTCCTTGTGAATATTAGTGACCATTAGCAGGAGATTTAAAGATGCTGTTTGAGGAAACGACCTTAGGATGGCAACATTTCTACGTTGCTAACTCTGCTTGCTAGGGAAACAGGACCTTGCTGCAAGTTGTGCTTTTAGGTTGCAAATTAGAGTGGAATGTGCCAGGACAAACCCCCATAAGTTTTAGCCACCTTAATTCTTGTTTGTGTCTTTAAGTTGTAGTTTTTATCAGAGCAAATTTGATTGAAAAATGTCTTTTTTTCTAGGTGTACAGAATCTTGTTCATTTACACACACATATATATATCTATTGATCCTTGGGTCCTTTTCCATGTAGGTTATTACAGAGTGTTGAATAGCTCACTCTTGGTATTCCATAGGTCTTTGGGGATTAAATATTTTATATGTATTAGTATATGAGTGTAAACCCCAATATCCTAATTTATCCATCCCTGACACCTTTTCTTTGGCTTAACCATAAGTTTGTCTTCTCAATCTGAGATTGCCTTTCTCAATGGAAATATGTTCATTTTTTATGAATTTTCAAATAACATAAGTGATATCATAGGGCATTTGTCTTTCGCATTCTGACTTACTTCACGTTGTGTGATTATATCTAGGCTTCTCTGTGGTGCTGCATATGCCATTCTTTTATTTTTTTTCGTGACTGATATTCCATTCTGTCCATATACCACTTCTTCTTTGTCCATTCATCTGTTTATGAACCTTTTTTTTGCTTCCATGTCTTGGCTATTTCAATATTGCTGCAGTGCACTTTTGCCTGCCTCTGTCTTTCCAATTCTGGTGGTCTTAGGTTATAGGCCCAAAAGGTGCCCTGCCGCATCATATGATAGCTCAATGTTTACCTTTTCAAGCAGCTCCATTCAGTTTTCGTTAGTGCTGTTACCACTTTGCATCCCAACGGCAGCTAGAAGGTACACGTTTCTCTAAAACCCCTTCAGCATTTATAGTTTGTAGACTTTTTGCTGATGGTCATGACTGGTGTGAGCTGAAACCTTTTTGAATTTGAATTTGCATGTGGCTAAAAATTCCTTATTCTGAGCTTTAGGTATGTCCTTTTTTTTCTTTTCCTTTTTTTTAAAGAGTGAGTACAACTTCCCTCCTCTTATTGACTTCTTGAAAAATTTCTCAGGTGTTGAATTTTCTTGCCTATTCTCTAAACCAGGGCATTTTTGAGGGCGTGTGTCATTTACAGCCCTGCAGTCCTTGTGACTATATAAGCAACCATTGGCACTGGGTTTAAAGCTGCTGTTGTGGGAAACAGCCACAAGGCGGCAGCATTATTACGTTCTCAACTCTTGTTATTTGGGCAACAGAGTCTTCCTGGAGGTAGGGTTCCGAGGTTGTAAATTAGAGTGGAATGTGCTGGGACAAGCCCCCAGAAGTTTATGTCCCCTTACGTATGTTTCTTTTTTAAATTTAATTTCTATTTCTTATCAGAGAAAATTTGATTAGAGTGTTTTTATTGTCTGGCTGTACAGAATCTGCTCAATGATTCATACATATGTCTCTTCATCTTCGGATCCTGTTACCAAGTATGTGTTTACAAAATGTATATTTTAAAGGTATTGGTAATTATATAATTCATATAGTTTATCTGTTATATGTTTATATACATTTAACATACTTTAGTATATGTATGTTAACCCCATAGTCCTAATTTACCCATCGTCCCACCTTTCATTTTGGCTAACCATTAGTTTATTTGATAAGTCTGTGAGTGTCTTTTTCTGTGGAAATATGTTCATTGGTAGCAATCTTAGGATAACGTGTATAAATGATATCATAGGATATTTGTCATACCGTTTTGACTTACTTAACCTTATATGATTATTTCTAGGCTCAAATGTAGTCCTGAAAACGGCATTGTTCATTTTTTTCCCGAGGCTACTATGCCATTCTGTCCGTATACCACTTCTTCTTTGTCCATTCATCTGTTTATGGACCTTTTTTTTGCTTCCATGTCTTGGCTATTTCAATATTGCTGCAGTGCTCATTTGCCTGCCTGTGTCTTTCCGATTCTGGTGGTCTTAGGTTATAGGCCCAAAAGGTGCCCTGCCGCATCATTTGGTAGCTCAATTTTTACCTTTTCAAGCAGCTCCATTCAGTTTGCGTTAGTGCTGTTGCCACTTTACATCCCACCAGCAGCTTGAAGGTACACAGTTCTCTAAGACCCCTTCAGCATTTATCGTTTCTGGACATTTTGCTGATGGTCATGACTGGTGTGAGCTGAAACCTTTTTGAATTTGAATTTGCATGTGGCTAATAATTCCTTATACTGAGCTTTAGGCATGTCCTGTTTTTTCTTTTCCTTTTTTTTAAAGAGTGAGTACAACTTCCCTCCTCTTATTGACTTCTTGAAAAATTTCTCATATGTTGAATTGTCTTCCCTATTCCCTACGCCAGGGCATATTTTGAGGGCGTGTGTCATTTATAGCCCTGCAGTCCTTGTGACTATATAGGCAACCATTGGCACTGGGTTTAAAGCTGCTGTTGTGGGAAACAGCCACAAGGCGGCAGCATTATTACGTTCTCAACTCTTGTTACTTGGGCAACAGAGTCTTCCTGGAGGTAGGGTTCCGAGGTTGTAAATTAGAGTGGAATGTGCTGGGACAAGCCCCCAGAAGTTTATGTCCCCTTACTTATGTTTCTTTTGTAAATTTAATTTCTATTTCTTATCGGAGTAAATTTGATTAGAGTGTTTTGATTGTCTGGCTGTACAGAATCTGCTCAATGATTCATACTTATGTCTGTTCACCTTTGGACCCTGTTACCATGTATGTGATTACAGAACGTATATTTTAAAGGTATTGGTGATTATATAATTCATATAGATTATCTGTTATATGTTTATATACATTTAACATACATTAGTATATGTATGTTAACCCCATAGTCCTAATTTACCCATCCTCCCACGTTTCATTTTGGCTAACCATTAGTTTATTTGACAAGTCTGTGAGTATCTTTTTCTGTGGAAATATGTTCATTGGTAGCAATCTTAGGATAACGTGTATAAATGATATCATAGGATATTTGTCATACTTTTTTGACTTACTTAACCTTATATGATTATTTCTCGGCTCAACTGTAGTCGTGAAAACGGCATTGTTCATTATCTTCCCGAGGCTCCTATTCCATTTGGTCCGTATACCACTTCGTCTTTGTCCATTCATCTGGTTATGGACCTTTTTTCTGCTTCCATGTCTTGGCTATTTCATTATTCTTGCAGTGCACATTTGCCTGCCTCTGTCTTTCCGATTCTGGTGGTCTTAGGTTATAGACCCAAAAGGTGCCCTGCCGCATCATATGGTAGCTCAATTTTTACCTTTTCAAGCAGCTCCATTCAGTTTTCGTTAGTGTTCTTACCACTTTATATCCCACCAGCAGCTAGAAGGTACACAGTTCTCTAAGACCCCTTCAGCATTTATAGTTTGTAGACATTTTGCTGATGGTCATGAGTGGTGTGAGCTGAAACCTTTTTGAATTTGAATTTGCATGTGGCTAATAATTCCTTATTCTGAGCTTTAGGCATGTCCTTTTTTTTCTTTTCCTTTTTTTTAAAGAGTGAGTACAACTTCCCTCGTCTTATTGACTTCTTGAAAAATTTCTCAGGTGTTGAATTTTCTTGCCTATTCTCTGAACCAGGGCATTTTTGAGGGCGTGTGTCATTTACAGCCCTGCAGTCCTTGTGACTATATAAGCAACCATTGGCACTGGGTTTAAAGCTGCTGTTGTGGGAAACAGCCACAAGGCGGCAGCATTATTACGTTCTCAACTCTTGTTACTAGGGCAACAGACTCTTCCTGGAGGTAGTGTTCCAAGGTTGTAAATTAGAGTGGAATGTGCTGGGACAAGCCCCAAGAAGTTTATGTCTCCTTACTTATGTTTGTTTTTTAAACTTAATTTCTGTTTCTTATCAGAGTAAATTTGATTAGATTGTTTTGATTGTCTGGCTGTACAGAATCTGCTCAATGATTCATACATATGTCTCTTCATCTTTGGATCCTGTTACCAAGTATGTGTTTACAAAATGTATATTTTAAAGGTATTGGTGATTATATAATTCATATAGTTTATATGTTATATGTTTATATAAATTTAACATACATTAGTATATGTATGTTAACCCCATAGTCCTAATTTACCCATCGTCCCACCTTTCATTTTGGCTAACCATTAGTTTATTTGATAAGTCTGTGAGTGTCTTTTTCTGTGGAAATATGTTCATTGGTAGCAATCTTAGGATAACATATATAAATGATATCATAGGATATTTGTCATACCCTTTTCACTTTCTTAATGTTATTTGATTATTTCTAGCTCAACTGTAGTCTTGAAAACGGCATTGTTCATTTTTTTCACGACGCTACTATTCCATTCTGTCCATATACCACTTCGTCTTTGTCCATTCATCTGTTTATGGACTTTTTTTTTCCTTCCATATCTTGGCTATTTCAATATTGCTGCAATGCATATTTGCCTGCATCTGTCTTTCTGATTCTGGTGGTCTTAGGTTATAGGCCCAAAAGGTGCCCTGCCACATCATATGGTAGCTCAATTTTTACCTTTTCAATCAGCTTCATTCACTTTGCGTTAGTGCTGTTGCCACTTTACATCCCACCAGCAGCTAGAAGGTACACAGTTCTCCAAAACCCCTTCAGCATTTATCGTTTGTAGACGTTTTGCTGATGGTCATGACTGGTGTGAGCTAAAACCTTTTTGAATTTGAATTTGCATGTGGCTAATAATTCCTTATACTGAGCTTTAGGCATGTCCTTTTTTTTCTTTTCCTTTCTTTTAAAGAGTGAGTACAACTTCCCTCCTCTTATTGACTTTTTGAAAAATTTCTCATATGTTGAATTTTCTTACCTATTCCCTACGCCAGGGCATGTTTTGAGGGCGTGTGTCATTTACAGCCCTGCAGTCTTTGTGACTATATAAGCAACCATTGACACTGGGTTTAAAGCTGCTGTTGTGGGAAACAGCCACTAGGCGGCAGCATTATTACGTTCTCAACTCTTGTTACTAGTTCAAAAGTTTCTTCCTGGAAGTAGTGTTCCAAGGTTGTAAATTAGAGTGGAATGTGCTGGGACAAGCCCTCAGAAGTTTATGTCACCTTACTTATGTTTGTTTTTTAAATTTAATTTCTATTTCTTATCGGAGTAAATTTGATTAGAGTGTTGTGGTTTTCTGGCTGTACAGAATCTGCTCAATGATTCATACATATGTCTGTTCATTTTCGGATTCTGTTACTATGTATGTTATTACAGAATGTTGAATAGACCTCCCTTGGTATTTGGTAGGTGTTTTGTCTTTATATATTTTATATGTATTGGTGGGTATATAATTCATATAGTTTATATGTTATTTGTTTATATACATTTAACATACATTAGTATATCTATGTTAGCCCCATAGTCCTAATTTATCGATCTTCCCACCTTTCATTTTGGCTAACCATTTGTTTGTTTTTTAAGTCTGTGAGTGTCTTTTTCTGTGGAAATATGTTCATTGGTAGCAACCTTAGGCTAATATGTATACATGATATCATAGGATATTTGTCATTCCCTCGTGACTTACTTAAGCTAATATGATTATTTCTAGGCTCATGTGTAGTCCTGAAATCGGCATTGTTCATTTTTTTCCCGAGGCTACTCCTCCATTCGGTATGTGTACCACTTCTTCTGTGTCCATTTATCTGTTGATAGACATTTTCTTTGCTTCCATATCTTGGCTATTGTAAATACTGCTACAGTACATGATTTTCCATCCCGTGTCTTTTTGATTCTCACTTTCACAGGTTAAAGGCCCAATAGTGGGTCTTCCTGATCATATGGTGACTCAATTTTTACCTTTAAACGCGCTGTCATTCTGTTCCTATTATTGGCCATTATCAGTTTACATCCCACTTAGACCGAGAGGGTACGCTATTCTCCACAACATCTTCAGCATCTATTGTTTGTTGACTTTTTGCTAATGGTCATTCTGACTGGTTTGAGGTGATAACTTTGTGTAGATTGGATTTGCATGCGTCTAATAATTCCTGATGTTTTGCGTTTATCAATGTGCTTTTCATTTTTTTTTAAGATAGAGCTAATGTTACAACTTCAAATTGCCTTCTTGAAAAATTTGATGCGTTTGGAATTTTTGGCCTTTCCCTACCCCAGGACATTTTTAGAGGGCATGAGTCATTTACAGCCCTGCAGTCCTTGTGAATATTACTGACCATTAGCAGTAGATTTAAAGCTGCTGTTTGAGGAAACGGCCTTAGTGTGGCAGCATTTCTACATTGCCAACTCTGCTTGCTAGGGAAACAGAACCTTTGTGCAAGTTGTGCTTTTAGGTTGCAGATTAGAGTGGAATGTGCCAGGACAAACCCCCATAAGTTTTAGCCTCCGTAATTCTTGTTTGTGTCTTTAAGTTGTAGTTTTTATCAGAGCAAATTTCATTGAAAAATGTCTCTTTTTCTAGGGTACAGAATCTTGTTTATTTACATATATACATATATCTATTGATCTTTGGGTCCTTTTCCATGTAGGTTGTTATAGAGTGTTAAGTAGACCACTTTTGGTATTCCATAGGTCTTTGGGGATTATATATTTTATATGTATTAATATATGTGTGTTAACCCCAATATCCTAATTTATCCATTCCTCACACCTTTTCTTTGGCTTAACCATAAGTTTGTCTTCTCAATCTGAGATTGCCTTTCTCTAGGAAATATGTTCATTTTTATGAATTTTCAGATAACATAAGGGACATCATAGGGCATTTGTCTTTCACATTCTGACTTACTTCACGTTGTGGGATTATCTCTAGGCTCATCTGTGGTGCTGCATATGCCATTCTTTAATTTTTTTTGTGACTGATATTCCAATCTGTCCATATAACACTTCTTCTTTGTCCATTCATCTGATTATGGACCTTTTTTTTGCTTCCATGTCTTGGCAATTTCAATATTGCTGCAGTGCCATTTGCCTGCCTCTGTCTTTCCGATTCTTGTGGTCTTAGGTTATAAGCCCAAAAGGTGCCCTTCCGCATCATATGGTAGTCAATTTGTACCTATAAAAGCAGCTCCATTCAGTTTTCATTAGTGCTGTTACCACTTTACATTCCACCAGCAGCTAGAAGGTACAGAGCTCTCTAAAAGCCCTTCAGCATTTATAGTTTGTAGACTTTTTGCTGATGGTTATTTGACTGGTGTGAACTGAAACCTTTTTGGAAGTTGGATTTGCATGTGGTTAATAATTCCTTATACTGAGCTTTAGGCATGTCCTTTTTTTTCTTTTCCTTTTTTATTTAAATAGTGACTATAACTTCCCTCTTCATATTGACTTCTTGAAACGTTTGTCATTTGTTGAATTTTCTTGCCTATTCCCTTCCCCAGGGCATTTTTTGAGGGAAGGTGTCATTTACAGCCCTGCAGTCCTTGTGACTATTAAGCAACCATTAGCACTTGGTTTAAAGCTGCTGTTGTGGGAAACAGCTACAAGGCGGCAACATTATTACATGCTCAACTCTTGTTACTGGGGCAACAGAGTCTTCTTGGAGGTAGTGTTCCAAGGTTGTAAATTACACTGGAATGTGCTGGGATGAGCCCCCAGAAGTTTATGTCTCCTTACTTCTGTTTGTTTTTTAAATTTAATTTATATTTCTTATTGGAGTAAATTTGATTAGAGTGTTTTGATTGTCTGGCTGTACAGAATCTGCTCAATGATTCATAGGCATGTCTGTTCATCTTCGGATCCTGTTACCATGTATGTTATTACAGAATGTTGAGTAGACCTCCCTTGGTATTTGGTAGGTGTTTTGTCATTATAAATTTTATATGTATTGGTGACTATATAATTCATATAGTTTATATACATTCAACATACATTAGTATATGTATGTTAGCCCCATAGTCCTAATTTATCCATCCTCCCACCTTTCATTTTGGCTAACCATTAGTTTGTTTTATAAGTCTGTGAGTGTCTTTCTCTGTGGAAATATATTCATTGGTAGCAATCGTAGAATAACATGTATACCTGATATCATAGGATATTTGTCATTCCCTCTTGACTTACTTAACCTAATATGATTATTTTTAGGCTCATCTGTAGTCCTGAAAATGGCATTGTTCTTTTTTTTCCCTAGGCTACTATTCCATTCTGTCCATATACTACTTTTTCTTTGTACTTTCAACTGTTTATGGACCTTTTTTTTGCTTCCATGTCTTGGCTATTTCAATATTGCTGCAGTGCACATTTGCCTGTCTCTGTCTTTCCGATTCTGGTGGTCTTAGGTTATAGGCCCAAAAGGTTCCCTGCCGCATCATATTGTAGATCAATTTTTACCTTTTAAATCAGCTCCATTCTGTTTTCTTTAGTGCTGTTACCACTTTACATTCCACCAGCAGCTAGAAGGTACAGAGTTCTCTAAAAGCCCTTCAGCATTTATAGTGTGTAGACTTTTTGCTGATGGTCATTTGACTGGTTTGAGCTGAAACTTTTTTCACGTTAGATTTGCATGTGGTTAATAATTCCTTATACTGAGCTTTAGGCATGTCCTTTTTTTTCTAAAAACTGACTACAACTTCCCTCTTTATATTGACTTCTTGAAAAATTTGTCATGTGTAGAATTTTCTTGCTTATTCCCTACCCCAGGGCATTTTTTGAGGACAGGTGTCATTTATAGCCCTGCAGTCCTTGTGACTAGTAAGCAACCATTAGCACTTGTTTTAAAGCTGCTGTTATGGGAAACAGCCACAAGGCGGCAGCATTATTACATTCTTAACTCTTGTTACTAGGGCAACAGAGTCTTCCTGGAGGTAGTGTTACAAAGTTGTAAATTAGAGTGGAATGTGCTGAGACAAGCCCACAGAAGTTTATGTCTTCTTACTTATGTTTGTTTTTTTAATTTAATTTCTATTTCTTATCGGCGTAAATTTGATTAGAGTGTTGTGGTTTTCTGGCTGTACAGAATATGCTCAATGATTCATACATATGTCTGTTCATCTTCGGATCCTGTTACCTTGTATGTTATTACAGAATGTTGAGTAGACCTCCCTTGGTATTTGGTAGGTGTTTTGTCATTATATATTTTATATGTATTGGTGACTATATAATTCATATAGTTTATATGTTATATGTTTATATACATTTAACATACTTTAGTATATGTATGTTAGCCCCATAGTCCTAATTTATCCATCCTCCCACCTTTCATTTTGGCTAACCATTAGTTTGTTTTGTAAATCTGTGATTGTCTTTTTCTGTGGAAATATGTTCATTGGTAGCAATCTTAGGATAACATGTATACATGATATCATAGGATATTTGTCATTCCCTCTTGACTTACTTAAGCTAATATGATTATTTCTAGGCTCATGTGTAGTCCTGAAATCGGCATTGTTCATTTTTTTCCCGAGGCTACTCTTCCATTCGGTATTTGTACCACTTCTTCTTTGTCCATTTATCTGTTGATGGACATTTTGTTTGCTTCCATGTTTTGGCTATTGTAAGTACTGCTGCAATATACGGTTTTCCATCCCGTGCCTTTTTGATTCTGGCTTTCACAGGTGACAGGCCCAATAGTGGGCCTTCCAGATCATATGGTGACTCAATTTTTACCTTTAAACGCACTGCCGTCCTGTTCCTATTATTTGGCCATTACCAGTTTACATCCCACTTAGACCGAGAGTTTACGCTTTTCTCCACAACTGCTTCAGCACCTATTGTTTGTTGACATTTTTTTTCACACACACACAGTGTAATTTATTTTTACAAGAGATAAATAGACTGACACTAAGCATTGTACATGGATGACCACAACAAAAGCAACAATGATTGCAGTTACCAAACCTGAAAGACACTCATACTATGTCATAATATTGACATTCAGTCCAGTAATCCTCCACTGTAACAGCTCCTTTACTTTGCAGTGAAAATTGATTTGTATATTCTTTGCCTCTGAGTCCTTGTGGGATTTTTTTTTAAATTCAGACAGAAAGTCACAAAAATTATACTCATCCTCATCAGTTCACTCAGTCCCATGTAATTAATTTTTGTTTTCATCTTGATCTTTCGTTAGCACTTTTTTGAGTTCATCAGTTTTTCATTAGAGTTCTGAAAATGCTTATTCATTCAGTTCAGCAGTGCAGTCAGTTACCAGAAACTTGTACTTGTCAGAGTCTTTTACATGAATTTCTTAAAGATGAAACCCTTTAATAGGAACATATTTGCCAAAGCATCAGAGTACACCCAGAACTGTCTGTAAATGAGAAAAGACTTAAAAATGACCACAGTTAAAGATTTGATGAAAGTTCATAATAATGCAGTTGACAAGAAAATTAGTTATTTCTGAGATATACATTTTAAAGTAATAACTAGGATTATTACTTATAACATTATACCAGAACATATAAGATTTTTAGAAATTTCATGTAATGTCTGAAACATTTATATTAACATATTTCCATACATATTTCCATACAAATACAAATATAAGATTTTTAGAAATTTCATGTAATGTCTGAAACATTTATATTAACCTATTTCCATACAAATAACCCAATGAAAGTTTAGTATTAGTTGTTTTGTTTGTTTGTTTTTTTATACTGCAGGTTCTTATTAGGCATCAATTTTATACACATCAGTGTATACATGTCAATCCCAATCGCCCAATTCAGCACACCACCATCCCCACCCCACCGCAGTTTTCCCCCCTTGGTGTCCATATGTCCATTCTCTACATCTGTGTCTCAACTTCTGCCCTGCAAACCGGCTCATCTGTACCATTTTTCTGGGTTCCACATACATGCATTAATATACGATATTTGTTTTTCTCTTTGTGACTTACTTCACTCTGTATGACAGTCTCTAGATCCATCCACTTCTCAACAAATGACTCAATTTCGTTCCTTTTTATGGCTGAGTAATATTCCATTGTATATATGTACCACAACTTCTTTATCCATTCGTCTGTTGATGGGCATTTAGGTTGCTTCCATGACCTGGCTATTGTAAATAGTGCTGCAATGAACATTCGGGTGCATGTGTCTTTTTGAATTACGGTTTTCTCTGGGTATATGCTCAGTAGTGGGATTGCTGGGTCATATGGTAATTCTATTTTTAGTTTTTTAAGGAACCTCCATATTGTTCTCCATAGTGGCTGTATCAATTTACATTCCCACCAACAGTGCAAGAGGGTTCCCTTTTCTCCACACCCTCTCCAGCATTTGTTGTTTGTAGATTTTCTGATGATGCCCATTCTAACAGGAGTGAGGTGATACCTCATTGTAGTTTTGATTTGCATTTCTCTAATAATTAGCGATGTTGAGCATCTTTTCATGTGCTTCGTGGCCGTCTGTATGTCTTCTTTGGAGAAATGTCTACTTAGGTCTTCTGCCCATTTTTGGATTGGGGTGTTTGTTTCTTTAATATTGAGCTGAATGAGCTGTTTATATATTTTGGAGATTAATCCTTTGTCCGTTGATTCGTTTGCAAATATTTTCTCCCATTCCGAGGGTTGTCTTTTCGTCTTGTTTATGGTTTCCTTTGCTGTGCAAAAGCTTTGAGGTTTCATTAGGTCCCATTTGTTTATTTTTGTTTTTATTTCCATTACTCTAGGAGGTGGATCAAAAAAGATCTTGCTGTGATTTATGTCAAAGAGTGTTCTTCCTATGTTTTCCTCTAAGGGTTTTATAGTGTCCAGTCTTATATTTAGGTCTCTAATCCATTTTGAGTTTATTTTTGTGTATGGTGTTAGGGAGTATTCTAATTTCATTCTTTTGCATGTAGCTGTCCAGTTTTCCCAGCACCACTTATTGAAGAGACTGTCTTTTCTCCATTGTATATCTTTGCCTCCTTTGTCATAGATTAGTTGACCATAGGTGTGTGGGTTAATCTGTGGGCTTGCTATCTTGTTCCATTGATCTATGTTTCTGTTTTTGTGCCAGTACCATATTGTCTTGATTACTGTAGCTTTGTAGTATAGTCTGAAGTCAGGGAGTCTGATTCCTCCAGCTCCATTTTTTTCCCTCAAGACTGCTTTGGCTATTCGGGGTCTTTTGTGACTCCATACAAATTTTAAGATGATTTGTTCTAGCTCCGTAAAAAATGCCATTGGTAATTTGATAGGGATTGCGTTGAATCTGTATATTGCTTTGGGTAGTATACTCATTATCACAATGTTGATTCTTCCAATCCAAGAACATGGTATATCTCTCCATCTGTTGGTATCATCTTTAATTTCTTTCATCAGTGTCTTATAGTTTTCTGCATACAGGTCTTTTGTCTCCCTAGGTAGGTTTACTCCTAGGTATTTTATTCTTTTTGTTGCAATGGTAAATGGGAGTGTTTCCATAATTTCTCTTTCAGATTTTTCATCATTAGTGTATAGGAATGCAAGAGATTTCTGTGCATTCATTTTGTATCCTGCAACTTTACCATATTCATTCATTAGCTCTAGCAGTTTTCTGGTGGCAGTTTTAGGATTCTCTATGTATAGTATCATGTCATCCGCAAACAGTGACAGTTTTACCTCCTCTTTTCCAATTTGTATTCCTTTTATTTCTTTTTCTTCTCTGATTGCCGTGCATAGGACTTCCAGAACTATGTTGAATAATAGCGGTGAGAGTGGACATCCTTGTCTCGTTCCTGATCTTAGAGGAAATGCTTTCAGTTTTTCACCTTTGAGAATGATGTTTGCTGTGGGTTTGTCATATATGGCCTTTATTATGTTGAGGTAGGTTCCCTCTATGCCCACTTTCTGGAGAGTTTTTATCATAAATGGGTGTTGAATTTTGTCAAAAGCTTTTTCTGCATCTATTGAGATGATCATATGGTTTTTATTCTTCAATTTGTTAAGATGGTGTATCACATTGATTGATTTGCGTATATTGACGAATCCTTGCATCCCTGGGATAAATCCCACTTGATCGTGGTGTATGATCCTTTTAATGTGTTGTTGGATTCTGTTTGCTAGTGTTTTGTTGAGGATTTTTGCATCTATATTCATCAGTGATATTGGTCTGTAATTTTCTTTTTTTGTAGTGTCTTTGTCTGGTTTTGGTATCAGGGTGATGGTGGCCTCATAGAATGAGTTTGGGAGTGTTCCTTCCTCTGCAATTTTTGGAAGAGTTTGAGAAGGATAGGTCTTAGCTCTTCTCTAAATGTTTGATAGAATTCACCTGTGAAGCCATCTGGTCCTGGACTTTTGTTTGTTGGAAGATTTTTAATCACAGTTTCAATTTCATTACTTGTGATTGGTCTGTTCATATTTTCTGTTTCTTCCTGGTTCAGTCTTGGAAGGTTATACCTTTCTAAAAATGTGTCCATTTCTTCCAGGTTGTCCATTTTATTGGCGTAAAGTTGCTCGTAGTAGTCTCTTAGGATGCTTTGTATTTCTGCGGTGTCTGTTGTAACTTCTCCTTTTTCATTTCTGATTTTATTGATTTGAGTCCTCTCCCTCTTTTTCTTGATGAGTCTGGGCTAATGGCTTATCAATTTTGTTTATCTTCTCAAAGAACCAACTTTTAGTTTTATTGATCTTTGCTATTCTTTTCTTTGTTTCTATTTCATTTATTTCTGCTCTGATCTTTATGATTTCTTTCCTTCTGCTAACTTTGGGTTTTGTTTGTTCTTCTTTCTCTAGTTTCTTTAGGTGTAAGGTTAGATTGTTTACTTGAGATTTTTCTTGTTTCCTGAGATAGGCTTGTATAGCTATCAACTTCCCTCTTAGAACTGCTTTTGCTGCATCCCATAGGTTTTGGGTCGTCGTGTTTTCATTGTCATTTGTCTCTAGGTATTTTTTGATTTCCTCTCTGATTTCTTCAGTGATCTCTTGGTTATTTAGTAACGTATTGTTTAGCCTCCACGTGTTTGTCTGTTTTACGTTTTTTTCCCTGTAATTCATTTCTAATCTCATAGCGTTGTGGTCCGAAAAGATGCTTGACATGATTTCAATTTTCTTAAATTTACTGAGGCTTGATTTGTGACCCAAGATGTGATCTATCCTGGAGAATGTTCCGTGCGCACTTGAGAAGAACGTGTAATCTGCTGGTTTTGGATGGAATGTCCTATATATACCAGTTAAATCTAACTGGTCTGTTGTGTCATTTAAAGCTTCTGTTTCCTTATTCATTTTCATTTTGGATGATCTGTCCATTGGTGTAAGTGAGGTGTTAAAGTCCCCCACTATGATTGTGTTACTGTCGATCTCCTCTTTTATAGCTGTTAGCAGTTGCCTTATGTATTGAGGTGCTCCTATGTTGGGTGCATATATATTTATAATTGTTATATCTTCTTCTTGGATTGATCCCTTGATCATTATGTAGTGTCCTTCCTTGTCTCTTGTAACATTCTTTATTTTAAAGTCTATTTTATCTGATATGAGTATAGCTACTCCAGCTTTCTTTTGATTTCCATTTGCATGGAATATCCTTTTCCATCGCCTCACTTTCAGTCTGTATGTGTCCCTAGGTCTAAAGTGGGTCTCTTGTAGATAGCATATATATGGGTCTTGTTTTTGTATCCATTCAGCCAGTCTATGTCTTTTGGTTGGGGCATTTAATCCATTCACGTTTAAGGTAATTATCGATATGTATGTTCCTATGACCATTTTCTGAATTGTTTTGGGTTTGTTTTTGTAGGTCCTTTTCTTCTCTTGTGTTTCCCACTTAGAGAAGTTCCTTTAGCATTTGTTGTAGAGCTGGTTTGGTGGTGCTGAATTCTCGTAGCTTTTGCTTGTCTGTAAAGCTTTTGATTTCTCCATCAAATCTAGATGAGATCCTTGCCGGGTAGAGTAATCTTGGTTGTAGGTTCTTCCCTTTCATCACTTTAAGTATATCATGCCACTCCCTTCTGGCTTGTAGAGTTTCTGCTGAGAAATCAGCTGTTAACCTTATGGGAGTTCCCTTGTATGTTATTTGTCGTTTTTCCCTTGCTGCTTTCAATAATTTTTCTTTGTCTTTAATTTTTGCCACTTTGATTACTATGTGTCTCGGCGTGTTTCTCCTTGGGTTTATCCTGTATGGGACTCTCTGCGCTTCCTGGACTTGGGTGGCTATTTCCTTTCCCATGTTAGGGAAGTTTTCGACTATAATCTCTTCAAATATTTTCTCTGGTCCTTTCTCTCTCTCTTCTCCTTCTGGGACCCCTATAATGCGAATGTTGTTGCATTTAATGTTGTCCCAGAGGTCTCTCAGGCTGTCTTCATTTCTTTTCATTCTTTTTTCTTTATTCTGTTCCGCAGCAGTGAATTCCACCATTCTGTCTTCCAGGTCACTTATCCGTTCTTCTGCCTCAGTTATTCTGCTATTGATTCCTTCTAGCGTAGTTTTCATTTCACTTATTGTATTGGTCATCTCTGTTTGTTTGTTCTTTAATTCTTCTAGGTCTTTGTTAATCATTTCTTGCATCTTCTCAATCTTTGCCTCCATTCTTATTCCGAGGTCCTGGATCATCTTCACTATCATTATTCTGAATTCTTTTTCTGGAAGGTTGCCTATCTCCACTTCATTTAGTTGTTTTTCTGGGGTTTTTTCTTGTTCCTTCATCTGGTACATAGCCCTCTGCCTTTTCATCTTGTCTATCTTTCTGTAACTGTGGTTTTTGGTCCACAGGCTGCAGGATTGTCGTTTTTCTTGTTTCTGCTGTCTGCCCTCTGGTGGTTGAGGCTATCTAAGAGGCTTGATGGGAGGCTCTGGTGGTGGGTAGAGCTGACTGTTGCTGTGGCGGTCAGAGCTCAGTAAAACTTTAATCCACTTGACTGTTGATGGGTGGGGCTGGGTTCCCTCCCTGTTGGTTGTTTTGCCTGAGGCAACCCAACACTGGAGCCTACCTGGGCTCTTTGGTGGGGTTAATGGCAGACTCTGGGAGGGCTTAACATACTAATGTATGTTAAATGTATATAAACATATAACATATAAATGATATGAATTATATATTCACCAATACCTTCAAAATATACATTCTGTAATCACATACATGGTAACAGGATGCGAAGATGAACAGACATATGTATGAATCATTGAGCATATTCTGTACAGCCAGAAAACCACAACACTCTAATCAAATTTACTCCGATAAGAAATAGAAATTAAATTTAAAAAACAAACATAAGTTAGCAGACATAAACTTCTGGGGGCTTGTCCCAGGACATTGCACTCTAATTTACAGGCTCGGAACACTACCTCCAGGAAGACTGTGTTGTCCTAGTAACAAGACTTGAGAACGTAATAATGCTGCCGCCTTGTGGCTGCTTCCCACAACAGTAGCTTTAAACCCAGTGCCAATGGTTGCTTATATAGTCACAAGGACTGCAGGGCTGTAAAAGACACAGGCCCTCAAAAAATGCCCTGGGGTATGGAATTGGCAAGAAAATTCAACACATGAGTAACTTTTCAAGAAGTCAATAAGAGGAGGGAAGTTGTACTCACTCTTTAAAAAAAAAGGAAAAGAAAAAAAAAGGACATGCCTAAAGCTCAGTATAAGGAATTATTAGCCACATGCAAATTCAAATTCAAAAAGGTTTCAGGTGACACCAGTCATGACCATCAGCAAAAAGTCTACAAACTATAAATGCTGAAGGGGTTTTAGAGAATTGTGTACATTCTAGCTGCTGGTGGGATGTAAAGTGGTAACAGCACTAACGCATACTGAATGGAGCTGCTTGAAAAGGTAAAAATTGAGTTACCATATGATGCGGCAGGGCACCTTTTGGGCCTATAACCTAAGACCACCAAAATCGGAAATACAGAGGCAGGCAAATGTGCACTGCAACAATACTGAAATACCCAAGACATGGAAGCAAAAAATGGTCCATAAACAGGTGAATGGACAAAGAAGAAGTGGTATATGGACAGAATGGAAGAGTAGCCTCGGGAAAAAAAGGAACAATGCCGTTTTCAGAACTACAGTTGAGACTAGAAATAGTCATATAAGGTTAAGTAAGTCAAAAGGGTGTGACAAATATCCTATGAAATCATTTATACATGTTTTCCTAAGATTACTACCAATGAACATATTTCCACAGAAAAAGACAGTCACAGACTTATCAAAAATACTAACGGTTAGCCAAAATGAAAGGTGGGAGGATGGGTAAATTAGGACTATGGGGTTAACCAACATATACTAATGTATGTTAAATGTATATAAACATATAACATATGAACTATATAAATTATATAATCACCAAACCTTTAAAATATACATTCTGTAATCACATACATAATAACAGGTTCCGAAGATGAACAGATATATGTATGAATCATTGAGCAGATTCTGTACAGCCAATCAAAACACTCTAATCAAATTTACTCCGATAAGAAATAGAAATTAAATTTAAAAAGCAAACATAAGTTAGGAGACATAAACTTCTGGGGGCTTGTCCCAGCACATTCCACTCTAATTTACAACCTTGGAAAACTACCTCCAGGAAGACTCTGTTGCCCTAGTAACAAGAGTTGAGAACGTAATAATGCTGCCGCCTTGTGGCTGTTTCCCACAACAGCAGCTTTAAACCCAGTGCCAAAGGTTGCTTAATAGTCACAAGGACTGAAGGGCTCTAAATGACACCTGCCTTCAAAAAATGCCCTGGGGTAGGGAATAGGCAAAAAAATTCAACACATGAGAAACTTTTCAAGAAGTCAATAAGAGGAGGGAAGTTGTACTCACTCTTTAAAACAAAAGGAAAAGAAAAAAATGACATGCCTAAAGCTCAGTATAAGGAATTATTAGCCACATGCAAATTCAAATTCAAAAAGGTTTCAGGTAACACCAGTCATGACCATCATCAAAAAGTCTACAAACTATAAATGCTGAAGGGGTTTTAGAGGAATGTGTACCTTCTAGCTGCTGGTGGGATGTAAAGAAGTAATACCACTAATGCAAACTGAATGGAGCTGCTTGAAAAGGTAAAAATTGAGTTACCATACGATGCGGCAGGGCACCTTTTGGGACTATAACCTAAGACCACCAGAATCGGAAAGACAGAGGCAGGCAAATGTGCACTGCAACAATACTGAAATAGCCAAGACATGGAAGCAAAAAAAGGTCCATAAACAGATGAATGAACAAAGACGAAAGGGTATACGTACCAAATGGAATAGTAGCCTCTGGAAAAAAATGAACAATGCTGTTTTCAGGACTAGAGTTGAGCCTAGAAATAATCATATAAGGTTAAGTAAGTCAAAAGGGTATGACAAATATCCTATGATATCATTTATACATGTTATCCTAAGATTGCTACCAATGAACATATTTCCACAGAAAAAGACACTCACAGACTTATCATATAAACTAATGGTTAGCCAATATGAAAGGTGGGAGGATGGGTAAATTAGGACTATGGGGTTAACATACATATACTAATGTATGTTAAATGTATATAAACATATAACATATAAATGATATGAATTATATATTCACCAATACCTTCAAAATATACATTCTGTAATCACATACATGGTAACAGGATCCGAAGATGAACAGACATATGTATGAATCATTGAACAGATTCTGTACAGCCAGACAATCAAAACACTCTAATCAAATTTACTCCGATAAAAAATACAAATTAAATTTAAAAAACAAACATAAGTAAGGAGACATAAACTTCTGGGGGCTTGTCCCAGCACATTGCACTCTAATTTACAAGCTCGGAACACTACCTCCAGGAAGACTGTGTTGTCCTAGTAACAAGACTTGAGAACGTAATAATGCTGCCGCCTTGTGGCTGTCTCCCAAAACAGCAGCTTTAAACCCAGTGACAATGGTTGCTTATATAGTCCCAAGGACTGCAGGGCTGTAAATGACACAGGCCCTCAAAAATTGCCCTGGGGTAGGGACTAGGCAAGAAAATCCAACACATGAGAAATTTTTCAAGAAGTCAATAAGAGGAGGGGAGTTGTACTCACTCTTTAAAAAAAAAAAGGAAAAGAAAAATAAGTACATGCCTAAAGCTTAGTATAAGGAATTATTAGCCACATACAAATTCAAATTCAAAAAGGTTTCAGCTCACACCAGTCATTACCATCAGCAAAATGTCTACAAACTATAAATGCTGAAGGGGTTTTAGAGATCTGTGTACCTTCTAGCTGCTGGTGGGTTGTAAAGTGGAAACAGCACTAACGCAAACTGAATCGAGCTGCTTGAAAAGGTAAAAATTGAGCTACCAAATGATGCGGCAGGGCACCTTTTGGGCCTATAACCTAAGACCACCAAAATTGGAAAGACAGAGGCAGGCAAATATGCACTGCAACAATACTGAAATAGCCAAGATATGGAAGCAAAAAAAAGGTCCATAAACAGATGAATGGACAAAGAAGAAGTGGTATACGGACAGAATGGAATAGTAGCCTCGGGAGAAAAATGAACAATGCTGTTTTCAGGACTACAGTTGAGCCTAGAAAAAATCATATAAGGTTAAGTAAGTCAAAAGGGTATGACAAATATCCTATGATATCATTTATACAAGTTTTCTTAAGATTGCTACCAATGAACATATTTCCACAGAAAAAGACACTCACAGACTTATCAAATAAACTAATGGTTAGCCAAAATGAAAGGTGGGGGGATGGGTAAGTTAGGACTATGGGGTTAACATACATATACTAATGTAAGTTAAATGTATATAAACATATAACATATAAACGATATGAATTATATAATCACCAATACATTCAAAATATATATTCTGTGATCACATACATGGTAACAGGATCCGAAGATGAACAGACATATGTATGAATCATTGAGCAGATTCTGTACAGCCAGACAATCAAAACACTCTAATCAAATTTACTCCGATAAGAAATAGAAATTAAATTTAAAAAAAAAACATAAGTTAGGAGACATAAACTTCTGGGGGCTTGTCCCAGCATATTGCACTCTAATTTACAAGCTCAGAACACTACCTCCAGGAAGACTGTGTTGTCCTAGTAACAAGACTTGAGAACGCAATAATGCTGCCGCCTTGTGGCTGCTTCCCACAACAGCACTTTAAACCCAGTGCCAATGATTGCTTATATAGTCACAAGGACTGCAGGGCTGTAAATGACACAAGCCCTCAAAATATGCCCTGGGGTAGGGAATTGGCAAGAACATTCAACACATGAGAAATTTCCAAGAAGTCAATAAGAGGAGGGAAGTTGTACTCACTCTTTAAAAAAAAAAGGAAAAGAAAAAAAAGGACATGCCTAAAGCTTAGTATAAGGAATTATTAGCCACATACAAATTCAAATTCAAAAAGGTTTCAGCTCACACCAGTCATTACCATCAGCAAAATGTCTACAAACTATAAATGCTGAAGGGGTTTTAGAGATCTGTGTACCTTCTAGCTGCTGGTGGGATGTAAAGTGGTAACAGCAGTAACGCAAACTGAATCGAGCTGCTTGAAAAGGTAAAAATTGAGTTACCATATGGTGCGGCAGGGCACCTTTTGGGCCTATAACCTAAGACCACCAGATTCGGAAAGAGAGAGGCAGGCAAATGTGCATTGCAACAATACTGAAATAGCCAAGACATGGAAGCAAAAAAAAAGGTCCATAAACAGATGAATGGACAAAGACGAAGTGGGATACGTACCAAATGGAATAGTAGCCTCGGGAAAAAAATGAACAATGCCGTTTTCAGGACTACAGTTGAGCCTAGAAATAATCATATAAGGTTAAGTAAGTCAAAAGGGTATGACAAATATCCTATGACATCATTTATACATGTTATCCTAAGATTGCTACCAATGAACATATTTCCACAGAAAAAGACACTCACAGACTTATCAAATAAACTAATGGCTAGCCAAAATGAAAGGTGGGAGGATGGGTAAATTAGGACTATGGGGTTAACATACATATACTAATGTATGTTAAATGTATATAAACATATAACATATGAACTATATAAATTATATAATCACCAATACCTTTAAAATATACATTCTGTAATCACATACATGCTAACAGGTTCGAAGATGAACAGACATATGTATGAATCATTGAGCAGATTCTGTACAGCCAGAAAACCACAACACTCTAATCAAATTTACTCCGATAAGAAATAGAAATTAAATTTAAAAAACAAACATGAGTTAGGAGACATAAACTTCTGGGGGCTTGTCCCAGGACATTGCACTCTAATTTACAGGCTCGGAACACTACCTCCAGGAAGACTGTGTTGTCCTAGTAACAAGACTTGAGAACGTAATAATGCTGCCGCCTTGTGGCTGCTTCCCACAACAGTAGCTTTAAACCCAGTGCCAATGGTTGCTTATATAGTCACAAGGACTGCAGGGCTGTAAAAGACACAGGCCCTCAAAAAATGCCCTGGGGTAGGGAATTGGCAAGAAAATTCAACACATGAGAAATTTTCAAGAAGTCAATAAGAGTACGGAAGTTGTACTCACTCTTTAAAAAAAAAGGAAAAGAAAAAAAGGACATGCCTAAAGCTCAGCATAAGGAATTATTAGCCACATGCGTATCCAACTTCCAAAAAGGTTTCAGCTCACACCAGTCATGACCATCAGCAAAAAGTCTACAAACTATAAATGCTGAAGGGGTTTTAGAGAACTGTGTACCTTCTAGCTGCTGTTTGGATGTAAAGTGGTAACAGCAGTAACGCAAACTGAATCGAGCTGCTTGAAAAGGTAAACATTGAGCTACCATATGATGTGGCAGGGCACCTTTTGGGCCTATAACCTAAGACCACCGGATTCGGAAAGACAGAGGCAGGCAAATGTGCACTGCAACAATATTGAAATAGCCAAGACATGGAAGCAAAAAAAAGGTCCATAAACAGATGAATGGACAAAGACGAAATGGTATACGTACCAAATGGAATAGTAGCCTCTGGAAAAAAATGAACAATGCCGTTTTCAGGACTAGAGTTGAGCCTAGAAATAATCATATAAGGTTAAGTAAGTCAAAAGGGTATGACAAATATCCTATGATATCATTTATACATGTTATCCTAAGATTGCTACCAATGAAAATATTTCCACAGAAAAAGACACTGACAGACTTATCAAATAAACTAATGGTTAGCCAAAATGAAAGGTGGGGGGATGGGTAAATTAGGACTATGGGGTTAACATACATATACTAATATAAGTTAAATGTATATAAACATATAACATATAAATGATATGAATTATATAATCACGAATACCTTCAAAATATACATTCTGTAATCACATACATGCTAACAGGTTCCGAAGATGAACAGATATATGTATGAATCATTGAACAGATTCTGTACAGCCAGACAATCAAAACACTCTAATCAAATTTACTCCGATAAAAAATACAAATTAAATTTAAAAAACAAACATAAGTAAGGAGACATAAACTTCTGGGGGCTTGTCCCAGCACATTGCACTCTAATTTACAAGCTCGGAACACTACCTCCAGGAAGACTCTGTTGTCCTAGTAACAAGACTTGAGAACGTAATAATGCTGCCGCCTTGTGGCTGTCTCCCAAAACAGCAGCTTTAAACCCAGTGACAATGGTTGCTTATATAGTCCCAAGGACTGCAGGGCTGTAAATGACACAGGCCCTCAAAAATTGCCCTGGGGTAGGGACTAGGCAAGAAAATCCAACACATGAGAAATTTTTCAAGAAGTCAATAAGAGGAGGGGAGTTGTACTCACTCTTTAAAAAAAAAAAGGAAAAGAAAAAAAAGTACATGCCTAAAGCTTAGTATAAGGAATTATTAGCCACATACAAATTCAAATTCAAAAAGGTTTCAGCTCACACCAGTCATTACCATCAGCAAAATGTCTACAAACTATAAATGCTGAAGGGGTTTTAGAGATCTGTGTACCTTGTAGCTGCTGGTGGGTTGTAAAGTGGAAACAGCACTAACGCAAACTGAATCGAGCTGCTTGAAAAGGTAAAAATTGAGCTACCAAATGATGCGGCAGGGCACCTTTTGGGCCTATAACCTAAGACCACCAAAATTGGAAAGACAGAGGCAGGCAAATATGCACTGCAACAATACTGAAATAGCCAAGATATGGAAGCAAAAAGAAGGTCCATAAACAGATGAATGGACAAAGAAGAAGTGGTATACGGACAGAATGGAATAGTAGCCTCGGGAGAAAAATGAACAATGCTGTTTTCAGGACTACAGTTGAGCCTAGAAAAAATCATATAAGGTTAAGTAAGTCAAAAGGGTATGACAAATATCCTATGATATCATTTATACAAGTTTTCTTAAGATTGCTACCAATGAACATATTTCCACAGAAAAAGACACTCACAGACTTATCAAATAAACTAATGGTTAGCCAAAATGAAAGGTGGGGGGATGGGTAAGTTAGGACTATGGGGTTAACATACATATACTAATGTAAGTTAAATGTATATAAACATATAACATATAAACGATATGAATTATATAATCACCAATACATTCAAAATATATATTCTGTGATCACATACATGGTAACAGGATCCGAAGATGAACAGACATATGTATGAATCATTGAGCAGATTCTGTACAGCCAGACAATCAAAACACTCTAATCAAATTTACTCCGATAAGAAATAGAAATTAAATTTAAAAAAAATCATAAGTTAGGAGACATAAACTTCTGGGGGCTTGTCCCAGCATATTGCACTCTAATTTACAAGCTCAGAACACTACCTCCAGGAAGACTCTGTTCTCCTAGTAACAAGATTTGAGAACGCAATAATGCTGCCGCCTTGTGGCTGCTTCCCACAACAGCACTTTAAACCCAGTGCCAATGATTGCTTATATAGTCACAAGGACTGCAGGGCTGTAAATGACACAAGCCCTCAAAATATGCCCTGGGGTAGGGAATTGGCAAGAACATTCAACACATGAGAAATTTCCAAGAAGTCAATAAGAGGAGGGAAGTTGTACTCACTCTTTAAAAAAAAAAGGAAAAGAAAAAAAAGGACATGCCTAAAGCTTAGTATAAGGAATTATTAGCCACATACAAATTCAAATTCAAAAAGGTTTCAGCTCACACCAGTCATTACCATCAGCAAAATGTCTACAAACTATAAATGCTGAAGGGGTTTTAGAGATCTGTGTACCTTCTAGCTGCTGGTGGGATGTAAAGTGGAAACAGCACTAACGCAAACTGAATCGAGCTGCTTGAAAAGGTAAAAATTGAGCTACCAAATGATGCGGCAGGGCACCTTTTGGGCCAATAACCTAAGAACACCAAAATTGGAGAGACAGAGGCAGGCAAATATGCACTGCAACAATACTGAAATAGCCAAGATATGGAAGCAAAAAAAAGGTCCATAAACAGATGAATGGACAAAGAAGAAGTGGTATACGGACAGAATGGAATAGTAGCCTCGGGAGAAAAATGAACAATGCTGTTTTCAGGACTACAGTTGAGCCTAGAAAAAATCATATAAGGTTAAGTAAGTCAAAAGGGTATGACAAATATCCTATGATATCATTTATACAAGTTTTCTTAAGATTGCTACCAATGAACATATTTCCACAGAAAAAGACACTCACAGACTTATCAAATAAACTAATGGTTAGCCAAAATGAAAGGTGGGGGGATGGGTAAGTTAGGACTATGGGGTTAACATACATATACTAATGTAAGTTAAATGTATATAAACATATAACATATAAACGATATGAATTATATAATCACCAATACCTTCAAAATATATATTCTGTGATCACATACATGGTAACAGGATCCGAAGATGAACAGACATATGTATGAATCATTGAGCAGATTCTGTACAGCCAGACAATCAAAACACTCTAATCAAATTTACTCCGATAAGAAATAGAAATTAAATTTAAAAAAAAAACATAAGTTAGGAGACATAAACTTCTGGGGGCTTGTCCCAGCATATTGCACTCTAATTTACAAGCTCAGAACACTACATCCAGGAAGACGCTGTTCTCCTAGTAACAAGACTTGAGAACGCAATAATGCTGCCGCCTTGTGGCTGCTTCCCACAACAGCACTTTAAACCCAGTGCCAATGATTGCTTATATAGTCACAAGGACTGCAGGGCTGTAAATGACACAAGCCCTCAAAATATGCCCTGGGGTAGGGAATTGGCAAGAACATTCAACACATGAGAAATTTCCAAGAAGTCAATAAGAGGAGAGAAGTTGTACTCACTCTTTAAAAAAAAAAGGAAAAGAAAAAAAGGACATGCCTAAAGCTCAGTATAAGGAATTATTAGCCACATGCAAATTCAAATTCAAAAAGGTTTCAGGTAACACCACTCATGACCATCATCAAAAAGTCTACAAACTATAAATGCTGAAGGGGTTTTAGAGGAATGTGTACCTTCTAGCTGCTGGTGGGATGTAAAGAAGTAATACCACTAATGCAAACTGAATGGAGCTGCTTGAAAAGGTAAAAATTGAGTTACCATACGATGCGGCAGGGCACCTTTTGGGCCTATAACCTAAGACCACCAGAATCGGAAAGACAGAGGCAGGCAAATGTGCACTGCAACAATACTGAAATAGCCAAGACATGGAAGCAAAAAAAGGTCCATAAACAGATGAATGGACAAAGACGAAATGGTATACGTACCAAATGGAATAGTAGCCTCTGGAAAAAAATGAACAATGCTGTTTTCAGGAGTAGAGTTGAGCCTAGAAATAATCATATAAGGTTAAGTAAGTCAAAAGCGTATGAAATATCCTATGATATCATTTATACATGTTATCCTAAGATTGCTACCAATGAACATATTTCCACAGAAAAAGACACTCACAGACTTATCAAATAAACTAATGGTTAGCCAAAATGAAAGGTGGGAGGATGGGTAAATTAGGACTATGGAGTTAACATACATATACTAATGTATGTTAAATGTATATAAACATATAACATATAAATGATATGAATTATATATTCACCAATACCTTCAAAATATACATTCTGTAATCACATACATGGTAACAGGATCCGAAGATGAACAGACATATGTGTGAATCATTGAGCAGATTCTGTACAGCCAGACAATCAAAACACTCTAATCAAATTTACTCCGATAAGAAAGACAAATTAAATTTAAAAAACAAACATAAGTAAGGAGACATAAACGTCTGGGGTCTTGTCCCAGCACATTGCACTCTAATTTACAAGCTCGGAACACTACCTCCAGGAAGACTCTGTTGTCCTAGTAACAAGACTTGAGAACGTAATAATGCTGCCGCCTTGTGGCTGTCTCCCAAAACAGCAGCTTTAAACCCAGTGACAATGGTTGCTTATATAGTCACAAGGACTGCAGGGCTGTAAATGACACAGGCCCTCAAAAATTGCCCTGGGGTAGGGAATGGGCAAGAAAATCCAACACATGAGAAATTTTTCAAGAAGTCAATAAGAGGAGGGGAGTTGTACTCACTCTTTAAAAAAAAAAGGAAAAGAAAAAAAAGGACATGCCTAAAGCTCAACTCTAGTCCTGAAAACAGCATTGTTCATTTTTTTCCAGAGGCTACTATTCCATTTGGTACGTATACCCTTTCGTCTTTGTTCATTCATCTGTTTATGGACCTTTTTTTGCTTCCATGTCTTGGCTATTTCAGTATTGTTGCAGTGCACATTTGCCTGCCTCTGTCTTTCCGATTCTGGTGGTCTTAGGTTATAGTCCCAAAAGGTGCCCTGCCGCATCGTATGGTAACTCAATTTTTACCTTTTCAAGCAGCTCCATTCAGTTTGCATTAGTGGTATTACTTCTTTACATCCCACCAGCAGCTAGAAGGTACACATTCCTCTAAAACCCCTTCAGCATTTATAGTTTGTAGACTTTTTGATGATGGTCATGACTGGTGTTACCTGAAACCTTTTTGAATTTGAATTTGCATGTGGCTAATAATTCCTTATACTGAGCTTTAGGCATGTCATTTTTTTCTTTTCCTTTTGTTTTAAAGAGTGAGTACAACTTCCCTCCTCTTATTGACTTCTTGAAAAGTTTCTCATGTGTTGAATTTTTTTGCCTATTCCCTACCCCAGGGCATTTTTTGAAGGCAGGTGTCATTTAGAGCCCTTCAGTCCTTGTGACTATTAAGCAACCTTTGGCACTGGGTTTAAAGCTGCTGTTGTGGGAAACAGCCACAAGGCGGCAGCATTATTACGTTCTCAACTCTTGTTACTAGGGCAACAGAGTCTTCCTGGAGGTAGTTTTCCAAGGTTGTAAATTAGAGTGGAATGTGCTGGGACAAGCCCCCAGAAGTTTATGTCTCCTAACTTATGTTTGCTTTTTAAATTTAATTTCTATTTCTTATCGGAGTAAATTTGATTAGAGTGTTTTGATTGGCTGTACAGAATCTGCTCAATGATTCATACATATATCTGTTCATCTTCGGAACCTGTTATTATGTATGTGATTACAGAATGTATATTTTAAAGGTTTGGTGATTATATAATTTATATAGTTCATATGTTATATGTTTATATACATTTAACATACATTAGTATATGTTGGTTAACCCCATAGTCCTAATTTACCCATCCTCCCACCTTTCATTTTGGCTAACCGTTAGTATTTTTGATAAGTCTGTGACTGTCTTTTTCTGTGGAAATATGTTCATTGGTAGTAATCTTAGGAAAACATGTATAAATGATTTCATAGGATATTTGTCACACCCTTTTGACTTACTTAACCTTATATGACTATTTCTAGTCTCAACTGTAGTTCTGAAAACGGCATTGTTCCTTTTTTTCCCGAGGCTACTCTTCCATTCTGTCCATATACCACTTCTTCTTTGTCCATTCACCTGTTTATGGACCATTTTTTGCTTCCATGTCTTGGGTATTTCAGTATTGTTGCAGTGCACATTTGCCTGCCTCTGTATTTCCGATTTTGGTGGTCTTAGGTTATAGGCCCAAAAGGTGCCCTGCCGCATCATATGGTAACTCAATTTTTACCTTTTCAAGCAGCTCCATTCAGTATGCGTTAGTGCTGTTACCACTTTACATCCCACCAGCAGCTAGAATGTACACAATTCTCTAAAACCCCTTCAGCATTTATAGTTTGTAGACTTTTTGCTGATGGTCATGACTGGTGTCACCTGAAACCTTTTTGAATTTGAATTTGCATGTGGCTAATAATTCCTTATACTGAGCTTTAGGCATGTCCTTTTTTTTTCTTTTCCTTTTTTTTTAAAGAGTGAGTACAACTTCCCTCCTCTTATTGACTTCTTGAAAAGTTACTCATGTGTTGAATTTTCTTGCCAATTCCATACCCCAGGGCATTTTTTGAGGGCCTGTGTCTTTTACAGCCCTGCAGTCCTTGTGACTATATAAGCAACCATTGGCACTGGGTTTAAAGCTACTGTTGTGGGAAGCAGCCACAAGGCGGCAGCATTATTACGTTCTCAAGTCTTGTTACTAGGACAACACAGTCTTCCTGGAGGTAGTGTACCGAGCTTGTAAATTAGAGTGCAGTGTGCTGGGACAAGCCCCCAGAAGTTTATGTCTCCTAACTTATGTTTGTTTTTTAAATTTAATTTCTATTTCTTATCGGAGTAAATTTGATTAGAGTGTTGTGGTTTTCTGACTGTACAGAATCTGCTCAATGATTCATACATATATCTGTTCATCTTCGGAACCTGTTAGCATGTATGTGATTACAGAATGTATATTTTAAAGGTATTGGTGATTATATTATTTATATAGTTTATATATTATATGTTTATATACATTTAACATACATTAGTATATGTATGTTAACCCCATTGTCCTAATTTACCCATCCTCCCACCTTTCATTTTGGCTAACCATTAGTTTATTTGATAAGTCTGTGAGTGTCTTTTTCTGTGGAAATATGTTCATTGGTAGCAATCTTAGGATAACATGTATTAATGATATCATAGGATATTTGTCATACCCTTTTGACTTACTTAACCTTATATGATTATTTCTAGGCTCAACTCTAGTCCTGAAAACGGCATTGTTCATTTTTTTCCAGAGGCTTCTATTCCATTTGGTACGTGTACCATTTCGTCTTTGTCCATTCATCTGTTTATGGACCTTTTTTTTGCTTCCATGTCTTGGCTATTTCAATATTGTTGCAGTGCACATTTGCCTGCCTCTGTCTTTCCGAATCCAGTTGTCTTAGGTTATAGGCCCAAAATGTGCCCTGCCGCATCATATGGTAGCTCAATGTTTACCTTTTCAAGCAGCTCGATTCAGTTTGCGTTACTGCTGTTACCACTTTACATCCCACCAGCAGCTAGAAGGTACACAGTTCTCTAAAACCCCTTCAGCATTTATAGTTTGTAGACTTTTTGCTGATGGTCATGACTGGTGTGAGCTGAAACCTTTTTGGAGGTTGGATACGCATGTGGCTAATAATTCCTTATGCTGAGCTTTAGGCATGTCCTTTTTTTCTTTTCCTTTTTTTTTAAAGAGTGACTACAACTTCCCTCCTCTTATTGACTTCTTGAAAATTTCTCATGTGTTGAATTTTCTTGCCAATTCCATACCCCAGGGCATTTTTTGAGGGCCTGTGTCTTTTACAGCCCTGCAGTCCTTGTGACTATATAAGCAACCATTGGCACTGGGTTTAAAGCTACTGTTGTGGGAAGCAGCCACAACGCGGCAGCATTATTACGTTCTCAAGTCTTGTTACTAGGACAACACAGTCTTCCTGGAGGTAGTGTTCCGAGCTTGTAAATTAGAGTGCAATGTGCTGGGACAAGCACCCAGAAGTTTATGTCTCCTAACTTATGTTTGTTTTTTAAATTTAATTTCTATTTCTTATCGGAGTAAATTTGATTAGAGTGTTGTGGTTTTCTGGCTGTACAGAATCTGCTCAATGATTCATACATATGTCTGTTCATCTTCGAACCTGTTAGCATGTATGTGATTACAGAATGTATATTTTAAAGGTATTGGTGATTATATAATTTATATATTTCATATGTTATATGTTTATATACATTTAACATACATTAGTATATGTATTTTAACCCCATTGTCCTAATTTACCCATCCTCCCACCTTTCATTTTGGCTAGCCATTAGTTTATTTGATAAGTCTGTGAGTGTCTTTTTCTGTGGAAATATGTTCATTGGTAGCAATCTTAGGATAACATGTATAAATGATGTCATAGGATATTTGTCATACCCTTTTGACTTACTTAACCTTATATGATTATTTCTAGGCTCAACTGTAGTCCTGAAAACGGCATTGTTCATTTTTTTCCCGAGGCTACTATTCCATTTGGTACGTATCCCACTTCGTCTTTGTCCATTCATCTGTTTATGGACCTTTTTTTTTGCTTCCATGTCTTTGCTATTTCAGTATTGTTGCAGTGCACATTTGCCTGCCTCTGTCTTTCCGATTCTGGTGGTCTTAGGTTATAGGCCCAAAAGATGCCCTGCCGCATCATATGGTAGCTCAATTTTTACGTTTTCAAGCAGCTCGATTCAGTTTGCATTAGTGCTGTTACGACTTTATATCCCACCAGCAGCTAGAAGGTACACACTTCTCTAAAACCCCTTCAGCATTTATAGCTTGTAGACTTTTTGCTGATGGTCATGACTGGTGTGAGCTGAAACCTTTTTGGAGGTTGGATACGCATGTGGCTAATAATTCCTTATGCTGAGCTTTAGGCATGTCCTATTTTTTCTTTTCCTTTTTTTTAAAATGAGTGAGTACAACTTCCCTCCTCTTATTGATTTCTTGAAAAGTTTCTTATGTGTTGAATTTTCTTGCCTATTCCCTACCCCAGGGCATTTTTTGAGTGCCTGTGTCATTTACAACCGTGCAGTCCTTGTGACTATATAAGCAACCATTGGCACTGGGTTTAAAGGTGCTGTTTTTGGAGACAGCCACAAGGCGGCAGCATTATTACGTTCTCAAGTCTTGTTACTAGGACAACAGAGTCTTCCTGGAGGTAGTGTTCCGAGCTTTTAAATTAGAGTGCAATGTGCTGGGACAAGCCCCCAGAAGTTTATGTCTCCTTACTTATGTTTGTTTTTTAAATTTAATTTGTATTTTTTATCGGAGTAAATTTGATTAGAGTGTTTTGATTGTCTGGCTGTACAGAATCTGTTCAATGATTCATACATATGTCTGTTCATCTTCGGATCCTGTTACCATGTATGTGATCACAGAATATATATTTTGAAGGTATTGGTGATTATATAATTCATATCGTTTATATGTTATATGTTTATATACATTTAACTTACATTAGTATATGTATGTTAACCCCATAGTCCTAACTTACCCATCCCCCCACCTTTCATTTTGGCTAAACATTAGTTTATTTGATAAGTCTGTGAGTGTCTTTTTCTGTGGAAATATGTTCATTGGTAGCAATCTTAAGAAAACTTGTATAAATGATATCATAGGATATTTGTCATACCCTTTTGACTTACTTAACCTTATATGATTTTTTCTAGGCTCAACTGTAGTCCTGAAAACAGCATTGTTCATTTTTCTCCCGAGGCTACTATTCCATTCTGTCCGTATACCACTTCTTCTTTGTCCATTCATCTGTTTATGGACCTTTTTTTTGCTTCCATATCTTGGCTATTTCAGTATTGTTGCAGTGCATATTTGCCTGCCTCTGTCTTTCCAATTTTGGTGGTCTTAGGTTATAGGCCCAAAAGGTGCCCTGCCTCATCATTTGGTAGCTCAATTTTTACCTTTTCAAGCAGCTCGATTCAGTTTGCGTTAGTGCTGTTTCCACTTTACATCCCACCAGCAGCTAGAAGGTACACAGATCTCTAAAACCCCTTCAGCATTTATAGTTTGTAGACATTTTGCTGATGGTAATGACTGGTGTGAGCTGAAACCTTTTTGAATTTGAATTTGTATGTGGCTAATAATTCCTTATACTAAGCTTTAGGCATGTCCTTTTTTTTCTTTTCCTTTTTTTTTTAAAGAGTGAGTACAACTTCCCTCCTCTTATTGACTTCTTGAAAAATTTCTCATGTGTTGGATTTTCTTGCCCATTCCCTACCCCAGGGCAATTTTTGAGGGCCTGTGTCATTTACAGCCCTGCAGTCCTTGTGACTATATAAGCAACCATTGTCACTGGGTTTAAAGCTGCTGTTTTGGGAGACAGCCACAAGGCGGCAGCATTATTACGTTCTCAAGTCTTGTTACTAGGACAACACAGTCTTCCTGGAGGTAGTGTTCCGAGCTTGTAAATTAGAGTGCAATGTGCTGGGACAAGCCCCCAGAAGTTTATGTCTCCTAACTTATGTTTGTTTTTTAAATTTAATTTCTATTTCTTATCGGAGTAAATTTGATTAGAGTGTTGTGGTTTTCTGGCTGTACAGAATCTGCTCAATGATTCATACATATGTCTGTTCATCTTCGAACCTATTAGCATGTATGTGATTACAGAATGTATATTTTAAAGGTATTGGTGATTATATAATTTATATATTTCATATGTTATATGTTTATATACATTTAACATACATTAGTATATGTATTTTAACCCCATAGTCCTAATTTACCCATCCTCCCACCTTTCATTTTGGCTAGCCATTAGTTTATTTGATAAGTCTGTGAGTGTCTTTTTCTGTGGAAATATGTTCATTGGTAGCAATCTTAGGATAACATGTATAAATGATGTCCTAGGATATTTGTCATACCCTTTTGACTTACTTAACCTTATATGATTATTTCTAGGCTCAACTGTAGTCCTGAAAACGGCATTGTTCATTTTTTTCCCGAGGCTACTATTCCATTTGGTACGTATCCCACTTCGTCTTTGTCCATTCATCTGTTTATGGACCTTTTTTTTGCTTCCATATCTTGGCTATTTCAATATTGTTGCAATGCACATTTGCCTGCCTCTCTCTTTCCGAATCTGGTGGTCTTAGGTTATAGGCCCAAAAGGTGCCCTGCCGCATCATATGGTAGCTCAATTTTTACCTTTTCAAGCAGCTCCATTCAGTTTGCGTTAGTGCTGTTGCCACTTTACATCCCACCAGCAGCTAGAAGGTACACAGATCTCTAAAACCCCTTCAGCATTTATAGTTTGTAGACATTTTGCTGATGGTAATGACTGGTGTGAGCTGAAACCTTTTTGAATTTGAATTTGTATGTGGCTAATAATTCCTTATACTGAGCTTTAGGCATGTCCTTTTTTTTCTTTTCCTTTTTTTTTTAAAGAGTGAGTACAACTCCCCTCCTCTTATTGACTTCTTGAAAAATTTCTCATGTGTTGGATTTTCTTGCCTATTCCCTACCCCAGGGCAATTTTTGAGGGCCTGTGTCATTTACAGCCCTGCAGTCCTTGTGACTATATAAGCAACCATTGTCACTGGGTTTAAAGCTGCTGTTTTGGGAGACAGCCACAAGGCGGCAGCATTATTACGTTCTCAAGTCTTGTTACTAGGACAACAGAGTCTTCCTGGAGGTAGTGTTCCGAGCTTGTAAATTAGAGTGCAATGTGCTGGGACAAGCCCCCAGACGTTTATGTCTCCTTACTTATGTTTGTTTTTTAAATTTAATTTGTCTTTCTTATCGGAGTAAATTTGATTAGAGTGTTTTGATTGTCTGGCTGTACAGAATCTGCTCAATGATTCACACATATGTCTGTTCATCTTCGGATCCTGTTACCATGTATGTGATTACAGAATGTATATTTTGAAGGTATTGGTGAATATATAATTCATATCATTTATATGTTATATGTTTATATACATTTAACATACATTAGTATATGTATGTTAACTCCATAGTCCTAATTTACCCATCCTCCCACCTTTCATTTTGGCTAACCATTAGTTTATTTGATAAGTCTGTGAGTGTCTTTTTCTGTGGAAATATGTTCATTGGTAGCAATCTTAGGATAACATGTATAAATGATATCATAGGATATTTCATACGCTTTTGACTTACTTAACCTTATATGATTATTTCTAGGCTCAACTCTACTCCTGAAAACAGCATTGTTCATTTTTCTCCCGAGGCTACTATTCCATTCTGTCCGTATACCACTTCTTCTTTGTCCATTCATCTGTTTATGGACCTTTTTTTGCTTCCATGTCTTGGCTATTTCAGTATTGTTGCAGTGCACATTTGCCTGCCTCTGTCTTTCCGATTCTGGTGGTCTTAGGTTATAGGCCCAAAAGGTGCCCTGCCGCATCGTATGGTAACTCAATTTTTACCTTTTCAAGCAGCTCCATTCAGTTTGCATTAGTGGTATTACTTCTTTACATCCCACCAGCAGCTAGAAGGTACACATTCCTCTAAAACCCCTTCAGCATTTATAGTTTGTAGACTTTTTGATGATGGTCATGAGTGGTGTTACCTGAAACCTTTTTGAATTTGAATTTGCATGTGGCTAATAATTCCTTATACTGAGCTTTAGGCATGTCCTTTTTTTCTTTTCCTTTTTTTTTTAAAGAGTGAGTACAACTTCTCTCCTCTTATTGACTTCTTGGAAATTTCTCATGTGTTGAATGTTCTTGCCAATTCCCTACCCCAGGGCATATTTTGAGGGCTTGTGTCATTTACAGCCCTGCAGTCCTTGTGACTATATAAGCAATCATTGGCACTGGGTTTAAAGTGCTGTTGTGGGAAGCAGCCACAAGGCGGCAGCATTATTGCGTTCTCAAGTCTTGTTACTAGGAGAACAGCGTCTTCCTGGATGTAGTGTTCTGAGCTTGTAAATTAGAGTGCAATATGCTGGGACAAGCCCCCAGAAGTTTATGTCTCCTAACTTATGTTTTTTTTTTAAATTTAATTTCTATTTCTTATCGGAGTAAATTTGATTAGAGTGTTTTGATTGTCTGGCTGTACAGAATCTGCTCAATGATTCATACATATGTCTGTTCATCTTCGGATCCTGTTACCATGTATGTGATCACAGAATATATATTTTGAAGGTATTGGTGATTATATAATTCATATCGTTTATATGTTATATGTTTATATACATTTAACTTACATTAGTATATGTATGTTAACCCCATAGTCCTAACTTACCCATCCCCCCACCTTTCATTTTGGCTAACCATTAGTTTATTTGATAAGTCTGTGAGTGTCTTTTTCTGTGGAAATATGTTCATTGGTAGCAATCTTAAGAAAACTTGTATAAATGATATCATAGGATATTTGTCATACCCTTTTGACTTACTTAACCTTATATGATTTTTTCTAGGCTCAACTGTAGTCCTGAAAACAGCATTGTTCATTTTTCTCCCGAGGCTACTATTCCATTCTGTCCGTATACCACTTCTTCTTTGTCCATTCATCTGTTTATGGACCTTTTTTTTGCTTCCATATCTTGGCTATTTCAGTATTGTTGCAGTGCATATTTGCCTGCCTCTGTCTCTCCAATTTTGGTGTTCTTAGGTTATAGGCCCAAAAGGTGCCCTGCCGCATCATTTGGTAGCTCAATTTTTACCTTTTCAAGCAGCTCGATTCAGTTTGCGTTAGTGCTGTTTCCACTTTACATCCCACCAGCAGCTAGAAGGTACACAGATCTCTAAAACCCCTTCAGCATTTATAGTTTGTAGACATTTTGCTGATGGTAATGACTGGTGTGAGCTGAAACCTTTTTGAATTTGAATTTGTATGTGGCTAATAATTCCTTATACTAAGCTTTAGGCATGTCCTTTTTTTTCTTTTCCTTTTTTTTTTAAAGAGTGAGTACAACTTCCCTCCTCTTATTGACTTCTTGGAAATTTCTCATGTGTTGAATGTTCTTGCCAATTCCCTACCCCAGGGCATATTTTGAGGGCTTGTGTCATTTACAGCCCTGCAGTCCTTGTGACTATATAAGCAATCATTGGCACTGGGTTTAAAGTGCTGTTGTGGGAAGCAGCCACAAGGCGGCAGCATTATTGCGTTCTCAAATCTTGTTACTAGGAGAACAGAGTCTTCCTGGAGGTAGTGTTCTGAGCTTGTAAATTAGAGTGCAATATGCTGGGACAAGCCCCCAGAAGTTTATGTCTCCTAACTTATGATTTTTTTTAAATTTAATTTCTATTTCTTATCGGAGTAAATTTGATTAGAGTGTTTTGATTGTCTGGCTGTACAGAATCTGCTCAATGATTCATACATATGTCTGTTCATCTTCGGATCCTGTTACCATGTATGTGATCACAGAATATATATTTTGAATGTATTGGTGATTATATAATTCATATCGTTTATATGTTATATGTTTATATACATTTAACTTACATTAGTATATGTATGTTAACCCCATAGTCCTAACTTACCCATCCCCCCACCTTTCATTTTGGCTAACCATTAGTTTATTTGATAAGTCTGTGAGTGTCTTTTTCTGTGGAAATATGTTCATTGGTAGCAATCTTAAGAAAACTTGTATAAATGATATCATAGGATATTTGTCATACCCTTTTGACTTACTTAACCTTATATGATTTTTTCTAGGCTCAACTGTAGTCCTGAAAACAGCATTGTTCATTTTTCTCCCGAGGCTACTATTCCATTCTGTCCGTATACCACTTCTTCTTTGTCCATTCATCTGTTTATGGACCTTTTTTTTGCTTCCATATCTTGGCTATTTCAGTATTGTTGCAGTGCATATTTGCCTGCCTCTGTCTTTCCAATTTTGGTGGTCTTAGGTTATAGGCCCAAAAGGTGCCCTGCCGCATCATTTGGTAGCTCAATTTTTACCTTTTCAAGCAGCTCGATTCAGTTTGCGTTAGTGCTGTTTCCACTTTACAACCCACCAGCAGCTAGAAGGTACACAGATCTCTAAAACCCCTTCAGCATTTATAGTTTGTAGACATTTTGCTGATGGTAATGACTGGTGTGAGCTGAAACCTTTTTGAATTTGAATTTGTATGTGGCTAATAATTCCTTATACTAAGCTTTAGGCATGTACTTATTTTTCTTTTCCTTTTTTTTTTTAAAGAGTGAGTACAACTCCCCTCCTCTTATTGACTTCTTGAAAAATTTCTCATGTGTTGGATTTTCTTGCCTAGTCCCTACCCCAGGGCAATTTTTGAGGGCCTGTGTCATTTACAGCCCTGCAGTCCTTGGGACTATATAAGCAACCATTGTCACTGGGTTTAAAGCTGCTGTTTTGGGAGACAGCCACAAGGCGGCAGCATTATTACGTTCTCAAGTCTTGTTACTAGGACAACACAGTCTTCCTGGAGGTAGTGTTCCGAGCTTGTAAATTAGAGTGCAATGTGCTGGGACAAGCCCCCAGAAGTTTATGTCTCCTTACTTATGTTTGTTTTTTAAATTTAATTTGTATTTTTTATCGGAGTAAATTTGATTAGAGTGTTTTGATTGTCTGGCTGTACAGAATCTGTTCAATGATTCATACATATGTCTGTTCATCTTCGGATCCTGTTACCATGTATGTGATTACAGAATGTATATTTTGAAGGTATTGGTGAATATATAATTCATATCATTTATATGTTATATGTTTATATACATTTAACATACATTAGTATATGTATGTTAACCCCATAGTCCTAATTTACCCATCCTCCCACCTTTCATATTGGCTAACCATTAGTTTATATGATAAGTCTGTGAGTGTCTTTTTCTGTGGAAATATGTTCATTGGTAGCAATCTTAGGATAACATGTATAAATGATATCATAGGATATTTGTCATACCCTTTTGACTTACTTAACCTTATATGATTATTTCTAGGCTCAACTCTAGTCCTGAAAACAGCATTGTTCATTTTTTTCCAGAGGCTACTATTCCATTTGGTACGTATACCCTTTCGTCTTTGTTCATTCATCTGTTTATGGACCTTTTTTTGCTTCCATGTCTTGGCTATTTCAGTATTGTTGCAGTGCACATTTGCCTGCCTCTGTCTTTCCGATTCTGGTGGTCTTAGGTTATAGTCCCAAAAGGTGCCCTGCCGCATCGTATGGTAACTCAATTTTTACCTTTTCAAGCAGCTCCATTCAGTTTGCATTAGTGGTATTACTTCTTTACATCCCACCAGCAGCTAGAAGGTACACATTCCTCTAAAACCCCTTCAGCATTTATAGTTTGTAGACTTTTTGATGATGGTCATGACTGGTGTTACCTGAAACCTTTTTGAATTTGAATTTGCATGTGGCTAATAATTCCTTATACTGAGCTTTAGGCATGTCATTTTTTTCTTTTCCTTTTGTTTTAAAGAGTGAGTACAACTTCCCTCCTCTTATTGACTTCTTGAAAAGTTTCTCATGTGTTGAATTTTTTTGCCTATTCCCTACCCCAGGGCATTTTTTGAAGGCAGGTGTCATTTAGAGCCCTTCAGTCCTTGTGACTATTAAGCAACCTTTGGCACTGGGTTTAAAGCTGCTGTTGTGGGAAACAGCCACAAGGCGGCAGCATTATTACGTTCTCAACTCTTGTTACTAGGGCAACAGAGTCTTCCTGGAGGTAGTTTTCCAAGGTTGTAAATTAGAGTGGAATGTGCTGGGACAAGCCCCCAGAAGTTTATGTCTCCTAACTTATGTTTGCTTTTTAAATTTAATTTCTATTTCTTATCGGAGTAAATTTGATTAGAGTGTTTTGATTGGCTGTACAGAATCTGCTCAATGATTCATACATATATCTGTTCATCTTCGGAACCTGTTATTATGTATGTGATTACAGAATGTATATTTTAAAGGTTTGGTGATTATATAATTTATATAGTTCATATGTTATATGTTTATATACATTTAACATACATTAGTATATGTTGGTTAACCCCATAGTCCTAATTTACCCATCCTCCCACCTTTCATTTTGGCTAACCGTTAGTATTTTTGATAAGTCTGTGACTGTCTTTTTCTGTGGAAATATGTTCATTGGTAGTAATCTTAGGAAAACATGTATAAATGATTTCATAGGATATTTGTCACACCCTTTTGACTTACTTAACCTTATATGACTATTTCTAGTCTCAACTGTAGTTCTGAAAACGGCATTGTTCCTTTTTTTCCCGAGGCTACTCTTCCATTCTGTCCATATACCACTTCTTCTTTGTCCATTCACCTGTTTATGGACCATTTTTTGCTTCCATGTCTTGGGTATTTCAGTATTGTTGCAGTGCACATTTGCCTGCCTCTGTATTTCCGATTTTGGTGGTCTTAGGTTATAGGCCCAAAAGGTGCCCTGCCGCATCATATGGTAACTCAATTTTTACCTTTTCAAGCAGCTCCATTCAGTATGCGTTAGTGCTGTTACCACTTTACATCCCACCAGCAGCTAGAATGTACACAATTCTCTAAAACCCCTTCAGCATTTATAGTTTGTAGACTTTTTGCTGATGGTCATGACTGGTGTCACCTGAAACCTTTTTGAATTTGAATTTGCATGTGGCTAATAATTCCTTATACTGAGCTTTAGGCATGTCCTTTTTTTTTCTTTTCCTTTTTTTTTAAAGAGTGAGTACAACTTCCCTCCTCTTATTGACTTCTTGAAAAGTTACTCATGTGTTGAATTTTCTTGCCAATTCCATACCCCAGGGCATTTTTTGAGGGCCTGTGTCTTTTACAGCCCTGCAGTCCTTGTGACTATATAAGCAACCATTGGCACTGGGTTTAAAGCTACTGTTGTGGGAAGCAGCCACAAGGCGGCAGCATTATTACGTTCTCAAGTCTTGTTACTAGGACAACACAGTCTTCCTGGAGGTAGTGTTCCGAGCCTGTAAATTAGAGTGCAATGTCCTGGGACAAGCCCCCAGAAGTTTATGTCTGCTAACTTATGTTTGTTTTTTAAATTTAATTTCTATTTCTTATCGGAGTAAATTTGATTAGAGTGTTGTGGTTTTCTGGCTGTACAGAATATGCTCAATGATTCATACATATGTCTGTTCATCTTCGGATCCTGTTACCATGTATGTGATTACAGAATGTATATTTTGAAGGTATTGGTGAATATATAATTCATATCATTTATATGTTATATGTTTATATACATTTAACATACATTAGTATGTTAAGCCCTCCCAGAGTCTGCCATTAACCCCACCAAAGAGCCCAGGTAGGCTCCAGTGTTGGGTTGCCTCAGGCAAAACAACCAACAGGGAGGGAACCCAGCCCCACCCATCAACAGTCAAGTGGATTAAAGTTTTACTGAGCTCTGACCGCCACAGCAACAGTCAGCTCTACCCACCACCAGAGCCTCCCATCAAGCCTCTTAGATAGCCTCAACCACCAGAGGGCAGACAGCAGAAACAAGAAAAACGACAATCCTGCAGCCTGTGGACCAAAAACCACAGTTACAGAAAGATAGACAAGATGAAAAGGCAGAGGGCTATGTACCAGATGAAGGAACAAGAAAAAACCCCAGAAAAACAACTAAATGAAGTGGAGATAGGCAACCTTCCAGAAAAAGAATTCAGAATAATGATAGTGAAGATGATCCAGGACCTCGGAATAAGAATGGAGGCAAAGATTGAGAAGATGCAAGAAATGATTAACAAAGACCTAGAAGAATTAAAGAACAAACAAACAGAGATGACCAATACAATAAGTGAAATGAAAACTACGCTAGAAGGAATCAATAGCAGAATAACTGAGGCAGAAGAACGGATAAGTGACCTGGAAGACAGAATGGTGGAATTCACTGCTGCGGAACAGAATAAAGAAAAAAGAATGAAAAGAAATGAAGACAGCCTGAGAGACCTCTGGGACAACATTAAATGCAACAACATTCGCATTATAGGGGTCCCAGAAGGAGAAGAGAGAGAGAAAGGACCAGAGAAAATATTTGAAGAGATTATAGTCGAAAACTTCCCTAACATGGGAAAGGAAATAGCCACCCAAGTCCAGGAAGCGCAGAGAGTCCCATACAGGATAAACCCAAGGAGAAACACGCCGAGACACATAGTAATCAAAGTGGCAAAAATTAAAGACAAAGAAAAATTATTGAAAGCAGCAAGGGAAAAACGACAAATAACATACAAGGGAACTCCCATAAGGTTAACAGCTGATTTCTCAGCAGAAACTCTACAAGCCAGAAGGGAGTGGCATGATATACTTAAAGTGATGAAAGGGAAGAACCTACAACCAAGATTACTCTACCCGGCAAGGATCTCATCTAGATTTGATGGAGAAATCAAAAGCTTTACAGACAAGCAAAAGCTACGAGAATTCAGCACCACCAAACCAGCTCTACAACAAATGCTAAAGGAACTTCTCTAAGTGGGAAACACAAGAGAAGAAAAGGACCTACAAAAACAAACCCAAAACAATTCAGAAAATGGTCATAGGAACATACATATCGATAATTACCTTAAACGTGAATGGATTAAATGCCCCAACCAAAAGACATAGACTGGCTGAATGGATACAAAAACAAGACCCATATATATGCTATCTACAAGAGACCCACTTTAGACCTAGGGACACATACAGACTGAAAGTGAGGCGATGGAAAAGGATATTCCATGCAAATGGAAATCAAAAGAAAGCTGGAGTAGCTATACTCATATCAGATAAAATAGACTTTAAAATAAAGAATGTTACAAGAGACAAGGAAGGACACTACATAATGATCAAGGGATCAATCCAAGAAGAAGATATAACAATTATAAATATATATGCACCCAACATAGGAGCACCTCAATACATAAGGCAACTGCTAACAGCTATAAAAGAGGAGATCGACAGTAACACAATCATAGTGGGGGACTTTAACACCTCACTTACACCAATGGACAGATCATCCAAAATGAAAATGAATAAGGAAACAGAAGCTTTAAATGACACAACAGACCAGTTAGATTTAACTGGTATATATAGGACATTCCATCCAAAACCAGCAGATTACACGTTCTTCTCAAGTGCGCACGGAACATTCTCCAGGATAGATCACATCTTGGGTCACAAATCAAGCCTCAGTAAATTTAAGAAAATTGAAATCATGTCAAGCATCTTTTCGGACCACAACGCTATGAGATTAGAAATGAATTACAGGGAAAAAAACGTAAAACAGACAAACACGTGGAGGCTAAACAATACGTTACTAAATAACCAAGAGATCACTGAAGAAATCAGAGAGGAAATCAAAAAATACCTAGAGACAAATGACAATGAAAACACGACGACCCAAAACCTATGGGATGCAGCAAAAGCAGTTCTAAGAGGGAAGTTGATAGCTATACAAGCCTATCTCAGGAAACAAGAAAAATCTCAAGTAAACAATCTAACCTTACACCTAAAGAAACTAGAGAAAGAAGAACAAACAAAACCCAAAGTTAGCAGAAGGAAAGAAATCATAAACATCAGAGCAGAAATAAATGAAATAGAAACAAAGAAAAGAATAGCAAAGATCAATAAAACTAAAAGTTGGTTCTTTGAGAAGATAAACAAAATTGATAAGCCATTAGCCCAGACTCATCAAGAAAAAGAGGGAGAGGACTCAAATCAATAAAATCAGAAATGAAAAAGGAGAAGTTGCAACAGACACCGCAGAAATACAAAGCATCCTAAGAGACTACTACGAGCAACTTTACGCCAATAAAATGGACAACCTGGAAGAAATGGACACATTTTTAGAAAGGTATAACCTTCCAAGACTGAACCAGGAAGAAACAGAAAATATGAACAGACCAATCACAAGTAATGAAATTGAAACTGTGATTAAAAATCTTCCAACAAACAAAAGTCCAGGACCAGATGGCTTCACAGGTGAATTCTATCAAACATTTAGAGAAGAGCTAAGACCTATCCTTCTCAAACTCTTCCAAAAATTGCAGAGGAAGGAACACTCCCAAACTCATTCTATGAGGCCACCATCACCCTGATACCAAAACCAGACAAAGACACTACAAAAAAAGAAAATTACAGACCAATATCACTGATGAATATAGATGCAAAAATCCTCAACAAAACACTAGCAAACAGAATCCAACAACACATTAAAAGGATCATACACCACGATCAAGTGGGATTTATCCCAGGGATGCAAGGATTCGTCAATATACGCAAATCAATCAATGTGATACACCATCTTAACAAATTGAAGAATAAAAACCATATGATCATCTCAATAGATGCAGAAAAAGCTTTTGACAAAATTCAACACCCATTTATGATAAAAACTCTCCAGAAAGTGGGCATAGAGGGAACCTACCTCAACATAATAAAGGCCATATATGACAAACCCACAGCAAACATCATTCTCAAAGGTGAAAAACTGAAAGCATTTCCTCTAAGATCAGGAACGAGACAAGGATGTCCACTCTCACCGCTATTATTCAACATAGTTCTGGAAGTCCTATGCACGGCAATCAGAGAAGAAAAAGAAATAAAAGGAATACAAATTGGAAAAGAGGAGGTAAAACTGTCACTGTTTGCGGATGACATGATACTATACATAGAGAATCCTAAAACTGCCACCAGAAAACTGCTAGAGCTAATGAATGAATATGCTAAAGTTGCAGGATACAAAATGAATGCACAGAAATCTCTTGCATTCCTATACACTAATGATGAAAAATCTGAAAGAGAAATTATGGAAACACTCCCATTTACCATTGCAACAAAAAGAATAAAATACCTAGGAGTAAACCTACCTAGGGAGACAAAAGACCTGTATGCAGAAAACTATAAGACACTGATGAAAGAAATTAAAGATGATACCAACAGATGGAGAGATATACCATGTTCTTGGATTGGAAGAATCAACATTGTGATAATGAGTATACTACCCAAAGCAATATACAGATTCAACGCAATCCCTATCAAATTACCAATGGCATTTTTTACGGAGCTAGAACAAATCATCTTAAAATTTGTATGGAGTCACAAAAGACCCCGAATAGCCAAAGCAGTCTTGAGGGAAAAAAATGGAGCTGGAGGAATCAGACTCCCTGACTTCAGACTATACTACAAAGCTACAGTAATCAAGACAATATGGTACTGGCACAAAAACAGAAACATAGATCAATGGAACAAGATAGCAAGCCCACAGATTAACCCACACACCTATGGTCAACTAATCTATGACAAAGGAGGCAAAGATATACAATGGAGAAAAGACAGTCTCTTCAATAAGTGGTGCTGGGAAAACTGGACAGCTACATGCAAAAGAATGAAATTAGAATACTCCCTAACACCATACACAAAAATAAACTCAAAATGGATTAGAGACCTAAATATAAGACTGGACACTATAAAACCCTTAGAGGAAAACATAGGAAGAACACTCTTTGACATAAATCACAGCAAGATCTTTTTTGATCCACCTCCTAGAGTAATGGAAATAAAAACAAAAATAAACAAATGGGACCTAATGAAACCTCAAAGCTTTTGCACAGCAAAGGAAACCATAAACAAGACGAAAAGACAACCCTCGGAATGGGAGAAAATATTTGCAAACGAATCAACGGACAAAGGATTAATCTCCAAAATATATAAACAGCTCATTCAGCTCAATATTAAAGAAACAAACACCCCAATCCAAAAATGGGCAGAAGACCTAAGTAGACATTTCTCCAAAGAAGACATACAGACGGCCACGAAGCACATGAAAAGATGCTCAACATCGCTAATTATTAGAGAAATGCAAATCAAAACTACAATGAGGTATCACCTCACTCCTGTTAGAATGGGCATCATCAGAAAATCTACAAACAACAAATGCTGGAGAGGGTGTGGAGAAAAGGGAACCCTCTTGCACTGTTGGTGGGAATGTAAATTGATACAGCCACTATGGAGAACAATATGGAGGTTCCTTAAAAAACTAAAAATAGAATTACCATATGACCCAGCAATCCCACTACTGAGCATATACCCAGAGAAAACCGTAATTCAAAAAGACACATGCACCCGAATGTTCATTGCAGCACTATTTACAATAGCCAGGTCATGGAAGCAACCTAAATGCCCATCAACAGACGAATGGATAAAGAAGTTGTGGTACATATATACAATGGAATATTACTCAGCCATAAAAAGGAACGAAATTGAGTCATTTGTTGAGAAGTGGATGGATCTAGAGACTGTCATACAGAGTGAAGTAAGTCACAAAGAGAAAAACAAATATCGTATATTAATGCATGTATGTGGAACCCAGAAAAATGGTACAGATGAGCCGGTTTGCAGGGCAGAAGTTGAGACACAGATGTAGAGAATGGACATATGGACACCAAGGGGGGAAAACTGCGGTGGGGTGGGGATGGTGGTGTGCTGAATTGGGCGATTGGGATTGACATGTATACACTGATGTGTATAAAATTGATGCCTAATAAGAACCTGCAGTATAAAAAAACAAACAAACAAAACAACTAATACTAAACTTTCATTGGGTTATTTGTATGGAAATAGGTTAATATAAATGTTTCAGACATTACATGAAATTTCTAAAAATCTTATATTTGTATTTGTATGGAAATATGTATGGAAATATGTTAATATAAATGTTTCAGACATTACATGAAATTTCTAAAAATCTTATATGTTCTGGTATAATGTTATAAGTAATAATCCTAGTTATTACTTTAAAATGTATATCTCAGAAATAACTAATTTTCTTGTCAACTGCATTATTATGAACTTTCATCAAATCTTTAACTGTGGTCATTTTTAAGTCTTTTCTCATTTACAGACAGTTCTGGGTGTACTCTGATGCTTTGGCAAATATGTTCCTATTAAAGGGTTTCATCTTTAAGAAATTCATGTAAAAGACTCTGACAAGTACAAGTTTCTGGTAACTGACTGCACTGCTGAACTGAATGAATAAGCATTTTCAGAACTCTAATGAAAAACTGATGAACTCAAAAAAGTGCTAACGAAAGATCAAGATGAAAACAAAAATTAATTACATGGGACTGAGTGAACTGATGAGGATGAGTATAATTTTTGTGACTTTCTGTCTGAATTTAAAAAAAAATCCCACAAGGACTCAGAGGCAAAGAATATACAAATCAATTTTCACTGCAAAGTAAAGGAGCTGTTACAGTGGAGGATTACTGGACTGAATGTCAATATTATGACATAGTATGAGTGTCTTTCAGGTTTGGTAACTGCAATCATTGTTGCTTTTGTTGTGGTCATCCATGTACAATGCTTAGTGTCAGTCTATTTATCTCTTGTAAAAATAAATTACACTGTGTGTGTGTGAAAAAAAATGTCAACAAACAATAGGTGCTGAAGCAGTTGTGGAGAAAAGCGTAAACTCTCGGTCTAAGTGGGATGTAAACTGGTAATGGCCAAATAATAGGAACAGGACGGCAGTGCGTTTAAAGGTAAAAATTGAGTCACCATATGATCTGGAAGGCCCACTATTGGGCCTGTCACCTGTGAAAGCCAGAATCAAAAAGGCACGGGATGGAAAACCGTATATTGCAGCAGTACTTACAATAGCCAAAACATGGAAGCAAACAAAATGTCCATCAACAGATAAATGGACAAAGAAGAAGTGGTACAAATACCGAATGGAAGAGTAGCCTCGGGAAAAAAATGAACAATGCCGATTTCAGGACTACACATGAGCCTAGAAATAATCATATTAGCTTAAGTAAGTCAAGAGGGAATGACAAATATCCTATGATATCATGTATACATGTTATCCTAAGATTGCTACCAATGAACATATTTCCACAGAAAAAGACAATCACAGATTTACAAAACAAACTAATGGTTAGCCAAAATGAAAGGTGGGAGGATGGATAAATTAGGACTATGGGGCTAACATACATATACTAAAGTATGTTAAATGTATATAAACATATAACATATAAACTATATGAATTATATAGTCACCAATACATATAAAATATATAATGACAAAACACCTACCAAATACCAAGGGAGGTCTACTCAACATTCTGTAATAACATACAAGGTAACAGGATCCGAAGATGAACAGACATATGTATGAATCATTGAGCATATTCTGTACAGCCAGAAAACCACAACACTCTAATCAAATTTACGCCGATAAGAAATAGAAATTAAATTAAAAAAACAAACATAAGTAAGAAGACATAAACTTCTGTGGGCTTGTCTCAGCACATTCCACTCTAATTTACAACTTTGTAACACTACCTCCAGGAAGACTCTGTTGCCCTAGTAACAAGAGTTAAGAATGTAATAATGCTGCCGCCTTGTGGCTGTTTCCCATAACAGCAGCTTTAAAACAAGTGCTAATGGTTGCTTACTAGTCACAAGGACTGCAGGGCTATAAATGACACCTGTCCTCAAAAAATGCCCTGGGGTAGGGAATAAGCAAGAAAATTCTACACATGACAAATTTTTCAAGAAGTCAATATAAAGAGGGAAGTTGTAGTCAGTTTTTAGAAAAAAAAGGACATGCCTAAAGCTCAGTATAAGGAATTATTAACCACATGCAAATCTAACGTGAAAAAAGTTTCAGCTCAAACCAGTCAAATGACCATCAGCAAAAAGTCTACACACTATAAATGCTGAAGGGCTTTTAGAGAACTCTGTACCTTCTAGCTGCTGGTGGAATGTAAAGTGGTAACAGCACTAAAGAAAACAGAATGGAGCTGATTTAAAAGGTAAAAATTGATCTACAATATGATGCGGCAGGGAACCTTTTGGGCCTATAACCTAAGACCACCAGAATCGGAAAGACAGAGACAGGCAAATGTGCACTGCAGCAATATTGAAATAGCCAAGACATGGAAGCAAAAAAAAGGTCCATAAACAGTTGAAAGTACAAAGAAAAAGTAGTATATGGACAGAATGGAATAGTAGCCTAGGGAAAAAAAAGAACAATGCCATTTTCAGGACTACAGATGAGCCTAAAAATAATCATATTAGGTTAAGTAAGTCAAGAGGGAATGACAAATATCCTATGATATCAGGTATACATGTTATTCTACGATTGCTACCAATGAATATATTTCCACAGAGAAAGACACTCACAGACTTATAAAACAAACTAATGGTTAGCCAAAATGAAAGGTGGGAGGATGGATAAATTAGGACTATGGGGCTAACATACATATACTAATGTATGTTGAATGTATATAAACTATATGAATTATATAGTCACCAATACATATAAAATTTATAATGACAAAACACCTACCAAATACCAAGGGAGGTCTACTCAACATTCTGTAATAACATACATGGTAACAGGATCCGAAGATGAACAGACATGCCTATGAATCATTGAGCAGATTCTGTACAGCCAGACAATCAAAACACTCTAATCAAATTTACTCCAATAAGAAATATAAATTAAATTTAAAAAACAAACAGAAGTAAGGAGACATAAACTTCTGGGGGCTCATCCCAGCACATTCCAGTGTAATTTACAACCTTGGAACACTACCTCCAAGAAGACTCTGTTGCCCCAGTAACAAGAGTTGAGCATGTAATAATGTTGCCGCCTTGTAGCTGTTTCCCACAACAGCAGCTTTAAACCAAGTGCTAATGGTTGCTTAATAGTCACAAGGACTGCAGGGCTGTAAATGACACCTTCCCTCAAAAAATGCCCTGGGGAAGGGAATAGGCAAGAAAATTCAACAAATGACAAACGTTTCAAGAAGTCAATATGAAGAGGGAAGTTATAGTCACTATTTAAATAAAAAAGGAAAAGAAAAAAAAGGACATGCCTAAAGCTCAGTATAAGGAATTATTAACCACATGCAAATCCAACTTCCAAAAAGGTTTCAGTTCACACCAGTCAAATAACCATCAGCAAAAAGTCTACAAACTATAAATGCTGAAGGGCTTTTAGAGAGCTCTGTACCTTCTAGCTGCTGGTGGAATGTAAAGTGGTAACAGCACTAATGAAAACTGAATGGAGCTGCTTTTATAGGTACAAATTGACTACCATATGATGCGGAAGGGCACCTTTTGGGCTTATAACCTAAGACCACAAGAATCGGAAAGACAGAGGCAGGCAAATGGCACTGCAGCAATATTGAAATTGCCAAGACATGGAAGCAAAAAAAAGGTCCATAATCAGATGAATGGACAAAGAAGAAGTGTTATATGGACAGATTGGAATATCAGTCACAAAAAAAATTAAAGAATGGCATATGCAGCACCACAGATGAGCCTAGAGATAATCCCACAACGTGAAGTAAGTCAGAATGTGAAAGACAAATGCCCTATGATGTCCCTTATGTTATCTGAAAATTCATAAAAATGAACATATTTCCTAGAGAAAGGCAATCTCAGATTGAGAAGACAAACTTATGGTTAAGCCAAAGAAAAGGTGTGAGGAATGGATAAATTAGGATATTGGGGTTAACACACATATATTAATACATATAAAATATATAATCCCCAAAGACCTATGGAATACCAAAAGTGGTCTACTTAACACTCTATAACAACCTACATGGAAAAGGACCCAAAGATCAATAGATATATGTATATATGTAAATAAACAAGATTCTGTACCCTAGAAAAAGAGACATTTTTCAATGAAATTTGCTCTGATAAAAACTACAACTGAAAGACACAAACAAGAATTACGGAGGCTAAAACTTATGGGGGTTTGTCCTGGCACATTCCACTCTAATCTGCAACCTAAAAGCACAACTTGCACAAAGGTTCTGTTTCCCTAGCAAGCAGAGTTGGCAATGTAGAAATGCTGCCACACTAAGGCCGTTTCCTCAAACAGCAGCTTTAAATCTACTGCTAATGGTCAGTAATATTCACAAGGACTGCAGGGCTGTAAATGACTCATGCCCTCTAAAAATGTCCTGGGGTAGGGAAAGGCCAAAAATTCCAAACGCATCAAATTTTTCAAGAAGGCAATTTGAAGTTGTAACATTAGCTCTATCTTAAAAAAAAATGAAAAGCACATTGATAAACGCAAAACATCAGGAATTATTAGACGCATGCAAATCCAATCTACACAAAGTTATCACCTCAAACCAGTCAGAATGACCATTAGCAAAAAGTCAACAAACAATAGATGCTGAAGATGTTGTGGAGAATAGCGTACCCTCTCGGTCTAAGTGGGATGTAAACTGATAATGGCCAATAATAGGAACAGAATGACAGCGCGTTTAAAGGTAAAAATTGAGTCACCATATGATCAGGAAGGCCCACTATTGGGCCTTTAACCTGTGAAAGTGAGAATCAAAAAGACACGGGATGGAAAATCATGTACTGTAGCAGTATTTACAATAGCCAAGATATGGAAGCAAAGAAAATGTCTATCAACAGATAAATGGACACAGAAGAAGTGGTACACATACCGAATGGAGGAGTAGCCTCGGGAAAAAAATGAACAATGCCGATTTCAGGACTACACATGAGCCTAGAAATAATCATATTAGCTTAAGTAAGTCACGAGGGAATGACAAATATCCTATGATATCATGTATACATATTAGCCTAAGGTTGCTACCAATGAACATATTTCCACAGAAAAAGACACTCACAGACTTAAAAAACAAACAAATGGTTAGCCAAAATGAAAGGTGGGAAGATCGATAAATTAGGACTATGGGGCTAACATAGATATACTAATGTATGTTAAATGTATATAAACAAATAACATATAAACTATATGAATTATATACCCACCAATACATATAAAATATATAAAGACAAAACACCTACCAAATACCAAGGGAGGTCTATTCAACATTCTGTAATAACATACATAGTAACAGAATCCGAAAATGAACAGACATATGTATGAATCATTGAGCAGATTCTGTACAGCCAGAAAACCACAACACTCTAATCAAATTTACTCCGATAAGAAATAGAAATTAAATTTAAAAAACAAACATAAGTAAGGTGACATAAACTTCTGAGGGCTTGTCCCAGCACATTCCACTCTAATTTACAACCTTGGAACACTACTTCCAGGAAGAAACTTTTGAACTAGTAACAAGAGTTGAGAACGTAATAATGCTGCCGCCTAGTGGCTGTTTCCCACAACAGCAGCTTTAAACCCAGTGTCAATGGTTGCTTATATAGTCACAAAGACTGCAGGGCTGTAAATGACACACGCCCTCAAAACATGCCCTGGCGTAGGGAATAGGTAAGAAAATTCAACATATGAGAAATTTTTCAAAAAGTCAATAAGAGGAGGGAAGTTGTACTCACTCTTTAAAAGAAAGGAAAAGAAAAAAAAGGACATGCCTAAAGCTCAGTATAAGGAATTATTAGCCACATGCAAATTCAAATTCAAAAAGGTTTTAGCTCACACCAGTCATGACCATCAGCAAAACGTCTACAAACGATAAATGCTGAAGGGGTTTTGGAGAACTGTGTACCTTCTAGCTGCTGGTGGGATGTAAAGTGGCAACAGCACTAACGCAAAGTGAATGAAGCTGATTGAAAAGGTAAAAATTGAGCTACCATATGATGTGGCAGGGCACCTTTTGGGCCTATAACCTAAGACCACCAGAATCAGAAAGACAGATGCAGGCAAATATGCATTGCAGCAATATTGAAATAGCCAAGATATGGAAGGAAAAAAAAAGTCCATAAACAGATGAATGGACAAAGACGAAGTGGTATATGGACAGAATGGAATAGTAGCGTCGTGAAAAAAATGAACAATGCCGTTTTCAAGACTACAGTTGAGCTAGAAATAATCAAATAACATTAAGAAAGTGAAAAGGGTATGACAAATATCCTATGATATCATTTATATATGTTATCCTAAGATTGCTACCAATGAACATATTTCCACAGAAAAAGACACTCACAGACTTATCAAATAAACTAATGGTTAGCCAAAATGAAAGGTGGGACGATGGGTAAATTAGGACTATGGGGTTAACATACATATACTAATGTATGTTAAATTTATATAAACATATAACATATAAACTATATGAATTATATAATCACCAATACCTTTAAAATATACATTTTGTAAACACATACTTGGTAACAGGATCCAAAGATGAAGAGACATATGTATGAATCATTGAGCAGATTCTGTACAGCCAGACAATCAAAACAATCTAATCAAATTTACTCTGATAAGAAACAGAAATTAAGTTTAAAAAACAAACATAAGTAAGGAGACATAAACTTCTTGGGGCTTGTCCCAGCACATTCCACTCTAATTTACAACCTTGGAACACTACCTCCAGGAAGAGTCTGTTGCCCTAGTAACAAGAGTTGAGAACGTAATAATGCTGCCGCCTTGTGGCTGTTTCCCACAACAGCAGCTTTAAACCCAGTGCCAATGGTTGCTTATATAGTCACAAGGACTGCAGGGCTGTAAATGACACACGCCCTCAAAAATGCCCTGGTTCAGAGAATAGGCAAGAAAATTCAACACCTGAGAAATTTTTCAAGAAGTCAATAAGACGAGGGAAGTTGTACTCACTCTTTAAAAAAAAGGAAAAGAAAAAAAAGGACATGCCTAAAGCTCAGAATAAGGAATTATTAGCCACATGCAAATTCAAATTCAAAAAGGTTTCAGCTCACACCACTCATGACCATCAGCAAAATGTCTACAAACTATAAATGCTGAAGGGGTCTTAGAGAACTGTGTACCTTCTAGCTGCTGGTGGGATATAAAGTGGTAAGAACACTAACGAAAACTGAATGGAGCTGCTTGAAAAGGTAAAAATTGAGCTACCATATGATGCGGCAGGGCACCTTTTGGGTCTATAACCTAAGACCACCAGAATCGGAAAGACAGAGGCAGGCAAATGTGCACTGCAAGAATAGTGAAATAGCCAAGACATGGAAGCAGAAAAAAGGTCCATAACCAGATGAATGGACAAAGACGAAGTGGTATACGGACCAAATGGAATAGGAGCCTCGGGAAGATAATGAACAATGCCGTTTTCACGACTACAGTTGAGCCGAGAAATAATCATATAAGGTTAAGTAAGTCAAAAAAGTATGACAAATATCCTATGATATCATTTATACACGTTATCCTAAGATTGCTACCAATGAACATATTTCCACAGAAAAAGATACTCACAGACTTGTCAAATAAACTAATGGTTAGCCAAAATGAAACGTGGGAGGATGGGTAAATTAGGACTATGGGGTTAACATACATATACTAATGTATGTTAAATGTATATAAACATATAACAGATAATCTATATGAATTATATAATCACCAATACCTTTAAAATATACGTTCTGTAATCACATACATGGTAACAGGGTCCAAAGGTGAACAGACATAAGTATGAATCATTGAGCAGATTCTGTACAGCCAGACAATCAAAACACTCTAATCAAATTTACTCCGATAAGAAATAGAAATTAAATTTACAAAAGAAACATAAGTAAGGGGACATAAACTTCTGGGGGCTTGTCCCAGCACATTCCACTCTAATTTACAACCTCGGAACCCTACCTCCAGGAAGACTCTGTTGCCCAAGTAACAAGAGTTGAGAACGTAATAATGCTGCCGCCTTGTGGCTGTTTCCCACAACAGCAGCTTTAAACCCAGTGCCAATGGTTGCCTATATAGTCACAAGGACTGCAGGGCTATAAATGACACACGCCCTCAAAATATGCCCTGGCGTAGGGAATAGGGAAGACAATTCAACATATGAGAAATTTTTCAAGAAGTCAATAAGAGGAGGGAAGTTGTACTCACTCTTTAAAAAAAAGGAAAAGAAAAAACAGGACATGCCTAAAGCTCAGTATAAGGAATTATTAGCCACATGCAAATTCAAATTCAAAAAGGTTTCAGCTCACACCAGTCATGACCATCAGCAAAATGTCCAGAAACGATAAATGCTGAAGGGGTCTTAGAGAACTGTGTACCTTCAAGCTGCTGGTGGGATGTAAAGTGGCAACAGCACTAACGCAAACTGAATGGAGCTGCTTGAAAAGGTAAAAATTGAGCTACCAAATGATGCGGCAGGGCACCTTTTGGGCCTATAACCTAAGACCACCAGAATCGGAAAGACACAGGCAGGCAAATGAGCACTGCAGCAATATTGAAATAGCCAAGACATGGAAGCAAAAAAAAGGTCCATAAACAGATGAATGGACAAAGAAGAAGTGGTATACGGACAGAATGGCATAGTAGCCTCGGGAAAAAAATGAACAATGCCGTTTTCAGGACTACATTTGAGCCTAGAAATAATCATATAAGGTTAAGTAAGTCAAAACGGTATGACAAATATCCTATGATATCATTTATACACGTTATCCTAAGATTGCTACCAATGAACATATTTCCACAGAAAAAGACACTCACAGACTTATCAAATAAACTAATGGTTAGCCAAAATGAAAGGTGGGACGATGGGTAAATTAGGACTATGGGGTTAACATACATATACTAAAGTATGTTAAATGTATATAAACATATAACAGATAAACTATATGAATTATATAATTACCAATACCTTTAAAATATACATTTTGTAAACACATACTTGGTAACAGGATCCGAAGATGAAGAGACATATGTATGAATCATTGAGCAGATTCTGTACAGCCAGACAATAAAAACACTCTAATCAAATTTTCTCTGATAAGAAATAGAAATTAAATTTAAAAAAGAAACATACGTAAGGGGACATAAACTTCTGGGGGCTTGTCCCAGCACATTCCACTCTAATTTACAACCTCGGAACCCTACCTCCAGGAAGACTCTGTTGCCCAAATAACAAGAGTTGAGAACGTAATAATGCTGCCGCCTTGTGGCTGTTTCCCACAACAGCAGCTTTAAACCCAGTGCCAATGGTTGCTTATATAGTCACAAGGACTGCAGGGCTGTAAATGACACACGCCCTCAAAAATGCCCTGGTTTAGAGAATAGGCAAGAAAATTCAACACCTGAGAAATTTTTCAAGAAGTCAATAAGAGGAGGGAAGTTGTACTCACTCTTTAAAAAAAAGGAAAAGAAAAAAAAGGACATACCTAAAGCTCAGAATAAGGAATTTTTAGCCACATGCAAATTCAAATTCAAAAAGGTTTCAGCTCACACCAGTCATGACCATCAGCAAAAAGTCTACAAACTATAAATGCTGAAGGGGTTTTAGAGAAACGTGTACCTTCTAGCTGCCGTTGGGATGCAAAGTGGTAACAGCACTAACGAAAACTGAATGGAGCTGCTTGAAAAGGTAAACATTGAGCTATCATATGATGCGGCAGGGCACCTTTTGGGCCTATAACCTAAGACCACCAGAATTGGAAAGACAGAGGCAGGCAAAAGTGCACTGCAGCAATATTGAAATAGCCAAGACATGGAAGCAAAAAAAAGGTTCATAAACAGATGAATGGACAAAGAAGAAGTGGTATATGGACAGAATGGAATATCAGTCACGAAAAAAAATAAAAGAATGGCATATGCAGCACCACAGAGAAGCCTAGATATAATCACACAACGTGAAGTAAGTCAGAATGCGAAAGACAAATGCCCTATGATATCACTTATGTTATTTGAAAATTCATAAAAAATGAACATATTTCCATTGAGAAAGGCAATCTCAGATTGAGAAGACAAACTTATGGTTAAGCCAAAGAAAAGGTGTCAGGGATGGATAAATTAGGATATTGGGGTTTACACTCATATACTAATACATATAAAATATTTAATCCCCAAAGACCTATGGAATACCAAGAGTGAGCTATTCAACACTCTGTAATAACCTACATGGAAAAGGACCCAAGGATCAATAGATATATATATGTGTGTGTAAATGAACAAGATTCTGTACACCTAGAAAAAAAGACATTTTTCAATCAAATTTGCTCTGATAAAAACTACAACTTAAAGACACAAACAAGAATTAAGGTGGCTAAAACTTATGGGGGTTTGTCCTGGCACATTCCACTCTAATTTGCAACCTAAAAGCACAACTTGCAGCAAGGTCCTGTTTCCCTAGCAAGCAGAGTTAGCAACGTAGAAATGTTGCCATCCTAAGGTCGTTTCCTCAAACAGCATCTTTAAATCTCCTGCTAATGGTCACTAATATTCACAAGGACTGCAGGGCTGTAAATGACTCATGCCCTCAAAAAATGTCCTGGGGTAAGGAATGGCCAAAAAAATCCAAACGTGGCAAATTTTTCAAGAAGGCATTTAGAAGTTGTATGTTTTGCTCAATCTTAAAAAAATTGAAAAGGACATTGATAAACGCAAAACATCAGGAAATATGATACACATGCAAATCCATTCTACACAAAGATATCACCTCACACGTGTCAGAATGACCATCAGGAAAAAGTGAAAAAAAAATAGATGTTGAAGAAGTTGTGGAGAATAGCGTAACCTCTCAGTCTAAGTGGAATGTAAAGGGGTAACAGCCAATAATAGGAACAGAATGGCAGTGCGTTGAAAGGTAAAAATTGAGTCACCATATGATCCGGAAGGCCCACTATTGGGCCTGTAACCTGTGAAAGCCAGAATGAAAAAGACACGGGACGGAAAATCGTGTATTACAGCAGTATTTACAGTAGCCAAGACATGGAAGCAAAAAAATATCTATCAACAGATAAATGGACAAAGAAGAAGTGGTATACATAACGAATGGAACAGTAGCCTCGGGAAAAAAATGAACAATGCCATTTTCAGGACTACAGATGAGCCTAGAAATAATCATATTAGGTTAAGTAAGTCAAGAGGAATGACAAATATCCTATGATATCATGTATACATGTTATCCTAAGATTGCTACCAATGAACATATTTCCACAGAAACAGACACACACAGACTTATAAAAGAAACTAATGGTTAGCCAAAATGAAAGGTGGGAGGATGGATATATTAGGACTCTGCGGCTAATATACATATACTAATGTATATAAACATATAACATATAAACTATATGAATTATATAATCACCAAAACATATAAAACATATAATGACAAAACACCTACATAATACCAAGGGAGGTCTACTCAATATTCTGTAATAACATACATGGTGACAGGATCCAAAGATGAACAGACATATGTATGAGTCATTGAGCAGATTCCGTGCAGCCAGACAATCACAACACTCTAATCAAATTTACTCTGATAAGAAATAGAAATTAAATTTAAAAAACAAACAGAAGTAAGGAGACATAAACTTAGGGGGCTTGTCCCAGCACATTCAACACTAATTTACAACCTTGGAACACTACCTCCAGGAAGACTCTGTTGCCCTAGTAACAAGAGTTCAGAACGTAATATTGCTGCCGCCTTGTGGCTGTTTCCCACAACAACAGCTTTAAACCCAGTGCTAATGGTTGCTTAATAGTCACAAGGACTGCAGGGCTCTAAATGACACCTGCCCTCAAAAAATACCCTGGGCTAGGGAATAGGCAAGAAAATTCAACACATGACTAATTTTTCAAGAAGTCAATATGAAGAGGGATGTTGTACTCACTCTTTAAAAAAAAAGGAAATAAAAAACGACATGCCTACAGCTCAGTATAACGAATTATTAGCCACATGCAAGTCCATCCTCCAACAAGGTATCAGCTCACACCGCTCAAATGACCATCAGCAAAAAGTCTACAAATTATAAATGCTGAAGGGGTTTTAGAGACCTCTCATCCTTCTAGCTGCTGGTGGGATGTGAAGTGGTAACAGCACTAACGAAAACTGAATGCAGCTGCTTTAAAAGGTAAACATTGAGCTACCATATGACGTGGCAGGGCACCTTTTGGGCCTATAACCTTAGACCACCAGAATCGGAAAGACAGAGGGAGGCAAATGTGCACTGCAACAATATTGATACAGCCAAGACATGGAAGCAAAAAAATGGTCTATTAACAGATGAATGGACAAAGAAGAAGTGGTATACGGACAGAATGGAATAGTAGCCTCGGGAAAAAAATGAACAAGGCCTTTTTCAGGACTACAGATGATCCTAGAAATAATCATATTAGGTTAAGTAAGTCAAAAGGGAATGACAAATATCCTATGATATCATTTATACATGTTATCCTAAGATTGCTACCATTGAATATATTTCCACAGAAAAAGACACTCACAGACTTATAAAACAAACTAATGCTTAACCAAAATGAAAGGTGGGAGGATGGATAAATTAGGATAATTTGGCTAACATACATATACTAATGAATGTTAAATGTATATAAACATATCACATATAAACTATATGAATTATATAATCACCAATACATACAAAATATATAATGACAAAACACTTACCAAATACCAAGGCAGGTCTACTCAATATCCTGTAATAACATACATAGTAAAAGGATCCAAAGATGAACAGATATATGTATGAATCATTGAGCAGATTCTGTAAAGCCAGACAATCACAAGACTCTAATCACATATAATCCGATAAGACATAGAAATTAAATTTAAAAAACAAACTTAACTAAGGAGACATGAACTACTGGGGGCTTGTCCCAGCACATTCAACTCTAATTTACAACCTCGGAACACTACCTCCAGGAAGACTCTGTTGCCCTAGTAACAAGGGTTGAGAACGTAATAATGCTGCCGCCTTGTGGCTGTTTCCCATAACAGCAGCTTTAAACCCAGTGCTAATGGTTGCTTAATAGTTACGAGGACTGCAGGGCTCTAAATGACACAGGCCTTCAAAAAATGCCATGGGGTAGGGAATAGGCAAGAAAATTCAGCACATGACAAATTTTTCAAACATTCAATATGAAGAGGAAAGTTGTACTCACTCTTTAAAAAAAAAAGGAAAAGAAAAAAAAAGACATTCCTAAAGCTCAGTATAAGGAATTATTAGCCACATGCAAATTCAAATTCAAAAAGGTTTCAGCTCACACCAGTCAAATGACCATCAGCAAAAAGTCTACAAACTATAAATGCTGAAGGGGTTTTAGAGACCTCTCATCCTTCTAGCTGCTGGTGGGATGTAAAGTGGTAACAGCACTAACGAAAACTGAATGGAGCTGCTTTAAAAGGTAAACATTGAGTTACCATATGACGTGGCAGGGCACCTTTTGGGCCTATATCCTAAGACCACCAGAATCGGAAAGACAGAGGGAGGCAAATGTGCACTGCAACAATATTGTTATAGCCAAGACATGGAAGCAAAAAAATGGTCTATTAACAGATGAATGGACAAAGAAGAAGTGGTATACGGACAGAATGGAATAGTAGCCTCGGGAAAGAAATGAACAATGCCTTTTTCAGGACTACAGATGATCCTAGAAATAATCATATTAGGTTAAGTAAGTCAAAAGGGAATGACAAATATCCTATGATATCATTTATACATGTTATCCTAAGATTGTTACCATTGAATATATTTCCACAGAAAAAGACACTCACAGACTTATAAAACAAACTAATGCTTAACCAAAATGAAAGGTAGGAGGATGGATAAATTAGGATAATTTGGCTAACATACATATACTAATGTATGTTAAATGTATATAAACATATAACATATAAACTATATGAATTATATAATCACCAATACATAGAAAATATATAATGACAAAACACTTACCAAATACCAAGGCAGGTCTACTCAATATCCTGTAATAACATACATAGTAAAAGGATCCGAAGTTGAACAGATACATGTATGAATCATTGAGCAGATTCTGTACAGTCAGACAATCACAACACTCTAATCACATATACTCCGATAAGAAATAGAAATTAAATTTAAAAAACAAACTTAAGTAAGGAGACATGAACTACTGGGGGCTTGTCCCAGCACATTCAACTCTAATTTACAACCTCGGAACACTACCTCCAGGAAGACTCTGTTGCCCTAGTAACAAGAGTTGAGAACGTAATAATGCTGCCGCCTTGTGGCTGTTTCCCATAACAGCAGCTTTAAACCCAGTGCTAATGGTTGCTTAATAGTCAAAAGGACTGCAGGGCTGTAAATGACACACACCCTCAAAACATGCCCTGGGGTAGGGAATAGGCAATAAAATTCAGCACATGACAAATTTTTCGAACAGTCAATATGAAGAGGAACGTTGGACTCACTCTTTAAAAAAAAGGATAACAAAAAAAAGGACATGCCTAAAGCTCAGTACAAGGAATTACTGGCCACATGCAAATCCAACCTCCAAAAGGGTTTCAGCTCACACCAGTCAAATGACCATCAGCAAAAAGTCTACAAACTATAAATGCTGAAGCTGTTTTAGAGAACTGTGTACCTTCTGGCTGCTGGTGGGATGTGAAGTGGTAACAGCACTAACGAAAACTGAATGGAGCTGCTTTAAAAGGTAAACATTGAGCTACCATATGATGCGGCAGGGCACCTTTTGGGCCTAAAACCTAAGACCACCAGAATCAGAAAGACAGAGGCAGGCAAATGTGCACTGCAGCAATATTGAAATAGTCAAGACATGGAAGCAAAAATAAGGTCCACAAACAGATGAATGGACAAAGAATAAGTGGTATATGGTCAGAGTGGAATATCAGTCACGAAAAAAAATAAAAGAATGGTATATGCAGCACTACAGATGAGCCTAGAGATACTCACACAACCTTAAGTAAGTCAGAATGCGAAAGACAAATGTCCTATGATATCACTTATGTTATCTGAAAATTCATAAAAATGAACATATTTCCATAGAGAAAGACAATCTCAGATTGAGAAGACAAACTTATGGTTAATCCAAAGAAAAGATGTGAGGAATGGATAAATTAGGATATTGGGGTTAACACACATATACTAATACATATAAAATATATAATCCCAAAGACCTATGGAATACCAAGAGTGGTCTACTCAACACTCTGTAATAACCTACATGGAAAAAGACCCAAAGATCAATAGATGTATGCATATGTGTAAATGAACAAGATTCTGTACACCTTGAACAAAAGGCATTTTTCAATCAAATTTGCTCTGATCAAAACTACAACTTAAACAAGGATTAAGGAAGCTAAAATTTATGGGGTTTTATCCTGGCACATTCCACTCTAATCTGCAACCTAAAAGCACAACTTGCAGAAAGGTTCTGTTTCCCTAGCAAGCAGAGTTGGCAACGTATAAATGTTGGCACCCTAAGGCCATTTCCTCAAACAGCAGCTTTAAATCTACTGCTAATAGTCACTAATATTCACAAGGACTGCAGGGCTATAAATGACTCATGCCCTCAAAAAATGTCCTGGGGTAGGGAATGGCCAAAAAAATCCAAACGCGGCAAATTTTTCAAGAAGGCAATATGAAGTTGTAAGTTTAGCTCAATCTTAAAAAAAATGAAAACGACATTCATAAACACAAAACATCAGGAATTATTAGACTCATTGAAATCCAATCTACACAAAGGTATCACCTCACACCAGTTAGAATGACCATCAGCAAAAAGTCAACAAACAATAGGTGTTGAAGAAGTTGTGGAGAATAGCGTAACCTCTTGGTCTAAGTGGGATGTAAACTGGTAACAGCCAATAATAGGAACAGAATGGCAGTGCGTTGGAAGGTAAAAATTGAGTCACCATATGATCCAGAAGGCCCACTATTGGGCCTGTAACCTGTGAAAGCCAGAACCAAAAAACACGGGATGGAAAATCGTGTATTGCAGCAGTATTTACAATAACCAAGACATGGAAGCCACAAAAATGTCCATCATCAGATGAATGGATGAAAAAGTGGTCCATGTACACAATGCAATATTAGACACAGAAAATAATGAAACAGTGCCGTTTGCAGCACCATAGATGAGGCTACAGATAATCACACAACTTGAAGTAAGTCAGAAAGTGAGAGACACATATCCTATGATATCACATATAGGTGTTATCTAAAAATTGATAGGAATGAACCTATTTCCACAGAGAAGGACACTCACGTGTTCAGAAAACAAGCTTGTGGTTAACCAAATGGAAAGGTGTGAGGAATGTATAACGGAGGATATTGGGTTCAACAGACATATGCTAATACTTATAAAATATATAATCATCAAAGACATACCGAATACCAAGAGAGGTCTACACAACATTCTGTAATAACCTATATGGAACGGCATCCAAACATGAAAAGATATATGTATCAATGAAAGAGACTCTGTACACCTAGAGCAAACACAATATTGCAATCAAATTTGCTCTGAGAAAAATGAAAATTTAACTAAGAATACCAACAACAAATAAGTAGACATCGTTTTTGGGGGTTTGTCCTGGCACATTCCACTCTACTTTACAACCTACAAACAGGACTTCCAGGAAGGCTATGTTGCTCTAGTAACCAGAGTTGGGAATATAGAAATGCTGCCTCCTTGTGGCCGTTTCCTGCAACAGCAGCTTTAAATCCAGAGCTAATGGTCATGTAATATTCACAATTACTACAGGGCTGTAAATGACACCTGCCCTCAAAAAATATCCTGGTACAGGTAATGGCCACAGGAATTCAGAACATGGCACAATTTTCAAGGAAACAATTTAAAGAGGTAAGTTTCTGTGTTTCACTTAAGAGAAAAGAAAAGGAAAACGGACGTAGATAAAAGCTCAATATCGGGAATTATTAGATGCATGCAAATTGAAACTACAAAAAGGTATCACCATGCAACACTCAAAATGCCATCAGTAAAAAGTCTACAAACAATAAATCCTGAAGGGGCTTTAGAGATCCGTGTACCCTCTGGTTGCTGGTGGATGTAAACTGGTAACAGCCAGTAGTGAGAACAGAATGGAGGTGCGTTGAAAGGTAAAAATTGAACTACCATATGATCTAGTAGGCCCACTGCTGGGCCTAACCCCTGAGAAGACCAGAATCCCAAAGACACGGGCTGGCAATCCTGCACTGCATCAATATTTAGCATAGCCAAGACTTGGAAGTAACCAAAATGCCCATCAACAGGTGAATGTAAAAAGAAGAAGTGGTCCATGGACACGGTGGAATATTCGCCATGGAAAAGAATGAAACACTGCTCTTTGCAGGACCTTAGATGAGCCTAGAGATAATCACAGAATATGAGGTAAGTCGGACAGCAGACGACAAATATCCTGTGATATCACTTCTAGGTGTTACCTAACAACTGACACATATGAACATACTTCCACAGAGAAAGACTCTCACAGACTTAGAAAACAAACCACGGTTATCTCAAAGGAAAGGTGGGAGGAATGGGTACATTAAGATTAGGTTTACCATACGTATACAAATACACATTAAACACATGTGTCAAAAAGAACCACCATATAACAAGGGAGGTCTACTGAACGCTCTGTAATAATTTACATGGGGGCTTGCCTGGTGGCACCGTGGTTAAGAATCCGCCTGCCAATACAGGGGACACAGGTTCGATCCCTGGTTCGGGAACATCCCACATTCTGCAGAAGCAGGAAATGCAAATCAGCACTACTAAGAAGTCTCACTTCTCAGCAGTCAAAAGGGCCATCCTAAAAAAGTGTAAAAACCAGAAATGCAGGACAGGCCAGGGAGAAATGGGAACCTTGTTATGCTGATGGGCGGGATGTAAATTCCCAACGGCCACTCTGGAGAATTGTATGGTGTTTCCCAAAACATCTACAAAACACAGCTAGAGAGCATAGGACACTTCCACTCATGGGCATATAAATTGGGAAAACTTCAAATCAACAAGACACAGGCACCCCAAAGTTTAGGGCTGCTCTTTTTACAAGAATCTCCACTTCACTACAACTTAAATATCCCAGGAAAGAGAAAAATGGATAAAGAAGCTGTGGTACTTATGTACAATGGAATATCACTCAGCCATGAAATCAATGTCATAAGGCTAGTAGCAGCATGATGAGTGGATTTAGGTACGATGATTTTAAGTGAAATAAGTCACACAGAAAAAGACAATTATCATAAGATATCACTTATAGAGGGAATGTAAAAATCGCTTCACAAGAACTGAATTACAAAACAGAACAGAGTCACACATTTAGAAAACACACTATGGCTGCTTAACGGGAAAGGTGAGGTGGGGTGATGCATAAAACAAGGGTTTGAAATTAGCACAGATACCATTCCATAAACTAAATATGTAACAGACAAGACCTACTCCTTGCTCAGTGAACTGGACTCAACACCCCCTATTTACCGCCCAAGAATATATCTGACTAGTAAGAATCTTAAAACCTATATATTGATATCTCCCTGTAAGTGAATCAAGTGGGCGTAAAGCAGCATAAACACAGCAGTGAAAATCAGCTAAACCCTTCTATAAAAATAAGTTACAAAAAAAAAAAACAAAGATAGTGAAAGAGAGAGAAATTCTTACAAAATTCGTTCAGGGGCTGTGATGCAACCTGGACTGACCATATCTAGACCCACAGCTGGATGTGACATAAGGGTGGACACTCTAGGGGCTGAGAGGATTGGTGAGGTTGGGGGAGCAAATGCAGACCCTTTAAAGTAATACTGCGTGGGACCCATTGCATGGGTCCCAAATCTCCAGGTTCAAGGGAATCTTCCTACAGAGAAAACATGCATGGGAAACCCAGAGGATGGGACACCGTGTGATCGGGAAAGGTTTCTAAAACGCACCTCATTTCTCATCTCCTGGTGCTCGGGTTCGCCATTCCAGCCACTTTCCTAACAATCTCCCCACTTGGAGAATCAGCACCTTTAACCTCCTCTTTCGTACAGTTTGCAATTTGTCCTGAGGATGAACGGGAAGAGGGGCAACCAATGAGAGACTAGCTCTAGGTGTTCAGACCGGCACAGGTCAATCTAATTTGCCATCAGGAAGAAGAATTAACCACAGGCTCAGCCTGCTCCTCGGAACCAGAATAGGGCCTGAAGCAATCCTGCGGTTTTGCGGCCAGCTTCCAAAAAAGCGAGTTGAAAAATGGAGCTCAGGGGCACTGCAATTCACAAACCTGCAGAGTTATAAATGATAACTATCGTCCAAAAATATATTGAGGGAAGGCAACGAAGAGGATTTGAAAGTAAGGCAGAACTGCAGGAAACAGATTTCAGGAGGTAGATTCGACTCACCTTTAAAGCACATGAAATGCGGCAAAACGTCAACAATGATGCACTTGGCCAAAAAGGGCGTATGCGTTTTTTCCTGAATTCAGGAAAAAACGCATACGCCCTTTTTGGCCAACCAAGCAAGCGGGAAATGCAAATCAGCACTACAAAAATGTCTCACTTCCCATCGGTCAAAAGGGCCATCCTGAAAAAGTGTAAAAACCAGAAATGCAGGACAGGCCAGAGAGAAAAGGGAGCCTTGTTACGCTGATGGGCGGGATGTAAATTGCCAACCGCCACTCTGGGGAAGTGTATGGTGTTTCCCAAAACATCTGAAAAACACAGCTAGAGAGCATAGGGCACTTCCACTCATGGGCGTATAAATTGGGAAAATTAAAAATGAACAAAACAGAGGCACCCCAAAATTTAGGGCTGCTCTGTTTACAAGAGCCTCGACTGGCATACAATGTAAATGACCTTGGAAGGAAAAAATGGATTAAGGAGGTGCGGTACTTAGGTAAAATGGAATATTTCTCAGCCATGACATGAATGAAAGAAGGCCAGTTGCAGCAACTCGGGTGGGCTTAGGTATGATCATTCTAAGTGATATAGGTCAGACAGTAAAAGAGACTTATCATAAGATATCACTTATAGGTGAAATCTAAAAATGGCTACACATGAACTAAATTTCAAAACAGAAACAGCGTCACACATTTAGAAAACACACTTATGGCTGCTAAAGGGGAAAGCTGGGGTGGTGTGAGGCATAAACCAGGAGGTTGAAATTAGCATAGATACCGTTCCATAGCCCAAATAGGTAATCGACAAGACCTACTCTATAGCTCAAAGCACTTTAGTGAGCACACTTTCGTCACCAGAATAGAATATAGAAGACTGGTAAGAATCTGAAAAGGAATTGATTGATGTCTCTCTGTAAGTGAATCAAGTGGATGTACAGAAGGAAGAAACACAGCATTGAAAATCAGCTATACCCCATTATAAAAATAAATTAGAAAAGAAAAAAGAGATACAAAGACAGTGAGAGGGAGAGAAATTCTTACAAAATTCATTCAGGGGCTGTGATGCAACCTGGATTGACCACATCTAGACCCACAGAAGAAACCTCCAGAACAAAGGTTCAAGGATAGTGTCTCCAGCGTGTTAGAAAGCTTGCAAGAAAGGCAGTGTGGCTGGAGCACAGTGAGCAAAGGAGAGAACAGTGAATGGAGAAGTGACTTCTTCACTTGTTTCCTTCTAGAGTTTAACAATAAGTTATTTGATCAGACTTTTCTTTTTAAAAAATCACTTCCTTGAATAACAATAGCCAAATAAATATAGGAATTGTTTTGATATTTCTTATTCTTCATAACAATGCTAATGGTGAATTGCATTTATATTATTAAATATATTATTCTATGATAAATGGACCTCATTGGGACTTATAAAAGGTCAATGGACAGGACCCAATTTATATATTCTGCCTTAAGTGAGAGAGTCACTTCAGTTTTAAGGACACATACAGACTGAAAGTGAAGGGATGCAAAAAGGCATTCCATGCAAACGGAAACCAAAAGAAAGCTGAGGTAATATAAAATACAAGATAGACTTTAAGACAAAGATTGTAATAAGAGACAAAGAAGGTCATTATATAATTATAAAGCAGTCAATCCAACAAGAGAATGTAACATTTGTAAATATTTATGCACCCCAAAAAGGAGCACCTAAATGTATAATATTAATGACACAAAAGGGAAAAAAAGACAGCAATAACAGTAATAGTAAGGGACTTCAACACCCCACTTTCGTCAATGGATAGATATAGAATATCAAACAGAAAATCAACAAGGAAACATTAGACTTAAATAATATGTTAGACCAGATGGACTTAACATACGTTTACACAACATTCCATTCAAAAGCAATAGAATACACATACTTCTCATTTACACATGGAACATTCTCCAGTATAGATCATGTATTAGACCATAAAACACATCTTAAATCTAAGACGATTGAAATCATATCAAGTATCTTTTCCAACAACAGTGGTGTGAAACTAGAAATCAATTACAAGAAGAAAACTGGAAAATTCACAAATATGTGGAGATTAAATAGCATGCCACTGAACAACCAGTGGGTTGAAAAGAAATTAAAAAAAATCTTGAGACAAATGAAAATGGAAATACAATATACCAAAACTTATTGGATACAGTAGTAGCAGTTTTAAGAGGGAAATTCATAAGGATAAACCCCTACATGAAGAAAAAAGAAAATACTAAACAACCTAACTTTGTACCTCAAGGAACTAGAAAAAGGAGAAACTAAGACAAAAGTTGGTAGAAGGAAGAAAGTAACGAAGGTCAGAGTAGAAATAAATGAAATCAAGACTAAAGAGACAACAGAAAAGATCAGTGAAACTGAGAGCTGGTTCTTTGATAAGATAAACAAAATAGATCATTAGCCAGACTCATTAAGAACAGAAGAGAGAAGACTCAAATAAATAAAATCAGAAATGAAAGAGGAGATGTTACAATTGATACCTCAGAAATACAAAGGATCATAAGAGACTACTATGAAAATTATATGCTAACAAATTGGACTATCTACAAGAAATGGATAAATTTCTAGAAACATAGAACGTACCAAGACTGAATCACGAATTAACAGAAAATCTGAACAGACCAATTATTAGTAAGGAGATTGAATCAATAATCAAACCTGGGCTTCCCTGGTGGCGCAGTGGTCGAGAATCTGCCTGCCAATGCAGGGGACACAGGCTTGAGCCCTGGTCTGGGAAGATCCCACATGCCGTGGAGCAACTAAGCCCGTGAGCCACAACTACTGAGCCTGCGTGTCTGGAGCCTGTGCCCCGCAACAAGAGAAGCCGCGACAGTGAAAGGCCCGCGCACCACGATGAAGAGTGGCCCCTGCTTGCCACAACTGGAGAAAGCCCTCGCACAGAAACGAAGACCCAACACAGCCAAAATTAAAAAATAAATTAAAACAAAAAAACCCAAAACCCAAAAAACATGTAGGGAAAAACCAAGTCAGCCACAACATTAAAAAAAAAAAATCAAACCTACCAACAAACAGAAGTCCTCACCCAGGTGGCTTCAGTGGTGAATTCTACCAAACATTTAAAGAAAAATTAATACCAATCTTTCTCAAACTCTTCTAATAAAGAGAACAGGAGGCAACACTTCCAGACTCATTCTATGATACCATCATTACCCTGATACCAAAACCAGACAAGGACACTACAAGGAAAGAAATTTACAGGCCAATATCCCTGATGAAGATGGATGCAAAAATTCTGAACAAAATATTAGCAAACTAAGTCAACAATACATTAAAAAGACCATACACCATGATCAAGTGGGATTTATTCCAGGGATTCAAGGATGGTTCACTATCTGCAAATCAATGTTATAAACCACATTAACAAAATGAAGGATAAGAATCATATGATCATTTTAATAGACGCAGAAAAAGTATTTGACAAAATTCAACATTTATTTATGAAAAAACTCAAAAAGGTGGGTATAGAGGGAACATGCGTTAACGTAATAAAGGCCATATGTGACAAGCCTGCAGCTAATATCATATTCAACAGCGAAAAACATAAAGTGTTTTCTCTAAGATCAGGAATAAGACAAGGATGCCCACTCTTGTCACATTTATTCAGTATAGGCTTGGAAGGAAGGAAAGAAGAAGTAAAACTGGTTCTATTTGCAGATGACATGACATTACATATAGAAAACCTTAAAGATTCCACCAAAAAAAGTTAGAACTAATCAATGAATTCAGTAAGTTGCAGGATACCAAATCAATATATAAAAATCAGTTGCATTTTTATACGCTAATAACAAGTTATTATGAAGAGAAATTAAGAAAACAATCCATTGACAATTACATCAAAATGAATAAAATAGTTAGGAATAAACTTAACCAATGAGGTGAAAGATCTGTACACTGAAGCCTATAAAACACTGATGAAAGAAATAGAAGACACAAACAAATGGGAAAATATTCCAGGTTCATGGATTGGAAGAACTGATATTAAAATGTCCATACTATCCAAATCAATTTACAGATTCAAGGCAATTCCTATCAAAATACCAATGGCATTTTTCACAGAACTAGAATAAATAATCCTAAAATTTATATAAAACCACAAAAGACCTGGAATAGCCAAAGCAATCTTAAGAAAGAAGAACAAAGCTGGAGGTAACATGCTTCTTGTTTTCAAACCGTATCACAAAGCTACAGTAATTGAAACAGTATGGTACTGGCACAAAAATGGAAACATAGGTCAATGGAACAGAATCAAAAGTCCAAAAGTAAACTCTCCTATGTATGGTCAATTAATTTACAACAAAGGAGACAAGAATATACAATGGAGAATGGATAATCTCTTCAATAAATTGTGTTGGTAAAACTAGACAGCCACATGCAAGAGAATGAAGCCCTATCATACACCATACACAAAAATTAACCCAAAATAGATTAAAGACTTGAACAGAAGACCTGAAACCTTAAAACTCCTAGAAGAAAACATAGGAGGTAAGCTCCTTGACATCAGTTGTGACAATGACTTTTTGGATTTGACACTAAACAGAAAGGCAAAAAAGCAAAAATAAACAAGTAGGACTATATCAAACTAAAAGACTTCTGCACAGCAAACGAAACCATCAACAAAATGAAAAGGCAACCTATGGAATGGGAGAAAATATTTGCAAATTATGTATCTGATAAGGGGTAAATATCTAAAAAGTATTTAAACTCATATAAATCAGCAGAAAAAGGAAGCAAGAAACAATCTAGTTTAAAAATGGGCAGAATATCTGAATAGAGGTTTTTCCAAAGAAGACATACAGAAAGCCAACAGGCACATGAAAAGATGCTCAACATCACTAATCATCAGGGAAATGCAAATCAAAACCATAATTAGGTATCGCTTCATGCATGTTAGAATGGCTATTATCAAAAAGACAAGAAATAACAAGTGTAAGCAAGGAGGTAGAGAAAAGGGAAACCTTGTACACTGTTGGTGGGAATGTAAATTGGTGCAGCCACTGTGGAAAACAGTATGGAGGCTCCTCAAAAAATAAAAATTAGAACTGCCATATGGTCTAGCAATTCCATTTCTGGGTACTTATCTAACAGAAACAGAATCACTGTCTCCAAAAGATACCTGCATCCCCATATAGATTGCAGCATTATTTCCAATAGCCAAGACATGGAAACAAACTAAGTGTCCATGGATGAATGAATGGATAAAGAAAATATAGTGTATATACACAACGAGATATTATTCAGCCATAAAAATGAAGGAAATCCTGCCATCTGTGGCAACATGGATGGATATGGAGGGTAAGTGAAATAACACAGTCAGAGAAAGACAAATACTTATAATGTCACTTATATGTGGAATCTTAAAAAATAAGTTAAAATTTAAAAAAACAAACTCATGGATACAGAGAACAGATTTGTGATTACCAGAAGCAGGTGTGTGTGTGGGGTAGGGGGGTGTGTGGGAAAATGGGAGAAATGAGTCAAGGTGGTGCAAAGGTACAAACTTCCAGTTGTAAGATAAATAAGTCCTGGGAATGTAATATACAGCATGGTGACTACAGTTAACAATACAGTTTTGTATATTTAAAAGTTGCTAAGAGAGTAGATCTTAAAAGTTCTCGTCACAAGGAAAAAAATTGTTATTATGTGCTGTAATGGATGTTAACTAAACTCACGGTAATCATTTCGCAATATAAACATGTATCAGATAATTATACCGTATGACTAAAACTAATACAATGTTATATGTCATTTATATCTCAATAAAAAAATTCTGCATAGAGCCCAAATGGCCAGGTCTTTATACTGCCACTTTGCTCAGTCAGTAGAAGTGGGCTGCCCTGGGAAGGGCCTAACCTCCACATAGGTGGTTCTCTGCAGCTGAGACAGAAGGAGCTGATAGCTAGAGGCTGTCTGCAGACCACATCTGAAAGGTACACTCAAATATCTACCACAGTAACTTATATAAATGTTTCAGTACGGGGCACTTAGGATTAAGGCTGCTACTAGTAATACAAAAAAGAATTGAAAAAATTAATTTTGAAAAATCCAGTTTTAGAATAAACATGAAATAGATAAGCTACCAAGTTCTAAAAGTAAAGTTCAAGGCAATGAAAAACATTCAGAGACCTCATCCTACTACTCCCATTTTAGTATCTCCATTAATGTTGGCTAGTTCCAGAATTAGCTTAAGTTTTTCTGGTGATTAGTGTCATCTCTTGGTATAGCACACAAGAGTTTTAAAACATTAGGTTTTCTTTATCATTTTAAGAAAATATCACTTGTCAAATTGGTATAAATTATAGGTGCATTGGCAACACATAATAATTAATTAAACCTCTTAAACTTTGTTAAAATAGTTACAAAGGTAATGGGATATTTTTCTCTAAGCAATTTTAATCCAGTTAGAAGGTTTTGGGAGTGTCAAGGAATCTAAGACAGAAGGTTATACCACCACCTTGTGGTAAAATGACTGAAGAGCAGACAATTAAATTGTTTTGAAAAAATGCAAAAAAGAAAATACTGATACCTAATACGGATACCTAATATCTAGGAGAAGAGAGATCTAAATACACAGAGCACTATAAATACTTTAGATTTAAAGGAAAATGTTTTGCTAGCTGTTGTCACTGGATTTCAGTACTTTGTTCATTTATAAACTTCAGCAGTGTAAAGCTGGTGAGGCAAAATATTACATGCTTTTAAAAAAGTTGGGATCAGTTATGTTATAAGAGATTTTACTAACTCAATATTGCCATATCATATTTGAATTAATAGTTTATATTCATCCCTAAAATACAAATCAGAATTTTCAGTACTTTTAAACTGATAAAGCATTTTATATCTGTTTTTACTACATTGTGTAGTATGAATTTCACTGGGATATTTGTAACAGAGCACAAAATACTTTCTTTACATATCACTTTTTTTTTTTACAATAAAATACAAAAGAATTCACCTCTTTATAATACATGACTTGCCCAAATCCTCAAAATCAGGGTGAAAATAGTATTGAAGAGCCTGAATGAAACATTATTGTAATTTTATAATCTTGATTTTAAAATCTTGAGGTAAAGGATGCAGTGCTGGAAATAGGTGATTTTAAGCATCTTTTAAGCAGAGCAGTGAAACTCAAAGACAACTATCAATCAATAGTTTTTAAACTTGTTTAACAGTAAGAATCATAAGGGACATTTGTTCAAAGTACAGTTTACTAGGTCCCAATTCCAGACCCTTGGAATTAGAATCTTCAGGTTAGGACTCTGCAAAAATTACTTATGGAAAAATGTACCCCCTGGAGATTACTGTCCTGCTAACTCAGGAAACATAGCTCTAATTCAACTATAAAACCTAACATAAGACACAGTATTAAAAGACCAGATAAATAAGAATCCCTGTTAATATAAGTGTTGGTCCTCTTATCTGCAAAGAGGGTAGCAGTGACTGTATTTAAGTAATGATAGGACAGCGAGCACTGACTCACTGTACGTAAAACACCTCGCACAGTGCCTGGCACAAAATAAGGCCTTAGATAATGTTAGCTGTGATAACTGCATATCATCATCATTATGAGAGTGATTTCAATTCTTATAATTTATATATCATTTAAGAAAAATTCATTTGCAATAGAAATCTAATTTCTACAATTATTAAAGCTGTAGAGAAATTAAACTATGAAACAAAAATAAGCCGTTCTCATGAGTTATGTTTTTATAAATCTTGAAATTACACTTTTTGCAAGTTTTTTTTTAACTTCAAAGAGTTATACCACGACCTTGTGGCAAAATGACTGTAAAGCAAACAACCATTTACCAGCTTGTTCCTTAGTCATCACAGAGAAAAAAATTATTTATTTAAGTGAGGAAACAAAACATAATTGTACAAATATTGGTCGATAAATGTAAATGTGTGAATGAATAAGTGAACAAATAAGCAAACTAATCCCTAAACAGAAAAGTAAAATTGAGAAATGCAACTCTCACTTGAAAATTGCATATCTTTCAGAGGCAGGAATCTGCCAACTTACTGTCTTGCCAGGTGTTCAAGTTGCCCTGGGCCTGTGGAGCCAAGTGAAGAGTCGCAGTTCAAGCTTTGAAAAAGTAGCGTTGTCAGGGCATTGGGTATCAGGTCCTGGTTAGAGGCAACTCCCATGACATCTCAGACAGCTCGCTGTAGGTAGGACAGTGGGCAGGTGTGTCAGCCAAGTGATGCTTGCCGTAACATGTTTGCAGATAGATACGTTATACGCAGAATGGGCATCCCTGAAATCCTAAGTGTGTTGTTCAAACCTTCTTAGAAAAATATTTCGGATGAATTTTACGTGGAATCCCATCTTCCTACCTCCCCTTCCCATCTTGACCATTTTCAAAATGATGGCATAACTGATTTAGAATGTCCACACAGCTTTCATGAAAATTTTAGGTTATTTCAATTTTGTTGTTTGAAATGAATGTTCAAAAATCAAACATTTATCTAATCTACCTCAAATGTGAGACGTGTCGATATTTATTTCTCTTCTGACAATTTGTATCAGCTCAAATGTACATTTTACTGCTTATCCACTTTTTGTGACCATAATTTTAAAAAGCCATTTGGTGTAAAATAAGCAATTGATTGTAAGCTCCTCAGCATTTTCCTATTTTTTTCTTTAATGAAACGTCTCTGAACTCACCTTGACATTTCCTACTTAATTCTTACCCACTGGTATCCAATTATCACCCTATTAACATATACACCCAATAATAGCTTCCTTAATTTACTTCACCGTGCTAATAATTAGCAGGAGATTACCCATGAATGTAGGGATGAGGAAGGGAACATTTACTAATATATATTTCTGAATTTAGAGAACCATGATAGTCCATAGACTAACATAATCAGAAAAAAGTTTCCCGTTTAAAAAAAATGCATCTTAAAAAGTAAAATGCAGGAAGATGAAACCTAATAAGAACATGAAAAGGCAACTACTGTATAGCACAGGGAACTATACTCAATATCTTGTAATAACCTATAATGGAAAAGAATCTGAAAAAGAATATATATATATTATATAATATATATAAAACTTAATCTTAACATATGTATATATAAAAATGGATCACTCTCCTGTATACCTGAAACTAGCACAACATTGTGAATTAACTATACTTCAGTAAAAAATCCAATCAAATCAAAGTATATTACAAACACTAAAAAAAAGGAAAGACAAGGCTTCAACAAAGCTTACTTATTACTCAATAATAATTAAAAACTTTCCAAGTATAATGCACCAAGCCATCCACATATATTGATTAAGTTGTATCTTATAAATGTGGTCTTCAATGAGCATCTCAGATAAGGAGAAGAAAAAAATACTATGGGAACAATTCACTGCCTAAGTAGCAAATGTGAGGAGACTTCAGAGATGAGAGAGGTGACTTCTGAGAGTAGTACTACTCCCCTGCTACTAACTCTTCTCTGCTTGCTAATCACTACTCAACACAGTGTGACCCTTCTCACCATCTAGAGACTTCCTCTTTTTTGACTACCTTGATAGCCTCTTACCTGGTTACTGAAGTAGGGAAGAAAAAGAGCTGTTTCCTCTACTCTTCTAAGTTCTTGACAGAGACCCCTCTAACAAAAGACAGATTGACAAGAGAAAAGCATACAAATTCGTTTATTGTAAGTTTCACGTGACACCGGAAGCTTCATTAGAAAATGAAGACCTGAAGAAGTGGTTAAACCTGAGAGTGTTTCTGTTTGGTTGGAAGAAGAGTAGAAAGTCATGGAAAATATGATAGGACAAAAAGGGGTATGAGTTTAGTGCGGTAAATTAGGGGAAATAGCAAAGCCTTTTCAGTCTAATTCCTCTTGACGTCTTGGAGATGAGGATGAACATTTTCTCTGGGTATAGAAAAGGCACCCCTCACATAAGGGTCTTATGATCTCCTGCAGGGGAAGGTCAGAGAGTCCTTTCTACATATGCTCTTTCTCAAATTCCTTCAGCTTAAAATATTCAGTATGCCACGGTGTCATATTTTGGGTTAGTGTGTCCTGAACCCCGATCAACAGACTCACACAATTAGTTCCATAACAAAATGGAATTTAATTGGCAGCTCTAATTTTCAGAAGTAAGTTGTTCTGTGGACTTCTTCAAAGACACTGAGAATGTAATTTGAAATGAGATCTAAAGGGTGATTATTAGGTGGGCAAAGGGAAAAGCCTAGGCAAATGTTGTGGGGCAACATGGAAACAAGGGTGATTTGAGAAACTGCAAAGTCAGCATGGCTGCAGCAGAGAGAAAGAGCGGAGAGTAATGAGAGAAGAGGCGAGGCAGGGGCCCAGTCACATCAGCCTTTGTAGGATCGATCCTAAAAGCAATGGAAGCTCTATTTTTAGTAGTTTTTGTTGTTGTTGTTGTTTTAATTAGTCATCCATTTTATACACATCAGTGTATACATGTCAATCCCAATCGTCCAATTCATCACACCACCACCACCACCGCCCCGCAGGTTTTGTTTGTTTTTAAGGAACCTCCATATTGTTCTCCATAGTGGCTGTACCAACTTACATGCCCACCAACAGTGTACAAGGGTTCCCTTTTCTCCACACCGTCTCCAGCATTAATTGTTTTTAGAGCTACCATAAGTTCTAGCAATCCTACTCCCAGGCATATATCCAGAGAAGACCATAATTTGAAAAAGATACACGCACCCAAATGTTCATTGCAGCACTATTTACCATAGCCAGGAAATGGAAGCAACCTAAATGTCCGTCAACAGATGAATGGATAAAAAAGACATGATATGTGTGTGTGTGTGTGTGTGTGTATACATATATATATAATGGAATATTACTGAGGCATAAAAAAGAATGACAAAAAATAGTAACATGATGGACCTAGAGATTGTCATACTGAGTGAACTAAGTCAGAGAAAGACAAATATTATATGATATTGCTTATATGTGGAATCTAAAATCATGGTACAAAACAGAAAGAGAGTCACAGATGTAGAAAACAATCTTACAGTTACCAGGGAGGATGGGAGGGAGGGATAAATTGGGAGATTGGGATTGACATATACAGACTACTATATATAAAATAGATAGCTAATAAGGACCTACTGTATAGCACAGGAAACTCTACTCAGTACTCTGTAATGACCTATATGGGAAAAGGATCTAAAAAAGAGCATATATATATATATATATATATATATATATATATATATATATATATATATATATATATATGATTCACTTTGTTGTACAGCAGAGACTGACACAACATTGTAAATCAAGTATACTCTAATAAATTTTTTTTTTAAAAAGCAATGGAAAAACATTGAATCTTAAAGCTAGGGAGGAAATGATGATATTTCCCTTCCAGGTAAAAGTTTTCCTTCAGACAATTCCTTCTTGCCTAGTGACCATGACGTGCAGCCCATCTCCAGTTGTCCTTCCTCCAGAGTTCATTGCTCAGGTGTGGGCATGTGACTAATGGGCAGCAGATCCAAAGGTGGCAGGCAACCAGTGAACTCGGTGGACAGGCTCATTAAGATTAGCTAGACCAAACCGATCCACTTTCCCAGGAATTTGAACTGACACATAAAAGTAATATTCCAGTTATCAGAAGTTGTCATGTGGTTGAGGATCTATCCCAAGAAGCCATGAATTAGTTGGTGATATTCATAAAGTTATTCTAGATTTTGACTTGGAAATAAAATTAGGTAATTTTATAATTTTAAAGTCATCTGTAGGGGGCCTCTTAAATTTACCAGCACACGTACTACATTTTTATTCAATATCTGAAGTCACAGATTGTTGTCTGATTCTAAAATGGCAAAAATGTTCAATATGAGTTTATTTACTTCTACTTAATGAGGTTTGTATTTTTTTTCTTCCCCCCACACACTGACAAACTTCCTACTCTATTAAATAAAAGTGAATTTCATGAACACAGTGAAGGATTTGTGTGTCTGTGCACACGCATCTCAGTGTCACTTTTGAACCGATCTCAATTATTTTGGAAACTCACTCTTTGGTCCTCTGAACACCCCATTTCTAATGTGTGGAGGGAGGGTGTTTCCCACCACCAAGAAGTTTTCTGGACGCCAACAGGGTGTCCTACAGTTCAACTCAATTCTAACACTATATACTTGGAAACAGCATCAGATTCCATAGGTTATGGGCTCAGTCCTACCAGACCACATGGCCCTCCACTGCCACCCACCTCCTTACAAACACACACACACACACACACACACACACACACACACACTTCAGATGTGAATCGCAAGTCCAGGTTATCACCTGTGCTTCTGACTGATTGACTATAGATCAGCAATTCCAGCGACCCTCCTTGGTTTGGGGTTAATTTGCTTGAGTGGCTCACAGAGCTCAGAGAAACATTTACTTAACTGATTGCTGGTTTATTATAAAAGAATATGACTCAGAAGTAGCCAGATAAAAGAGATGCCTAGGGTAAGGTATGAGAAAGGGTATGGAGCTTCCTTGCCCTCTTTGGGTGTGACTCCCCAAATCTCCACGTGTTCACCAACTCGGAAGTTCTTGGAACCCCTCCTTTTGAGTTTTTATGGAGGCTTCCTGAAAGGCATGTCTGATTACAACACTGCTGGCTGAACTCAGTCTCCAGCCCTGTCCCCTCCCCTGAGGCTGGAAGTTCAGGGGTGGGGAGGAAAGTGAAAGTTCCAACATTCTAATCAAATCTTTGACTCAGCTAGCAACCAGCCCCCATCCTTAGGTTCTTTCCAAAAGTCACCTCATTAACATAAAAACACACCTTTGTTGTCCTTATCACTTAGGAAATTCCAAGACTTTTAGGAGATTTGTGGCAGGAGCAGGGTTTGAAGACTGAATATATACTTTTTATTGTAAATTGCAACATAACACTCACCAAAATAGCTTTCAACATTATAGACTGTGAACTCTATGAGGAAGGACAACTTGATTTAGCCAATTAAGTTTTTGGTGCTGTAGTTTACAGAAAAAATATAACCCTGAATCGTGGTGCTAATGCCACCTGGTTCAATTTTCTCTATCAGCTGACCTCAACTTCATAATCCCATACCTTATACACACTTTTGTTAACTCCAAGAGTTTGCTTTTGTAACAGGCCCTCACAAACAGTAAAGTATTAAGGACATCACTGAAAAGAAAAATTCCGCTGAGATAATTTTTAAGTGCATGACACCTCTGCCTCCTAGTCATCCTAGTTCCTTCACATAAATTGTGTTCAAGTGAGAGAATGTAATTTTATTTATTATTTTTTAAAATATTTATTTATTTATTGGGCTGTGACAGGTCTTAGTTGTGACATGAGGGATCTGTTAGTTGCGGCATGTGAACTCTGAGTTTTGGCATGTGGTATCTAATTCCCTGACTAGGGATCGAACCTGGGCCCCCTGCATTGAGAGCACAGAGTCTTAGCCACTGGACCACCAGGGAAGTCCCAAGAGAATGTAATTTTAATAATAAATCACAAAATTGGATGTGTGTTAGCAAGCTGGGGAAAAAACAAATTCCCGAAGTAGCAACCAGGAGGATTCCCTCCAAGCAGGACAGAGGACGACTTTGCTTGGGAATTTGAGCAGCCCCAGAGGAAAGCTCTAAATACGCCAACATCAGGATTTCCACAAGGAAATGTCCCCGCCTGATCACTCTACATGAAGACCACAGTTTAAGAAATTCATCTGCTCTCAGAGTTTCCATTTAGGTTTCCAATGTACCACTCTTAACTATGAGCAAACAGGCAAGCAACAAAACAGGTAGAAAAAAAAAAGAAAAAGAAAATATGAATTAAGTCGAGAGAAGAAAAACATTATTAAAATAGCATAAGTATCCTCAGAGCCATAAGATATTGCATTCATAAACTAAAATGGATGCTTTGAAAAAGTAACATTCAAAGAACTAATAGAGATATTTTGAAAATTGAAACTATTAGAGCAGAAAAGAAAAATTCACAAGATTTAGAATATGAAGTCAACAATTCTCGCATAAACTAGGGTAAAGAAGCAAATAAATAGGAAACAGTGAGGGGGAAAAAGAAAGGAAACAGTCCAAGAGATCTGATAGAAATTTCCAAAAAGAGAAAAAAGTCCATAGAAAGGATAAAGTCATGAATAAAATAATTTTCAAAAGATTAGCAGATCTGGAGAATATAAGTTTGCACTCAAAAGGGATTTACACACAGAGTGCCTAACATAATGGAAGGAAACAGAGCCCATCAAAGTATATACCTGTGAAATAGAGGAATATTGACAAGGTGAGAGAGAAAGAGAGAGAGAGACAACCAGGTTTCAAAGAAAAGATAAGAATTTGAATGATTTCAGTCACATTTGGGCCTAGAAGACAGCTGAGAAATACCTTCAAAATTTTGTGAGACGCCAGTTTCCAATCTAGTGTTCTATACTTTGCCAAACTATTAAGTAGAAAGATGATAGAATAAGGGAATATTCACATATGTAAATTCTCAAAAAATGTTTCACATGCATCTCTTTATTAGGAATATGCTGGAAGATATACTCCACCCAAACAGGAAGTAAACAAACAAACACTCCCTTCTTCCCCAACAAGAGATGGAACCCAGGAAATAGGAGATCCTACAAAAGAGACAGGTGAAGGGAATTAAAATGATAGTGAAGTGTGTCCAGGACCAAAGGTGGGCACAGAGAGGAACGAGTCCAGGTTGTAGCAGCTTAGAAGTTTCCAGGAAAGTTATTTTTTAGTAAGAAGAGAAAATTCGGAGAAGACCTAATGTGTTTGGATATAATAAGAAGTTTATTATACAACAGAAGGAGGCTTTGGAGTTGAGTTAGTGAAGAGTACATATAAAGTTGATAGAATATGAAAGAGAGAAAATATTAGCTCAAAGTTAAACAAAATGTACAAGAAAAAGTGATCATAGTATACTGGATTCAGTCCTAAAAAACAAAACCAAAATTTCACTCTTACCAAGTTGAAAGAATGTGTGTGTGTGTGTGTGTGTGTGTGTGTGTGTGTGTGTGTGTGTAGTGGGGGTTGAGAAGGGATTGTGAAAAGATATAAATCCTCATCTTCCAAAAATGGGAAGTCAAAAGGTAATTTCAATTAGAAAATACAGGAAGTAGAAACATGTATAAACATGTTACATGGAGACACAGAGGTAAACACCAAAAGATCAAGTTGAAAAATTCAAAGTGGTTGCCACTTGGAAGCAGGAAGTGGGATGGTAGAAGCTTAATAGAGTCATTAGAAACTTCAAGCTTTGGGCCAGCCTTTCCATAAATAACAACCTCAAATAAAGGGAGGAAAGGAAAAGGAAGTGAAAAAATAATAAAATCTGGAAGAATATAACGAAAAACGATTCTATGCCTTTCTCTATGGCTTGAATATGTAACAACGAAGGTATATCATATTTATAATAAAAGACATTTTAAAAATTAAGTATATACATAAATAAACAAGTAATGCACAAACACACTGGCCTAAACAGCCTATGGTATAGTGAACATATCATTATTAGCAGCTTTTGGAAACAAAACCTATTGTTCCTTTAGTTTTATCATTATGAGATTAACATTTTAAAAGGCAAAGAAGCATAAAGACATAGAAATTTTCTCCCACCGCTGTAAATACTATTCTTCTCTCATTGCCTTTCATGTGACAGTAACATGTTCTCCAATGATCACAGTGATTTGTGTACTTGAATAGTACTCTTACTTAATTGCCTGATTCTGCTCATGATACTTCTTTTAAAACTTAGACTAGTTTTCTGATATGGGGGGAATTTTCACATTCTCTAAATTTCACTTTTTTAGGTGTATTGAGTATCAGAAAGTTATAGTCTTCCTATCTTAATACAGACATAGACTTTGGAACATGACGAGACAGGTTTAAATACTAGCTCTGCCATTCAATAGCTGTGTAACTCTGCTCAGATTATATTGTATTTCTGAGTTTCAATTTCCTCATTTTAAAAATGGCAATTATAATGCCTACATTGTAAGTGTGTTATAAAGATTATAAATAATTTGTGTAACACAGTAGGTGCTCAGTAAATGATTACTTTTGCTATTAATTTAGGTTAGCTAGGAAAGGGAAAAAATGCATCTTATATCCAAATTTTCTAAAACATGATGTCTCAAATTGATAGAGATCATGCTTTTTTTGACATAAAATACAATGGAATAGTATTGGGGTGTTCTTCATGAACTGCAAACAGCCTGTTTTCTGTTTCCCACAGGAACTGCTTTGGGGATGCTTTTAGGACAGCCTGAGTGGCATATTGGTGGTACTAATGGTATAAAGTATTGATTTGGGTTTATACTAAATGCAATTTTATTTAAACAGGGGAACCCCCTCCCCCCACCCCCTCCAAATACACTCTCTGCATAAAGACAGAAATCTCCACAAAATATTGAGGGTAGAAGTAGGGAAGGGTGCATTTGTATGGGATGTTGACATCTTTTATCTATATAACTATGTATAAGTGAATAGAAAACTAAAACACTTTAAATCTAGATTTTGCTATTAAGGACAAATGATGAAAACAGAAAGCTGAAGACCCAAAGCTGTCAGAAAAATCTGACTAAGCCTCATTAGTCATTTAAGAAATAAATCATAAATAGATCACAATAGAAAGGCTGTCGACTCTGAGGGACTGCTGAGCATACACTTTGGGCATCTTTGTGCATATTTAAAGTGATGAAAGGGAAAAAAACCTACAACCAAGATTACTCTACCCAGCAAGGATCTCATTCAGATTTGACGGAGAAATTAAAACCTTTACAGACAAGCAAAAGCTAAGAGAATGCAGCACCACCAAACCAGCTTTACAAAAAACGCTAAAGGAACTTCTCTAGGCAGGAACCACAAGAGAAGGAAAAGACTTACAATAACAAACCCAAAACAATGAAGAAAATGGTAATAGGAAAATACATATCGATAATTACCTTAAATGAAATGGATTAAATGCTCCAACCAAAAGACATAGACTGGCTGAATAGACACAAAAACAAGACCCGTACATATGCTGTCTACAAGAGACCCACTTCAGACCTAGGGACACATACATACTGAAAGTGTGTTGATGGAAAAACATATTCCATGCAAATGGAAATCAAAAGAAAGTTGGAGTAGCAATTCTCATATCAGACAAAATAGACTTTAAAATAAAGACTATTACAAGAAACAAAGAAGGACACTACATAATGATGAAGGGATCAATCCACAAAGAAGATATAACAATTGTAAATATTTATGCACCCAACAAAGGAGCACCTCAATACATAAGGCAAATGCTAACAGCCCCAAAAGGGGAAATTGACAGTAACACAATCATAGTGGGGGACTTTAACACCTCCTTTCACCAATGGACAATTCATCCAAAAGGAAAATAAATAAGGAAACACAAGCTTTAAATGATACATTAAACAAGATGGACTTAATTGATATTTATACGACATTCCATCCAAAAAAAACAGAATACACTTTCTTCTCAAGTGCGCATGGAACATCCTCCAGGATAGATCTTCTCTTGGGTCACAAATCAAGCCTTGGTAAATTTAAGAAAATTGAAATCATATCATGTATCTTTTCCGACCACAACGCTATCAGACTAGATATGAATTACAGGAAAAAATCTGTAAAAAAAATACAAACACATGCACGCTAAACAATACACTACTTAATAACCAAGACATCACTGAAGAAATCAAAGAGGAAATAAAAAAATACCTAGAAACAACTGACAATGAAAACACAATGACCCAAAATCTAAGGGATGCAGCAAAAGCAGTTCTAAGAGGGAAGTTTATAGCAATACAATCCTACCTCAAGAAAAAAGAAAAATCTCAAATAAACGACCTAAACTTACACCTAAAGCAATTAAAGAATGAATAATTTAAAAAACCCCCAAAGTTAGCAGAAGGAAAGAAATCATAAAGATGAAATCAGAAATAAATGAAAAAGAAATGAAGGAGGGCTTCCCTGGTGGCGCAGTGGTTGAGAATCTGCCTGCCAATGCAGGGGACACGGGTTCGAGCCCTGGCCTGGGAAGATCCCACACGCCGTGGAGCAACTAGGCCCGTGAGCCACAACTACTGAGCCTGCACGTCTGGAGCCTGTGCTCTGCAACAAGAGAGGCCACGATAGTGAAGAGGCCCGTGCACCGCAATGAAGAGTGGCCCCCGCTTGCCGCATCTAGAGAAAGCCATCGCACAGAAATGAAGACCCAACACAGCCAAAAATAAATATAAAAATTTTTTTTAAAGTTTAAAAAAAAAGAAATTAATAAAACAATGCATAAAGGCTGGATAGAGTGTGGAGAAAAGGAAACCCTCCTCCACTGTTGGTGGGAATGTACACTGATACAGCCATTATGGAGAACAGTATGGAGGTTCCTTAAAAGCTAAAAACAGAACTACCATATGACCCAGCATTCCACTACTGGGCATATACCCGGAGAAAACCATAATTCAAAAAGACACATGTACCACAATATTCACTGTAGCACTATTTACAATAGCCAGGACATAGATGCAACCTAAATGTCCATCGACAGATGAATATATAAAGAAGACGTGGCACATATACACAATGGAGTATTACTCAGCCATAAAAAGGAACAAAATTGAGTTATTTGTAGTGAGGTGGTTGGACCTAGAGTCTGTCATACAGAGTGAAGTAAGTCAGAAAGAGAAAAACAAATACCATACGCTAACACATATATATGGAATCTAGAAAAGTGGTACTGACGAATCTAGTGACAGGGCAGGAATAAAGACACAGATGTAGAGAACGGACTTAAGGACACAGGGGGAAGGGGAGACAGGGACGTAGTGAGAGAGTAACACTGACATATATACACTACCAAATGTAAAATAGCTAGTGGTAAGCTGCCTCATAACACAGGGAGATCAGCTCGGTGCTTTATGTCCCCCAGAGGGGTGGGACAGGGAGTGTGGGAGGGAGGCTCAAGAGGGGGGGATATGGGGAATATATGTATACATATAGCTGATTCACTTTGTTGTAAAGCAGAAACTAATACAATGTTATAAAGCAATTATACTCCAATAAACATGTATTTTAAAAACCCACACCATTGTAAATCAACTACACTTGAAGATATTTCTTTAGTGCAAAAAAATTTTAGAATGTAAGATTTATTGTGTGTGTGTACCACAGGTTCAATATATATGAATTATGTCAAATTGATTACATTGTTTTTCAAAATAAAGAATTTATGATACTTTATATCAGCCTCATAATATAAATGCAGAAAAACTATATTAATTTTCTCTAAAGTTCAGAAATAGCCATTTTGCTCATTCGGTATACTATAAACCACTAACTTTATTAAAAAGGAATTCGTGACCGACCTCTTCCTTCCAAAGAAATATTTCTCCACTTATACAATTTTAATAGAATGTTCCACCATGAGCTGACTTCCAACCTTAGAGACACGAGATTTGCATCCTGAAATCTCTTTCTTGCAAAAATGTCCAATTAGCATCCTAGCATTACAGAAAAGAAATTGCCTTTTTTCCAGATCTCAAATTCCATACAACTTTAGTCAAGACATCATGTATTTTTTTCACACACACACTGTATTTTATTTTTACAAGAGATAAATCAACTGACACCAAGCATTGTAAATGGATGAGCACAACAAAAGCAACAATGATTGCAATTACCAAACACGAAGCACACTCATACTGTGTCATAATATTGACATTCAGTCCAGTAATCCTTCACTGTAACAGCTCCTTTACTTTGCAGTGAAAGACATCATGTATTTTTATATTATCAGCACTCACCTGAGGTCTTTAAAAAATCAAAAAAAACATAATTTTGTGTTCTCTTTCATTTATTCTGGTATAAGTGGTCATTTCTAAATGAAAGTATTTAAGTATCTTAACGTCATCTTATAACATCATATTTCAAATGACTACCGTCTCTCCAAAGATGAAATATGAGGAACTCATAATTAGGCTCTCCGAAGTTTTACTCTCTGAATCTGTATTACCTTTCTGCTGAACTCCACACTGTTCATTATTCTGTGAGAATATTCTTTTTCTTGTATGGCCATCTCACATGCTTTTTCATTTCATGAAGTTTTTTCCTACAGTTTTATGCCTACTTTATTTCTGAGAAAATGCATTATTTCAGAGTGATATTTATAGACACAAAGACTTCTCTATAATTCCCTCAGAGTTTCAAGAACTCCTTCTTTTTTTTTTTTAATACCTAGATTCTGAAGCTCTCCACAAAGCATTACTAAACTTGCATTTACATAAGTATCTACATATTAATCACACATTAATGCATTTACAATTGTATTATGATTTATTGTTAATTTTGGAGCATAAACGTAGCTGTCCTATTTACCACCCTCTTGGAAATCACTTTAATATTTGCATTTAGGACTTGAAAGAGAATGGATAAATAAAAACCTGAAGAATATGCAGATACAATTTATATATTTCTCATAAAATTAGGTGATTATCTAAACTTTATCCAGAAAAAAGAAGAGCCCAGATACTCTGCAGGCATGATACTCGAGAATGTATGGTCTTCTAGCAGAAAAACAGGCAGTAATCCATGTGGCAGAGTTTACCTGTGACCAGCTGGGGTTAGTGACCTATGCATTCCTTACATGCAACATATCAGGAGTGGAAAAAGGAAATTTGTCAGTTGTGGCAATAAGTATAATGAAGTTTTGTAGCAGGTCATGCTCATATATTCAACACAGGTACAATCAAAATTTTGCTCAATTCTGATAAATCTAAGTCTATATCTGTTACCATGTCTTTAACGAGGAAATGTCATAACTGACTCACCAAAAAGAAAAAAAGTGTGTTGTTTGTTTGTTTGTTTTAATTAGAGTCACGGTGAGTAAGACGTAGCTCAGAACAGCTAATGTGACTTAGTGATTCTCTCATCAGGAAATACAGTTTCTACTTCCCTGTTTATTCTCCACACCCTGTAGTCAGTAAAGTTTCAATGAAAGATAAATCTACAGGGTGAAAAGAAAAATAAACTTACATGTGTGGATAAGATCATTTTGACAGGCTTTACCACGTATGTCAGTGTTTCTGGGGATGGACACAAGCCAGAGCTCCCTACTCTGACATTTTCACTGATGACATTCCCCATGATCCTCAATTTGAAAGTGGATAAAAATGTTTTCTATGTTTTCTTCTTTAAGAAATTAAATAAGGAATGCTTTCTAGACATGATCCTCTAATGATTTTCAGTCAGTGGTCATCAACGGAGGAAAAGCACAGAATCTCATCCCCACAGAAGGGTGACATTCAGTCAGGTAAGAAAATTCTCCCCGAAATCAGAGCTTCATCTTTAACATGCAATCAAAGGCTTTCACAGGTTCTTCATCACTCTGCACTCAGCCCTACCATAAGGGATTGGCTCTGAGAATCTCACATCAGATGACTGACAAACATGTCATAGGACACTGATCTGGTACCAGATCCTGCCTCTCTTAATGATCTCCCGCAGGGACATTGGAATATTCTAGGATATTTCCTGGAGCCCTCTATTCTACACAGGTACACTTCCAAGTAGAAACAGAAGCTTGGATTCTCACTGGGACCCCTGCTCTGTCCAACCAACCTCTCTAGAAATATGATGTTCTAATCTCTCCTGATTAGAACATTTCAAGGTCTCTCCCCGTGCTAATTTAGTAAAGAGAAAAGAGAAACAAGAAAGAGCAAACTATGCAGGGAGCAATATATAAGATTCCTTTACTTAATGTATTTATCTGATATACCCAAATATTAAGAAATATAGATTCATTTCATAATGGTCAAGAAAAGAGGAGGAGGAACCTCCATGCCAACAGTATATATAAAATGGGATCAATATTGCATAAGCTCCAGCTTAAGCTTAGCTACGAGGTACTAACTCTTCTCATAAAGAAGCAATAGTTCTCCATCATTTGAAGCACACTGAGGACTCAGACAGCTGGACACTGAGGGTGTAGTCTCCTCACTCGAATTCTGTACCTGCATCACAGAGCCATGAAATATTCCCAAAGAATTATTAAGGATGAGGGGGGGAGCCGAAATGAAAACGATGAACCCATAGTCTGTCCTACCATCTGTTCTGCTGGATATTACCACCATCTTGGCCCAATATGACCTTCCCACTTCTCTCTGGGCCTCCCTACTTTCCACCTCCATCCTCTCATTATATCTTACCTACACTTGGGAACGATTCCAGTTGTTCCACTTATCTTTATCAACAAGTAATCCAAATAGCAACTGTGTATATAACTCCTTAGAAACCTCAGGTCTGACTCAGTAATAATACATGACCTTCGAAGTCCACAGTTTTCCTAATTCCTTTTATTTTTTTTTTCTAATTTCCATGTACTTACACTCTTAAGACCTCCACTGTTCTCAGGTTCGCCTTCCCTGCAAAATCTGTCAACCTAGACATAGACTTAAGTACCAACCTCTAATTATCTCCTAGGGAATCCAGTTTTTAAAAAAGCCTCAGCAAGCCTTATGGACTTTATTAAAGACTCTTTAAGATAACCCATGGGAGATAGCAGTGCACCCATAGATATCTATTTAATACACCCTCAGAGTAATTTTTTTTTATAAAGACTCTTCTGGCCAATGAAGACTCTCAGTTCTTCTTCTTCAACATATGCAGTGTCTCACCCTTCTGATTACTCTCTGCTCTATCCCAGGTCCACTCCCTTTCCTGATATTACATTCTTTCCCAATTGTGTATGTTGGTAAAATCAAATAACATAAAATATAACATGTTAATTATTATAAAGTGCACCGTTCAGTGATATTAAATACGTTCATATTATTGGGCGATCAACATCACCATTTATCTTTCTAATTCTTTTCTTCATTTTAAAACTTTAACTCTGTATCCTTTAAACATAACTTTCCTTTCTGTTCCATAACCACCTGAAAAGCATCATTACCCTCCCAATTTCTATGGTTTTGACTACACTAAGTACCCCATATAATTGAAATAAGTAGTTGTATTGTTATGACTCACTAAAAGTCACAAAAATGGCATTTTTGGTAGCTCAATTTCCTCAAGATTCATCCATGTTGTAGCATATTTCTAGATCTTTTCCTTCTTAAGGCTGAATAATATTGTATTATATGGGTATACCACACTTTGCTTATCCAGGAACTAGTGGATGAACACTTAGGTTGCTTTCATATTTTAGCTACTCTGATTATTACTGCTCTAAACACTGGAGTACAAATATTTCTTTAAGACCCTGATTTCAATTCCTTTGGGTATTCCTCATAGTAAAATTCTTGGATCATGTAGTAATTCTATTTTTCAATATCTGAAAAATTGCCATACTCTTTTGCAAAGCAGCTGTATCATTCTACATTCCCACTGACATAGCACAATGGTTCCAACTCCCTCACATCCTCACCAATACTTGTTTTCTGCTTGTGTATGTGTGTGTGTGCTTGTGTGTGTATGCATGCACACAAATATATAAACATGCATTTAGTGATATGGAGCATCTATTCAAGTGCTTAGTCATTTGTACATCTTTTTGAAGAACCATCTACTCAAGTCTTTTATCCATTTTTGAATCAGGGTGTTTGCTTTTTGTTGAGGTGTAGGAGTTCTCTGTATATTCTGAATAGACATCTCTTGTCAGATACATGGCTTTCAAATATTTTCTCCCATCTTGTGGGTTGCCATTTTATTCTGTTTACATTTCTTTGATACACATTTTTTTTTAATTATGTACTGCAAATTGTTAATTTTTTTCTCAGCTGTACCTTTGTTGTTCCTTCGTTTCATATTGAGGAAAACACTGCCAATCCAATGTCATGAAGCCCTTGTCCTGTGTCTTCTTCTAAGACTTTTTATTTTATTAGGTCTTATAGTTAGTTTCTTGATACGTTTTCATTAATTTTTGCATATGATGTTAGGTAAGGGTCCATCTTCCTACTTTGCATGTTGACAACATGACTTCTCAGCACCATTTGTTGAAAATACTATCCTTTCTACTTTGAAAAGTCTTGGCAACTTGTCAAGAATCATTTGGCCATATATCAGGGTTTATTTCTGGGTGTTCTATTCTATTCTGTTGGTCTTGAATAAGGGAGAAAATAGTATAACCTATCCAGGTTGATGAAGAACATAAAGAAAGACCAGGACTGAGAATTAGGAGGGCAATATAAAACAGCAGGGAGTAAAAGACAGTGTGAGAGAAGATCTTGTATTTGCGAGTTCATGGAAATAGGATCATGCTAAAACCACTAAACGCCTGACTTTGAACAATACGGTAAATGTGCTAGCAAGAAAAGTAACACTTACCCATCTCTGGGAAATATAGTATGGGCATAAAGATAAACTACACACAAATATAGTAAACAGGGAAGGGTTTTCATGGTGTGAAAATATTGTGGGATTTGAAATACAATTTACTTCTGTTCTACCATTGTCTCTAAAATTTATCAAAGTGTGTATACAAGCAATTCCAATTCTGGTAATGTGCTTGACAGGTTTATATATGAACTTCAGCAGACCAGTAAATGTACATTCATAGTAGGACTGTTCCCTAAACCAAAAAACAAAACTCAAAAACTGGAAAGACTAGAGTTCACTTTGTCAACACACATAAAGATGCAATGATGGTTAACGGTCCGAAAACAGAAGGTGTGAGCATGGGTGTAAGAGGTTAATTGCCAGGCTGGGGTGGGGTGCAGAGTTTGAGGGTAACACAGGTCGAAAAGGCTTTTGTCCTATCCTTGATTTTTGAGGTATGGAAATTCACAGGTCACTACCTTCATTTCAAACTGAATGAATGCACTATTCAATTTCTTTAAACAGGCGAAGTAAACATGAGTGATAATAAATTTCAAACTGTCGCTAATCAAATAAGATACTAAGAAAGCTTAAATAATATGATTAAGAATGAAGTGGACAGATTGTCCAAGATGGTAGCATTCAAAGACCCGGAGCTTGCTGCCTCTCATGGGCACACCAAAGTCACAACTGTTTACAGATCAGCAATTGATGAAACAGGCCGGGACCTACCGTAAAAGATGTTTTACAGCTAAAGATATAAGGAAGGCACCTCGACAAGACAGGAAAGAAGGGCAAAATCTCAATAGAGTCAAGACCCATACCACCAGGTGGGTGGCCCACAAATGTGAGAATAATTACAATTTCAGAGGTGCTCCCAGGTAGCAAGGGGTATGAAGCCAACATCAGGCTCCCAAGCCCAGGGATCCTGTTCTGGAAAGAAGAGTTCCTAGAAAGTTGGGCTTTGAAGACCAGTAGTGCTTATTTTCCAGAGAGCCAGAGGGTTGTGGGAAATAGAGATTCCACTCTTAAAAGATGCTCACAAAATCCCACATGATCCGAGAATCAGAACAGAAGCAGTCATTTGAAAGGATCCCGGGTCACACCTACCTCCTGATCTTGGAGAGTCTCCCAGAGAGGCAAGAGGCAACTACAGCACAGCCTCAGGGACAGAGACACTGGCAGCAGCCATTCGGGGGAGCTCCTTCTACCTCGTGGACACTGGTACCAGCAAGCATAATTTGAGAATCCTCCCTCTATCTTTTTAGCCTCAGGACCTAGCCCTACCCATTTCCACCAGACTAGAGACACAAGTACTAGGATGCTGCAGGCCAAGCAACTAACTGAGCAGGGGCATAGCACCACCCACCGGCAAACAGGCTGCCTTCAGACCCTCTCAATGCACAGCTGCCCCTGGACATGGGCCCAGCCACCAAAAGCCCCAGGACCAGCCTCCACACCTCAGTGGACAGGCACCAGCCCCAGAGTCCCTGGCCCCTCTGACAAGTGAGCCTACTCTGGCCTTGGAGTCAGCCTCACCATTGGCAGGTGATAACTGCCCAGGGACTGGATGGAGCTTGGACCTACCCAACAGCAAACCTGCTCTAGCATTGGGATCAGCCTCATACACCAACAGGCACACACCAGCTCCAGGAATACCACAGCCCAGCAGCCTGTGTGACCAGAACACTCACTTGCAGGCCAGAAGCAGCCATGGACTCAGCTGGGTCCTGACCCTGCCCATCAGAATGCCAACACAAGATTAGGGACACCCCAGACCCTGCAGATAGCTGTGTCAGGAACAGTGATCCAACACCAACTCTGCGACTCCTGGGCCCTGCAGCCAGAACTCAGGACCTGTCTCTTCCTCCCAGTAGCTAGAATAGCCCCAGGACCAGTGACTGGGCACTAGCCCTGATTATCACCTGGACTGCAGTTCTACCCATAAGTGAACCAGCACTAGATTTGGTGTCCCCCAGAGTTGTGCAGCCAGCTGCCTTATGATTTAGTCTCACCAAGCAGCACAGACAGCCTCCATACGAGGCAGAGCCTCGCAAACAAGCAGTCTGGGGACAGCCAAGCCTACCAGACCACCCACAGTAGTCAGCCCACCACAACAGAAGAGCCCAAGCAGCCCACATAGGGGGTACACCTAGAACATATAGTTCTAGTGACCAGGTGACACTGGGTTGCTGGGACACATAGGACCTCTCCTACAAAAGGCCACTTCTCCAAGGTCAGGAAATGTAACGAATCTACTACATACATAGCAATAAAAACAGCAAGTTAAGAAAAATGAGGTGACACAGAAACACGATCCAAATGAAGGAACAAGATAAGAACTCAGAAGAAGATCTAAGTGAAGTGGAGATAGCCAATCTACTCAAGAAAGAGTTCAAGGTAATGACGGTAAAGATGATCAGAGAACTCAGGAGAAGAATGGACGACCAGAGCAAGAAATTAGAAGTTTTTTAAAAAGAGTTAGACCATTAAAGAACAACAAAACAGAGATGACGAATGCAATAACTGAAATGAAAAATACACTAAAAGGAAACTACGGTAGACTAAATGATACAGAGGAATGAATCAGAAAACTGAAGGACAGAGTACTGGCAATCACTGAAGACGAACGGTAAAACAATAGATTAAAAGGACATGAGGAAAGTTGAACAGACTTGTGAAATAACATCAAGTGTACTAATATTTGCATTATACTGGTCCCAGAAGCAAAAAGGAAAGAGAAAGCGGTGTAGAACAAACCTGAAGACATATGAGCTGAAAAGTTCCTTAATCTGGGAAAGAAAACAGACATCCAAGTCCAGTAAACACAGTAAGGCCAAAACAGGATCAACCCAAAGAGGACCACACCAAGACTCACTATAATTAAAATGGCAAAAAAATAAAGATAAAAAGACACTATTAAAAGGAGCAAAGGAAAAGCAACAAGTTACAAACATCGGAACTTGCATAAAGTTAACAGCTGACTTTTCAGGATAACCTCTGCATGCCAGAAGGGAGTGGCATGGTATATTTAAAGTCATGAAAGGGAAAAGCCGATAACCAAAAATACTCTACCCAGCAAGGCTCTTCTTCAGATTTGATGGTGATATCTAAAGTTTTACAGAGAAACAAAACTAAAAGAGCTCAGCATCACCAAACCAGCTTTATGAGAAATCTTAAAGGGGCTTTTCTAAGTGAAAAAGAAAAGGCCACGACTGAAACATAAAAATTAGGAAAGGAAACTTACTAAAGGAAAAAGCTCATTGGTTAAGGCAAATATTCAACAAAGGTAGTAAATCAACCATGTACACAGCTAATAGAAAGGATGAAAGAAAACGGTAATAAAATCATCTATATTCACAATAAGAAGTTAAGGCACACACAAACAAGTAGATGTAAAATATAAGGTCAAATTCAGTAACTGTGAGGGAGGAGAGTAACAATGCAGGGTTGGCAGTGTCCATGTGAAATTAAGAGCTCAGCAACTTAAATAATCACACACACACACACACACAAATACACAAAACTGAAAGAAATCCAAACATAATATTAAAGATAGTCCTCACATCACAGATGAAGGGAATAAAAGGGGAAGAAAGGAACACTGAAGAAATTAAAGAGGCATTCTAAAAATACCCAAGACAAATGAAAATGAACACACAATGATCCAAAATCTATGGGACATGGCCAATGCAGATCACGGGGGAAGTTATAGTGACACAAGCTTATTCTTAGGAAACAAGAAAAATATCAAATAAACAACCTAACATTACACCTGAAGGAATTAGAAAAAGAAGAAAAAAAACACCCAAAGCTATCAGAAAGAAAAATTAAGAAAAGTATACCATATGCAATCACATCAAAAAGAATAAGATACCTACGAATAAACACACCTAAGCAGGTAAAAGACATGTGCTCAGAAATCTATCAGCCATTGGTGAAAGAAGTTGAAGACAACACAAAAAGATGGAAAAACATAGCATGTGCATAGACTGGAAGAACTAATACTCTTAAAATAACCATACTACCAAAGACAATCTACAGATTTAATGCAATCCCTATCAGAATACCAAAGCATTTGCACAGAACTTGAAAAAGTAATTTTAAAATTTGTATAGAAACACAAAGACCCCAAAAAGCCAAACAATCTTGAGAAAGAACAGAGCTGGAGGCATCACGCACCTTGACTTCAGACTATACTGCAAAGTGACAGTAATCAGAGAGAATCGTACCGGAGCAAAAACAGACACAAAGATCACTGGAAGAGAACAGAGATCCCAGAAATAAGCCCACACACTTATATTTAATTGATTTATGACAAAGCAGGCAATATGGAGAAAAAACTGTCTCTTCAATAAGTGGTACTGGGAAAACTGGACAGCTAGATGGAGAAGAATAAAATTAGATTATTTTAGCACAGCATATATAAAATAAATGCAAAACTGAATAACCACCTAAATGTAGGACCAGAAACCATAAAACCCCTAGAGGAAAGTATACAACATTCTTCAACATAAATGATAGCAACAGTTTTAGGTTCAGTCTACTAAGGCAAATGAAACAAAAGCAAAAATAAACAAATGGGACTTCACTAAACTTAAAAGATTTTGCACAGCAAAGGAAACCAAAGACAAAATGAAAAGACAACCTGCTGAAGGAGACACAATATTTGCACATGATAAGAGGTTAACACCAAAAAGATGACCAAGCAAGGGTTCATATCTAAACTACAGAAACTCACACAACTACACACACGGGAACAAAAATAAACCTCTGCTATCTACTCATGTAGGAGGGATTCATGCAAAATTAACTCCTACATGGAGATCAACAGGTGAGTTTTCTACCTGTTCTTTATAATGTCCTTCCATTATAGTAAATCCCACACATTATGAGGCAGAAGTGGTTACGTGAGCTTTTCCTTGAAGTCAAAAATCTTGCATTCATTTCAAGCACCTGGTGATCATAGGGTACAGCCAGGGAAGGTGCCATCCGCCCTGGGGGTGGGGGGTGACGGTGAATGGGCTCCCACACCCATGCACCTCCTGATGTACAGATTCTGGAGAAAAGAAGGGCGATCATACCGCAGTCAGCCTGTCAGGCTGTCGGGCCGCTGGGCGACCTGAGCAGCCTGGAAGTGTCCCATCAGTTGCTGAAAGCAAAACTCTGTCCCCCCCCTGTGACGTCAGGCAATTTGGGCCAGAGAGTCAGAGGATAATCAAATCAGAGAGTCAGAGGATAATCAGAGGTAATCAACTCCTCCTCTCTGCTCACCTCCTTGGGGTTACAGCAACCCCATCTCCAAACCCAAATCTGACCCTGGAGTGCCAAACTGGGAGTGGAAGGTGGGCTCTGCCCGTGCTTCAGCACCCTCTGGAGGTTGTCTGCTCTAAAGCCAACTCTCAGCCCTTCCTTCTCCTTCCCTAATCATGGGGGCTGCCTTGGTCTCCTGCAGCTGCTGGCCTGATTTCATTCTTCTTTTTTCTCCAATTACAATGAAGTGTCTTACAGAAGTTTGGAATCTCTTGAAAAAGGAAGATCTTTTAGTCAATACACCTTAACTGTGAGAAGTTGGTATCAAGAATGAACCTGAAATACTGTATTTTTCTCCTGATGATTCCAAGGAGAGACAGCACAGGTTTTCTAAATCATAAGAAGAACCAAGGTAAATATGATATTCTGAGCCAGAGATGAAAAAGCAGTTTCTAGCACCCCTTCCTCATGTCATTTAACTGGGATTTAAATCAATCAACTGCCACTGGTTTTTAAATCACATGACCCAACTTTAAATCAATCAGCTGCTTCCCTGTAACTCACGTGACTTGGCTTTGAATAGTAAGAAATTCAGAGGTATAAAAAGGATGTTCTGAACAATAAATGGAAAAACAACATTTTAGAAAGTTTTTTTCTTTTCGAATGGACCATTCATTGCCTACAGAATAAGGATTCTCTTGTGGATATCTTGAACTGTAAACACATACAATGTCTCCGTTGGCTTGATTGACTTAGATTTTGGTTTTTATGCTGTTGCTATTGTTAACATATTTCTTGGAGTATAATTACTTTACCTTGTTGTCTTAGCTTCTGCTGTATAACAAAGTGAATCAACTATTCGTATACATATATTCCCATATCCTCTCCCTCTTGTGTCTCCCTCCCACCTTCCCTAACCCACCCTTCTAGGTGGTCACAAAGCACTGAGCTGATCTCCCTGTGCTATATGCAGCTGCTTCCCAATATCTATCTATTTCACCTTTGGTAGTGTATATATGTCCATGCCACTCTCTCACTTCATCCCAACTTACCCTTGCCCCTCCCTGTGTCCTTAAGTCCATTCTCTACATCTACGTCTTTATTCCTCTGCAGCGACTCCTGCTAGGGATGGACACTTCCTTTTATGCTCAGGGAAATCCCCTAGTTTGAATATGATTTGAGTTTGATCCTGTGAAACCATCAGAACTTCCCACCAGAGATAAATGAGGCGATTCTGGCCTTTATTAGTATGCACGATGAACACGGGTGTCCTGGCTATACTTGCCAACCCTCCTATTTACCCACCTATTTTTATCCACCTTCCTCCCTGTGAGTACCTTTGACCAACCCTGAGCTCAGACTCCTGACCTATTCCAGTGACTTTGTCAGTCTTTCTTTAAAAATGGACAGGTAATGAAATGAAATTAACCTAGAAGCAGCAGCTCAGTAAGGGAAATAAGATCATCAGAAGTTATCTAATCACAGCCACAGCCATCCAGGGCTCTGTCTTATCTCCTGGGTCATAAGAATGGTACCTTCCTAAACTTGAAGGACATCCAATCAAATAAGCAAAAGTGTTGCTCACCTCTGGCTCTTGGAGGGATTGCTAGGCAGTCTACCCAGTGTATACTAACTGCAAAACACTGTCATGGTTTTGAAACACCTATGATCCAGGAAAGCTTTTTGGGTTGCATGGGGAAGGTTTCTTTTAGACATCAAGCAAAAAATAAATCACCAAGCTCTTTGAGCACAGGGGTTCTTAAGAGGGCAGTAGAAGGAAGGAATGGGCAGAAAAGACGATCTCCAATGAAGTTAAGGACATTTTTCCAAAAGAGTAGGATTTAGTCTCAGTTTAAGGAGAACACTTTTAAATAGCTGGGACAGCTCCAAACTGCAGTTTAGGGAACGAGTGCTTCAAAAGAACAGTGCTTTAAAAGTCCTGGCAAGGCAGCAAGAGGATGAAGAGTTGGTTTTGCATAGTTTTGAACACAGGAGTAAAGAAGCAGAGGCATCTCTGACTAAAAGGCCCTGAGATCCTATGGCATCAATGCGTCAGTTGCAGGGGCAGGGGTGTGGGGGGCGATATTTCTCTCTCAATGTCTCCCAGGGCAGCCACCCCTCCCTACCCTAACCCCCAGTCCCTTCACCCTTCCTCCCTCCACTGTTGGGTCCCCAGGGACAGCACTTCTTACGCTGGAGTGCTCAGGCACCATTTCTGCAGTCTGGATTCTTCCTGGAGCCTGGCAAGTTCTGGGACAGGAAGACAGGTCTGCAAGCCCACTGTGGTGCAGTCGGACCTGGAGGCCTGGAGAGGAACTGGAGCCCTGAAGCCCACCCACGTCCTTGAAGCCGAGGGAGGAACACATCCTCCTAACAGTACTTCTCAGGGGTCAGCGTGCTCCCCACCCGACGGTGATCCATACTCACTTGAGGCAGCAAGCACTGCGTCTAACTGGCCCCCTCGATTCCGCCTTAAGGGTCCTCGCACGTGTGTGATAGCGCAGGCCCCGGATCTCTTTAGTCAGCTGAGGCCAGTGCTGCCGGGATCCCTCCAGTCCCATCCCCCAGCCCCTCCCTCTCGGACTCTATGTAATAGAAGAAAGAGCACAGAGGAATAGGCTGAATCAAGGGATCTGGGAGCCTGGGTATGAGTTTGAAGACCGAGAACCTAAGGCGCAATTACATATTACTGAAAACTCTTGTGGGGTGTGTGAGGGGAGGTTAGGGGGCTGAGAGGCTGAGTCGACCTGGTGAGTCCAGCCCCAGGACACCACACAGCCCCGCCCCCCTTTCCTTGCCATCAGACAAGGGTGACGCAACTCCAGCTGGTACTCTGCACTTCCCCCTCCCTGATTCTCCAGAAGAGCAGGTGGCCCCCCTCTGAGGGCAGGGGCAAGACCACGGACCAAGTCCCCCTGCACTAAGGCACTACTGGAAGCTCTTCCTGAATAGCAGTCCTGGCTTGGAGCGAACCCAGGTACCGCCAAAGCTGGTCTCGTCCTGCAGCTGAGGGACACAGGCTTTAAGTCAGCTGCCTTGGCTTTAAATCAATCAGTCCCCCCTTTAAGTCAGGTGACCTGATTTTAAATCACTGTGTGCCCCTCAAGCCTGCAACTTCAAAAGTTGGGAACTTCACTTTGATCCCAGCACCTCACACAGCTGAATGCACACTGTAGTCACCCCCAACCCTGGCTTAGAGGCAGGATATAAGGTAAGGGGATGGGCGTGCACACATGGTGATGAGGGTGTACTTCATGTACCAGAAGGGTCCAGGTACTCTGGGCACAGCAAGCAGTGCACGATACAGCAGCTCCCTGGCAAAGCTGGTGATGCACAGGGGGAGCAGGCACACCCAGGCATGCAGAGGTTCCAGGGCGGGAGCTGGGGCACAGCCAGCCGGGAGGGTGTGAAAGCGGAGGATCTGAGCCTTCTGGTGAAAGGCAGACACAGAATATGGATGAGAAACAAAGACCAGATGAAACATGGATTTGAAAAACACACCATGCTCTTGAAATTGGGGTGGGGGGCACCCCAGATTTGAGTCTTCTTACTCCCCAGTAGCTAGTGCTTTGGCATTTGCCCAATTACTTATAAAATGTGACTGATAATATCTAACCCATAGAATACAGCATTTGGAGTGGTTTGCGTGTTTATGTTTCTATAGGGGAATAAACTTTTCTACAAGAAAAATGTATATTTTCTGAAATAAATTAAAACCCCTTTTTAAAAAGTACCGTATCGGACTTCCCTGGTGGCGCAGTGGTTAAGAATCTGCCTGCCAAGGCAGGGGACCTGGGCTCGAGTCCTGGTCAGGGAAGATCCCAAATGCTGCGGAGCAGCTAAGCCCATGCGCCACAACTACTGAGCCTGGAGGCCACAACTACTGAAGCCTGCGCGCCTAAAGCTGGTGCTCCACAACAAGCGCAACAAGAGAATCCACCGCAATGAGAAGCCCACGCACCGCAACAAACAATAACCCCCGCTCCCTGCAACTAGAGAAAGCCCACACGCAGCAACGAAGACCAAACGCAGCCAAAAATAATTAAATTAATTTTTTTTAAAACTACTATATCCTTCTATACATCTTCTTGGCGAAGAACAGAGGGAAGGAGTGGGAGAGTGAGAAAGACCAATACTTAGTGCACATCCCTGATGCAGGTGCTCTGCTGGCTCAGATAGTTTTATCCCCACTTTACAAAGGAGGAAGTAAGCTCAGAGAGGTTTAGTAATTTTCCCAAAGCCAAACAGCTATTGAGTGGCAGAACCAGGATCTGAACCAAGTCTGTAACCTTCAAAGCCTAAGCCCTCATCACACCAAAACTCAATTAATATTTACATTTATCGAATTACATTGCAACCTGGGGAGTTCTTGGCACAGTCCTGAATAAGAGTGAGAAAGAAAGAAATAGCGTTGTTCATCCAGTCAACCAAATTTTTTTTAATGCTATTCTTGTCTGCTTACATTCTTTTTATTTATGTATGTATGTATGTATGTATGGCTGTGTTGGATCTTCGTTTCTGTGCGAGGGCTTTCTCTAGTTGTGGCAAGCGGGGGCCACTCTTCATCGCGGTGCGCGGACCTCTCACTATCGTGGCCTCTCGTTGCCAAGCACAGGCTCCATACACGCAGGCTCAGTAATTGTGGCTCACAGGCCGAGTTGCTCCGCGGCATGTGGGATCTTCCCAGACCAGGGCTCGAACCCGCGTCCCCTGCATTGGCAGGCAGATTCTCAACCACCGCACCACCAGGGAAGCCCAACCAAAATTTTTGAAGCAGCTGCTAGATGCCTGGCCCTGTTTGGAGTTCAGCAGTGATCAAGGCAGGAAGAGTCCTGCTTTCATGAACCATGTAGTGGGGAGGAGAGACAGGTGCAACTTGGGTGAGGGATTTCACCTTGCTGGGCCTCTGTTTTCTCATCTGGAAAATGGGATGGGTGTTTCTCATTTTCTGGGATTGTCCCGCCCTCATATTCTCTGATTCCATAAGAAGCATCTGTTTTCCTGTTTCTTTAAAATTCAATCAGGCCATGAGCTGTGATGAATGTCATTAGCTGCTCCCCAAATCACTCTATTTCCACCCATTTCCTGTGATCAGGTCTTTCCCCCAACATGACTCACAATCAGTCAAGTCACAGAAGCTAAGGGGCACCCAGCAGAAGAATTCCAACCCTGGCTTCTCAGGAGCTCTGCGGTCTACCTGGCCAGGTAAACTTCACGCACCTGGCACAAGGTGGCCATCCCTGGTTTCACATCAACATGATCTCAGGCACAAACCTCCTTGTTTTTCCATTTTGTCTTTAAGTTACTTGCTGAAACAACTGCACAAATATGAAAAAGATATAAAATCAGGCATCCTCTGCCCTCAGTGCCTACTAAATGATTTTCTGCCACTTTAATGATAAAGATACAACATTTCAGCATTCCGCTGCCCTTATTATTTTTCATTTTGTTGATATTTCTACTGAATACATCTTTCAATATTTTAACAATGGAACATGTATTTAGGTTGTTCCACACATAGCCTTTGGTGGTAAGGGTTTTGTTGTTATATTTCTATTATGTTTCCTTTAAAAATAATTATCTTGTTTAAATGGATTACATCAATTTTATAGGCAAGTATCATATGATATTGATGAAATTAATACATAGAGGGCAGTAGTACAAATTGATTGGAATTGAGAGCCTCCATTAGCACACTTAAATATGAATATTATATATATATATATTTATAAGCCAAATTACATGCTGAGTGAGAGTCTCCTACTCTTTTTCACTCTCTGCCCCTCAAGCCTGTGAGAAATGGAATATTTCTTGCCATATCAGTTAAAAAAAGGATGTCACAGACATCAGCACTTGCAGCCCTCCAGTGTGAGCCGGCAGGCCCTGAGGAACTCAGGATATGCAAATACAGAATGCAGGACCCAGAGAGCTGAGGTGCATATCAAAGGAAGGATTTCAGTGAGCCCAGACGCTTGCATCTTCCCATACAAAGAAAAGCGCTACATTCCTCACCTTGGGAGAGCTGGTTTTCCTTAGTTAACAATCACCTTTTGATGTTCCCCATTACCTGCGCCATTCCCCTCCCCTGTCCCCTCCCCCCAGTACTTTAGCTCAGGGAGGAAGGAGCGCAGAGAGACTCGGCTGAACAAGGGGCCTGCGAGCCTGGGGATGCGTTTTCAGCCGCTTTCCCCGCAGTCAGGAGGAGGGGCGCTGACGCTCCAACCGGACCCTGGGCCTCCCTTGCCCCGTTTCCCCTCAGGACGCTCAGGCCGACCCACTCCCCATGCCCACCAGGCCCTGCGAGCCAGGCCGAGGGCAGGGGCGAGAGGAGGGACTGAAGTTCCCCGGGACCAGACGCAGGGGGCCGCTCTTTCTGCACAGCAGCGGCGGGTGGCAGCGAACGCCTGCCCCTCAGAAGCTGGTCTTGTGCTGACGCCCGGGCACCGGACCAGGAGGAGGGTCGGCGCCCACTTACCTGGCCCGCGGTCCCCAGGACTGTCGTGGCTTCAGCTGCCAGGGCCCCTCCAGAGCCGGCAGCCTCAGTGAGGCCGCCCTCCCCTCGGGCTCCGGGGCACTTCAGTGACGGCGGAGGGAAGAGACACCGAACCGGGAGTTCCAGCTCTGCGGAAACGTGGGCTCCGTTCTGGGCGAGGAGGTGGGACCGCTCTGCCCCCAGGCCTTCCGGGAGTGAGGGCGGCACCAGGGGAGGAGCCGCCTGCAGCCGCCAGGAGCCCTTCCGGGGGTCCTGGAGGGGCGACCCGGCCTGCGGGCCCCGCCCACTGTGGCTGCAGCCCAGGCCTTTTTCCTCGAATCCTACACAAAAAAGAAAGATACACAGTCTATAGTAAATATTCACAAATGATTGTTGCTGCTGTGCTTACTGTTCTATTAAAGGTGTAAAATCCATAAAACACTTTAAGTTCAAAGTTAAATATGAATTTTTACCTTTCTAATTATGTCTCTGCTATTCCCAACTGTGATTAATGAATCAGAGACTGTGGCATCACCAGTTAAAAATGAGCTTGAGAAAAAAATAGAACTCAGGCCCACCAGACCTACTGAATCACGATCTGCACTTTTACAATCTCCCCAGTGTACTTGTGTACCCATGAATAGTTGAAAGGTACATTTCTACCTCGACATGTCTTTTCTGTCTGAGAAATACACACATTTTATCCAGTTTGATATAAATAACACACTCAAAAATGCATATGCCTTTGTTGAAACCATCATTTTATCATTTCTTTTCAAGATAAGTATAGTCTCTACACTGGTTTTGTGGATCACGTGCCATACTCTTTTCTTGTAGTTAGAAATAAGGTAGAGAAAGTTACTTTGTAAATATATATATATATATATATATATATATATATATATATATATATATATATATATATATATATATATATATATAGTGGATAATTGAAGACAGTCTTCTAAATTAAAACCAGTTCTCTTAACTTGCTGTTTTCTTCTTGGGTCACATTATGAACTCTTCCCGTGGCCACATGGCATGTGTACTTTTAATTTCAGGGGCTGCTGACATTCCAGGATGTGGCCATAGATTTCTCTCAAGAGGAGTGAGAATGACTGGACCAAAATCAATGGGAATTGTACAGGGATGTGATTTTAGAGAAGTATAGGAACCTGCTCTCCTTGGGTGAGGATACCTTCCTTCCAGAATTCCTTATCCAACCACAGGGTTTAGAGTCCTTCATTTGTAGAATGTCTCCTGGAATCTTCTGCTTCCTACAATAGGGTTTCAGATTGCAACGTTTCAGGAAAGATTGGGAGTTTGTGGGTATAATTTATCTTATTCTTTTAAAATTGCAGCCTCCCTTTTAATATACTTTGTAACTGCTTGGGATGTGTCTATATGAACTGTGTACTATATGCTTCTGTTATAGTCCTTACAATATTTTTTTGCCTTATTTTCTGTAACAATTTTCCATGGATTCTTTGGGCTTAAGGTATACTAAAAGGGAGACTGCAATTCTGGGACTTCCCTGGTGATGCAGTGGTTAAGAATTCACCTGCCAATGCAGGGGACCCGGTTCGATCCCCGGTCCGGGAAGATCCCACGTGCCACGGAGCAACTAAGCCAGTGGGCCACAACTACTGAGCCTGCGCACCACAACTACTGAAGCCGGCGTGCCTTGAGCCCGTGCGCCATTTATTTTTTGGAGAATAAAACCGCCTCTGAGTGATTAAAATTTAGACCAACTAGTCAAAATCCTTTATCACCTGTTCTTTTAAACCACTGATCAACGGAACAAGTTTTACTAGGGATAACAGTGTGATTGTATTCTGGAGTTCATATGGGCAATGTGGTTTATGACCTTGATGCTGGATCACGACATTTCAATGGTATAACTGCTATTAATTGTCTGTTTGTTCAACGATTAAAGTCTCACGTGATCTGAGTTCAGACTGGAGTCATCCTGGTTGGTTTCTGTCTATTGCAGATTTCTTCCAGTATGAAAGGACAAGAGCAATTCGGCTTACTTTACAAAATGTCTTCAAACTAAATGATGATATAATCTATATTCAATTAATTTATACATACCCTACTGTAGAACAGAGTTTGTTACGGTGGCAGAGCCCGGTAATTATGTAAAACTGAAACCTTTATCTGCAGTGGTTCAAGTCCTCTTCCTAAGAATATGTTTATAATCAACATTCTTTCACAAATTACCCAATTTAATTCACCATAGCATTCCTCATATTAACTAAATGGAGAATCCTAGGCTATATACAAATCCAGAAAGGGCCAAGAATCATCAGCCCCCATGGATTATTACAACCCATTGCTGAGGCATTCAAATTACTTATTAAAGAACCACTATGTCCATCAACATCATCAATTTATATATTATTGCCCCAATGCTAGCCTTAACCCTGGCTCTCACAACATGAATTCCTCTTCCCATATCTTATCCACTAATTAATATAAATGTAGGCATACTATTTATATTAGCCATATCACACCTAGCCATCTATTCCATCCTCAGATCTGGATGAGCTTCACGTTCAAAATACTCACTCACTGGAGCTCTAGGGACAGTAGCACAGACAATCTCATATGAAGTAATGTAACAGTTATTCTATTCTCAGTCTTACTGATAAATGGATCATTTACACTTTCAACAGTAATTATTACACAAGAACACCTATGACTAATTTTCTCCTGACCCCTACCCAGAATTTGATTATCTCCGCAGTAGCAGAAATCCAATGAAGCCCCACTTGATTTAACAGAAGTAGAATCAAAACCTGTATATGTCTTCAATGTAAAAAATGTAGCAGGCCCATTCACCCCGTCCTTCCTAGAGAATATGTCAATTTCCCTATAATAAACATTTCCACAACAATCTATTTTTAGGAGCATTTGACAATCCCTAGGTGCCAGAATTATAGATTCTTTCATCTTGTGAATATAGTTTTTTTTTAATAATTTTTATAGTTTTACTACCTTTAAACAAAATGTACTCCATTGCTGTGGAATATTCCTTCATAGGAGCGTGCATGATTCATTTCTGCATCCGCTTGTGATGGCCTTCAAGTTCTTTCAGGTTTGGCTCCTGTGGCTGCAGAGTCCATGTCCGTGTGTCCTGGTGCAGGGCTGGTGGGTTTGTGTTCAACTGGGAGGAGCACTGTGGGTCTGTGTGCACGGACTTCGCTATCTGAGGCCCGATTGTTTCAGAAGTGGTTGCATCCCCCCCGCTGCGTACCAGGCTTTCCATTGCTCCACATCCTGCTGATATTTGATACTATGTCTTTCATGTCTGCCATTCTGGTAGGTGTATGCACAGTATTTTTCTTATGGCTTTAATCCCTCGGTTGTTAGTGAAGTTGTGCATCTTGTGGTATTCATGGACTATTTCCTGTTGTTTTTTAAAAAGTTTTTAAAATTGTGGTCAAATACACATAACATAAAATTTACTATCTTAACCATTTTTAAGTGCACATTTCAGGGTCAAGAAGTAATTCGCACTGTTGTGCAAACCTGACCGCCATCGTCCTCCAGAACTTTTTCATCTTGCAGAATTGAAACAGTCCCCATTAAACACTCACTCCCCATTGTCCCTCCCTCAGCCTCTGGCACTCAACATCCTACTTTATGTCTCTATGTTTCCGACTGCTCTAGGGGTCTTGTATGAGTGGATCAAGCACTGTTTGTTTTTTGTGTCTAGCTTACATCACTGAGCATAATGCCCTCAAGGTTCATCCCTGCTGCAGCCCGTGTCAGAATTGCCTTCCTTTTTAGGCTGAATAACATTCCCTTGTATTGATGGACTGTGTTTTTCTTCTCCATTCATCCATTAGTGGACACATGTAATATCTACATTCATTTCTCCTGTCATAATATTTGTGGAATAATGTCAGAAAGTCCTATGAATCAAAAGTCATTTGCCATTAACTTTTTTCTTAAACTTTGTATTGTGAAAAACATCAAAGCTAAGAAAAGGGAAAAATACATGTCAGCTTCACTTGTGTTCAGGAATTAATACTTTACGGATTCACTTTATTCCCTGTGTGTGTGCTATGCTTGTGCATGTGCCTGTTTGCATACATATGCTGTGAATGTGCACAGGTATGTGCACTTGCACATGTTAGTGTGTCCATGGGCATATGCGTGCATGTGTGTTCATATGCTAGTGTGTGAATATATTTGTGCTGTGCACGTGCATATGTTTGTGTGTGTCCTGTGCCTGCCTGTGCGCACACCTGTGTATTTGCTGGAACCACTTGCACTTGCAAGTTGGTTGCAGACTGAATTGTGCCCCAGATATATCCGCACGCAGCTGCTCCAACAATCCTGCGTAGCCACGTAAAGGTCACAGATCTCAGGGATTTAAATGGATGGAGCAGGATGTCCTGACACAGAGTCTCTCCTCCAATGACTGTCACCGTCTCAGTAACTTCTTTCACACCTTCTTTAAACACCATTCAGGGTCCAGTTTAGACCCCCATTACATTCAGTCACCTGCCCCAGGTCCCCTAAAGCAACAATGTCACAGTTGGGGAGCCCGGCCAAGTATGGGGGTGCCCCTCCTGTTGGCCTGGCCTCCAGGCCCTGCCCTTGGCTCCTGTGTTTCCATCTCTCAGCCAGGCCCCGACTTGGATGGGGCCGCCACCTCTTTCCTCACAGGGTCCCATCGCCCAGTCAAGGGGGTTCATTCTCCCCAAACACAGTATTAGGAGTGGGGGGGTGGTGACAGTCCCCACTGGGTCTCCTTCATGTGAGACCCTGTGCTGTTGAAAGATCAGGCACCCTGTCCTCGGGGGTGGGGGGCTGGGGTGTGACATGTGTCCCACGATGGGCAGGCGGGTCCCCAGGTGGGGCGAGCCAGCGTGCAAGGAGTTCCGCGGTAGGTTCTCCTCTCCAACGGCTTCTGTGCCCCTACATCTCCCCGTGCCTCCCCTGGAACACAGCGCGGTGCCTGGGACGGGAACCATGGGAGCCGTCAGCCACCGCCCCCTCTACACACACACACACACACGCACACGCACACGCTGCAGGGAAGCAGGACCTGAGTGTAGGGTTCTCAGCAGCCCTGAGCGCCACGCCCGGAATCGGCCAGCCGAATGGACAGACCGGATCTCCCGGCCCGGACCATGCAGGACTCTCCTGCCTGGGCTTCCAGTGTGATCACCTCCTTCTGGAAGCCTGGGAGGCTGGAATCAGGCCACTTCTTGTCTGTCTTGGCAGCAGACTGGGCTGCACTCTAAGAAGTTCGTGGCTCACCCATGGATCCTGACCATCAGGTGGCCAGAGAAATTGGGAACATTTCCGTTTTGCCTGTTGAAATGTTTAATGACAAAGATTTTGTTCAGTTTCCTGATGTGGGTGTCCAAAGATGAGAGACCCATGTGTGTGATCTGTACGTCCTATGAGATCAGCCCTAAGCTAGTTTAAACATGATCAAGTTCTGTCTACATGGTAGATTTAGACCTCTGCATGTCTTGTCTACCGAATATGTTTAGAGCTGACCATGTGTTGTCTATAATAAGAAGATTTAGACCTGACCATGTTCTGTGTACGCTAGGACTATGGGGACCTGGGTAGAGACCCGGCCTGGCCTCAGTACTGGGAAGCTCCATGCCTGCATCTGAATGTCAGTGCTTAGATGTCTGGGGTCTGGAGCTGAGGTGGGTTTGTCTACGTAACAGCCTCTCCTCTGAGTGTGGTGACCTGGTCCTCCCAAGGGTCAGTGCTATGGTCGGGGCCTTAGTCTTAATCCCTGCAAGGTTCACCTTCCCTGGGGCTCGTGGAGAATCCTCAAGGAGGCTACCTGGCAATAATTCCAATTTACCAGCACGTGCATGGTGCATAGGGAGGCAGGTTTAGCTGGTGAATTGATTGCAGGGCACGCAGATTGGGCAAAAGCCCGATAGGCAGGTTTAGCTGGTGAATTGATTGCAGGGCACGCAGATTGGGCAAAAGGCCGATGGGTAACAGCTGAGGCTGCTGCTGAGCACTCCTTCCAGTCTACCGTCCCTACTCAGCAGAGTCCAGAGCTGCCCCTCGGCTTTCAGCCCTGCTGTCCTGTGAGTTTTCTCAACATGTAAGTGAGACGAGAAAGGACTGAGCCTGCCAGCGCCAAGGTCGTGTGTTCAACTCTAGCCTGAAAGCTTTAAAAACAGTTAAAATCACACAGAACCAAAGTGAGAAGAGGAGGACTCCTGTGGGACAAGTGTGGGGAAAGGAGACCCACCTGACACTTTTTCCCATCCCAGGAGGTCCCAGGGACCCAGCTTGTTTCCACATTGGGGGAGCCCCCTGCAGAGCCATGGTGTCCTGACCAAGGGGACGTGTGACCCCAGGTGCAGGGTCTGGGGAGGTGAGGTCACCCTGGGACTGTGGACATGTGACCCAGGTGGAGGGGTATGGGGAGGTGGGTCACCCTGGTGAGTGTGGATGTGTGACCCCAGGTATAGGGTGCGGGGACTGTGTGGGTCTCACCACACATGCATGGGTCAGGATCACAAGTACGGGGAGACCGCATATGCGCTCTTTGCCTGCAGTGTGTCCTGTCCCCTTTGAGATTTCCAACCTCTGCATTAAGGGTGTTGCCCTGATTAACCTGTGGTTCCTTTTCTTCTCTTCATCTTGTCACAATCATATGAGGTCAGACATGTTTGAGTGGGTTGCTGCTCTGTGTTCTGGTGAGTGACAACACTTGGTGGTATCATATTAATATCATAGCATATCATATGTCTAATCTATGGGGGTCACCACTGCCTGGGTCCCCCTGGACAGAGGTCAGGTGAGCACAGACTAGCCCCCCCCCAAGAATGGTCTCCCACGTGCTCTGTGAGGGTACCGTGATGGCCCCTAAGGTAGGGGACTGTGTCAGGGCCTCTGACATTTGTGATGAAGGGGAGTCGAAATGGAATCTCAATTAACAAGACATTATTTTAAGAATTTATTTTAAGTGAAATAAAACACACATCACAAAAAAACAAAAAAACACACACATCACATACCCTTTACCATCATCACCATTTTAAGTGCACGTTTCTGAGGCATCAGATATATTCACTTTCTCGTGGAGCCATCACCCCCACCCCTAGAACTTTTCATCTGGCAAAACGAAAATTCCACAACCATGAAAGTCTCACTTCCCATTCCCTCCCACTGCCCCTGGCACCGATATCCACTTCAGTCACTGAGTTGTCCACTCCAGGGCACCCACTGGAGTGGAATCCTGCAGTGTTTGCTGATGGGTCATTTTGGAAGAGCTGACTTTCAGTCTGAAGCTCTGCCTGTTTGCATCTGAAGATTCTGCATTTAAGGAGAGGGTGTATGAGGAAGGGGGTGTATGAGGGACAAAGGTGTCCGGGGTGCAGATGCCAGGACCTGACCAGCTGCCTGTTGGGTCCTCTGGTCCCATCTCTTGGTCTGTGCCTCATCTGCATCATCACTGTCCCCACTGGCACCCCTGGGGTGTTGTTGTCTGAGTGAGACTCCCCTGGTGCCCCTGCTCTCCTCCCCTCCTCCTGCTGGTTGGGGAGGGAACTGCTTGTTGTGTGGTCTGTACTCCTGAGGCACGAAGGACCCTGTGGCATGGACCTGCAGAGTGTGGGATGTGATCCCAAGAGCATGGGGCCCACATAGGACACAACATCGGGGCGTGACAAGTGCTAGGGCTGCCTCATCACTGACAGGGAATGTTGTGCACATCCTGCTCGGGAGGGTGTGGTGGGTGGCCTGGGACCCTAGAGGCCCCATTCCTATCCTGGAGCTTGGAGAGTGCATCCACATGGGCTCCAGAATCACCCCCATATCTCAGCCATATCCCTCTGTCCTGTCTTTGAACTCAGGAAAACGAGCTCTCTTGTCCACAACATAGGCCTGGTCCTGTTGGTACTAGGATTCTTTAAGTTAGGCGTCCTGGGATAGCAGCTCTTTTTAGGTCTGAGAAGGAACAACTCAGGAGTGTACAACAATTTCAGATGAAACTAATATTCAATGGCTATCTCTAACTATTCGGTTGTTGACTTCTATTAGTCATTATTCTCCTGGTTTTAGCTCTGATGTGGGGATTTCAGAGGAGTCAACATTTAAATCTTCATAATCTGTGTATTTGTAGCTTCAGTATCATTACTGACCCATAGTTTTTTATGCTTTGGGAAGAGTTATTCATTTCATGTGTCATGTAAAGGATTCACAATGATGATAGGGCAATTAAGAGTACAATAGTGGCTAGTAAATTGTTCACATTTTCTCTACCTGTGCATCTATTGTATGCAAGTGAGTTAGTTTAGATGTCAATATTAGTGAAATGATATAGAGGACTAGAGAACTTATTTTAAAAATCACTATTCATGTGTGATGATGAAAATGTAAAAGTTCTTCCATAATCGGTGATGTTGTATCTTGAGAGCCTAGATGAAATTGATATGCCTTAGTGATATACAGGATTTTAGCCTATGATTTAACTTTGACAAAGCTACATCACTTTTTACTTTTATCTCATTTATTGAGAAAGACATAATTGTTATGGTGTTGGCTTGAAACTGGTTGAAAAGGACTTGAGTCCTTCCTTATTTTACATTTACATAGGTAGGATCTTGAAACATAGGATATGGTGAAGGACATTCGTGTAACCATTCTAGGTTAGGAGTAGCAGTTTCCGCTGCTAAGACTTCTCGTTTAGACGCAAATGCTTTTCAAAGTATGAAGATTATTAGCATTACTGCTGCTACTGAGATGAATGAGCCTAAAGACAAAATATTTCATGTTGTGTGTGCCTCAGGGTACTCAGACTAACGTAGTGACATCCCTGAGAGGCCACGAAAGTGCTGCAGGAAGTCATATTTACTACTACAAATATACTTGTGAAGTGAATTTTTGCTCATGCTGAGTTAACTGTATAACCTGAGAATAGTGGGAATCAGTGTAGGAAGCCTCCTATAATAGTGAAGACTGCTCCCATGGACATTAGGTCATGGAAGTGTGCTACTACATAGTATGTATCCTGGAGGACAATGTCTGCGATGAGTTGGCTAAGATGATTCCTGTCAAACCACCTACTGTAGAAAGAAAAACTAAAGCCTAAAACTCATAATATAGTGGGAGGTCATATAATATTACTTCCGTGAACAGTTGCTAACCAGGGACTTCCCTGGTGATGCAGTGGTTAAGAATTCGCCTGCCAATGCAGCGGACACGGGTTTGAGCCCTCGTCTGGGAAGATTCCACATGCCGCGGAGCAAAAAGCCCATGCACCACAACTACTGAGCTGCCCTCTAGAGCCCACAAGCCACAACTACTGTAGCCCACGCGCCTAGAGGCTGTGCTCTGCAACAAGAGAAGCCACTGCAATGAAAAGGCCGCACACCGCACGAAGAGTAGCTGCCGCTCAACGCAACCAGAGAAAGCCCACGTGCAGCAAACAAGACCCAACGCAGCCAAAAAAAAAGAAAAGAAAAAGAAAAATTAAATAAAGAGTTGCTAATCAGCTAGATGCTTTTACTCCTGTAGGGATAGAAGTAATTACGGTAGCTGATGCAAAGTATGCTCCTGAGTTGACAGCTATCCCTATGGTAAACATATGATGGGCCCACAAGAGAAATCCTAAAAAACCAGTGAACATGACTCATACTAATCCCAATTAGCTGAAAGGCAATTTTTGTCCTAAATAGTATGTAATGATATGTGAGTTTACAACAAACCCTGGTAGGCCATGAATACAGACTTCAGGGTGAGCAAAGAGTCAAAATAGGTGTTGGTATAGGATTCAGTCCCCTCCTGCAGGGTCAAAGAAAGTAGTGTTTAGATTTCTATCTCTTAACAATATGGCAATTCTGGCTGCTCGGACTGAGAGTGGTAATTATAGTAATATGGCTATAGTTGGGAAAGATTAAACAAATACTGGTGTTTGGTATTGAGATATGACTGCTGGTTTTGTATTAAAGACTATAGTAATAAAAGTAATAATACCAAGAATTGAAGAGACACCTGCTAAATGTAAGGAGAAAACAGTTAGGTCGACAGAGGCTCCTGCATGGGCCAGATTGCAGGCTAGAGCTGAATACACGGTTCCACTGGTACCAGAACCAGCTTCTACTACTGGTGATATGAGTAGGAGTAAGAATGATGGGGGAAGTAGTCAAAAGTTTATATGATTTATTGGGGGAAATGCTACTTCAGGTGTCCGAGTTATTAGTGGTCCAAGTCAGTTTTCAAAGCCTGCAATCATAATGGGTACAACTATAAAGAAAATTATTACAAGTGCAGGGACTGTTATGACTACCTTACAGGTTTGGGCATCTCCAAGTAGCGCTCCAGGTCAGCATAGCTCAGCCTGGATTAATATACTTAAGGTGCTGCCTGCTACTCCAGCTCAAGCACCAAATAGTAAATATAAAATGCCGATATCTTTGTGATTTGTTGAAAATAATCAGCAGTGTATGAACAGAGGTAAAATGACTGAGTTAGCATTAGACTCTAAATCTAAAGACAGAGATTGAGCCCTCTTTCTTGCAAACCCTGTGGTGAATCAACTAAGTGAATTGTAACTTCAGAGAAGCAGCTTCAATTCTGCCGGTGATTTTCCTGCCTTTTTTTCTCTTTTTCTTTCTCAAATGAAGGAGAAGTAGACTGAAGCCAGTTGACTAGAGGATTTGCCTGTTAACTAAAGTTTCCTGGGGTTAAAACTCATCAATCTCGTAAAAATTTGGCTTAAATACAATGTTTGCTTTACATTCAATTGATGTAGAATAAAGTCTTGCAATCCTTATTTTTAGGAATTAAGTAAATTTTACTCGTTTAGGGTTTTGAAAGCTCTTGGTCTGAACTAACCTAAATTCCTAGTCCAGCACCAATAGAATGGGTGTTGTGTGTAGTAATCGTGTGGGTATTAGGATTGGTAATGATAGGAAGGTTATTTCTTTGTATGTTCAAATTGTTTTGTCTTTGTGTTGTTTAATGAAGGGAATATAGTTATTGATGTGGAGTATGTTAGCTGCAAGTAGAAATATATGCTGAGGACTGCTATGATGGCTATTAGTGTTGGGAGAATGATGTCATTTTTGTTATCTCTTGGATAATTATTCATTTGGTTAAAAACCTTGATAGTGATGGGTGATGTCCTAATGATACTATAATGGTGAGGAAAAGGATTGTGATGGGAGGTGTTTTATCACATGTGTGTGACAATGATACTCTTGTACATGATCTGGGCATAAATAAGAAGAAGATAGTGTTGTTATGATATAAATTAGTATGTTTAGGATTGTTATAATCTGAATATACATTATAATAGCTGTTATTCATCCTATATGGGCAATTGATGAGGAGGCTGTAATTTTTTCCAGGTGAGTATGGCGAAGTCTGCCTCAGCCTCCAGCTATGATTTATAATATCACTATGATTAATAGTTTATTTAGGTTGATGGATGGTGACATGTGGTATAAAACTGATAGGGGTGCAATTTTGTGATGTTGATAGCATCAGGTCTGCTGTTCATGGGATGCCTTGTGTGACTTCAGGCACTCAGAAGTGAAATGGGGAAAGTCCTATTTTTGTGACAAGGGGCGATTGTCATGAGGGTGGATGCTGCTGGATTAAAGATTTTTGTTATTCATTGTGTTCTTTGACCAGAGTATATTAGATTAATGATAATAGCCATTATAAGTAGTATTGATGTGGTGGATTGTTTTCGGAAATATTTGTTGGATGCTTCTGTAGCTTATGGGTTCATGTTTTTTATTAAAATGGGGATACCATTAACCAGTGTGAGCTTGTTATACAATTATATTTCCTGAGATAATGGTCAGTAGAATGATAGTAAAAAACAATGAGAGTTTATTAGCACAGGAAGGATATACAAAAACATTTTGTGGGTATGGGCCTGAAGCTTACATAGAGAGCCTTACTATATAGCATGTGGTGTCATGTGGTAGCATGGAGAATGTAAAATTCTTTGGAAGAATTCAATTCCAGGAATAAGAGCATTGAAACCTCTATGAGTTACTCTATCAAAGTAACTGTTTTGTCAGACATATTTCTTAAGTTTGCTGTGGGTTGCCTGGTATGATGACAGGTAGAGGAAACTCTCATATACATAGGGCTAATGTTAGTAGTAAAAAAACTTTTTATAAGAGTTGTATATGTTGATCATATCAAAATTGTGGGTAAGATGCTCAAATTCATAGAAAGGAGATTTTTAGATGTATTTTAATGATGACTTGGGCTGTATATAATTCTGGCGCCTAGGGACTGTTGAATGCTCCTAAAAATAGATTGTTGTGGAAATGTTTATTATAGGGAAATTGACATATTCTCTAGGAAGGACGGGGTGAATGGGCCTGCTACATTTTCTACATTGAAGACATATACAGGTTTTGATTCTACTTCTGTTAAATCAAGTGGGGCTTCATTGGATTTCTGCTACTGTGGAGATAATCAAATTCTGGGTAGGGGTCAGGAGAAAATTAGTCATAGGTGTTCTTGTGTAATAATTACTGTTGAAAGTGTAAATGATCCATTTATCAGTAAGACTGAGAATAGAATAACTGTTACATTACTTCATATGAGATTGTCTGTGCTACTGTCCCTAGAGCTCCAGTGAGTGAGTATTTTGAACGTGAAGCTCATCCAGATCTGAGGATGGAATAGATGGCTAGGTGTGATATGGCTAATATAAATAGTATGCCTACATTTATATTAATTAGTGGATAAGATATGGGAAGAGGAATTCATGTTGTGAGAGCCAGGGTTAAGGCTAGCATTGGGGCAATAATATATAAATTGATGATGTTGATGGACATAGTGGTTCTTTAATAAGTAATTTGAATGCCTCAGCAATGGGTTGTAATAATCCATGGGGGCTGATGATTTTTGGCCCTTTCTGGATTTGTATATAGCCTAGGATTCTCCATTTAGTTAATATGAGGAATGCTATGGTGAATTAAATTGGGTAATTTGTGAAAGAATGTTGATTATAAACATATTCTTAGGAAGAGGACTTGAACCACTGCAGATAAAGGTTTCAGTTTTACATAATTACCGGGCTCTGCCACCGTAACAAACTCTGTTCTACAGTAGGGTATGTATAAATTAATTGAATGTAGATTATATCATCATTTAGTTTGAAGACATTTTGTAAAGTAAGCCGAATTGCTCTTGTCCTTTCATACTGGAAGAAATCTGCAATAGATAGAAACCAACCAGGATGACTCCAGTCTGAACTCAGATCACGTGAGACTTTAATCGTTGAACAAACAGACAATTAATAGCAGTTATACCATTGAAATGTCGTGATCCAGCATCAAGGTCATAAACCACATTGCCCATATGAACTCCAGAATACAATCACACTGTTATCCCTAGTAAAACTTGTTCCGTTGATCAGTGGTTTAAAAGAACAGGTGATAAAGGATTTTGACTAGTTGGTCTAAATTTTAATCACTCAGAGGCGGTTTTATTCTCCGAAAAATAAATGGCGCACGGGCTCAAGGCACGCCGGCTTCAGTAGTTGTGGTGCGCAGGCTCAGTAGTTGTGGCCCACTGGCTTAGTTGCTCCGTGGCACGTGGGATCTTCCCGGACCGGGGATCGAACTGGGTCCCCTGCATTGGCAAGAGAATTCTTAACCACTGCATCACCAGGGAAGTCCCAGAATTGCAGTCTCCCTTTTAGTATACCTTAAGCCCAAAGAATCCATGGAAATTTGTTACAGAAAATAAGACAAAAAATATTGTAAGGACTATAACAGAAGCATATAGTACACAGTTCATATAGACACATCCCAATCAGTTACAAAGTATATTAAAAGGGAGGCTGCAATTTTAAAAGAATAAGATAAATTATATCCACAAACTCCCAATCTTTCCTGAAACGTTGCAAACTGAAACCCTATTGTATGAAGCAGAAGATTCCAGGAGACATTCTACAAATGAAGGACTCTAAACCCTGTGGTTGGATAAGGAATTCTGGAAGGAAGGTATCCTCACCCAAGGAGAGCAGGTTCCTATACTTCTCTAAAATCACATCCCTGTACAATTCCCATTGATTTTGGTCCAGTCATTCTCACTCCTCTTGAGAGAAATCTATGGCCACATCCTGGAATGCCAGCAGCCCCTGAAATTAAACGTACACATGCCATGTGGCCACGGGAAGAGTTCATAATATGACCCAAGAAGAAAACAGCAAGTTAAGAGAACTGGTTTTAATTTAGAAGACTGTCTTCAATTATCCCCTAATATATATACATATATATATATACATATATTTTTTATTTTTTTACAAAGTAACTTTCTCTACCTTATTTCTAACTACAAGAAAGAGTATGGCATGTGATCCACAAATCCAGTATAGAGACTATACTTGTCTGGAAAAATGATAAAATGATGGTTTCAACACAGGCATATGCATTTTTGAGTGTTTTATTTATATCAAACTGGATAAAATGTGTGTATTTCTCAGACAGAAAAGACATGTCGAGGTAGAAATGTACCTTTCAACTATTCATGGGTACACAAGTACACTGGGGAGATTGTAAAAGTGCAGATCGTGATTCAGTAGGTCCGGTGGGCCTGAGTTCTATTTTTTTCTCAAGCTCATTTTTAACTGGTGATGCCACAGTCTCTGATTCATTAACCACAATTGTGAATATCAGAGACATAATTAGAAAGGTAAAAATTCATATTTAATGTTGAACTTAAAGTGTTTTATGGATTTTACACCTTTAATAGAATAGTAAACACAGCAACAACAATCATTTGTGAATATTTACTATAGACCGTGTATCTTTCTAACTTTTGTGTGTAGGATTCCAGGAAAAAGGCCTGGGCTGCGGTCACAGTGGGCGTGGACCCCGGGCCGGGCCACCCCTCCAGGACCCCCGTTGAGGCCGTACGCTCCTGGCGGCTCCCTCCCCCAGCGTCCCCCTCCCTCCCGGAAGGCCTCTGGGCAGAGCCGTCCCACCCCCTGCGCCCAGAACGGAGCCCGCATTTCCGCAGAGCTGGAACTCCCGGCTCGGGGTCTCTTCCCTCCGCCGTCACGGAACTGCCCTGGAGCCCGAGGGGAGGGCGGCCTCACTGAGGTTGCCGGCTCTGGAGGGGCCCCGGCGGGCGAAGCCGCGACAGTCGTGGGGACGGCGGGCCAGGTAAGTGGGCACCGACCCTCCTCCTGGTGCGGTGCCCGGGCGTCAGCGCAAGACCAGCTTCTGAGGGGCAGGGGTTCGCTGCCACCCGCCGCTGCTGGGCAGAAAGAGCGGCCCCCAGCGTCTGGTCCCGGGGAACTTCGGTCCCTCCTCTCGCCCCTGCCCTTGGCCTGGCTTGCGGGGCCTGGTGGGTGTGGGGAGGGGGGTCGGCCTGAGCTTCCTGAGGGGAAACGGGGCAAGGGAGGCGCAGGGTCCAGTTGGAGCGTCAGCGCCCCTCCTCCTGACTGCAGGGAAAGCGGCTGAAAACGCATCCCCAGGCTTGCAGGCCCCTTGTTCAGCCGAGTCTCTCTGCGCTCCTTCCTCCCTGAGCTAAAGTACAGGGGGGAGGGGACAGGGGAGTGGAATGGCGCAGGTAATCGGGAACATCAAAAGGTGACTGTTAACTAAGGAAAACCAGCTCTCCCAAGGTGAGGAATGGAATGCTTTTCTTTGTATGGGAAGTTGCAAGCGTCTGGGCTCACTGAAATCCTTCCTTTGATATGCACCTCAGCTCTCTGGGTCCTGCATTCTGTATTTGCATATCCTGAGTTCCTCAGGGCCTGCCGGCTCACACTGGAGGGCTGCAAGTGCTGATGTCTGTGACATCCTTTGTTTACTGATATGGCAAGAAATATTCCATTTCTCACAGGTTTGAGGGGCAGACAGTGAAAAAGAGTAGAAGAATCTCGGCATGTACTTTGGTTTACATATAGATAATATTTATACTTAACTGTGCTAATAGAGGTTCTCAAGTCCAATCAACTTGTACTACTGCCCTTTATGTATCAATTTCATCAATATCGTACGATAAATGCGTATAGAATTCACTTAATCCATTTTAATAGGATAATGATTTTTAAAGGAAACATAATAGAAATATAACAACAAAACCTTTACCATTAAAGGCTGGGTCTGGAACAACCTAAATAAATGTTCCATTGTTAAAATATTGAAAGATGTATTCAATAGAAATATCAACAAAATTGACAAATAATAAGGGCAGCAGAATGTTCAAATGTTCTATCTTTATCATTAAAGTGGCAGAAAATCATTTATTAGTAGGCACTGGGGGCAGAAGATGCCTGATTTTATATCTTTGTCATATTTGTGCAGTTGTTTCAGCAAGTAACTTAAAGACAAAATGGAAAAACAAGGAGGTTTGTGCCTGAGATCATGTTGATGTGAAACCAGGGATGGCCACCTTGTGCCAGGTGCATGAAGTTTACCTGCCCAGGTAGACCGCAGAGCTCCTGAGAAGCCAGGGTTGGAATTCTTCTGCTGGGTGCCCCTTAGCTTCTGTGAGTTGATTGATTGTGAGTCATGTTGGGGGAAAGACCTGATCACAGGAAATGGGTGGAAATAGAGTGATTTGGGGAGCAGCTAACGACATTCATCACAGCTCGTGACCTGACTGAATTTTATAGAAACAGGAAAACAAATGCTTCTTATGGAATCAGAGAATATGAGGGTGGGACAATCCCAGAAAATGAGAAACACCCATCCCATTTTCCAGATGAGAAAACAGAGGCCCAGCAAGGTGAAATCCCTCACCCAAGTTGCACCCGTCTCTCCTCCCCACTACATGGGTCATGAAAGCAGGACTCTTCCTGCCTTGATCACTGCTGAACCCCAAAAAGGGCCAGGCATCTAGCAGCTGCTCCAAAAATTTTGGTTGACTATAGGAACAATGCTATTTCTTTCTTTCTCACTCTTATTCAGGATTGTGCCAAGAACTCCCCAGGTTGCGATGTAATTCGATAAATGTAAATATTAATTGAGTTTTGTTGTCATGAGGACTTAGGCTTTGAAGGTAACAGACTTGGTTCAGATCCTGGTTCTGCCACTCAATAGCTGTTTGGCTTTGGGAAAATTACTAAACCTCTCTGAGATTATTTCCTCCTTTGTAAAGTGAGGATAAATCTATCTGAGCCAGCAGAGCACCTGCATGAGAGATGTGCACTAAATATTGGTCTTTCTCGCTCTCCTACACCATCTCTCTGTTCTTCCCAGAGAAGTTGTACAGAAGAATATAGTACTCTTTTAAAATAGCTAACTAATTAATTTGTTTTTGGCTGCGTTGTGTATTCGTTGTTATGCACAGGCTTTCTCTAGTTGCGGCAAGCGGGGGCTACTCTTTGTTGTGGTGCGTGGGCTTCTCATTGCGGTGGCTTCTCTTGCTGCACTTGTTGTGGAGCACCGGCTCTGGGCGCGCGGGCTTCAGTAGTTGTGGCCTGCAGGCTCAGTAGTTGTGGTGCATGGGCTTAGCTGCTCTGCGGCATGTGGGATCTTCCCTGACCAGGGCTCGAACCCATGTCCCCTGCCTTGGCAGGCAGATTCTTAACCAATGTGCCACCAGGGAAGTCCGATATAGTACTTTTTAAAAAGGGGTTTTAATTTATTTCAGATTGTGTACATTTTTCTTGTAGAAAAGATTATTCCACTATAGAAACATAAACACGCAAAACCACTCCAAATGCTGTATTCTATGGGTTAGATATTATCAGTCACATTTTATAAGTAATTGGGCAAATGCCAAAGCACTAGCTACTGGGGAGTAAGAAGACTCAAATCTGGAGTGCCCCTCACCCCAATTTCAAGAGCAGAGTGTGTTTTTCAAATCCATGTTTCATCTGGTCTTTGCTTCTCATCCATCTTTGCTTCTCATCCATCCTCTGTGTCTGCCTTTCTCAAGAAGGCTCAGATCCTCCGCTTTCACACCCTCGTGGCTGGTTGTGCCCCAGCTCCCGCCCTGGAGCCTCTGCATGCCTGGGTGTGCCTGCTCCCCCTGTGCATCACCAGCTTTGCCAGGGAGCTGCTGTATCGTGCACTGCTTGCTGTGCCCAGAGTACCTGGACCCTTCTGGTACATGAAGTACACCCTCATCACCATGTGTGCATGCCCATCCCCTTACCTTATATCCTGCCTCTAAGCCAGGGTTGGGGTTGACTACAGTGTGCATTCAGCTGTGTGAGGTGCTGGGATCAAAGTGAAGTTCCCAACTTTTGAAGTTGCAGGCTTGAGGGGCACACAGTGATTTAAAATCAGGTCACCTGACTTAAAGGGGGGACTGATTGATTTAAAGCCAAGGCAGCTGACTTAAAGCCTGTGTCCCTCAGCTGCAGGACGAGACCAAATTTGGCGGTGCACGGGTTCTATCCAAGCCAACAATGCTATTCAGGAAGAGCTTCCAGCAGCGCCTTAGTGCAGGGGGACTTGGTCGGTGGTCTTGCCCCTGCCCTCAGAGGGGGGCCACCTGCTCTTCTGGAGCATCGGGGGTGTGGGGGGGGAGTGCAGAGTCCCAGCTGGAGTTGCGGCACCCTTGTCTGATGGCAGGGAAAGGGGGGCGGGGCTGTGTGGTGTCCTGGGGCTGGACTCACCAGGTCGACTCAGCCTCTCAGCCTCCTAAGCTACCCCTCACACACCCCACAAGAGTTTCCAATAATATGTAATTGCGCCTTAGGTTCTCGGTCTTCAAACTCATACCCAGGCTCCCAGATCCCTTGATTCAGCCTATTCCTCTGTGCTCTTTCTTCTATTACATAGAGTCCGAGAGGGAGGGGCTGGGGGATGGGACTGGAGGGATCCCGGCAGCACTGGCCTCAGCTGACTAAAGAGATCCGGGGCCTGCGCTATCACACACGTGCGAGGACCCTTAAGGCGGAATCGAGGGGGCCAGTTAGACGCAGTGCTTGCTGCCTCAAGTGAGTATGGATCACCGTCGGGTGGGGAGCACGCTGACCCCTGAGAAGTACTGTTAGGAGGATGTGTTCCTCCCTTGGCTTCAAGGACGTGGGTGGGCTTCAGGGCTCCAGTTCCTCTCCAGGCCTCCAGGTCCGACTGCACCGCAGCGGGCTTGCAGACCTGTCTTCCTGTCCCAGAACTTGCCAGGCTCCAGGAAGAATCCAGACTGCAGAAATGGTGCCTGAGCACTCCAGCGTAAGAAGTGCTGTCCCTGGGGACCCAACAGTGGAGGGAGGAAGGGTGAAGGGACTGGGGGTTAGGGTAGGGAGGGGTGGCTGCCCTGGGAGACATTGAGAGAGAAATATCGCCCCCCACACCCCTGCCCCTGCAACTGACGCATTGATGCCATAGGATCTCAGGGCCTTTTAGTCAGAGATGCCTCTGCTTCTTTACTCCTGTGTTCAAAACTATGCAAAACCAACTCTTCATCCTCTTGCTGCCTTGCCAGGACTTTTAAAGCACTGTTCTTTTGAAGCACTCGTTCCCTAAACTGCAGTTTGGAGCTGTTCCAGCTATTTAAAAGTGTTCTCCTTAAACTGAGACTAAATCCTACTCTTTTGGAAAAATGTCCTTAACTTCATTGGAGATCGTCTTTTCTGCCCATTCCTTCCTTCTACTGCCCTCTTAAGAACCCCTGTGCTCAAAGAGCTTGGTGATTTATTTTTTGCTTGATGTCAAAAAGAAACCTTCCCCATGCACCCCAAAAAGCTTTCCTGGATCATAGGTGTTTCAAAACCATGACAGTGTTTTGCAGTTAGTATACACTGGGTAGACTGCCTAGCAATCCCTCCAAGAGCCAGAGGTGAGCAACACTTTTGCTTATTTGATTGGATGTCCTTCAAGTTTAGGAAGGTACCATTCTTATGACCCAGGAGATAAGACAGAGCCCTGGATGGCTGTGGCTGTGATTAGATAACTTCTGATGATTTTATTTCCCTTACTGAGCTGCTGCTTCTAGGTTAAATTCATTTTATTACCTGTCCATTTTTAAAGAAAGACTGACAAAGTCACTGGAATAGGTCAGGAGTCTGAGCTCAGGGTTGGTCAAAGGTACTCACAGGGAGGAAGGTGGATAAAAATAGGTGGGTAAATAGGAGGGTTAGCAAGTACAGCCAGGACACCCGTGTTCATCGTGCATACTAATAAAGGCCAGAATCGCCTCATTTATCTCTGGTGGGAAGTTCTGATGGTTTCACAGGATCAAACTCAAATCATATTCAAACTAGGGGATTTCCCTGAGCATAAAAGGAAGTGTCCATCCCTAGCAGGAGTCGCTGCAGAGGAATAAAGATGTAGATGTAGAGAATGGACTTGAGGACACAGGGAAGGACAAGGGTAAGCTGGGATGAAGTGAGAGAGTGGCATGGACATATATACACTACCAAAGGTGAAATAGATACCTATTGGGAAGCAGCTGCATATAGCACAGGGAGATCAGCTCAGTGCTTTGTGACCACCTAGAGGGGTGGGATAGGGAGGGTGGGAGGGAGACACAAGAGGGAGAGGATATGGGAATATATGTATACGAATAGTTGATTCACTTTGTTATACAGCAGAAGCTAACACAAAAAGGTAAAGCAATTATACTCCAATAAAGATGTTAACAACAACAACAAAAAAACCCCAAAATCTAAGTCAATCAAGCCAACGCAGACAATGTATGTGTTTACAGTTCAAGAAATCCACAAGAGAATCCTTTATTCTGTAGGCAATGAATGGTCCATTCGAAAAGAAAAAAACTTTCTAAAATGTTGTTTTTCCATTTATTGTTCAGAACATCCTTTTTATACCTCTGCATTTCTTACTATTCAAAGCCAAGTCACGTGAGTTACAGGGAAGCAGCTGATTGATTTAAAGTTGGGTCATGTGATTTAAAAACCAGTGGCAGTTGATTGATTTAAGTCCTGGTCATATGACATGAGAAGGGGGTGCTAAAAACTGCTTTTTCATCTCTGGCTCAGAATATCATATTTACCTACCTTGGTTTTTCTTATGATTTAGAAAACTTGGGCTGTCTCTCCTTGGAATCATCAGGAGAAAAATACAGCATTTCAGGTTCATTCTTGAAACCAACTTCTCACGGTTAAGGTGTATTGGCTAAAAGATCTTCCTTCTTCAAGAGATTCCAAACCTCTGTAAGACACTTCATTGTAATTGGAGAAAAAAGAAGAATGAATTCAGGCCAGCAGCTGCAGGAGACCAAGGCAGCCCCCAGGATTAGGGAAGGAGGGGGAGGAAGGGCTGAGAGTTTGGCTTTAGAGCAGACAACCCCCAGAGGACACTGAAGCACAGGCAGAGCCCACCTGCCACTCCCAGTTTGGCACTCCAGGGTCAGATTTGGGTTTGGAGATGGGGTTGCTGTAACCCCAAGGAGGTGAGCAGAGAGGAGGAGTTGATTACCGGTCTCCTCTGACTCTCTGACCCAAATTGCCTGGCTTCACAGGGGGGACAGAGTTTTGCTTTCAGCAACTGATGGGCACTTCCAGGCTGGTCGGGTTGCCCAGTGACCCGACAGCCTGACAGGCTGACAGCAGTGTGACCGCCCTTTGTTTTTCCAGAATCTGTACATCAGGAGGTTCATGGGTGTGGGAGCCCATTCACTGCCCCTCCCCCCAAGGGGGATGACACCTTCCCTGGCTGTACCCTATGATCACCAGGTACTTGAAATGAATGCAAGTTTTTTGACTTCAAGGAAATGCTCACATAACCGTTTCTTCCTCATAATGTGTGAGATTTACTATAATGGAAGGACATTATAAAGAACAAGTAGGAAACTCACCTGTTGGTCTCCATGTAGGAGTTTATTTTGCATGAATCCCTCCTACATGAGTAGATAACAGAGGTTTATTTTTGTTCCCGTGTGTGTAGTTGTGTCAGAGGATGTAGGTATGGTGATTTGAAGCCGTCAAAGAAATATTCTCAGAACTCTCAAGACTTCTCTTGATTGGAACCGAAAGAGACCTGGAAAAGGAGGAAAAGAAAAGGAGGAGGGAGAAAGAATGACTGTGTCTCAGTAAATTCACCTTCCTGGTTGATTGTTCTGTCTTCTCATTTCTTTTAACTTCTATATATGTCTAATGGAATAATGTAGAAAGGCTGATTTTTATGCTTTAAAAGATTTTACATCACAAAGAAACTAGAAGTGGCTAACAGAACTTATTCAAATCAATTTTACATAGAGACTTTGATATTAAATTTGTATACTAAAATGGGTTTATCCAAATTTTCTCTTTCTTTTTGAGTGAATATTTGTAACATATTTTTGTAGATAATAATTTATCCTAGATATACAAAATTGTGAGAATGGGTACCATTTTTTTACCACTTAAATAGTTTCTTTTAAATGAATAGATTTGTACACGTTAAATGCCAATGTTGTGTCTTCCGTTTTGTTTTTCAATTCCTTGATTTCCAAAACTTGTGTTTATTTAATTGATTTCTATCTAATAATCTGTCTCCCCTTTATTGTTTCTTACTTTATATTTTATTGATCTATAGTTAATTTACATTATTATATTAGTTTCAGAGGTACAACAGTGATTCATAAATGTTTAGGTTCTTCTCCATTTATAGATATTATAAAAGAGTGGCTATATTCCCCATGCTATACAGTACACCACTGTAGATTATTGATTTTATACATAGTGGATTGTACCTCAAAATCTCCTACCACTATTTTGCTCCTCTACCCTATCTCTCCCTGCTGGTAACCACTAGTCTGTTCTTTAATCTGTGAGTCTGTTTTTTTTGTTGTTGTTGTTTGTGTTGTATTCAAATTTTTAGATGCCACGTGTAAGTGATAACATACCATGCTTGTTTTCTCATAACATACCATGCTTTTTTTCTCATAACATACCATGCTTGTTTTCTCTGCGGCTTATTTTACTAAGCATAATACCCTCCAAGTCCATCCATGTTCTTGCAAATGGCAAAATTTCATTTTTTGCTGGTCATCATAAAAAATCTTTTTTATCCACTAAGCTATTGATGAACACTTATTTTGACTCTATATCTTGGCTATGGCAAATAACACTGTTATGAACATTGGGGTGCAGTTATTTTTTTGAAATAGTGTTTTTGTTTTCTTCTGATATACCCAACAGTGAAATTGCTGGATATTATGGTAGTTCTATTTTTAGTTTTTTGTGGAACCTCCATTCTGCCTTCCACAGTAGCTGCACTACTTCACATTCACATCAAGAGTGTACAAGAGTTTCCCTTTCTCCACATCCTCACTAACCTTTGTTATTTGTGATCTTTTTGATGACAGCCTTTCTGACAAGACTGAGGTGATATATCTCGTAGTTTTGATTTGCATTTTACTGCCGATTAGCTATGTTTAGCATCTTTGTGAGTTCTGGCTGTCTATCTGTATTTTTTCCTTGGAAAAATGTCTATTTAGGTCTTCTCATTTTTTTAAAAAAGATTTTGGGTGTTCTTTTGATATTGAGTTGTATGTGCTGTTTCTGTAGTTTAGATATGAACCCTTGCTTGGTCATCTTTTTGGTGTTAACCTCTTATCATGTGCAAATATTGTGTCTCCTTCAGCAGGTTGTCTTTTCATTTTGTCTTTGGTTTCCTTTGCTGTGCAAAATCTTTTAAGTTTAGTGAAGTCCCATTTGTTTATTTTTGCTTTTGTTTCATTTGCCTTAGTAGACTGAACCTAAAACTGTTGCTATCATTTATGTTGAAGAATGTTGTATACTTTCCTCTAGGGGTTTTATGGTTTCTGGTCCTACATTTAGGTGGTTATTCAGTTTTGCATTTATTTTATATATGCTGTGCTAAAATAATCTAATTTTATTCTTCTCCATCTAGCTGTCCAGTTTTCCCAGTACCACTTATTGAAGAGACAGTTTTTTCTCCATATTGCCTGCTTTGTCATAAATCAATTAAATATAAGTGTGTGGGCTTATTTCTGGGATCTCTGTTCTCTTCCAGTGATCTTTGTGTCTGTTTTTGCTCCGGTACGATTCTCTCTGATTACTGTCACTTTGCAGTATAGTCTGAAGTCAAGGTGCGTGATGCCTCCAGCTCTGTTCTTTCTCAAGATTGTTTGGCTATTTGGGATCTTTGTGTTTCTATACAAATTTTAAAATTACTTTTTCAAGTTCTGTGCAAATGCTTTGGTATTCTGATAGGGATTGCATTAAATCTGTAGATTGTCTTTGGTAGTATGGTTATTTTAAGAGTATTAATTCTTCCAGTCTATGCACATGCTATATTTTACCATCATTTTGTGTTGTCTTCAACTTCTTTCACCAATGGCTGATAGATTTCTGCGCACATGTCTTTTACCTGCTTAGGTGTGTTTATTCGTAGGTATCTTATTCTTTTTGATGTGATTGCATATGGTGTTGTTTTCTTAATTTTTCTTTCTGACAGCTTTGAGGTTTTTTTTTTCTTCTTTTTCTAATTCCTTCAGGTGTAATGTTATGTTGTTTATTTGATATTTTTCTTGATTCCTAAGAATAAGCTTGTATCATTATAACATCCCCCCGTGAACTGTGTTGGCTCTGTCCCATAGATTTTGGATCATTGTGTGTTCGTTTTCATTTGTCTTTGGTATTTTTGGAATCCCTCTTTAATTTCTTCAGTGTTCCTTTCTTCCCCTTTTATTCCCTTCATCTGTGATGTGAGGACTATCTTTAATATTATGTTTGGATTTCTTTCAGTTTTGTGTATTTGTGTTTGTGTGTGTGTGTGTGTGTGTGTGATTATTTAAGTTGCTGAGCTCTTAATTTCACTTGGAAACTACCAACCCTGCATTGTTACTCTCCTCCCCCACAGTTGCTGAATTTGACCTTATATTTTACATCTACTTGTTTGTGTGTCCCTTAACTTCTTATTGTGAATATAGATTTTATTACTGTTTTCTTTCATCCGTCCCATTAGCTGTGTACATGGTTGATTTACTACCTTTGTTGAATATTTACCTTAGCAAATGAGCTTTTTCCTTTAGTAAGTTTCCTTTCCTAATTTTTATGTTTCAGTCGTGACCATTTCTGTTTCACTTAGAAAAGCCCCTTTAAGATTTCTCATAAAGCTGGTTTGGCGATGCTGAGCTCTTTTAGTTTTGCTTCTCTGTAAAACTTTAGATATCACCATCAAATCTGAAGGAGAGCCTCGCTAGGTAGAGTATTTTAGGTTATCGGCTTTTCCCTTTCATGACTTTAAATATACCATGCCACTCCCTTCTGGCATGCAGAGGTTATCGAGAAAAGTCAGCAGATAACTTTATGCAATTTCCCATGTTTGTAACTTGTTGCTTTTCCTTTGCTCCTTTTAATAGTGTCTTTTTATCTTTATTATTTTTTCCATTTTAATTACAATGAGTCTTGGTGTAGTCCTCTTTGGGTTGATCCTGTTTTGGCCTTACTGTGTTTACTGGACTTGGATGTCTGTTTTCTTTCCCAGATTAAGGAACTTTTCAGCTCATATGTCTTCAGGTTTGTTCTACACCGCTTTCTCTTTCCTTTTTGCTTCTGGGACCAGTATAATGCAAGTATTAGTACACTTGATGTTATTTCACAAGTCTGTTCAACTTTCCTCATGTCCTTTTAATCTATTGTTTTACCGTTCATCTTCAGTGATTGCCAGTACTCTGTCCTTCAGTTTTCTGATTCATTCCTCTGTATCATTTAGTCTACCGTAGTTTCCTTTTAGTGTATTTTTCATTTCAGTTATTGCATTCGTCATCTCTGTTTTGTTGTTCTTTAATGGTCTAACTCTTTTTAAAAAACTTCTAACTTCTTGCTCTGGTCGTCCATTCTTCTCCTGAGTTCTCTGATCATCTTTACCGTCATTACCTTGAACTCTTTCTTGAGTAGATTGGCTACCTCCACTTCACTTAGATCTTCTTCTGAGTTCTTATCTTGTTCCTTCATTTGGATCGTGTTTCTGTGTCACCTCATTTTTCTTAACTTGCTGTTTTTATTGCTATGTATGTAGTAGATTCGTTACATTTCCTGACCTTGGAGAAGTGGCCTTTTGTAGGAGAGGTCCTATGTGTCCCAGCAACCCAGTGTCCCCTGGTCACTAGAACTATATGTTCTAGGTGTACCCCCTATGTGGGCTGCTTGGGCTCTTCTGTTGTGGTGGGCTGACTACTGTGGGTGGTCTGGTAGGCTTGGCTGTCCCCAGACTGCTTGTTTGCCAGGCTCTGCCTTGTATGGAGGCTGTCTGTGCTGCTTGGTGAGACTAAATCATAAGGCAGCTGGCTGCACAACTCTGGGGGACACCAAATCTAGTGCTGGTTCACTTATGGGTAGAACTGCAGTCCAGGTGATAATCAGGGCTAGTGCCCAGTCACTGGTCCTGGGGTTATTCTAGCTACTGGGAGGAAGAGACAGGTCCTGAATTCTGGCTGCAGGGCCCAGGAGTCGCAGAGTTGGTGTTGGATCACTGTTCCTGACACAGCTATCTGCAGGGTCTGGGGTGTCCCTAATCTTGTGTTGGCATTCTGATGGGCAGGGTCAGGACCCAGCTGAGTCCATGGCTGCTTCTGGCCTGCAAGTGAGTGTTCTGGTCACACAGGCTGCTGGGCTGTGGTATTCCTGGAGCTGGTGTGTGCCTGTTGGTGTATGAGGCTGATCCCAATGCTAGAGCAGGTTTGCTGTTGGGTAGGTCCAAGCTCCATCCAGTCCCTGTGCAGTTATCACCTGCCAATGGTGAGGCTGACTCCAAGGCCAGAGTAGGCTCACTTGTCAGAGGGGCCAGAGACTCTGGGGCTGGTGCCTGTCCACTGAGGTGTGGAGGCTGGTCCTGGGGCTTTTGGTGGCTGGGCCCATGTCCAGGGGCAGCTGTGCATTGAGAGGGTCTGAAGGCAGCCTGTTTGCCGGTGGGTGGCGCTATGCCCCTGCTCAGTTAGTTGCTTGGCCTGCAGCATCCTAGTACTTGTGTCTCTAGTCTGGTGGAAATGGGTAGGGCTAGGTCCTGAGGCTAAAAAGATAGAGGGAGGATTCTCAAATTATGCTTGCTGGTACCAGTGTCCACGAGGTAGAAGGAGCTCCCCCGAATGGCTGCTGCCAGTGTCTCTGTCCCTGAGGCTGTGCTGTAGTTGCCTCTTGCCTCTCTGGGAGACTCTCCAAGATCAGGAGGTAGGTGTGACCCGGGATCCTTTCAAATGACTGCTTCTGTTCTGATTCTCGGATCATGTGGGATTTTGTGAGCATCTTTTAAGAGTGGAATCTCTATTTCCCACAACCCTCTGGCTCTCTGGAAAATAAGCACTACTGGTCTTCAAAGCCCAACTTTCTAGGAACTCTTCTTTCCAGAACAGGATCCCTGGGCTTGGGAGCCTGATGTTGGCTTCATACCCCTTGCTACCTGGGAGCACCTCTGAAATTGTAATTATTCTCACATTTGTGGGCCACCCACCTGGTGGTATGGGTCTTGACTCTATTGAGATTTTGCCCTTCTTTCCTGTCTTGTCGAGGTGCCTTCCTTATATCTTTAGCTGTAAAACATCTTTTACGGTAGGTCCCGGCCTGTTTCATCAATTGCTGATCTGTAAACAGTTGTGACTTTGGTGTGCCCATGAGAGGCAGCAAGCTCCGGGTCTTTGAATGCTACCATCTTGGACAATCTGTCCACTTCATTCTTAATCATATTATTTAAGCTTTCTTAGTATCTTATTTGATTAGCGACAGTTTGAAATTTATTATCACTCATGTTTACTTCGCCTGTTTAAAGAAATTGAATAGTGCATTCATTCAGTTTGAAATGAAGGTAGTGACCTGTGAATTTCCATACCTCAAAAATCAAGGATAGGACAAAAGCCTTTTCGACCTGTGTTACCCTCAAACTCTGCACCCCACCCCAGCCTGGCAATTAACCTCTTACACCCATGCTCACACCTTCTGTTTTCGGACCGTTAACCATCATTGCATCTTTATGTGTGTTGACAAAGTGAACTCTAGTCTTTCCAGTTTTTGAGTTTTGTTTTTTGGTTTAGGGAACAGTCCTACTATGAATGTACATTTACTGGTCTGCTGAAGTTCATATATAAACCTGTCAAGCACATTACCAGAATTGGAATTGCTTGTATACACACTTTGATAAATTTTAGAGACAATGGTAGAACAGAAGTAAATTGTATTTCAAATCCCACAATATTTTCACACCATGAAAACCCTTCCCTGTTTACTATATTTGTGTGTAGTTTATCTTTATGCCCATACTATATTTCCCAGAGATGGGTAAGTGTTACTTTTCTTGCTAGCACATTTACCGTATTGTTCAAAGTCAGGCGTTTAGTGGTTTTAGCATGATCCTATTTCCATGAACTCGCAAATACAAGATCTTCTCTCACACTGTCTTTTACTCCCTGCTGTTTTATATTGCCCTCCTAATTCTCAGTCCTGGTCTTTCTTTATGTTCTTCATCAACCTGGATAGGTTATACTATTTTCTCCCTTATTCAAGACCAACAGAATAGAATAGAACACCCAGAAATAAACCCTGATATATGGCCAAATGATTCTTGACAAGTTGCCAAGACTTTTCAAAGTAGAAAGGATAGTATTTTCAACAAATGGTGCTGAGAAGTCATGTTGTCAACATGCAAAGTAGGAAGATGGACCCTTACCTAACATCATATGCAAAAATTAATGAAAACGTATCAAGAAACTAACTATAAGACCTAATAAAATAAAAAGTCTTAGAAGAAGACACAGGACAAGGGCTTCATGACATTGGATTGGCAGTGTTTTCCTCAATATGAAACGAAGGAACAACAAAGGTACAGCTGAGAAAAAAATTAACAATTTGCAGTACATAATTAAAAAAAAATGTGTATCAAAGAAATGTAAACAGAATAAAATGGCAACCCACAAGATGGGAGAAAATATTTGAAAGCCATGTATCTGACAAGAGATGTCTATTCAGAATATACAGAGAACTCCTACACCTCAACAAAAAGCAAACACCCTGATTCAAAAATGGATAAAAGACTTGAGTAGATGGTTCTTCAAAAAGATGTACAAATGACTAAGCACTTGAATAGATGCTCCATATCACTAAATGCATGTTTATATATTTGTGTGCATGCATACACACACAAGCACACACACACATACACAAGCAGAAAACAAGTATTGGTGAGGATGCGAGGGAGTTGGAACCATTGTGCTATGTCAGTGGGAATGTAGAATGATACAGCTACTTTGCAAAAGAGTATGGCAATTTTTCACATATTGAAAAAAAGAATTACTACATGATCCAAGAATTTTACTATGAGGTATACCCAAAGGAATTGAAATCAGGGTCTTAAAGAAATATTTGTACTCCAGTGTTTAGAGCAGTAATAATCAGAGTAGCTAAAATATGAAAGCAACCTAAGTGTTCATCCACTAGTTCCTGGATAAGCAAAGTGTGGTATACCCATATAATACAATATTATTCAGCCTTAAGAAGGAAAAGATCTAGGAATATGCTACAACATGGATGAATCTTGAGGAAATTGAGCTACCAAAAATGCCATTTTTGTGACTTTTAGTGAGTCATAACAATACAACTACTTATTTCAATTATATGGGGTACTTAGTGTAGTCAAAACCATAGAAATTGGAGGGTAATGATTCTTTTCAGGTTGTTATGGAACAAGAAGGAAAGTTATGTTTAAAGGATACAGAGTTACAGTTTTAAAACGTAGAAAAGTATTAGAAAGATAAATGGTGATGTTGATTGCCCAATAATATGAATGTATTTAATATCACTGAATGGTGCACTTTATAATAATTAACATGTTATATTTTATGTTATTTGATTTTACCAACATACACAATTGGGAAAGAATGTAATATCAGGAAAGGGAGTGGACCTGGGATAGAGCAGAGAGTAATCAGAAGGGTGAGACCCTGCATATGTTGAAGAAGAAGAACTGAGAGTCTTCATTGGCCAGAAGAATCTTTATTAAAAAAAAATTACTCTGAGGGTGTATTAAATAGATATCTATGGGTGCACTGCTATCTCCCATGGGTTATCTTAAAGAGTCTTTAATAAAGTCCATAAGGCTTGCTGAGGCTTTTTTAAAAACTGGATTCCCTAGGAGATAATTAGAGGTTGGTACTTAAGTCTATGTCTAGGTTGACAGATTTTGCAAGGAAGACGAACCTGAGAACAGTGGAGGTCTTAAGAGTGTAAGTACATGGAAATTAGAAAAAAAAATAAAAAGAATTAGGAAAACTGTGGACTTCGAAGGTCATGTATTATTACTGAGTCAGACCTGAGGTTTCTAAGGAGTTATATACACAGTTGCTATTTGGATTACTTGTTGATAAAGATAAGTGGAACAACTAGAATCGTTCCCAAGTGTAGGTAAGATATAATGAGAGGATGGAGGTGGAAAGTAGGGAGGCCCAGAGAGAAGTGGGAAGGTCATATTGGGCCAAGATGGTGGTAATATCCAGCAGAACAGATGGTAGGACAGACTATGGGTTCATCGTTTTCATTTCGGCTCCCCCCCTCATCCTTAATAATTCTTTGGGAATATTTCATGGCTCTGTGATGCAGGTACAGAATTCGAGTGAGGAGACTGCACCCTCAGTGTCCAGCTGTCTGAGTCCTCAGTGTGCTTCAAATGATGGAGAACTATTGCTTCTTTATGAGAAGAGTTAGTACCTCGTAGCTAAGCTTAAGCTGGAGCTTATGCAATATTGATTCCATTTTATATATACTGTTGGCATGGAGGTTCCTCCTCCTCTTTTCTTGACCATTATGAAATGAATCTATATTTCTCAATATTTGGGTATATCAGGTAAATACATTAAGTAAAGGAATCTTATATATTGCTCCCTGCATAGTTTGCTCTTTCTTGTTTCTCTTTTCTCTTTACTAAATTAGCACAGGGAGAGACCTTGAAATGTTCTAATCAGGAGAGATTAGAACATCATATTTCTAGAGAGGTTGGTTGGACAGAGCAGGGGTCCCAGTGAGAACCCAAGCTTCTGTTTCTACTTGGAAGTGTACCTGTGTAGAATAGAGGACTCCAGGAAATATCCTAGAATATTCCAATGTCCCTGCAGGAGATCATTAAGAGAGGCAGGATCTGGTACCAGATCAGTGTACTATGCCATGTTTGTCAGTCATCTGATGTGAGATTCTCAGAGCCAATCCCTTATGGTAGGGCTGAGTGCAGAGTGATGAAGAACCTGTGAAAGCCTTTGATTGCATGTTAAAGATGAAGCTCTGATTTCGGGGAGAATTTTCTTACCTGACTGAATGTCACCCTTCTGTGGGGATGAGATTCTGTGCTTTTCCTCCGTTGATGACCACTGACTGAAAATCATTAGAGGATCATGTCTAGAAAGCATTCCTTATTTAATTTCTTAAAGAAGAAAACATAGAAAACATTTTTATCCACTTTCAAATTGAGGATCATGGGGAATGTCATCAGTGAAAATGTCAGAGTAGGGAGCTCTGGCTTGTGTCCATCCCCAGAAACACTGACATACGTGGTAAAACCTGTCAAAATGATCTTATCCACACATGTAAGTTTTCTTTTCTTTTCGCCCTGTAGATTTATCTTTCATTGAAACTTTGCTTACTACAGGGTGTGGAGAATAAACAGGGAAGTAGAAACTGTATTTCCTGATGAGAGAATCACTAAGTCACATTAGCTGTTCTGAGCTACGTCTTACTCACCATGACTCTAATTAAAACAAACAAACAAAATACTTTTTTTGTAAGTCAGTTCTGACATTTCCTCGTTAAAGACAAGGTAACAGATATAGACTTAGATCTACCAGAATTGAGCAAATTTTTGATTTTACCTGTGTTGAATATATGAGCATGACCTGCTACAAATCTTCATTATACTTATTGACACAACTGACAAATTCCCTTTTTCCACTCCTGATATGTTGCATGTAAAGAATGCATAGGTCACTAATCCCAGCTGTTCACAGGTAAACTCTGCCACATGGATTACTGCATGTTTTCCTGCTGGAAGACCACACATTCTCGAGTATCATGCCTGCCGAGTATCTGGGCTCTTCTTTTTTTCTGGATAAAGGTTAGATAATCACCTAATTTTATGAGAAATATATAAAATGTATTTGCATATTCTTCCGGTTTTTATTTATCCATTCTCTTTCAAGTCCTAAGTGCAAATATTAAAGTGATTTCCAAGAGGGTGGTAAATAAGACAGCTACATTTATGCTCCAAAATTAGCAATAAATCATAATACAATTGTAAATGCATTAATGTGTGATTAATATGTAGATACTTATGTAAATGCAAGTTTAGTAATGCTTTGTGGAGAGCTTCAAAATCTAGGTATTAAAAAAAAAAAAGAAGGAGTTCTTGAAACTCTGAGGGAATTATAGAGAAGTCTTTGTGTCTATAAATATCACTCTGAAATAATGCATTTTCTCAGAAGTAAACTAGGCATAAAACTGTAGGAAAAAACTTCATGAAATGAAAGAGCACGTGAGATGGCCATACAAGAAAAAGAATATTCTCACAGAATAATGAACAGTGTGGAGTTCAGCAGAAGGGTCATACAGATTCAGAGAGTAAAACTTTGTAGAGCCTAATTGTGAGTTCCTCATATTTCATCTTTGGAGACATGGTAGTCATTGGAAATATGATGTTATAAGATGACGTTAACATACTTAAATACTTTCGTTTAGAAATGACCACTTAGAACCAGAATAAATGAAAGAGAACACAAAATTATGTTTTTGTTGATTTTTAAAGACCTCAGGTGAGTGCTGATAATTTAAAAATACATGATGTCTTTCACTGCAAAGTAAAGGAGCTGTTACAGTGGAGGATTACTGGACTGAATGTCAATATTATGACACAGTATGAGTGTGTTTCGTGTTTGGTAATTGCAATCATTGTTGCTTTTGTTGTGCTCATCCATTTACAATGCTTGGTGTCAGTTGATTTATCTCTTGTAAAAATAAAATACAGTGTGTGTGTGTGTGAAAAAAAGCATACATGATTTCTTGACTAAAGTTGTATGGAATTTGAGATCTGGAAAAAAAGCATTTCTTTTCTGTAATGCTAGGATGCTAATTGGACATTTTTGCAAGAAAGAGATTTCAGGATGCAAATCTCGTGTCTCTAAGGTGGGAAGTCAGTTCATGGCGGAACATTCTATTAAACTTGTGTGAGTGGAGAAATATTTCTTTGGAAGGAAGAGGTCACGAATCCCTTTTTAATAGTTATTGGTTTATAGTATACCAAATGAGCAAAATGGCTATTTCTGAACGTTAGAAACAAATAATATAGTTTTTCTGCATTTATAATATGAAGCTGATGTAAAATATCAAAAATTCTTTATTTTGCAAAGCAATGTAATCAATTTGACATAATTCACATATATTGAACCTGTGGTACACACACACACAATAAAACTTACATTCAGAAAATTTTTGCAGTTAAGAAATATTTTCAAGTGTAGTTGATTTACAATGTTGTGGGTTTTTAAAATACATGTTTATTGGAGTATAATTGCTTTATAATACTGTATTAATTTCTGCTTTACAACAAAGTGAATCATCTATATGTATACATATATTCCCCACATCCCTCCCTCTTGAGCCTCCCTCTCACACTCCCTACCCCACCCCTCTGGGGGACATAAAGCACCGAGCTGATCACCCTGTGCTATGAGGCAGCTTACCACTAGCTATTTTACATTTGGTAGTGTATATATGTCAGTGCTACTCTCTCACTACGTCCCTGTCTCCCCTTCCCCCCTGTGTCCTTAAGTCCGTTCTCTACGTCTGTGTCTTTATTCCTGCCCTGTCACTAGGTTCGTCAGTACCATTTTTCTAGATTCCATATATATGTGTTAGCATACGGTATTTGTTTTTCTCTTTCTGACTTACTTCACTCTGTATGACAGACTCTAGGTCCAACCACCGCACTACAAATAACTCAATTTTGTTCCTTTTTATGGCTGAGTAATACTCCATTGTATAGATGTGCCACATCTTCTTTATATATTCATCTGTCGATGGACATTTAGGTTGCTTCTATGTCCTGGCTATTGTAAATAGTGCTACAGTGAACATTGTGGTACATGTATCTTTTTGAATTATGGTTTTCTCCAGGTATATGTCCAGTAGTGGGATTGCTGTGTCATATGGTAGTTGTATTTTTAGCTTTTAAGGAATCTCCATACTGTTCTCCATAGTGGCTGTATCAGTTTACATTCCCACCAACAGTTCAGGAGGGTTCCCTTTTCTCCACACCCTCTGCAGCATTTATACATTGTTGTATTAATTTCTGCTGTGCAGCAAAGTGATTCAGTTTTATATATATATAGATATATAGATATATATCTATATCTATATATATGTATATCTATATATGTATATATATTCTTTTCCATTATGTTTTATCACAGGATATTGAATATAGTTTCCTGTGCTAAACAGTAGGTCTTTGTGGGTTGTCCATCCTATGTAGAATAGTTTGCTTCTGCTATTCCAAAGCTCCCAATCTTTCCTTCACTCTCTCCTTGGCAACCACAACTGTGTTTTCTATATCTGTGTGTTTGTTTCTGTTTCGCTGACATGTTCATTTGTGTCCTATTTTCGATTCCACATATAAGTGATATTATATGGTATTTGTCTTTCTCTCTCTGACTTACTTCACTTAGTATCATTATCTCTAGGTCCATCCATGTTGCTTCAAATGGCATTATTTCATTCTTTTTTATGTCTGAGTAATATCTATTGTATACTTATATCACACCTTCTTTATACATTCATTTTTCAATGAACATTTAGGTGGTTTCCATGTCTTGGCTATTATAAATAGTGCTGCTATGAACATAGGGTTTCATGTATCTTTTTGAATTATAGTTTTGTCTAGATATTTGTCCACAAGTGGGATTGCTAGATCATATGGCAACTCTCTTTATAGTTTTTTTGAGGAACATCCATACTGTTTTCCACAGTGGCTGCACCAACTTACATGGCCACTGACAGTGTAGAAGCGTTCCCTCTTCTCCATATCCCCTCCAGCATTTGTTAATTGTAGATTTTTTTTAATGATGGCCATTCTGATCAGTGTGAAGTGATACCTCATTGTAATTTGGATTTGCGTTTCTCTAATAATTAGTGATGATGAGCATCTTTTCATGTGCCTATTGGCTATCTGTATGTCTTCTTTGGAGAAATGTTTATTTAGATCTTCTACCCATTTTTCCATTGAGTTATTTGTTATTTTGTTATTGAGTTGTATCAGCTGTTTGTATAGTTTGGAAATTAAGCCCTTGTCAGTCTCATCATTTGCTAATATTTTCTCCCAGTCCATAGATTGTATTTTCATTTTGATTATGGTTTCCTTTGCTGTGCAAAAGCTTATAAGTTTGATTAGTTCCTGTTTCTTTTTTGCTTTTACAGTAAGTCCCCTACATATGAACAAGTTCCCTTCCAAGAGTGCGTTTGTAAGTCCAATTTGTTTGTAAGTCCAACAAAGTTCGCCTAGGTACACAACTTACACAGTCGGCTATATGGTATGGTACCGTAATAGGTTTATAATACTTTTCATGCAAACAATACATTAAAAACAAGCACAAAAACAAAGAAAACATTTTTAATCTTACAGTACAGTAACTTGAAAATTACAGTAATACAGTACAACAGCTGGCATACTCGGGCTGGCATCGAGGGAATAGGCGAGAAGAGTTACTGATTCAAGAGGGAGAGGAGGTGGGAGATGGTAGAGGTGAAGGATTATCAGTAGTAGGAGACAGAGGGCAAGCTTCAAATTCACTCATACCTGACGTTGATGGCAAATGTTCTGGTTCCTTGTTGGATTTAATTCTATCTACCCTCTTGAAAGAATGATCCATTGATGTCTGGGTAGTAGCTCTTTTTTTCTCATCATAGATGACAAGGTAGCACTGGATTGCATTCTGAATGGCTGCTGCCACCTTTGGGTCCCATTCTAGGTTCGGGTCCTGTGCCTCAAAAACTAACAGTGTTTCCTCAAATAACGAAGATTCCCTTGCCATTTTCTGTGTCGTGAATCTCTTCAGTTCTTCAGTTACTTCTTCTTTCTCCTGTCCCTCTTCATCCTTTCTCTGGGCCTCCAATTCCATCAGTAAGCTCCTCATGTTGCACAGCAAGGAGTTCAATGGAATCATCCTCTTGCAGATCTAGCTCCAGCTTCTCACTGAGGTTCACTGCGTTGCTGAAGACCTCTTTGGACTTCTGATCTACCTTCTCAAATCCACAAAAATCATGAACAAACTGTGGGCAGAAGTTCTTCTAAACCCTATTCATGGTGACCGCCATACCCTCACACCATGCAAAGTCAATGTTTTTTATGGTCTTGTAGATGTTATAGTCTTTCCAAAGTTGTCCCTAGGTTGTTCCTGATTTGTTACTTACCTTTACTGCCTGACAAAAAGTGTGACATAAATAATATTTCTTGAAAGTCGTTATAACTCCCTGGTCCATAGGTTGGATGAGCAACGTAGTATTCGGTGACAGATGCAGTACTTTGACGTTGGGATGAAAGTCATCCATGAATGGGGGGTGGCCCAGAGCATAGTCAAGCAGCAACAGAATGTTTTGCTGGAACGTCCTTCTCCAAGTAATATTTCTCTACATCTGGGATAAAGTGGTGGCAAAACCAGTCCTGGAATGTGGCCTGTGTAATCCAGGATTTGGGGTTACGCTTCCACACAACAGGAAGGGTTCTTGGGTTCTCTGAATGATAAACTGAGAGAGGTTTCAGCTTCAATTCACTGGAAGCATTGCCACCAAACAACAGTTAGCCTGTCCTTTGCTGCTTTACAGCCCGGCATCAACTTTTCCTCCTTACTGATGTAACGTCGGTCTGGCATCCTCTTCCAGTACAGTTGTGTCTCATCCACGTTAAAAACCTGGTTGGGTAAATACACACCATCATCAATAATTTCTCAAAGTGTTTCTGGATGTTCCTGGACAGCTACCCTATCTGCACTTGCTGCCTCTCCACTTACTTTTACATTGTGAAGGTTGGCTCTAGCCTTGAACCGATGAAACCAGCCATGGTTGGCATTAAAAGATGTGCCCTCTGATTCTTTGCCGTGTTTCTTCTTCAAGTCTTCATAAAGGCTTTTAGCTTTCTCTTGAATCAGTGTTAAGTTGAGCAGGACTCAGCGCTGATGTTGATCCTGCATCCGCACACTGAGAAGTTTCTCCATCTCCTCCATCACTTTTCCATGCTTCTTCGATATTTTGTCAACATCATCGGCACAGCAGACTTCACATGTTCCATGATCTTGTCCCTGTTCTTTAGATTCCTGACAATGATTGAATGATTCATGTTATAAGAATGAGCAATGTCTAACATCTTTTTGCCTCGCTCCACTCTCTCAATTACTTTCACTTTTGTTTCCATCATTATCGCTTGGCGCTTCTTAACAGTACCAGCTACATCACCTCTGCTTTTACGCTTGCTTCCAGACATCTTGGGCTTGAAATAAAGATACTGTACTACTGTACTCTATACAGTACTGTAAAGTACACAAAAGCACAACCACATATAGAGGAAGCACGCACGTGACAATGTATGCCAGACACGTGAACTAACTTACATGATTTGACATGCAAATGGACGTTTGCATCTTTGAAAGTTTGCAACTTGAAGGTTCGTATGTAGGTGACTTACCGTATTCGTACTGCCTAAGGAGAACTACCTAGGAAAACTTTGGTATGACTTATGTCAGAGAATGTTTTGCTTATGTTCTCTTCTAGGAGTTATAAGGTGTCCTATCTTATATTTAAGCATATAAGCCGTTTTGAGTTTATTTTTGTGTATGGTGTGAGGGTATGTTCTGACTTCACTGATTTGCATACGGCTCTCCAACTTTCAAAACACCACTTGCTGAAGAGACTCTCTTTTCCCCATTGTATATTCTTGCCTCCTTTGTCAAATGTTAATTGACCATAGGTGTGTGGGTTTATTTCTTAGTTCTCTATTCCATTCCATTGATCCATGTGTCTCTTTCTGTGCCAATACCATGTGGCTTTGATTACTGTAACTCTGTAGTATTGTCTGAAGTTTAGGAGGGTTATGCCTCCTGCTTTGTTCTTTTTCCTGGGGATTGTGTTGACAGTTCTGACTTTTTATGGTTCCAGATACATTTTAAGATTATTTGTTCTAGTTCTGGGGAAAATGTCATGGGTAATTTGATAGGGATCACATTAAATCTGTAGATTGCTTTGGGTAGTATAGCCATTTTAACAGTATTAATTCTTCCCATCCAAGAGCGTGGGATGTCTTTCCATTTCTTTGAATCATCTTCAGTTTCCTTTACTAACGTTTTGTAGTTCTCAGCATATAAGTCTTTCACCTCCTTGGTGAGGTTTATTCCTAAGAATTTATTTTTTTGATGCCATTTAAAAAAGGATTGCTTGTTTACAGTTCCTTTCTGATATTTCATTGTTAGTATAAAGAAATGCAACCAGGGACTTCCCTGGTGGCTCTGTGGTTGAGAATCTGCCTGCCAATACAGGGGACATGGGTTTGAGCCCTGATGCAGGAAGATCTCACATGCCGTGGAGCAACTAAACCTGTGTGCCACAACTACTTAGCCTGCACTCTAGAGCCAGAGAGCCACAACTACTGAGCCCGTGTGCCACAACTACTTAAGCCTGCGTGCCTAGAGCCCATGCTCCACAACAAGAGAAGCCACTGCAATAAGAAGCCTGTGCACCACACGAAAGACTAGTCCCCACTGGCCACAACTAGAGAAAGCCCGTGCACAGCAATGAAGACCCAATGCAGCCGAAATAAATTTTAAAAAAAGAAAGAAAAACCAAGAAATGCAACCAATTTATGTATGTTAATCTTGTATCCTGCTACTTTGCTGAATTTGTTTATCAGTTCTAGTAGTGTTTGTGTGGAATTTTTAGGGTTTCCTTTATATATATTATCATGTCATCACATATAATGACAACTTTACCTCTTCCCTTCCAATTTGGTTGGATTTTATTTCTTTTTCTTGTCTGATTGCTGTGGCTAGGACTTCCAGTACTATGTTGAAGAGAAGAGGTGAGAGTGGGCATCCTTGTCTTGTTCCAGATTTTAGTGGGAAGGCTTTCAGCTTATGAACATTGAGTATTATATTGGCTGTGGGTTTGTCATAAATAGCTTTTATTATGTTGAGATATGTTTCCTCTATACCCACTTTGGTAAGTGTTTTTATCATGAATGGATGTTGAAGTTTTTCAAATGTTTTTTCGCCATCTATTGAGATGATCGTTTGTTTTGTGTTTTTCCTTTGTTGACGGGATGTATCATGTCGATTGACTTGCATATGTTGAAACAACTTTGTGACACTGGGATGAATCAAATTTGGTCATGGTGTATGATCCTCTTCTGTGATGTCAGTTTCAGTTTTCTAATATTCAGTTGAGAATTTTTGCATCTATATTTATCAAAGATATTGGCCTGCAGTTTTCTTTTTTGGTAGTGTCTTCCTCTGTGTTTTTTGTTAAAGTCTTTATTGAATTTGTTCCAATATTGCTTCTGTTTTATGTTTTGGTTCCTTGTTTGTGAGGCATGTGGGATCTTAGCTCCAAAACCAGGGATCGAACCTGCACCCCCTGCACTGGAAGGCAAAGTCTTAACTGCTGGACCACCAGAAAAGTCCCCATCTGTTTTATTTTGTTTTTTTTAAGTAAATTTCTTTATCTATTTATTTTTGGATGCATTGGGCGTTCGTTGCTGTGCTCGGGCTCTCTCTAGTTGAGGCGAGCGGGGGCTACTCTTCACTGTGGTGTGCAGGCTGTTCATTACAGTGGCTTCTTTTGTTGCAGATCATGTGCTCTAGGTGCACAGGTTTCAGCAGTTGTGGCTATCAGGCTCAGTAGTTGTGGCTCGTGGGCTGTAGAGCGCAGGCTCAGTAGTTGTGGCACACAGGCTTAGTTGCTCCGTGGCATGTGGGATCTTTCCAGACCAGGTCTCGAACCTATGTCCCCTGCATTGGCAGACTGATTCTTAACCACTGTACCACCAGGGAAGTCGCCCCCCCCATCTGTTTTTGATATCAGCGTGATAGTGGCTTCATAGAATGTCTTTGGAAGTATTCTTTACTCTTTAGTCTTTTCAAAGAGTTTGAGAAGAATCAGTGTAAGTTCTGCTTTGTATATTTGGTAGAATTTGCCTGTGAAACCATCTGATCCTGGACTTCTGTTGGTAGGGAGTTTTTTAAAATTACAGATTCTATTTTTTTAAAATTTTATTTATTTATTTATTTATTTATTTTTGGCTGTGTTGGATCTTCGTTTCTGTGCGAGGGCCTTCTCTATTTGCAGCGAGCGGGGGCCACTCTTCATCGCGGTGCATGGACCTCTCACTATCGTGACCTCTCTTGTTGCGGAGCACGGGCTCCAGACGCGCAGGCTCAGTAGTTGTGGCTCACAGACCCAGTTGCTCCGCGACATGTTGGATCTTCCCAGACCAGGGCTCGAACCCATGTCCCCTGCATTGGCAGGCAGATTCTTAACCACTGCGCCACCAGGGAAGCCCTCTGTTTTGCTTTTAGTGATCAGTATGTTCAAGTTATCTATTTCCTCTTGATTCAGTTTTGTTCAGCTGTAAAAAAACAAAATATATTTTTAAGTTATGTTAGCATCTAAATACTTACCATGTATTAGACCACAAAAGAGTGAAGAAAAAAATATTAAAATATTTTTTCGAATACAAAAAGTATTGAAATGTTTTTAAGAAATTGGTATAATAATACTAATTACAATAATGACAAATTGTTCTGAACTTAAAGACTACTTATATCTAAGATGCATATTATATGCTTATTGTTTTATTATTTTTAAAAACATGGAATGTTTTCTCCTTTCTAATGTAGTTCTTTTATTTTACCTGTATATTGTGAAGAAAATTTAGTTGCACATAATATAAAAAATTACACTTTAATAGGAGGTATTAATCCATTTACATTTACTATAGTACTGAAAATACTTCGGTTTAGAGTTCCATGTCATTGAGTGCTCTTTTTTATTTATTTATTTTTTAAAAAGATTTAATTTGGGGGGGCATAAATTATTTATTTATTTATTTATTTATTTATTTATTTTTAGCATCTTTATTGGACTATAATTGCTTTACAATGGTGTGTTAGTCTCTGCTTTATAGCAAAGTGAATCAGCTATACATATCCATATATCCCCATATCTCCTGCCTGTTGCATCTCCCTCCCACCCTCCCTATCCCACCCCTCTAAGTGGTCACAAAGCACTGAGCTGATCTCCCTGTGCTATGCAGCTGTTTCCTACTAGCTAGCTATTTTACATTTGGTAGTATGTATAAGTCCATGCCACTCTCTCACTTCGTCCCAGCTTACCCTTCCCCCTCCCCATGTCCTCAAGTCCATTCTCTATGTCTGCGTCTTTATTCCTGTCCTGTCCCTAGGTTCTTCCCAACCATTTTTTCTTCTTTTTTTTTTAGATTCCACATATATGTGTTAGCATACAGTATTTGTTTTTCTCTTTCTGACTTACTTCACTCTGTATGACAGACCCTAGGTCCATCCATCTCACTACAAATAACTCAATTTCATTTCTTTTTATGGCTGAGTAATATTCCATTTTATATTGAAGATGTGCAACATCTTTTTTACCCATTCATCAGTTGATGGACACTTAGGTTGCTTCCATGTCCTGGCTATTGCAAATAGAGCTGCAATGAACATTGTGGAACATGACTCTTTTTGAATTATGGTTTTCTCCAGATATATGCCCAGTAGTGGGATTGCTGTGTCATATGGTAGTTCTATTTTTAGTTTTTTAAAGAACGTCCATACTGTTCTCGATAGTGGCTGTATCAATTTACACTCCCACCAACGGTGCAAGAGGGTTCCCTTTTTTCCACACTTCTGCAGCATTTATTGTTTGTAGATTTTTTTGATGATGGCCATTCTTACCTGTGTGTGGTGATATCTCATTGTAATTTCGATTTGCATTTCTCTAATGATCAATGATGTTGAGCATTCTTTCATGTGTTTGTTGGCAATCTGTATATCTTCTTTGGAGAAATGTCTATTTAAGTCTTCTGCCCATTTATGGATTGGGTTGTTTGTTTTTTTGATATTGAGTTGCATGGGCTGCTTGTAAAGTTTGGAGATTAATCCTCTGTCAGTTGCTTCATTGGCAAATATTTTCTCCCATTCTGAGGGTTGCCTTTTCATCTTGTTTACATTTTCCTTTGCTGTGCAAAACCTTTTAAGTCTCCTTAGGTCTCATTTGTTTATGTTTTTTTTTTTAATTTCCATTTCTCTAGGAGGTGGGTCAAAAAGGATCTTGCTGTGATTGATGTCATAGAGTGTTCTGCCTATGTTTTCCTCTAAGAGTTTTATAGTGTCTGGCCTTACATTTAGGTCTTTAATCCATTTTGAGTTTATTTTTGTGTGTGGTGTTAGGGAGTCTTCTAATTTCATTCTTTTACCTGTAGCTGTCCAGTTTTCCCAGCACCACTTATTGAAGAGGCTGTGATTTCTCCATTGTATATTCTTGCCTCCTTTATCAAAAATAAGGTGACCATATGTGTATGGGTTTATGTCTGGGCTTTCACTCCTGTTCCATTGATCTATATTTCTGTTTTTGTGCCAGTACCATACTGTCTTGGCTAATGTAGCTTTGTAGTATTGTCTGAAGTCAGGGAGCCTGATTCCTCCAGCTCTGTTTTTCTTCTCAAGATTGCTTTGGCTGTTCAGGGTCTTTTGTGTTTCCATACAAATTGTGAAATTTTTTTGTGCTAGTTCTCTGAAAAATTCCATTGGTAGTTTGATAGGGATTGCAATGAATCTGTAGATTGCTTTGGGCAGTAGAGTCATTTTCACAATGTTGATTCTTCCAATCCAAGAACATGGTATATCTCTGTATCTGTTTGTGTCATCTTTGATTTCTTTCATCAGTGTCTTATAGTTTGTTGAGTAAACGTCTTTTGTCTCCTTAGGTAGGTTTATTCCTAGGTATTTTATTCTTTTTGTTGCAGTGGTAAATGGGAGTGTTTCTTGAATTTCTCTTTCAGATTTTTCATCTTTAATGTATAGGAATGAAAGAGATATCTGTACATTAATTTTGTATCCTGCAACCTTACCAGATTCATTGATTAACTCTAGTAGGTTTCTGGTAGCATCTTTAGGATTCTCTATATATAGTATCATGTCATCTGCAAACAGTGAGAGCTTAACTTCTTCTTTTCCGATTTGGATTCCTTTTATTTCTTTTTCTTCTCTGATTGCTGTAGCTAAAAATTCCAAAAGTGTGTGGAATAATAGTGGTGAGAGTGGGCAATCTTTTCTTGTTCCTGATCTTGGTGGAAATGGTTTCACTTTTTCACCATTGAGAACGATGCTGGCTGTGGGTTTGTCATATATGGCCTTTATTATGTTCAGGAAAGTTCCCTCTATGCCTACTTTCTGGAGGGTTTTTATCATAAATGGGTGTTTAATATTGTCGAAAGCATTTTCTGCATCTATTGAGATGACCATATGGTTTTATCCTTCAGCTTTTTAATATGGTGTATCACATTGATTTGCATGTATTGAAGACTCCTTGCATCCCTGGGATAAACCCCACTTGATCATGGTGTATGATCCTTTTAAGGTGCTGTTGGATTCTGTTTGCTAGTATTGTGCCGTGGATTTTTGCAGCTATGTTCATCAGTGATATTGGCCTGTAGTTTTCTTTCTTTGTGACATCTTTGTCTGGTTTTGGTGTCAGGGAGATGGTGGTCTCATAGAATAAGTTTGGGAGAGTTCCTCCCTCTGCTATATTTTGGAAGAGTTTGAGAAGGATAGGTGTTAACTCTTCTCTAAATGTTTGATAGAATTTGCCTGTGAAGCCATCTGGTCCTGGGCTTTTGTTTGTTGGAAGATTTTTAATCACAGTCTCAATTTCAGTGCTTGGGATTGGTTTGTTTATAGTTTCTATTTCTTCCTGGTTCAGTCTTGGAAGGTTGTGCTTTTCTAAGAATTTGTCCATTTCTTCCAGGTTGTCCATTTTATTGGCATATAGTTGCTTGCAGTAATCTCTCATGATCCTTTGTATTTCTGCCATGTCAGTTGTTCCTTCTCCTTTTTCATTTGTAATTCTATTGATTTGAGTCTTCTCCCTTTTTTTCTTGATGAGTCTGGCTAATAGTTTATCAATTTTGTTTATCTTCTCAAAGAACCAGCTTTTAGTTTTTTTGATCTTTGCTGTTGTTTCCTTCATTTCTTTTTCATTTATTTCTGATCTGATCTTTATGATTTCTTTCCTCTGCTGACTTTGGGGTTTTTTTTTCTTTCTTTCTCTAATTGCTTTAGGTGTAAGGTTAACTTGTTTATTTAAGATGTTTCTAGTTTCTTGAGGTAGGATTGTATTGCTATAAACTTCCCTCTTAGGACTGCTTTTGCTGCATCCCATAGGTTTTGGGTCTTCATGTTTCCATTGTCATTTGTTTCTAGGTATTTTTTTATTTCCTCTTTGATTTCTTCAGTGATGTCTTGGTTATTAAGTAGCGTATTGTTTAACGTCCATGTGTTTGTATTTTTTTACAGATTTTTTCCTGTAATTGATATCTAGTCTGATAGCGTTGTGGTCGGAAAAGATACTTGATACGATTTCAATTTTCTTAAATTTACCAAGGCTTGCTTTGTGACCCAAGATATGATCTATCCTGGAGAATGTTCCATGAGCACTTGAGAAAAATGTGTATTCTGTTGTTTTTGGGTGGAATGTCCTATAAATATCAATTAAGTCCATCTTGTTTAATGCATCATTTAAAGCTTGTGTTTCCTTATTTATTTTCATTTTGGATGATCTGTTCATTGGTGAAAGAGGGGTGCTAAAGTCCCCTACTATGATTGTGTTACTGTCAATGTCCCCTTTTATGGCTGTTAGCATTTGCCTTATGTATTGAGGTGCTCCTATGTTGGGTGCATAAATATGTACAATTGTTATATCTTCTTCTTGGATTGATCCCTTGATCATTATGTAGTGTCCTTCTTTATCTCCTGTAATAGTCTTTATTTTAAAGTCTTTTTTGTCTGATATGAGAATTGCTACTCTAGCTTTCTTTTGATTTCCATTTGCATGGAATATCTTATTCCATCCCCTCACTTTCCGTCTGTATGTGTCCCTAGGTCTGAAGTGGGTCTCTTGTAGACCACATATATACCGGTCGTGTTCTCGGAGCCATTCAGCCAGTCTATGTCTTTGGTTGGAGCATTTAATTCATTTACATTTAAGGTAATTATTGATATGTATGTTCTTATTACCATTTTCTTAATTGTTTTGGGTTTGTTATTGTAGGTCTTTTCCTTCTCTTGTGTTTCCTGCCTAGAGAAGTTCCTTTAGCATTTGTTGTAAAGCAGGTTTGGTGGTGCTGAATTCTCTTAGCTTTTGCTTGTCTGTAAAGGTTTTAATTTCTCTGTCGAATCTGAACGAGATCCTTGGTGGGTCGAGTAATCTTGGTTGTAGCTCTTCCCCTTTCATCACTTTAAATGTGTCCTGCCAGTCCCTTCTGGCTTGCAGAGTTTCTGCTGAAAGATCAGCTGTTAACCTTATGGGGATTCCCTTGTATGTTATTTGTTGTTTTTTCCCTTGCTGCTTTTAATAATTTTTCTTTGTATTTAATTTTTGATAGTTTGATTAATATATGTTTTGGAATGTTTCTCCTTGGGTTTATCTTGTATGGGACTCTCTGCACTTCCTGGTCTTGATTAATGATTTCCTTTCCCATATTAGGGAAGTTTTCAACTATAATCTCTTTAAATATTTTCTCAGTGTCTTTCTTTTTCTCTTTTACTTCTTGGACCCCTATATTCGAATGTTGGTGCATTTAATGTTGTCCCAGAGGTGTCTCAGATTGTCCTCAATTCTTTTCATTCTTTTTTCTTTTTTCTGCTCTGCAGTAGTTATTTCCACTATTTTATCTTCCAGGTCATTTATCCATTCTTCTGCCTCAGTTATTCTACTATTGTTTCCTTCTAGAGAATTTTTAATTCCATTTATTGTGCTGTTCATCATTGTTTGTTTGCTCTTTAGTTCTTCTAGGTCCTTGTTAAACGTTTCTTGTCTATTCTCCATTCCAGTTCCAAGATTTGGGATCATCTTTATTATCATTACTCTGAATTCTTTTTCAGGTAGACTGCCTATTTCCTCCACATTTGTTTGATCTGGTGGGTTTTTACCTTGCTCCTTCATCTGCTGTGTGTTTCTGTGTTTTCTCATTTGGCTTTGGGGACTGTGTTTGGGGTCTCCTTTTCGGAGGCTGCAGATTCATAGTTCCCGTTGTTTTTGGTATCTGCCCCCAGTGGCTAAGATTGGTTCAGTGGGTTGTTTAGGCTTTCTGATGGAGGGGACTGGTGCCTGTGTTCTGGTGGGTGTGTCTGGATCTTGTCTTTCTGGTGGACAGGTCAGCATCCGGTGGTGTGTTTTGGGGTGTCTGTGACCTTATTATGATTTTAGGCAGCCTCTCTGCTAATGAGTGGGCCTGCATTCCTGTCTTGCTAGTTGTTTGGCATGGGACGTCCAGCACTGGATCTTGCTGGTCTCTGAGTGGAGCTGGGTCTTAGCATTGAGAAGGGTACCTCTGGGAGAGCTTTTGCCGTTTGATATTACAAGGTGCCGGAGGTCTCTGGTAGACCAATATCCTGAATTCGGCTCTCCCGCCTCAGAGGCACAGGCTTGACACCCGGCTGGAGTACCAAGACCCTGTCAGCCACATGGCTGGGGGTGAGAGCAAGAGGTAACTTTGGTACATCTCAAAGACCACCAATGAGAATCACTGACCATTTTCTCTCCAGAAGTGAAGAAAACAAAATTCAGACTTCGGCTTGTCAGCCACTTTGGTAGCCAACCTCCAAGATGGCCCTAATTATCCCCTAATTATCTCCCAGTCTTCATGTACCTGTGTGGCTCCTCGCACTTGAAAAGGGTTGACTGTTTAACTAATAAGAAATTGCAGAAATGACAAAGTGCAGCTTCCAAAGTTATAAAAGACATTGCAGCTTCTGCTTTGGTTTCTGCTAGATCACTCATCCTGGGGTAAGCCAGCTGCCATGTCATGAGGACACTCAAGCAGCCCTAAGGAGAGATCCATGTGGCAAGGAACTGAGGCCTCTTACCTACAGCCACGTGAGTGAGTCATCTCAGAAGTCAAAAGATTTAATTTTATTTATTTTTGGTTGCGTTGGGTCTTCGTTGCTGCACAGGGTTTCTCTAGTTGTGTCAAGCAGGGGTTACTCATCGTTGTGGTGCGTGGGTTTCTCCTTGTGGTGGTTTCTCTTGTTGTGGAGTATGGGCACTAGGTGCATGGGCTCCAGTAGTTGTGTCATGCAGGCTCAATAGTTGTTGCTTGCAGGCTCTAGAGCACAGGCTCAGTAGTTGTGGCACACAGGCTTAGTTGCTCTGTGGCATGTGGGATCTTCCCAGACCAGGGATTGAACCACTGTTCCCTGCATTGGCAGGCAAATTCTTACCCACTGTGCCACCAGGGAAGTCCAGTGTGCTCTTTTTTAAACCTAGTCTGTTTTCATTATTTTCTATCTTAACGATTCTTTTTATTAAAGAAAAAAAAATAACACTCCTTTCTACCCCTCCTCTTTGAGGATTATATATGAAGAAGTATGTCTTATTCATTAACCTCAAAGTTTCACCTTACATTTAAGAAGTAATCACAATGTCAAGTATTTAATACCTTTCACTTCCACCTTGAAAAGCATGGATATTAAAGTGCTAATATAATTACCTTCCCTAGTCTATCTTTTTTACTTTTTGTTATGTATAAAAAACAACTAAAAACATGCATGGTTTGTAAGGAAATGACAAATTTCAGAAAATTCAGCATCTGAATACACTCTCTACATAGCTTCTAGATAAAGACACAGAAAATTGCCAGATACTCAGAGGTCCCCTGGTCCCATTCTAGTGACTCCCCTTAAGGTTTAATATTGTTCTGGTATCTAACAAAAAGATAACTTTACCTGTATTTTGTATTTTATATAAATGTTATGGCACAGTAAAATCACTTTTGGATTGGGCTTTTTTATTTTATGTTGTTTGTGAATATGCCTATATGGTTGCCTGTTGTTGTGATCATGCATTGCCACTGATGCATAGGATTCCATAGTGTAAATATTTAACTATTAATTAATTTATTCCAATGTGTATTACAATATGAGTGATTTTCAGTTTGTGTCTATTGAGAACAGCACTGGTATATAAATTCTAGAACTTGAGCTTTGGCAGTGTGTGTGTAAATTATTGTTCAGTATACATGTAGTAGTAAAATTTTCGAGTCATAGCTTTCTTGTGTTTATCTTTTTAGATATTTCTAAATATTTTCAAAACATTTGTATGATTTTTCATCCTCAGCAGCAATGAATGAGATTCAAGGATTATACACATTCTTGTCAAACTTGATAATACTTGTCATTTTCATTTGAACTTTCTGGTTGGTGAGTGATAATTCCAGGTATCACGTTTTTGCATTTAATTGACTACTAAGAAGCCAAGCATCTTTTGATATGTTTACTTAACATTCTGTACTCTCTTTTTTGAAATATCTTTTGGTATATTTTCCCCATTTTGCTATTCCATTATCTTCTTATTGAAGACTTCTTTTTTTTAACATCTGAAGACTTTTTATTTAAGAGTTTTTAATATATGCTTGATATGAGTTCTTCTCTCTTTGTGTCTCTCCTTCTCTTTCTTTAGATGAGTGTCAGTTTTTAATGTTAATAACATCTAATTTGTTATTTTCTTCTTTATTTATTTATTTAGTCTTATTTCTATTTATTTATGTAGTCTTCTTATCTGTAGCAGAACACATTATTTATTCTAAACCACAAATATGTTTTCGTTTCTTTAATAAATCTAATTATTAAGCTTTAAAATTAAGTTAACTTTCTAAACTAAATATGTTGTATCATAGTGAGTATTAATTTTTCTATGACAGCTGAAATGTTACATTTATTCAGAAAATGTTGTATTCAGTTTTCTTTTCATTTGCTCCTACTTCTCATTGATTCACAGTGGTAAACATCACTTCATCCATGGATCTGACTTTTCTCTGATTTCTCATGGTCATTCTCACTAATTCGTCTTGCCTCCTGAAATATTTAGCAATCCCATTATTCCACAGAAGCAAAAACCTTCCTTGGGCCTTTTTCCTCAGAAGATTGATTATTCCCACATTTTAAATGGGAGATTGCAATAAGTTAGGAGAAAATGCCACAAGGGTCTCTCATTTTTTTTTCACATCTTGTATCAGCCTCTGCTTGCACTCTCTGTTCAAAGATTTTTGTACAACACATTGATGGAAGATGCCAGTTGTTTCTCTCCTTGGGGAAAAGACAGATTAATTACCTGACAAATAAAATAAAGAGAGTGTCTTGCTCTGTTCAAATGCTGGACAGGATTGCTTGCATCCTAATTTAAATGTTTCAGGTGACTGAAGCTTAAGATTCCTAAGCTTTAATCCATACTTGCACCATGCACAGCACCCAACAGGAGTGCTTTACATAACCCCATGAGACACTTGTGTGCAAGTGGAACAGATAAAAATATAAAACTATTGCTGTCTTTTTGTGCCATAAAAATGATTTTTTGTCTCATTTAAAATATTTTTTTCTAAAATCCAAAAACGTGTCAGGCTAAAATATTGTTATTTCAAATATGGTAAAATCGAAGACCCTTCAAATTTCTTTCCAGTTTTGTTGATGATGGAATGTTGTCAGAGATATGACTTCATTAAACACAATAGGTAAGATTCCTTCATAGGCCTGATTGGGGAATATGAAAATAATCCCCAGAAAAATCTGGACATTTTCTAGTTCTCAAATATTGGTTAAGATGGTAGAAAGGGCCCTTCATTGTCCTATATGTTAATGCAGATCAATTGTGAGAGGTGGGAATAAAACAAGCAGCCTAAATATCCTTTATGTTTGTTGTACTACTAGTAGAAAGAGGAAGGGTCAACATGTCACCATGGTTGATATAGCAAATAAGCTGCTTGAAACTACACAGAAATGTATCTGCTTGTGTTTTCTGTGCAGTTACCCTCTCTTTTGGTGTGCCCTGATACCTCCCTCAACTTATGTACCAACTCCAGCAGCATTAAGCAGAAATCCAAAGAAATCTATTCTTTGGAATTATGAGGAAGGGAAGAGTCGAAAATTTTATAGCATACTCTGTACAAGGATACACGTCACCATTCTTATCTATGTCATGCCATTCATGGAGGGTCAGTAGGTTCAGGGGATTCTGGAAGCACCAAGTTCTGTGGGGTTAATCACAGCTGCGTTCATGGGCAGTAAAAGAGAAGGGCCTTATCTTGGTCACTTTCTCAATGCTAGTAGCTACAAAAAGAAGAGGACAGCAGACATCTTAGGGAGAAGAGCCAACATTAAATGAAATGTCCTAATTACTCTAGGCAACTTCTCATGATGGACTCACATAGCTCCTCAAATCCCTACATACTTGCACAAGGGATAGTGTAATATTACTGGAGTGTCTGACTGCAGATTAACATTATTTTTGTTGAAAAAAATAAAAATAGGTTCAAGTGATAGGGTCTGAAAAGGGTTCACAGTGCGAGGGAAGCTATTGTAACAATGTGGACAGAACTCTTTGGATGGATTCATCATGTTTTGTTTTGTTTTTTTGCTGCTTCAGAATCTGTAGTAGAGATTGGTGTGTTCCATGATGCATTCCCGTTTCTTATAAGTTTTACATGGAATACCCCATTAGGAAGAAGTGCACGTAAGGAAGATTAGTGAATCAAACTCCTCTGCCCTCTGTCAGCAGTGGGTGCAAAGGGATTTAGACCAAGTGCTTTCATCCTTTTATGTGCAAAGTTTTCACTATATGAATGATGTTTTGTTTGTTTGCAGGTCAGGAGCCTTGGTCTCAATATCCCTGTTTAAAGTGTTATCACGTGTCTGCCAGAAAGAATTGCTGATGATACTGGAAAAAATTGAGAGTTATCCTTAACAATTAAGGGTTTTGTAACAACATGGATGGACCTAGAGATTGTTATACTGAGTGAAGCAACTCAGACACACAAAGACAGATATCATATGATACTGCTTATATGAGGAATCTAAAAAAAAAAAGGTACAAATGAACTTATTTACACAACAGAAATAGAGTCATGGATATAGAAAACAAACTTATGGTTACCAGGGGATAAGTGGGGAAGGGATAAATTGGGAGATTGGGACTGACATATACACACTACTATATATAAAATAGATAAGTATTGATAAAGACCTGCTTTATAGCACAGGGAACTCTACTCAATGGTCTGTACTGGCATATACAGAAAAAGAATCTTAAAAAAAAACAAGGGTTTGGGGATTATATAATAAATATAAATGTACAAACCTTTAACATGAAAGGAAAAGTCAGTTAACTCTGTGGTCCCTGTTATGGTGTAAACAATTTGTACCTCTAATTTTAAAATTTTGAAACCTAGCTCCCATGTTGATGGTATTAGGAGGAGGAGTTTTTGGGAGGTGATTAGGTCATGAGGCCAGAGACCTCAAACATGGGCTTAGTGACCTAATAAATGTAGCACACAGAATATCTTATGCCCATTCCATGATTTCATTGCCGAGCGAGAAGACCCATATTATGAACCAGAAATTGGTCGCTCGCCACACACTAAGTCAGCTGGCAACTTGTTCTTTTTTTAAAAAATTAATTAGAAAATTAATTAATTAATTTTTGGGCTGTGTTGGGTCTTTGTTGCAGTGTGCGGGCTTCTCATTGGGTGGCTTCTCTTGTTGCGGAGCACAGGCTCTAGGCGTACGGGTTTCAGTGGTTGTGGCTCACGGGCTCAGTAGTTGTGGCCTGTGGGCTCTAGAGCACAGGCTCAGTATTTGTGGTGCGTGGGCTTAGTTGTTCCATGGCATGTGGGATCTCCCCGGACCATGGCTCGAACTCTTGTCCCCTTTATTGGTAGGCAGATTCTTAACCACTGCACCACCAGGGAAGCCCCTGGTAATTTGTTCTTGAACTTTTCAGCCTCAGCAATTATGAGAAAACAAAAATATTCTGTTGTTTATAAAATACCAAGTCTCTCATATTTTGTTTTAGCAGTCAAAGAGCTGGCTGAGGAGAAATATCTGTGAGCTTGAAGAAACATCAAGAGAAACCTTTAAATCTCAAAAGAAAAGAGAAAATGGGCAGGAAAGAAATCAACAGAACAGAGTAATCAATAATTGTGGAACAATGAAAAATGCTGCGACCTATACATAATGGGTATAGCAGGAGGAGAATAAAGATAACAAAGAACAGAAAATATTTTCTAAAAATGACTGAGAATCTCCCCAAATGAATGTCTGACACTAAATCCACAACATCCAAACTTAGAGGAACATCCGAATAGTAAAGAAAACTGACCAATATCTCTCAGGAACATCAGTGCAAAAATCCTCAACAAAATATTACCAAATCGAATCCAACAATATTTTGAGAGAATTTTATATCATGAATGAGAGGGAATAATCCCAGGTATGCAAGCCTGGTTCAACATTCTAAAATCAAATAATTATAGCCATCATATCAACACCCTAAAGACAATCATTAGCATATCAATAGATTCAGAAGCCCTTTGAAAAAATCTAACACCCATTCTTCATAAAAACTCTCAGTTAAAGAAATAGACTGGAGCTTTCTCAAGTTGATAACAAAGATTTACAGGAAACTTTTATCTTACATCATGATTAATGGTCAAAAACATGAAGCTTTTCCACTAAGTTCAGGTAAAAGCAAGGATGTCCTCTTTCATGGCTCCTTTTCCATATTTTACTTCAAGTCCTTGCTAATGCAATAAGGCACAAAAATAAATAAAACAAATACAGATTGGGTAGAAAAAAATGAAAGCAACCTAAATAAAATGTGGACCAATATACTTTATGGACACCTCACCAAAGAAAATAGACACTATGCATATAAGTATACAGAAGAATAATCCAGATTACATGCTGCCATGAAAAAGCAAATTAAAAATACAATTACATACCACCATGTAACACTTAGAATGGCTAAAATGTGAACAATGACAAGAACAAATTCTGTAGGAGATGTGGAACAATAGGAAATGTCATTTGTTATTGGTGGAAATGAAAAATAATACAGCTACTTTGGTAGTCTGATTGACACTTGCTATAATATTGAACATTCCCTTACTGTACAATCCGGCAAGTGTTCTCATGGATATTTACTGAAAGTAGTTTAAAACATACTTCCAGACGAAAACCTGCATATGGATATTTATAGCACCTAATTCAATATTGCCAAAATGTGAATGAAACTAAGGTGTCCTCCAGTAGGTGAATGAAATGATATAGTATTAATATATTCTGGGAATGGGATAATATTGAGCACTAAAAAAGTAAACTATCAAGCCATAAAAATAGATGGGGATTCTTATTTTCTTTTGAAATATAGGTGATTTTCTTTATCTTGTAATTTAAATTTTATTGGAGTATAGTTGATTTACAATGTTGTGTTCATTTCAGCTGCACAGCAAGTGATTCAGTTACACATATGCATATATTCATTCTTTTTCAGATTCTTTTCTGATAAAGGTATTCTCAGAATATTGAGTAGAGTTCCCTGTGCTATACAGTAGGTCCTTGTTGCTTATCTATGTTATATATAGTAGTATTCGTATGTTTACCCCAAGTTCCTGATTTATCCCTACCCCCCACCTTTCCCCTTTGGTAACCATAAGTTTGTTTTCCAAGTCTGTGAGTCTGCCTCTGTTTTGCAAGTTAGTTCATTTGTATCAATTTCTAGGTTCCACCTAGAAGTGATATCATACAATATTTGTCTTACTCTGTCTGACTTACTTCACTTAGTACAATCATCTCTAGGTCCATCCAAGTGACTGCAATTGGCATTATTTTCTTCTATTTTATGGCTGAGTCATATTCCATTGTATATATGTATCACATATTCTTTACCTATATTCATATGTTGATGGACATTTTGGTTGCTTCCATGTCTTCGCTATTGTAAAGAGTGTTGCAGTGAACATTGGGGAAGATGTGTCTTTTCGATTTATGCTTTCCTCCAGATATGCGCACAGGAGTGAACTTGCTGGATCATCTGGTAGCTCTATTTTATTTTATTTCATTTCATTTCATTTCAATTTCAATTTTTTTGGAGAAGAGTTGATTTACAATGTTGTGTTACTTTCTGCTGTGCAGCACAGTGAAGCAGTTATACATATATCCAATCCTTTTTGGATTCCTTTCCCATACAGGTCATTACAGAGTATTGAGTAGAGTTCCCTGTGCTATACAGTAAGCCCTTATTTGTTTTCTCTTTTATATATAGTGGTGTGTATATGTCAATCCCAATTTCCAGTTTATCCCTGCCGCCTCCCCTCACTCTGGTAACCTCCATTCTGTGCTCCATAGTGGCTATTACCAATTGACATTGCCACTGATAGCGTAGTATTGGTGGCACAGTGGTTAAGAATCTGCCTGCCATTTCAGGGGTCACAGGTTCGAGCCCTGGCCCGGGAAGACCTCACATGTCACAGAACAAGTAAGCCCGTGCACCACAACTACTGAGTCTGCACTCTAGAGCCCACGAGCCACAACTACTGAAGCCTGTGTGCCTAGAGCCTGTGCTCCACAAGAGAAGCCACCGAAAAGAGAAGGCTTTGTACCACAACGATGAGTAGCCCCCGCTTGCTGCAGCTAGAGAAAAGCCACATGCAGCAATGAAGACCCAATGCAGATTAAAAAAAATAATAATAAGTAGTAGGTTTCTCTTTTTCCCACACCATCTGAAGCATTTCGTGTTTGTAGACATTGTGATGATGGCTATTCTGAGTGGTTCCAGGTGATACTTCTTTGTACATCTGATTTGCATTTGTCTAACATAAAGCAATGGTGAGCATCTTCATATGTGCTTTTCTTTTTGAACAGTGTGAGTAAAATTTACCCCTTGAAAAAGGGTTATTGAAAGGTTGCCTTGTTTTGAAGTCTATTTCGATTACCTACCCTAAGACATTTTTTGAGGGCTGTTGTCATTTACAGCTCCCCAGGCATTTTGAATATGAAGTGCCTATAAGGTCCAGTTTTTAGAGTTGTTGTTATGGGAAACAGAAGGCGGCAGGATTTCTACTGTCCCTGTCTGGTTGCTGACACAACCTTAGATGTAGGGAAAGTCCTATTCCTGGGTTTTAAATTAGAGTGGAATGTGCCTGACCAAACATGTAAGGGCTTCTGTCCCATTCCTTCTTCCCCCTTACCCTTCATCCCCCGAACAAATACAAACCCCTGCAAAATCACCTGTTGAGGGTGCTGTCTTGCAGAGTGGGATGACCCTAACGAAGAAGTCTGGAGGTCGGAACCCAAACACCAGGATATGTTGAGACCAGGTGATTTTCCAAGTGTCATCCAGCCCAGAGAGTCCACCATCCTTTGGGTGTCAGAGGGTTGATTTAGTAGTATGAGGGCACACTTAGATCTGGAGATTGTGATCCCATGCAGAGGGGACCAGGTACTACATGTTCAAGGGGGGTGAATTAGCTGGCATATCCTCCCGAGGTCCTCAGGCCCACAACAGTCCAGTCTTGGGACCAAATTGGGTCTGTGTCCAGGGATGTGACACTAGCACGTTCACCGCGACTAAACGAATTTAGTGATCATTTTTCATTTCTGTAATTTAATTTTAAATTTATAATGGAGTATAGTTGATTTACCATATTGTGTTCATTTTTGACATACACCAACATGATGCATTTATACAGAGATGACTATATATTCTTTTTAGAATTATTTTCCCATTGAGGTTACTAAAGGGTGTTGAGAAGAGTTCCAAGTGCTCTACAGCGGGTCCATGTTGATTACAAGTTTTCTCTCTGTAAATATGTATATACTAACTCCAACCTCATGATTTATGCCTCCAACACACCTTTCCAGTTTGGTAACCATAAGTTTGTGTTCTAAGTCTGGGACTCTGTTTCTGTGTTGTAAGATAGTACCTTTCTATCAATTTTTAGATTCCCCTGATAAGTAATATCATATGATATTTTTCATTGTCTGATTTATGACACTTAGTATGAATGTATCTAGGTCCTTCCGAGTGGCTGCAAATGGCCTTATTTCATTCATTTCATGGCTGAGTAATATTCCATTGTACATATCTACCATAATTTCTTTATCCATTCTTCCTTCCAAGGACTTTTAGGTAGCTTCCAAGTAGAGGCTCTTGTAAACAGGGCTGCATAAATTTTGGAATGCCTGGGTCCTGTCAATTTACGTTTTTTCCAAGATACAGGCCCAGGAGTGGTATCGCCATATGCTCTGAAGCTCTGGTTTTTAGATTTTTAAGGAATCACCACCCACTTCTCCAGAGTGGCTGTTAGCAATTTACATTCCCACCATCAGCTTGTCAGGGTTCCCTTTTCTGCACACCCTGTCCTGCATTTCAGGTTTTACACTTTGTGAGGTTGGCCATTCTGACTGGTGCGAAGTGATATCTCTTTGTAGTATTAATTTACATTGCCCACCTGTTCTGTTGGTCAAAAATGGAGTAAGAGTTTTTCCTGAATATATTAAGGAATAACGCATACGGCCTTTTTGGCAAACTGCATCATTGGCGATGTTCAGCAGCTTTGCATGTGCTTTAATGGCGAGTGCAAACTACCTCTTGAAATTCCTTTCCTGCAATTCTGCCTTGCTTACAAGGCCTTTAGGAATACTTGGCTGAAGAAATGGCTCCATTAGAGGTGTCAATTACAACCCTGCATGTTTGTGAATTGCAGTGCCCCTGAGCACCGGTTTTCAACTTGTTGTTTAGGGAAGCAGACACAAAGGGGCTGGATTTCTACAGACCCATTCCGGTTACTGGGGCACCTGAAGGCTAGGGAAATTCTTCTTCCAGATTAGGAAACTAGAGTGGCATATGCCTGTCCAAACATCTAAGGCTCGTGTCTCATTCCATCCCCCCATTCCCCTTCTTCACCGGAAAATTCCAAGCCGTGAAAAACTGGCTGTTGAGTGTGCTGCCTTCCCAAAGTGGGGAGACTCTAAGGAAAGGAGCTGGGGAACCCGAATACCAGGAGAAGTGGAGATGGGGTGACTTTTCCAAACTCTTCCCGATCAGACGGTGTACCATCCTCTGGATGTCCCATGAATGTTTTAGCTGTAGGAAGGGTCCCCTGCATCTGGAGATATGGGACCCATGGAATGGGGGCCAGGCAGTATTACTCTAAAAGTGTTGCATTTGCTGTCCCATCCTCACGAAGCCTCTTAGACCAACGAGTGTAGAGCCTTAGGTCCCATCCAGCTCTGTGTCTAGATGTGGTCAGTCCAGGTTGCATCACAGCCCTTGAACAAATTTTGTAAGAATTTCTCTCTCTCTCACTGTCTTTTTTTTTGTTCTTGTTATTTAATTTTATAATGGGGTATAGCTGATTTTCAATACTGTGTTTCTTCCTACTCTGCATCTATCCACTTGATTCACTTAAAGAGAGACATCAATAAATTGTTTTACAGATTCTTACCAGTCTTATATATCCTTTTCCGGTGACAACAGTGTGCTGAGTCCAGCTCGTTGAGCTATACAGTAGGTCCTGTCGAATACCTATTTTGTTTATGGAACTGTATCTATGCTAATTTCAACCTCCTGGTTTATGCATCACCCCACCCCACCTTTCTTCTTTAGCAGCCATAAGTGTGTTTTCTAAATGTGTGACTGTTTCTGTTTTGTAATTGAGTTCATGTGTAGCCATTTTTAGATACTATCTATAAGTGATACCTTATGGTAAGTCTCCTTTTATGTCTGACTTAGGTCACTTAGAATGATCATACCTCAGTCTCCACGAGTTGCTGCAATTGGCCTTATTTCATTGATTTAATTGCAGAGTAATGTTCCATTGTACAGAAGTACCACATCTTCGTTATCCATTTATTGCTTCCAAGGACATGTAAGTTGTACCCAAATCGAGGCATTTCTAAACAGAGCAGCACTAAACGTATGGGGTGCCTGTGTCCTGTCGATTTTTGGTTTTCCCAAGATATGCGGCAAAGAGTGGAAGAGATGTATGCTCTGTAGCTCTGTATTTTAGACGTTTTAGGGAACACCATAGACTTCTCCAGAGTGGCCGTTGGCTATTTACATCCCCGTCATCAGTGAAACAAAGCTCCCTCTTCTCCATGGCCTGTCCAGCATTTTTGCTGTCTACACTTTTCCAGGATGGCCTTTTGATGAATGCGAAGTGATACTTCTTTGTAGTATGGATTTGCATTGCCCGCTTGTTTGATTGGCCAAAAAGGGCGTATGCGTTTTTTTCTGAATATATTTATTTTTATAATGGGGTTTAGCTGATTTTCACTGCTGTGTTTATGCCACTTTACACCCACTTGATTCATTTACAGAGAGAAGTCAATACATAGGTTTTAAGATTCTTACTAGTCAGATATATTCTTGTGCGATGAATAGGGGGAGTTGAGTCCAGTTCACTGAGCAAGGAGTAGGTCTTGTCTATTACACATTTGGTTTATGGAACGGTATCTGTGCTAATTTCAAACCCTTGTTTTATGCATCACCCCACCTCACCTTTCCCGTTAAGCAGCCATAGTGTGTTTTCTAAATGTGTGACTCTCTTCTGTTTTGTAATACAGTTAATGTGTAGCGATTTTTACATGCCCTCTATAAGTGATATCTTATGATGTGTCTTTTTCTGTGTGACTTATTTCACTTAGAATCATCGTACTTAAATCCACTCATCATGCTGCTACTAGCCTTATGACATTGATTTCATGGCTGAGTGATATTCCATTGTACATAAGTAGCACAACTTGTTTATTACATTTTTCTCTTTCCTGGGATATTTAAGGTGTACCGAAGTGGAGGTTCTTGTAAACAAAGCAGCCCTAAACTTTGGGGTGCCTGTGTCTTGTTGATATTTAGCTTTCCCTATTTATACGCCCATGAGTGGAAGTGCCCTATGCTCTCTAGCTGTGTTTTTTAGATGTTTTGGGAAACACCATACACTTCTCCAGAGTGGCCGTTGGCAATTAACATCCCGCCCATCAGCGTAACAAGGCTCCCATTTCTCCCTGGCCTGTCCTGCATTTCTCGTTTTTACACTTTTTTAGGATGGCCATTTTGACCGCTGGGAAGTGAGACTTCTTTGTAGCGCTGATTTGCATTTCCTGCTTGCTTGGTTGGCCCAAAAGCACGTATGCGTTTTTTTCTGAATATATTCGGGAAAAAACGCATACGCCCTTTTTGGCTAAGGGCATCATTGTCAACGTTTTGCCGCTTTTCATGTGCTTTTAAAGCGATTCGAATCTACCTCCTGAAATCTGTTTCCTGCAATTCTGCCTTACTTTCAAATCCTCTTCGTTGCCTTCCTTCAATATATTTTTGGATGATAGTTATCATTTATAACTCTGCAGGTTTGTGAATTACAGTGCCCCTGAGCTCCATTTTTCAACTCGCTTTTTTGGGAGCTGGCTGCAAAACCACAGGATTGCTTCAGGCCCTATTCTTGTTCTGGGGGCAGACTGAGCCTGTGGTTAATTCTTCTTCCTGATGGCAAATTAGAGTGACCTGTGCCTGTCCGAAGAGCTAGAGCTAGTCTCTCATTGGTTGTCCCTCTTCCCATTCATCCTCAGGACAAATTGCAAACTGTACGAAAGAGGAGGTTAAAGGTGCTGATTCTCCAAGTGGGGAGATTGTTAGGAAAGCGGCTGGAATGGCGAACCCGAGCACCAGGAGATGAGAAATGAGGTGCGTTTTAGAAACCTTTCCCGATCACACGGTGTCCCATCCTCTGGGTTTCCCATGCATGTTTTCGCTGTAGAAAGATTCCCTTGAACCTGGAGATTTGGGACCCATGGAATGGGTCCCACGCAGTATTACTTTAAAGGGTCTGCATTTGCTCACCCAACCTCACCAAACCTCGCAGCCCCAAGAGTGTCCAGCCTTATGTCTCATTCAGTTGAGGGTCTAGATATGGTCAATCCAGGTTGCATCACAGTCCCTGAAAGAATTTTGTAAGAATTTCTCTGACTTTCACTGTCTTTGTATTTTTTTTGTAATTTATTTTTATAATGGGGATTAGCTGATTTTCACTGCTGTGTTTATGGCACTTTACACCCACTTGATTCACTTACAGAGAGATATCAATACATAAGGTTTCAGATGCTTACTAGTCAGATATATACTTGTGCAGTGAATAGGGGGTGTTGAGTCCAGTTCACTGAGCAAGGAGTAGGTCTTGTCTATTACGTATTGGGTTTATGGAACGGTATCTGAGCTAATTTCAAACCCTTGTTTTATGCATCACCCCACCTACCTTTCCCGTTAAGCAGCCATAGTATGTTTTCTAAATGTGTGATTCTGTTCTGTTTTGTGATTCAGTCCATGAGTAGCGATTTTTACATTCCCTCTATAAGTGATATCTTATGATAATTGTCTTTTTCTGTGTGACTTATTTCACTTAGACTCATCGTACCTAAATCCACTGATCATGCTGCTGCTAGCCTTATGACATTGATTTCATGGCTGAGTGACATTCCATTGTACATAAGTACCACAACTTCTTTATCCATTTTTCTCTTTCCTGGGATATTTAAAGTGTACCGAAGTGGAGGTTCTTGTAAACAGAGCAGCCGTAAACATTGTGGTGCCTGTGTCTTGTTGATTTTTAGCTTTCCCTATTTATACGCCCATGAGTGGAAGTGCCCTATGCTCTCTAGCTGTGTTTTTCAGATGTTTTGGGAAACACCATACACTTCTCCAGAGTGGCCGTTGGCAATTTACATCCCGCCCATCAGCGTAACAAGGCTCCCATTTCGCCCTGGCCTGTCCTGCACTTCTGGGTTTTACACTTTTTTAGGATGGCCCTTTTGACCGCTGGGAAGTGAGACTTCTTTGTAGTGCTGATTTCCATTTCCCGCTTGCTTGGTTGGCCAAAAAGGGCGTATGCGTTTTTTCCTGAATATATTCAGGAAAAAACGCATACGCCCTTTTTGGCCAAGTGCATCATTGTGAACGTTTTGCCGCTTTTCAGGTGCTTTAAAGGCGATTCGAATCTACCTCCTGAAATCTGTTTCCTGCAATTCTGCCTTACTTTCAAATCCTCTTCGTTTCCTTCCCTCAATATATTTTTGGACGATAGTTATCATTTATAACTCTGCAGGTTTGTGAATTGCAGTGCCCCTGAGCTCCATTATTCAACTCGCTTTTGGCGAACTGGCTGCAAAAACGGAGGATTGCTTCAGGCCCTATTTTGGTTCCGTGGAGCAGGCTGAGCCTGTGGTTAATTCTTCTTCCTGATGGGAAATTAGAATGACAAGTGCCTGTCCGAAGAGCTAGAGCTAGTCTCTCATTGGTTGCCCCTCTTCCCATTCATCCTCAGGACAAATTGCAACCTGTACGAAACAGGAGCTTAAAGGTGCTGATTCTCCAACTGGGGAGATTGTTAGGAAAGCAGCTGGAATGGCGAACCCGAGCACCAGGAGATAAGAAATGAGGTGCTTTTTAGAAAGCTTTCCCGATCACATGGTGTACCATTCTCTGGGTTTCCTATGCATGTTTTCGATGTAGGAAGATTCCCTTGAACCCGGAGATTTGGGACGCATGGAATGGGTACCACGCAGTATTACTTTAAAGGGTCTGCATTTGCTCACCCAACCTCACCAAACCTCGCAGCCCCAAGAGTGTCCAGCCTTATGTCTCATTCAGCTGTGAACCTCGATATGGTCAATCCAGTTTGCATCACAGCCCCTGAAAGAATTTTGTAAGAATTTCTCTCTCTTTCACTGTCGTTGTTTCTTTCTTTGTAATTTATTTTTATAATGGGGATTAGCTGATTTTCACTGCTATGTTTATGGCACTTTACACCCACTGGATTCACTTACAGAGAGATATCAATATATAGGTTTTCAGATGCTTACTAGTCAGATATATTCTTGTGTGGTGAATATGGGGTGGTGAGTCCAGTTCACTGAGCAAGGAGTAGGTCTTGTCTATTACACATTTGGTTTATGGAACGGTATCTGTGCTAATCTCAAACCCTTGCTTTATGCATCACCCCACCTCACCTTTCCCGTTAAGCAGCCATAGTGTGTTTTCTAATTGTGTGACTCTGTTCTGTTTTGTAACTCAGTTCATGAGTAGCGATTTTTACATTCCCTCTATAAGTGATATCTTATGATAAGTGTCTTTTTCTGTGTGACTTATTTCACTTAGAATCATCGTACCTAAATCCACTGATCATGCTGCTGCTAGCCTTATGACATTGATTTCATGGCTGAGTGATATTCCATTGTACATAAGTACCTCAACTTCTTTATCCATTTTTCTCTTTCCTGGGATATTTAAGTTGTACCGAAGTGGAGGTTCTTGTAAACAGAGCAGCCGTAAACATTGTGGTGCCTGTGTCTTGTTGATTTTTAGCTTTCCCTATTTATACGCCCATGAGTGGAAGTGCCCTATGCTCTCTAGCTGTGTTTTGTAGATGTTTTGGGAAACACCATACACTTCTCCAGAGTGACCGTTGGCAATTTACATCCCGCCCATCAGCGTAACAAGGCTCCTATTTCTCCCTCGCCTGTCCTGCACTTCTGGGTTTTACACTTTTTTAAGATGGCCCTTTTGACCGCTGGGAAGTGAGACTTCTTTGTAGGGCTGATTTGCATTTCCCGCTTGCTTCCTTGGCCAAAAGGGCCTTTGCGTTTTTTCCTGAATATGTTCAGGAAAAAACGCATACGCCCTTTTTGGCCAAGTGCATCATTGTCAACGTTTTGCCGCTTTTCATGTGCTTTAAAGGACATTCGAATCTACCTCCTGAAATCTGTTTCCTGCAATTCTGCCTTACTTTCAGATCCTCTTTGTTGCCTTCCCTCAATATATTTTTGTACGATAGTTATCATTTGTAACTCTGCAGGTTTGTGCATTGTAGTGTCACTGAGCTTCATTTTTCAACTCGCTTTTTTGGGAGCTGGCTGCAAAACCGCAGGATTGCTTCAGGCCCTATTCTGGTTCGGGGAAGCAGGCTGAGCCTATGGTTAATTCTTCTTCCTGATGAGAAATTAGAGTGAGCAGTGCCTGTCCGAATAGCTAGAGCTAGTCTCTCATTGGTTCCCCCTCTTCCCATTCATCCTCAGGACAAATTGCAACCTGTAGGAAACAGGAACTTAAAGGTGGTGATACTCCAAGTGCGGAGATTGTTAGGAAAGTGGCTGGAATGGCGAACCAGAGCACCAGGAGATGAGAAATGAGGTGCGTTTTAGAAACCTTTCCCGATCACACGGTGTACCATCCTCTGGGTTTCCTATACATGTTTTTGCTGCAAGAAGATTCCCTTGAACCTGGAGATTTTGGGCCCATGGAATGATTACCACGCAGTATTACTTTAACGGGTCTGCATTTGCGCACCCAACCTCACCAAACCTCGCAACCCGACGAGTGTCCAGCCTTATGTCTCATTCAGCTGTGGGTCTAGATATGGTCAATCCAGGTTGCATCACAGCCCCCGAACGAATTTTGTAAGTATGTCTCTCTCTTTCACTGTCTTTATTTTTTTGGAATTTATTTTTATAATGGGGTTTATCTGATTTTCAATGCTGTGTTTATGCTGCTTTACACCCACTTGCTTCTCTTACTTAGAGATTTCAGTACATAGGTTTTAAGATTCTTACTAGTCAGATATATTCTTGTGCAGTGAATAGAGGGTGTTGAGTCCAGTTCATTGAGCAAGGAATAGGTCTTCTCTATCACATATTTGGTTTATGGAACGGTATCTGTGCTAATTTCATACCCTTGTTTTATGCATCACCCCACCTCAGCTTTCCCATTAAGCAGCCCTAGTGTGTTTTCTAAATGTGTGAGTTTGTTCCGTTTTGTAATTCAGTTTATCTGTAGCGATTTTTACATTTCCTCTATAAGTGATATCTTTTGAAAGGTGTTTTTTTCCTTTTGACTTATTTCACTTAGAATCTTCGTGCCTAAATCCACTCATCACGCTGCTACTAGCCTTATGACATTGATTTCATGGCTGAGTGATATTCCATTGTACATAAGTACCGCAACTTCTATATCCATTTTTCTCTTTCCTGGGATATCTAAGGTGTACCGAAGTGGAGGTTCTTGTAAGCAGAGCAGCCCTATACTTTGGGGTGCCTGTGTCTTGTTGATTTTTAGTTTTCCCAATTTATACGCCCATGAGTGGAAGTGCCATATGCTCTCTAGCTGTGTTTTTTAGATCTTTTAGGAAAGCCCATACTCTTCTCCAGAGTGGCCGTTGGCAATTTCCAACCCACCCATCAGCCTAACAAGGCTCCCTTTTCTACTTGGCCTGTCCTGCATTTCTGGTTTTTACACTTTTTTAGGATGGCCCTTCTGACCGTTGTGAAGTGAGACTTCTTTGTAGTGCTGATTTGCATTTCCTGCTTGCTTGAGTGGCCTAAAAGGGCCAGGAGGGAGAAGGGAAGGAGTTTCAAGGAGAAGGACAGAGAGCAGGAGAAGGAGGGGGTGAGGGAGAGAGAGGGGGGAGTGGGATAGAGGGATAGAGGGAAGGAGGGAAAGACAAAGATATCTCTCCCTCACTCCCTCTATCCGTCTCTCCCTCCCTCTATCCCTCTCCCTCGCTCCCTCTCCTCCCTCTCCCTGTCCCTCCAGCTCTCCCTCTCCCTCCGTCTCTCCATCTCCCTTACTCCCTCCCAGAGATGGAGAGATGTAGGGACAGGCAGAGACAAGGGAGAGGGAGAGAGGGAGAGAGAGAGGGGAGAGAATTAGAGAGGGAGAGAGAGAGAGGTCTCTTCCTTCCTCTCTTTCCCTCTCTCCTCCTTCTCTCCCTCTCTGCCTCTTCCCTCTCCCTCTCCCTCTCTCCCCCCTCCCTCTCCCCGTCTCTCTGGTCTCTGCCTCTCCCTCCATCTCTCCCTCTCTGGGAGCGAGTGAGGGAGCGGGAGAGACGGAGGGAGAGGGAGAGACAGAGGGAGAGGGAGAGACAGAGGGAGGGAGAGGGAGAGGGAGGGAGAGAGGAAGGGAAAATGCGAGGGAGGGAGAGGGAAGGAGGGCAAGACATCTCTCCCTCTCCCTCTCCTTCCACCTGCCTCTCTCCCTCTCCCTCCCTTCCTCTTCCTTTCCTAGAGGGAGGGAGGGAGAGGGAGAGACAGAGGAAGAGGAGAGGGAGGGAGCAAAGGAGAGGGGGAGTCGGAGAAGGAGGTAGGGAGAGGGAGAAGGACAGAGGGTGCCTGCTTCCCTCTCTGTCTCCCTCCCTCCCTCCCTCTCCGTGTCCCTCTCTCCCCTCCTCTCCCTCTCCCTCTGTCTCTCCTTCTCTGGGAGGGAGAGAGGGAGAGGAAGAGGGAGGGAGAGTGAGAAGGAGGGAAAGTGATGGAGGGAGGGAGAGGGAGAGAGGGAGGGAGAGAGGGATAGAGGGACGGAGGGAGAGATGTCTTTCCCTCCGTCCCTCTATCACTCTCTCCCTCTACCCCCCTTTCTCTCCCTCTCCCCCTCCCTCTCCTGCTCTCTGTCCCTCTCCCTCCACCTCCTTCCCTCTCCAGAGAGGGAAGGAGGTGGAGGGAGAGGGAGAAGGAGGGAGGGAGGGAGAGGGAAAGAGGTAGAGGCAGAGCGGAACAGGGAAACAAGGACAGGGAAACAGGCACAGGGAGAGGGAGGGAGAGAGGGAGAGAGGAGAGGGAAGAGGGAGATGAAAGAAGGAGAGGAAAGAGGTAGAGGGAGAGAGGGAGAGGGAAGAGGGAAAGGGAGAGGGAGCGAGGGAGGGGAAAGAGAGAGAGGGAGAGGGAGAGAGGGAGGGAGAGAGGGAGAGACAGATGGAGAGAAAGAGAGGGAGAGGGAAAGAGGGAGAGGGAAGAGGGAGAGGGAAGAGGGAAAGGGAGAGGGAGCGAGGGAGGGGAAAGAGAGAGAGGGAGAGGGAGAGAGGGAGGGAGAGAGGGAGAGACAGATGGAGAGAAAGAGAGGGAAAGAGGGAGAGGGAGAGTGGAACAGGGAAAGAGGGAGAGGGAGAGAGGGAGGGATAGAGGGAGGAGAGGAAGCAGGGAGAAAAGAGAGAAAGAACACACCATCTACACTTCTGTCAAATGACACCGGGGATCCTTACACAACCAGGAGAAAATAACACAGGGAGGCTCTTTCTCAGCTGGAACTGGAACTGCAGACGGGGCCAAACACCACCAGGCTGGCCACAAATGTCCAGCCGCTGCTCCAGCCCCGTCAGCTGTGAGTCCGGTCACCAGGGCTCTGAGTGTCTGCTCCAGGGAGCTGGGGTTCACCCTCTCACCCGGGAGGCTGGGCCAAGACAGCAGGGCCCCGGGCTGGAACATAGGTGGGAAAGCATCCCCACAGGATAGCTTGTGTAAGCAGATTCAGCTGCCAGATTCTAGAGGCCCGGGACCACCCTGTGGCTCGTGAAACCCAGGAGCCACGAGGGTCTTGCATCGTGATTCCTGTCCATTGGACTGTAAAGTTTATGTAGGGAATCTTGGAAACAGTGGTAACAAGGCTGAATTGGAACGAGCTTTAGGCTATTATGGACCACTCTGAAGTGTGTGGGGTGCTAAAAACCCTCCTGGCTTCGCTCTTGTTGAATGTGAAGATCCCCGAGATGCAGCTGATGCTGTCCGAGAACTAGATGGGAGAACACTATGTGGCTGCCGAGTAAGAGTGGACCTGTCGAATGGGGAAAAGAGAAGTCGAAATCGTGACGCCTCCTTCTTGGGGTCGTCGCCCTCGAGATGATTATCGGAGGAGGAGTCCTCCACCTCCCACACATCTCCAAGATGGAGAGCCTTCTCCGTCAGCCAGAGCAGGTCCCTTTCTAGATATAGGAGAAGAGAGAGATCCCTGTCCCAAGAGAGAAATCACAAGCCATCCCGATCTTTCTCTAGGTCTCCTAGCCGATCTAGGTCAAATGAAAGGGAAATGGAAGACCACTTTGCAAGAAGAGTGGTGTACAGGCAATAACTTCATTTGGCAGGAGTATGTACAGAATATTCAAGTTTTGTTTGAGACTTCCGAAGCTTGGTGCACTTTTTAAATGTTTTAGTTGTTCACACTTGTTTGTCTCTTGGGACAGTGACACATAAAGGTGTCATTCTCTATGGTTTGAAATGGATCCTATGAGGCATGTAATATGAAGAATTGTTACCTTACAATGTTCCCTTAAGCAAAATTGAATTTGCTTTGAATTTTTGGTCTTGCCTAGACTGATAATGAAACTCTAACTCCTGCCCACCTAAAGTGTGATGTTTACTATTATGGAAACAACACTGGCAAACATTGAAAAGACTTTCTGTAGCTGGGATATGGTATGCAGCTGTAGTTAAGCAAGCAGTCTTTAAAAGGTGCTGTGAACCCAAGCCAGCAGGTAAAAATGAAAGCCGCACCCTTACCCTAGATTAGAGGTTTAAAAATTCCACTAGTCTTCACACTGGACAAGAGGTTGTCCAGGGAGTTTAAAATCTAAGAAGTTTAAAGGAAGTTAGTTTACCTTTGAGTTAGGTCATACGTCCCCTCTGTGTTTGCTGTACATGAATACATAGCTCTTTGTAATATTCTTTGGAAATTTGAGATTATCAAGATACCAATGTCCTGCCAGATTAAGAGTATATTGTAGAGCTGAACTTTGAGTTACTGTGCAATTTTTTTTTTTCATGCTGTCATTTGTAATATGTTTTGTGAGAATCCTTGGGATTAAAGTTTTGGTTGCAAAAGAAAAAAAGAAAAGAAAAGAATCCGCCTGCCAATGCAGGGGACACAGGTTCAAGCCCTGGTCCGGGAAGATCCCAGGTGCTGCAGATCAACTAAGCCCGTGGGCCACAACTACTGAGCCTGCACTCTAGATCCTGGGAGCCAGAACTACTGAGCCCCCGTGCCACAACTACAGAAGCCCACACGCAACGACGACCCAACGCAGCAAGAAAAAAAAGACGATACTGGCCAGGTGATCAAGGGTAAAATCGTTTGTCATAAGTCCCGTTGATGGTGTGTATCCTTGATGTGACCTGAGGAAAATGGCATTTTTATCTCTGTCTGGGTCTTCCGCCCCAAACCCCATAACTCCAGACCAACCATAAGAAAACATCCGAAAACAAACAGACAAACAAATTGAGGGACAAAATACCTGACCAGTCCTCCTCAAAACTTTCAAGGTATCAAAACCCAGCGACGTCTGAGAAATGTCACAGCCCAGAGGAGACTGGGACAGAAAAAGGATGTTAGGGGAACACTAGGGAAATGCTAATAAAGTTTGGACTTTAGTTAATAACAATGTATCCATCTTGGTTCCTTAGTTGGATAAACATGTCGTACTAAGGTACTAACGAGTTGGAAATAGGGGTACTGGGTCAGGGTCCACGGCACTCTGTACACTCTGTACAGATCTTTGCAACTTTTTTGTAACTCTAAGCTCTAAAATTAAGCGAGTACTGAACAGAGCTAAGAATGTTATTTCCCTGATTTGAACATGCCTGAGTTTCTTTTCATGGTCACATTTTTGCTATCTGGATGTGTCTTGGCATCAGTAGCAAAGGAGAGTTGCCAGCCCCTGGGAAGATGTGGGTGGTTTGCAGGTGGCTTGCTCTGGAGCTGAAGACCACGGTGGGAAGTCTGCAGCCTCGGGCTGCACTTAGAACCATGGGAGGGGATGGGCCAGCTCAGTTAAGGATGGAACCTATAAATAAAACTTTTTTCTTTTCCGTTATGGCTTATCACAGGATACTGAATATAGTTCCCTGTGCTAGACAGTAGGACGTTGTAGTTTATCCATCCTATATTTAATAGTTTGCATCTGCTAACCCCAAACTCCCAATCCAACCCTCCCTCACTGTTTCTCCCCCTTGGCAACCACAAGTCTGTTCTCTATGTCTGTGAGTCTGTTTTTGTTTTGTGGACGAGTTCATTTGTGTCGTATTTTAGATTTCACATATAAGTGAGATCATATGATATTTGTCTTTCTCTTCTGACTTACTTCACTTAGTATGATCATCTCTAGGTCCATCCACGTTGCTGCAAATAGCATTATTTCATTCTTTTTATGGCTGAATAATATTCCATTGTATATATGTACCACATCTTCTTTATCCATTCATCCATCAGTGGACATTTAGGTAGCTTCCATGTCTTGGCTACTGTAAATAGTGCTGCAATGAACATTGGGGTGCGTGTATCTTTTCTTTCTTTCTTCCTTCTTTCTTCCTTTCTTCTTTTCTTTCTCTCTCTCTCTTTCTCTCTTTCTTCCTTTTTTTCTCTCTCTCTTTCTCTCTTTCTTTCTTTTTTCTTTCTTCTTTTATTGTCACACGGCATGTGAGATCTTAGTTCCCTGACCAGAAATGGAACCCATGCCCCCTGCACTGAAAGCACGGAGTCTTAACCACTGGGCAACCAGGGAAATCCCAGGGGTGTATGTATAGTTTTGAATTAGAGTTTTCTCCGGATCTATGCCCAGGAGTGGAATTGTGGGACCCTATGGCAGCTGTATCTGTTCCTGCACGCCTCACATCAACCACCTGCACTCCAATCCTTGCTCTCAACGTCATCTTCGGGGAACCCAACCTGCGACAGGGACCTTGACAAGAAGAAATGGCTCAGGGAAAAGCTACCTGCACAGGGAGGAGATAGAGGCCATCGCCCCTGGGGTGCGGCGGGGACAGTGGGCACAGAAATTTGTCATTTCACCCACCCCCGATACTCATCTCAGCCCTCCTGGCTGCCCCACTCTAGGTCACCTCGGGATACAGAGGTGACCCGGTTAGAGTCCCTGCCTGTGCAGGAATCTGGGGGCACCAGCGGGTCTGAATAATATTAGTGCAGGGTATCCCCCATGGCACTGGGTTTATTCGGAGCGGGTCATCCTCTGCTGAGGGCCTCTCCTGGTCACTGTGTGGGGTTTAGCAGCATCCCTGGCCGCACCCATTTGATTCCAGGGTCCCCTCCCCCCCAGTTGTGACAACCACAGATTTTCCACACACATCACGGAAGAACTGGGTGAGGCGGGGGCAGGATGGCTCTGGGCGAGGACAGCTGTGTTGAAGCAACCAGCCTGGCCCAGGGCAAGGTCTGCCCCAATCCCGTCAGCGCCTGAATTTAGAACTGCCCCTTTCCTCTCCCACCTCCCTTGCCCTGCAGTGGTCTCCGAGACATCATCCCCAAGTAATAAATCACACCTTCTCAGTTTACTGTTTGCTGCCCTCGCTAGAACGTGAGCTCTTTGAGGACAGGGATGCTGTTATGTCCGCAGCACCTAGAATAGTGTCTGCTCTGTAGTAGATGCTTCATAAATACTTGCTGAATAAAGGAGTTGAATACAGGGATAAGTGGATGAATGAATGAAGGTTACAATGGAAGGAGGGGGGAGATTCCCTTTCTGGCTCTCGGGGGTTGGGAGATCAAGTGAAAGATCTGTCCTAAATAGGCTGACCAGCCTTCTGGGGTCCCCTGGGACTGAGGGTTTCCCCAGAATTCCAGCGCTCAAACCTGAGCGGTCCTGGGCAAACTGGGGGCGGGTGTTGGTCACCCTATCTAAACACAGTAACAATTCCAGCTGCAATAGCAATGGCCAATGACCTCTACGGTCTTATTGACCATGCACAGTTCTCTACCTGGCAGGGAAGGGTGGGCCGGGATTGGAATTCTGGTGATCCAGGGCGGGTGAGGGCACACCCCGGGCTTGTGGAGTGGAGTCCAGGAAGGTTCTGGAGGAAGTGACAGTGACACAGGAGGGAGGGAGGAGTCTAAGGAAGAACGTCCCACATGACAACATGTGCCAATGGCCCTGGGCCCAAGGTCACACCTGACCAGGGCTTGCTTTTTTTTATTTTCTAATTTACTTTTTCCCACATGGATATGCAATTGTCCTAATGCCATTTATTGAAAACTCCTTAATTTCCCTACTTTCTATCATATCAAGTTCTCATATATCTGTTTCTGGACCTTTATTCTATACCATAGAGCTATACGTCCCATCCTTGCACCACTAGGGCTGTTTCATCACTATAACTTTATTTATCCATTTTTTTTGGCCGTGCCGTGCGGCATGTGGGATCTTATTTCCCTGACCAGTGATCGAACCCGCGTCCCCTGCAGTGGAAGCTCGGAGTCTTAATCACTGGACCTCCAGGGAAGTCCCCAGGGCTTGCTTTGACATCCATGGAATGGTGGCAGGTGGGCACAGGGAGCAGCTGTCTGTGAGCCATCCTGTGTAGAAATGCAGGGTGGAGGGGAGGACAGGTGGAGCTGGAGGGGGAGAAGCGGAGGAGGGAGGGAGGAAGGGAGGGAGGCCGGGTGAGAGACAGACAGAGAGTTTCCTGAGACAATAGCTCTGGCCGTGTCCTAGGGCATGAAAGCTGAAAATAGCTCCTAGTGCCGGGAGCCTTGGAGCCGGAGCCTGGGAGCCACGGTGACTGGCTCTCCTCCCTGGTGTGTGTGTGTTGCAGCGGGGGGGTGGGGGGGTTGGCTCTGGGCTTCTCAGGCTGGGAATGGGGTGCACAGAGCAGGGACGGAGCAGGGACCCTTCTCTCTGGGACCTCGTGGGCCATCCTCAGCTCACAAAGCTGAGCCACTCCTGGCCCTACGAGTGGGGGGCTTATCCTCCCTGTCCCCTGGATCATACCCCCTCACACACAACTTCCCCATGTGTGTTCCCAGCAACCAAGAGAATCTGTTTTTAAAAGATTTGGGGGAGGGGGGTAACCATACAAACAAGAGCAGAATGGATACTTTTTCAGAATATGAATGGCTCTGTGTAAGCCCACCCCCAGGGTAACCACAGTCCTGACCTCTAACACTCTTGACGAGTCAGCCTTGGTCTGGGCTTGCGGACCCACGGAAGCTTCCTCATCCCCTCCTTCAGATCCTGACTCTCCCTCGGCGTCTTTGTGAGAAGCACCCGGGGAAGTGGGACTGCTAGGCTGTACTGCTGCTAGAACTCCACCTGGGCTCCACCAGGCTCCAGCCCCCTGCCCTGTCCACCTAACTGATCCTGAGGCACCTCAACTGGTAGGAGCAGCATCACCTTCCCTCCTGGGACTTGTGACACTTAAGGGAGACCCCGAAAGACAAGCCTTTGGCTCCCTGGCTGGCAAAGAGCAGGTACTCAATTGTCATAAGTGTCCGTATCAGTGAGGGTTCTCCAGACAAACAGAATCCATACGGGGTGTGTGTGTATATACACACACACGTACATATGTACAAGCATACAAAAATATACAGCTGTGTACATATGCAGTATGCGTACACACATATACACATATAGTATATACAATAAACTCATACATATATACACACATAAAATGCAGTTTGTATATATACAGTATGTATACACACATATACACATAATATATACAATACACACATACATATACACTATACATACACACATATAAAATGCATAGTTTGTATATATACAGTATGTACACATACGTATAACATATGCAATATACACACCTAGGTACATATATATCATACATATATACACACATACAAAGATATTTAGGTGTGCATATAGACAGTATACATACATACACATATAATATATGCAATACATACACGTACATACATATAGACACACATATACACCTACATATAAAAGCATATAGCATAAAAATATATGTGTACTGTATATAGAAATTCATCGTATATATACATACATATATCATATATATAAGATATATACACATACATATATACAATGTATACACACACACACACCTATATGTAAATATGCGCATGGACATACACATATAAATTCATACGCAAGTGTGTATATAATAGTATATTCATATATACATATAATACCTAGAAACATATACACATGCAGGTATACAACAGATATACACACCTATATATAAATATACACTGTATACATACATACATACAGTGTACATACACTGTCTATATACACACACCCATAAATCAATATATGGGTGTGTGTATATATACAGCATGTTCACATTTATAATATGTATACTATATATATATATACACATACATACATGTATACAATATATACACACAAATATATAGGCTTGTATGTATACTGTATATAGTACTTACACATATACTACAAACGCACGCACATATAAACATATGTGTATACATATATATAATATGTATACACACATATACAAATTAATAGGCTTGTATATATTCAGTATTTTTACATATATAGTTTTGTTTTAAGGAGTTGACTCATGTGACCGTGAGGCAGGCAAGTCAGGGCAGGACTCTGGGCTGGAGACACAGGGAAGAGCTGATGTGCCAAGGCCATTGGAGGAACAGTTCCCTCTTTCTACGGAACCTCATTTTTCTCTCCAGTCCTTCAACTGATGGACGAGGCCCACCCACGCCACGGCATTGACAATCTCCTTTATGCAAAGTGGTCCAATTTCAGTGTTCATCTCTTCTGAAAAATACCTTCCTGGCCACATCTGGAATAATGTTTGTGGTTGCCGGGGCCCCACGCAGTGCGCACATGAGATTAACCATCCCCGTGGCGATGACACTTTATTTTCTCCCTTGACCATTGTCACTACTATTCCAATTAAAATGGCAGCGCCATGAGGGCAGGGCATTTCCTTTTTTGCCAGTACTGAGCGTCCAGGTCTGGTGCCTAGCATAGGCTAAATACACAGCATTTTTGTGAACAGAAGCCAGGATTCCGGCTGCCATATTTAATGAGGAATTATAGTCTTATTATTGGGGGGGAGGTGTCACGGTACGTCAAGGGCGGGAGTCGAACCCGCCACCCCAGGCCCCGAGGGGTCTCCCCGGGTCTCCACTTCGGGCCGGTGGGTGTGGCCGGGGGCAGCTGAAGACGTGCGTGCGTGCTTGCGTGCGTACGTGCGTGCGTGCGTTCGTACGTGCGTGCGTGCGTGCGAGGGGGCGGGTCCACGGGGCGGGAGGCGCTCGCTGCGAGTGAGTGGTTCAGCTGGCCCCCGGCTCATTGTGCTTGCCTCACGCCGGCCCCAGTTGGCAGCAGCGCTGGAGGCCCCGGGCCTGTGACCACAAAGAGGGAGCCGGGGGCCGGACGGGAGCAGGCCGCCGGCGGCGGCGGCGGCGGCGGCGGCGGCGGCGGCGCGGCGGCGGCGCCGGCTGAGGCCCAGGCCAGGCTCCCTCCCCTCAGCCTCCCGCCCGCCCGCCTGTCCCGCCCCCGCCGGCGGCGCCCCGCCCCTCCCCCAACCGCCAGACTAGCCTGGTGCGGGGGCCGCGCGCGAAAACGTGGGGGAGAAGCTGAGGCTGGAGTCGCCCGTGGTGGCCGAGCCCGCCGTCTACCCATGGCTGCTGCTGGTCTACGTGAGTGCCGCCCGTCCCCTCTTCCTGGACCTCCACCTCTCTTCCCCCAGGGCGCGCGCTGAGCCCACCGAGAAACGGAGCGACTCGAGTCGCCAGACCCTCTTTGGAGCCCCCCTTCCCGCCCTGCCTGCTTCTCCGCGGCCGTTTCCAGCCCCCGTGCGCAGGGTGGGCAGAGGGGAGCCGGGGCCGGCCGGGGGCACAGACTCGGCCGCGGGGACCCCGCGCTTCCGAGGGTCGCCCGAGCCGGTCTGCCGTTGGCCCTGTAGGGCTGGGGACCCCGGTCCCCCCCCACCGGCCTGAACTGCTGGCGGGCTTGCCCTTCCGTACTTTATGATCTGACACGTCGGGTTTCTTTTTCCTGGCCAGCTTTACCATTACCTGCCCAGCTTTCCCAGCATCCCCTGATAATGTGTTAGATATTCAAGTTTTAGGGCCCGGTCCCAGCCCTATGGAATCAGCAACTCTGGTGGGGCTCAGTGATCTCTGTTACAACAGACCCTCCAGATGATTTTTATTCACCTTAAAGTTTGAAAATATCTGCATTGTCAGCTGGCCAAAGCATCCACCAGCAGGTGAAGGGGAGTGGCGCCTGGAAAAGATAGGGACTAGCCAAGGTAAGTACAGTAGCATTTGCCATGGTAGTAATGGAGAATGCCTTTTCTCCACTGGTTGGCACAGACTAGTAGTATCTGGGAGCAGTGGCAGGGTTATTTCGGATGCTTTACATTGCAATGTAGAGTGACCGCTGTCCTGGTTTGCCAGGGACTTCCCCTGTGTGAGCACTTAAAATCTCATCCTGGCAAACCCCTTAGCCTTGGGTTTGAAAAACTTAGGGAATAACATGAAATTTAGGGGAAACATGATCTAGGTTTTGGGCAAGTCACAAGTGCTAATTAAAGCTAAGCAAGTATGGACAACATCTAGCCTCCTTTACCCCTTTGCGGGGAGGTAAATCTTGATTGGGTGAGAGGACTTATTGTTAAGAGATCTTTGTAGAAACATCCCCTTCTGCTTAGTCCGCTGGTTCTCGGTTCTGGCTAGACATTGGCATCGTCTGAGGAGAGTTAAAATGATTGTATTGGTCTAGCATGACCAACCGTCGGTGTGAGGGTTTTTAAAAAGTGCTTCAGAGGATTCTAATGTGCAGCCAAATTTAGGTGCCACTGCTTAAGCTTTTGAACCGCTGCTACGTATTTTCACCTCATCTTGCTGTGAGAATATCCAACTGTAGTTGAGGTTTGTTTTTTTTCTTTTTCTTTTTTTAACTGTCTTATTATAAGATTTACTGTCTTAAATAAGATTGAATGTACAGAAACTCCTGCTAGTCCATCTGGTATAGCTGGATACCCGGAGTAATATCGTTAAGATATGTACCATTTAAGTATTGTGACTGGCCTTTTAAAAATTAACATATGCATTAAATTAGTATTGATAGTATAGATCTCTTTCGAAGTTGTCATGTTGGGGAGCTATACCTCTAATCTGCTGCCATTGCTAAATATCTGGACACCTCTTATTAGGAATTGCTTTAAAAAATCTTTAGGGATTAAAACCAAGATTGCTGTATTATTTGTACTGGGACCACAAAAACCTCACGAAGTTCCCCTGCTGTACCTTCTACCCCCATCTCTAACCCTTGGCAACTTCTAATCTGTTCTCCATCTCCACAGTTTTGTTATTTTAAGAATAATATGTAAACATAATCATGAATTACTTAATCTTCGGAGATTGGCTTTTAAAAAATTTTCCCTCGGCATCATTCCCTTGAAGTTCATTTCAATTTTTGCATATATTAATAATTTGTTCCTTGTTGTTGCTCGGTAGTATTCTATCATAAGATTTTATCACAATTTGTTTCAACATTCACCCATTGAAAGACATTTGGGTAGTTGCCAGTTTTCGGCTATTAGAAATAAAACTGCTATGAACATTTATGTGTAAGTTTCTGTGGGAACTTCATTAAGTTTTTGTTTCTTTTGGATAAATGCTCAAGAGTACAATTACTGCATTGTAGGGTGAATCTACTTTTAGGATTAAAAGAGACTGTCAAGCTGTTTCTCAGAGTGGCTAAACCATTTTATTTTCCCACCAGTGATGTGATATAATTTTTCTACGTACTCGCTAGCATTTGATGTTGTCACTATACTTTAATTTTAGTTATTCTCTGATATCTCATTATGGTCTTAATTTGCATTTCCCTGACGGCTAACGATGTTGAACATCTTTTCATGTGCTTCTTTGCCATGTGTATATTCTCTTCCATGAAATGTCTGTTCCTGTCTTCTGACTATTTTCTAGTTGGATTTTTTTAAGTTGTTTGGAGAGTTCTTTGTATATTATAGATACAAGTCATTTGTCTCCTATGGGGTTTTCAAATATGTTTTCCCACTGTGTAATTTGAGTTTTCATCCACTTAAAAGGATCTTCTATGAAGCATTTTTAACTTATTTTGATGAGATCCAATTTATCAGTTTTTGCTTTTATTGATCATACTTTCGGTGTCAAGTCTAAGAATTATTCACCTAGTTCTAGATGCCAAAGATTTTCTCCTATTTTTTTTTTCTAAAACTGTCCTGCTTTTACATTTAAGATTATGATCCACTTTGATTTAATTTTTGTGTAAGATGTGTAAGGTTTAGGTTAAGGTTCATTGTTTGTTTGTTTGTTTTTGTCGAGGGATGTCCAACTGTTTCAGTACCATTTTTTGAAAAGTCTATTCTTCCCTGATAGCTTTTGCACTGCTGTCAAAACCAAGTTAAATGTATTTGTGTCGGTCTATTTCTGGGTTCTCTGTTCCATTCCATTGATCTGTGTATCTACCCTCCATCATTATGGCGAAATCTTGAAATTGGGTAGATTAATTCCTCCCATTTTAATCTTCCTTTACAAATTGTTTTAGCTATTCTTCAGCCTCTTCCTACCATATAAATCTTAGAATAAGCTTGTCTATATCCACAAAAACCTTGAGGGCATTTTAAGAGTAATTGTGTTAAGCCTGTTAACTTGGGGAGAATTGACATCTTTATTATGTTGTGTTTTCTAATCCATGAACAAGGTATGTCTCCCTATTTGTTTGGGACTTTTAAAATTTTCTTCATCAGCATTTTGTAATTTTCAGTATAGAGGTCCTATAAATGTCTTATTGGGCTTCTATTTAAGTATTTATTTAGGTCAGTTGTAAATGGCATCACATATTTTTATTTAAGCTTCTACACATTTGTTATTAATATGTAATTTGATAAAATTGTGTGGATCTTGTACTCTAAAACATTTACAAACGAATATTATTTCTCAAGCTTTTTGTGGATTCCTTGGTATTTTCTCCATTTAGATTATCATCTCATCTTCAGATATAGACAGTTTTAGTTTTCCTTATTCAATATAATAGGATATATTACTATTCAACATTCAGTAGGATATATTCCTTCCTATTCAACATAGTAGGAATAGTTCTTTCATCTTTTAAATAAACTTTTTAAAAATTTAACTGTTAAATTTATCTATTTATTTATTTTTGCTTTATTTTCTTACTAGAACCTCCAGTAATATATTTAATAAAAGTGGTGAGAGCAGATATCGGTGCCTTGTTTCTGATCTTACAGAGAAAGCGTTCAGTCTTTCACAGTTAAATATAATGTCGGTATAGGTTGTTTGTAGATCATCTTTATGAGTTTCAGTATGTTCCTTTTCTATTCCTAGTTTGCTTGGAGTTTTTTTTCTTCTTTTTTTAAAATCATGAATGGGATTGGATTTTATCAAATGCTTTCTCTGCATTAATGATTAGGATCACATGACTTTTCCCCCTTAATCTGTTGGATATGGTAGATTACATTGTTTGATTTTCAAATATTTAACCAACTTTGCATAACTGGAATAAATACCGCTTGGTCATGGTATATTATTCTTTTTATATATTTCTGGATTTAATTTGCTAATATTTGGCTGAGGATTTTTACAGCCAATTTCATAAAAAATACTGGGCTGTAGTTTTCTTCTTTCTATACTGTCCCAGTCTGGTTTTGGTATCAAGGTAATACTGGCTTCATAAAATTAATTAGGAACTGTTCCCTCTACTTCCGTTTCTTATCAAGTCATGTAAAATTGGTGTTAATGCTTTAAGTCTTGGGTAAAAGTGAAACATCTAAGCCTGAATATTTCTTTTGGGAGTTTTTAAATGAAAAATCAGTGTTTCTCATAGTTACAGGAAAATTGAGATTGTCTCTTTCATCTTGGCTGAGTTTTGGTAATTTTGGGTGTAGACGCATTGGTCCATTTCATCCACAGTTTTGAATTTATAGTGTAGACTTGTTCATAATAACGTGTCCCTTATTAACCTGCAGGATATGTCATGGTATCCCTGGTTGCATTTCTGATATCTGTGATTTGTGCCATCTCTCTTTTTATCTTTATCAGTCTTGCTACATCTTTCTTGATTAGATTGTTTATTTTGAAGAACCAGCCTTTTGTTTCATTGATTTCCTCCCCCCCCCCCATTTTCCTGTTTTTAGTTTCATGGATTTTTGTTTCATCTTTATTATTTCCTTCTTTCTGCTTGTTTAGTGTTTTTCCCTCTTCCGTTTTTACTATTTTAATATAGAAAATTAGACTATTTCTTTGAAATATTTTCTTTCCCAATTTAGTGCTATAAACTTGCCTTTCAGCATTGCTTTCACTTCATTCCACAAACGTTGATCTGTTATATCTCCATTTTCTTTTATTCTATGCATTTAAAATTTTTTCCTTGACTTTTTACCCATGAGTTATTTGGAATTGTGATGTTTAGTTTTCATGTGATTGAAGATTTTCCTGTTGTCTTTCAGTTATTGATTTCTAGTCTGGTTCCATTATGGCTAGAGAACATACTCTCTCTGATTTTAATTCTTTTAAATCTGCTAATGTTTTTTTATCACCCAGTGTATGGTATATGAGTGAATGTTCCATGGACACTTGAATATGTATTCTGCTTTTATTGAGTGTGTTCTTTAAATGTCAGTTATATCCTGTTGATTGATGATGTTTTCAGTTCTTCCATACCCTTGCTGATTTTTCTCTCTGGGAGTTCTATAAATTGCTGTGTTGAAGTCTCAAATAATAATTGTGGATTTGAAATTTTCTCCTTTTACCTTTTTCAGTGTTTGCTTCATGTGTTTTGAAGTTCTGTTGTTTGGTGCACACGCATTTAGTATCACTAGGTCATCTAGGTGGATTATTCCTGTTATCTTTATGTAATGACCCTCTTTGCCCCTAATAATTTCCTTTGCTCTGAAATCTACTTTATCTGATATTAATATAGCCATTTCTGCTTTTTCTGATGAATGTTCACATGATATACCTTTTTCATCCTTTTACTCTGAACTACCAATATCATGATGTTTAAAGTAAGCTTCTTATAGACAGTATATAGTTGGATCATGCTTGTGATTTTTTCATCTACTCTTCCAATGTCTGTCTTTGACTTGGCTATTTAGATCATTTACAGTTAATGTAACGATTGCTATGTTAAAGATGAGGTCTAGCATTTTATTTTTTTTATGTTTATTTTTTATTTTATTTTTTTCACACACACACACACTGTATTTTATTTTTACAAGAGATAAATAGACTGACAACAAGCATTCTACATGGATGACCACAACAAAAGCAACAATGATTGCAATTACCAAACATGAAACACACTCATGCTATGTCATAATATTGACATTCAGTCCAGTAATCCTCCACTGTAACAGCTCCTTTACTTTGCAGTGAAAATTGATTTGTATATTCTTTGCCTCTGAGTCCTTGTGAGATTTTTTTTTAATTCAGACGGAAAGTCACAAAAATTATACTCATCCTCATCAGTTCACTCAGTCCCATGTAATTAAATTTTTTTTCATCTTGATCTTTTGTTAGCACTTTTATGAGTTCATCAGTTTTTCATTAGAGTTCTGAAAATGCTTATTCATTCAGTTCAGTAGTACAGTCAGTTACCAGAAACCTGTACTTGTCAGAGTCTTTTCCATGAATTTCTTGAAGATGAAACCCTTTTATAGGAACATATTTGCCAAAGCATCAGAGTACACCCAGAACTGTCTGTAAATGAGAAAAGACTTAAAAATGACCACAGTTAAAGATTTGATGAAAGTTCATAATAATGCAGTTGACAAGAAAATTAGTTATTTCTGAGATATACATTTTAAAGTAATAACTAGGATTATTACTTATAACATTATACCAGAACATATAAGATTTTTAGAAATTTCATGTAATGTCTGAAACATTTATATTAACATATTTCCATACATATTTCAATACAAATACAAATATAAGATTTTTAGAAATTTCATGTAATGTCTGAAACATTTATATTAACATATTTCCATACAAATAACCCAATGAAAGTTTAGTATTAGTTGTTTTGTTTGTTTGTTTTTTTATACTGCAGGTTCTTATTAGGCATCAATTTTATACACATCAGTGTATACATGTCAATCCCAATCGCCCAATTCAGCACACCACCATCCCCACCCCACCGCAGTTTACCATTTTATTTTTTGTTTTGTCTTTTACCTCAGTTTCTCAATCCTGTGTTTCTCTTATTTTGCCTTCTTGTGGGTTACTTAAACATTTTTTAATAAGTCCATTTTAATCTAATTTATTTATAATCGTTTGTGGATACTGTTTGTATAGTTTTCTTAGTGGTTGCTTTTGGCATTACACTATACATATGTAACTTATCATAGCCTACTGGAATCAGTGGTTTATTACTTCAAGTGAAGTTTCAAAATTTTACTTCCATTTAGGTCTCTTAATAGTCCCCAGTTTTAAAGTATGATTTTCTGTAGTATTTCCTTTATATACATTGAGAACCACATCAGATGGTGTCATAATTTTTGCTTTGACCATCAGAGGGAATTTAAGAAACTCATGAGGCTAATGATAGTCTCTTATATTTATCCCACTTGTTTTCACCCATTCCATTGTTCCCCTTTTCTTTCTGAAGTTGCCAGTCTTCTGTTATTTTTTTTAATGTTTGCATAACAGTAGGTGATATCTGGGCTTTCCAGTGCCATTGGATATGAGTTTCAGGAAACACTGAGCCTGGCTCACTTAATGCTACTGAGTTGGAGGGTTTGTATACGTTGGGCCTGTTGGCACAGCAGATGCTAGCAGATTAGACTAATGCTGATGGGACTAGTGCCACAGGAGGATGCATTCCCATTCAGGCTATGCTGCTGCTACAGTAGATCAAATCCCCCTCTACCCCAAGTGTGGGACAGTGACCTGCTGCTGTCACTGCTTCTTTATTAGGCTGCTTTCGCCTCAGGTGTGTGGTGGGATCCCTTGGAAGCTGCTGCTGCTGTCAATCACAGGGTTAAATTCATTTTAGAAATACTTAAATATAAATATATAGCCTGGCTCTTGTAGGACCTCTGTATTTGTTTTTTTATTGCTTTCATACGAATTACCACAAATTGAGTGACTCAAAACATCGTAAATTTATTACCTTACAAGTCTGACATTGGTCTCAATTGAGTAAAGTAAAAGTGTTGGCAGGATCGACAGATGAATGGATAAAGCTGTGGCACATATATACAATGGAATATTACTCAGCCATAAAAAGAAATGAAATTGAGTTATTTGTAGTGAGGGGGATTGACCTAGAGACTGTCATACAGAGTGAAGTAAGTCAGAAAGAGAAAAACAAATACCGTATGCTAACACATATATATGGAATCTAAAAAAAAAAGAAAAAAATGGTTATGAAGAACCTAGGGGCAGGACAGGAATAAAGACTCAGCCATAGAGAATGGACTTGAGGACACAGGGAGGGGGAAGGGTAATCTGGGATGAAGTGAGAGAGTGGCATGGACATATATATACTACCAAATGTAAAATAAATAGCTAGTGGGAAGCAGCCACAAAGCACAGGGAGTGGAATCCTGCAGTGTTTGCTGATGGGTCATTTTGGAAGAGCTGACTTTCAGTCTGAAGCTCTGCCTGTTTGCATCTGAAGAATCTGCATTTAAGGAGAGGGTGTATGAGGAAGGGGGTGTATGAGGGACAAAGGTGTCCTGGGTGCAGATGAGCCAGGACCTGACCAGCTGCCTTTTGGGTCCTCTGGTCCCATCTCTTGGTCTGTGCCTCATCTGCATCATCACTGTCCCCGCTGGCACCCCTGGGGTGTTGTTGTCTGAGTGAGATTTCCCTGGTGCCCCTGCTCTCCTCCCCTCCTCCTGCTGGTTGGGGAGGGAACTGCTTGTTGTGTGGTCTGTACTCCTGAGGCACGAAGGACCCTGTAGCATGGACCTGCAGAGTGTGGGATGTGGTCCCAAGAGCATGGGGCCCACATAGGACACAACATCGGGGCATGACCAGTATTAGGGCTGCCTCATCACTGACAGGGAATGTTGTCCAGATCGTGCTCGGGAGGGTGTGGTGGGTGGCCTGGGACCCTAGAGGCCCCATTCCTATCCTGGAGCTTGGAGAGTGCATCCCCATGGGCTCCAGATTCACCCCATATCTCAGCCATATCCCTCTGTCCTGTCTTTGAACTCAGGAAAACGAGTTCTCTTGTCCACAACATAGGCCTGGTCCTGTTGGTATTAGGATTCTTTAAGTTAGGCATCCTGGGATAGCTCTTTTTAGGCCTGAGAAGGAACAACTCAGGAGTGTACAACAATTTCAGATGAAACTAATATTCAATGACTATCTCTAACTACTCGGTTGTTGACTTCTATTAGTCATTATTCTCCTGGTTTTAGCTCTGATGTGGGGATTACAGAGGAGTCAACATTTAAATCTTCATAATCTGTGTATTTGTAGCTTCAGTATCATTACTGACCCATAGTTTTTTATGGTTTGGGAAGAGTTATTGATTTCATGTGTCATGTAAAGGATTCACAATGATGATAGGGCAATTAAGATTACAATAATGGCTAGTAAATTGTTCACATTTTCTCTACCTGTGCATCTATTGTATGCAAGTGAGTTAGTTTAGATGTCAATATTAGTGAAATGATATAGAGGACTAGAGAACTTATTTTAAAAATCACTATTAATGTGTGATGATGAAAATGTAAAAGTTCTTCCATAATCGGTGATGTTGTATCTTGAGAGCCTAGATGAAAGTGATATGCCTTAGTAATATACAGGATTTTAGCCTATGATTTAACTTTGACAAAGCTACATCACTTTTTACTTTTATCTCATTTATTGAGAAAGACATAATTGTTATGGTGTTGGCTTGAAACTGGTTGAAAAGGACTTGAGTCCTTCCTTATTTCACATTTACATAGGTAGGATCTTGAAACATAGGATATGGTGGAGGGCATTCGTGTAACCATTCTAGGTTAGGAGTAGCAATTTCCACTGCTAAGACTTCTTGTTTAGATGCAAATGCTTTTCAAAGTATGAAGATTATTAGCATTACTGCTGCTACGGAGATGAATGAGCCTAAAGATAAAATATTTCATGTTGTGTGTGCCTCAGGGTACTCAGACTAACGTAGTGACATCCCTGAGAGGCCAAGAAAGTGCTGCAGGAAGTCATATTTACTACTACAAATATACTTGTGAAGTGAATTTTTGCTCATGCTGAGTTAACTGTATAACCTGAGAATAGTGGGAATCAGTGTAGGAAGCCTCCTATAATAGTGAAGACTGCTCCCATGGACATTAGGTCACGGAAGTGTGCTACTACATAGTATGTATCCTGGAGGACAATGTCTGGGGATGAGTTGGCTAAGATGATTCCTGTCAAACCACCTACTGTAAAAAGAAAAACTAAAGCCTAAAACTCATAGTATAGTGGGAGGTCATATAATATTACCTCCGTGAACAGTTGCTAACCAGGGACTTCCCTGGTGACGCAGTGGTTATGAATTCGCCTGCCAATGCAGGGGACATGGGTTCGAGCCCTCGTCTGGGAAGATTCCGCATGGCGCGGAGCAAAAAGCCCATGCACCACAACTACTGAGCTGCCCTCTAGAGCCTGCAAGCCACAACTACTGAAGCCCACGCGCCTAGAGGCCGTGCTCTGCAACAAGAGAAGCCACTGCAATGAAAAGGCCGTGCACCGCAACCAGAGAAAGCCCACGTGCAGCAACCAAGACCCAACGCAGCCAAAAAAAAAAAGAAACGAGAAAGAAAACTTAAATAAAGAGTTGCTAATCAGCTAGATACTTTTACTCCTGTAGGGATAGAAGTAATTACGGTAGCTGATGCAAAGTATGCTCCTGAGTCGACAGCTATCCCTATGGTAAACATATGATGGGCCCACAAGAGAAATCCTAAAAAGCCAGTGGACGTTGACTCATACTAGTCCCAAATAGCTGAAAGGCACTTTTTGTCCTAAATAGTATGTAATGATATGTGAGATTATAACAAAGCCTGGTAGGCCATGAATACAGACTTCAGGGTGACCAAAGAGTCAGAATAGGTGTTGGTATAGGATTCAGTCTCCTCCTGCAGGGTCAAAGAAAGTAGTGTTTAGATTTCTGTCTCTTAACAATATGGCAATTCTGGCTGCTCAGACTGAGAGTGGTAATTATAGTAATATGGCTATAGTTGGGAAAGATTAAACAAATACTGGTGTTTGGTATTGGGATATGACTGATAGTTTTGTATTAAAGACTATAGTAATAAAAGTAATAGCACCAAGAATTGAAGAGACACCTGCTAAATGTAAGGAGAAAATGGTTAGATCGACAGAGGCTCCTTCATGGGCCAGATTGCAGGCTAGAGCTGAATATAGGGTTCCACTTGTACCAGAACCAGCTTCTACTATTGGTGATATGAGTAAGAGTAAGAATGATGGGGGAAGTAGTCAAAAGTTTATATGATGTACTGGGGGAAATGCTACCTCAGGTGCCCCAGTTATTAGTGGCCCAAGTCAGTTTTCAAATCCTGAAATCATAATGGGTACAACTATAAAGAAAATTATTACAAGTGCAGGGACTGTTATGACTACCTTACAGATTTGGGCATCTCCAAGTAGCGCTCCAGGTTAGCATAGGTCAGCCAGGATTAATATACTTAAGGCGCTGCCTGCTACTCCAGCTCAAGCACCAAATAGTAAAGATAAAATGCCGATATCTTTGTGATTTGTTGAAAATAATCAGCAGTGTATGAACAGAGGTAAAATGACTGAGCTAGCATTCGACTGTAAATCTAAAGACAGAGATTGAGCCCTCTTTCTGGCAAACCCTGTGGTGAATCAACAGATTGAATTGTAACTTGAGAGAAGCAGCTTCAATTCTGCCGGTGATTTTCCTGCCTTTTTTTTTCTTCTTTTTTCTTTCTCAAAGGGAGGAGAAGTAGATTGAAGCCAGTTGACTAGAGGATTTGCCTGTTAACTAAAATTTCCTGGGGTTAAAACTCATCAATCTCGTAAGGATTTGGCTTAATTACAGTGTTTGCTTTGCATTCAATTGATATAGGAGAAAGTCCTGCAGTCCTTATTTTTAGAAATTAAGTAAATTGTACTTGTTTAGGGTTTTGAAAGCTCTTGGTCTAAGCTAACCTAAATTCCTATTCCAGCACTGATAGGATGGGTGTTATGGGTAGTAATCGTGTGGCTATTATGATGAGTAATGATAGGAAAGTTATTTGTTTTGTATGTTCAAATTGTTGTACTTTTGTGTTGTTTAATGAAGGGAATATAGTTAGTGATGTGGGTTATGTTAGCTGCAAGTAGAAGTATATGCTGAGGACTGCTGTGATGGCTATTAGTGTTGGTAGAATGATGTTATCATTTTTGTTATCGCTTGGATAATTATTCATTTGGGTCAAAACCCTGATAATGGTGGGCGACCTCCTAATGACACTATAATGCTGAGGATAAGGATCCTGATGGGAGGTGTTTTATCTCATGTGTGTGATAATGATACCCTTGTAGTACATGATCTGGGTATAAATAGGAAGAAGATAGTGTTGTTATGATATAAATTAGTATGTTTAGGATTGTTATACTTGGAATATACATTATAATAGCTGTTATTCATCCTATATGGGCAACTGATGAGGAGGCTGTAATTTTTTCCAGGTGAGTATGGCTAAGTCTGCCTCAGCGTCCAACTATGATTTATAATATCACTATGATTAACAGTATGTTTAGGTTGATGGATGGTGACATGTGGTATAAAACTGATAGGGGTGCAATTTTGTCATGTTGATAGCATCAGGCCTGCTGTTCATGGAATGCCTTGAGTTACTTCGGGCACTCAGAAGTGAAATGGGGAATGTCCTACTTTTGTGACAAGGACGATTGTCATGATAGTGGATGCTGCTGGATTAAAGATTTTTGTAATCCATTGTGTTCTTTGACCAGAGTATATTAGATTAATGATAATAGCCATTATAAGTAGTATTGATGTGGTGGATTGTTTTAGAAAATATTTGTTGGATGCTTCTGTAGCTTATGGGTTCATGTTTTTTATTAGAATGGGGATACCATTAACCAGTGTGAGCTTGTTACTACAATTATATTTCCTGAAATAATGGTCAGTAGAATGATAGTAAAAAACAATGAGAGTTTATTAGTACAGGAAGGATATACAACAATATTTTGGGGGTATGGGCCTTGAAGCTTTCTTAGAGAACCTTACTATATAGCATTGTGGTGTAATGTGGTAGCATGGAGAATGTAAAATTCTTAGAAATAAGTTCAATTCCAGGAATAAGCGCATTTAAACCTCTATCATTTACTTTATCAAAGTAACTCTTTAGTCAAACATATTTCTTAAGTTTGCTGTGGGTTGCCTGGTATGATGACAGGTAGTGAAAACTCTCATATACATAGGGCTAATGTTAGTAGTAAAAAGATTTTTTATAAGAGATGTATACGTTGATCATATCAAAATTGTGGGTAGGATGCTCGAATTCATCGAAAGGAGATTGTTAGATGTGTTTTAATGATGACTTGGGCTGTATATAATTCTGGCACGTAGGGATTGTCGAATGCTCCTAAAAATAGAATGTTGTGGAAATGTTTATTATAAGGAAATTGACATATTCTCTAGGAAGGACGGGGTGAATGGGCCTGCTACATTTTCTACATTGAAGACATAGACAGGTTTTGATTCTACTTCTGTTAAATCAAGTGGGGCTTCATTGGATTTCTGCTACTGCGGAGATAATCAAATTCTGGGTAGGGGTCAGGAGAAAATTAGTCATAGGTGTTCTTGTGTAATAATTACTGTTGAAAGTGTAAATGATCCATTTAGCATTAGGACTGAGAATAGAATAACTGCCAGCAAGACTTCATATGAGATTGTCTGTGCTACTGTCCGTAGAGCTCCAGTGAGTGAGTATTTTGAATCTGAAGCTCAACCAGATCAGAGGATGGAATAAATGGCTAGGCTTGATATGGCTAATATAAATAGTATGCCTACATTTATATCAATTAGTGGATAAGATATGGGAAGAGGAATTCATGTTGTGAGAGCCAGGGTTAAGGCTAGCATTGGGGCAATAATATATAAATTGATGATGTTGATGGTCATGGTGGTTCTTTAATAAATAATTTGAATGTCTCAGTAATGGGTTGTAATAATCCATAGGGGCTGATGACTTTTGGCCCTTTCTGGATTTGTATATAGCCTAGGATTCTCCATTTAGTTAATATGAGGAATGCTATGGTGAATTAAATTGGGTACTTTGTGAAAGAATGTTGATTATAAATATATTCTTAGGAAGAGAACTTGAACCACTGCAGATAAATGTTTCAGTTTTACCTAATTACCGGGCTCTGCCACCGTAACAAACCCTGTTCTACAGTAGGGTATGTATAAATTAACTGAATGTAGATTATATCATCATTTAGTTTGAAGACATTTTGTAAAGTAAGCCGTATTGCTCTTGTCCTTTCATACTGGAAGAAATCTGCAATAGACAGAAACCAACCAGGATGACTCCAGTCTGAACTCAGATCACGTGAGACTTTAATCGTTGAACAAACAGACAATTAATAGCAGTTATACCATTGAAATGTCGTGATCCAGCATCAAGGTCATAAAACATATTGCTGATATGAACTCCAGAATACAATTACTCTGTTATCCCTAGTAAAACTTGTTCCGTTGATCAGTGGTTTAGAAGAACAGGTGATAAAGCATTTTGACTAGCTGGTCTAGATTTTAATCACTCAGAGGCAGTTTTATTCTCCAAAAAATAAATGGCGCACGGGCTCAAGGCACACCGGCTTCAGTACTTGTGGCACGCAGGCTCAGTAGTTGTGGCCCACTGGCTTAGTTGCTCCGTGGCACGTGGGAAATTCCCAGACCGGGGATCGAACAGGGTCCCCTGCATTGGCAGGCGAAATCCTAACCACTGCATCACCAGGGAAGTCCCAGAATCGCAGTCTCCCTTTTAATATACCTTAAGCCCAAAGAATCCATGGAAAATTGTTACAGAAAATAAGACAAAAAAATATTGTAAGGACTATAACAGAAGCATATAATACACAGTTCATATAGACACATCCCAAGCAGTTACAAAGTATATTAAAAGGGAGGCTGCGATTTTAAAAGAATAAGATAAATTATACCCACAAACTCCCAGTCTTTCCTGAAACATTGCAATCTGAAACCCTATTGTAGGAAGCAGAAGATTCCAGGAGACATTCTACAAATGAAGGACTCTAAACCCTGTGGTTGGAAAAGGAATTCTGGAAGGAAGGTATCCTCACCCAAGGAGAGCAGGTTCCTATACTTCTCTAACATCACACCCCTGTAGAATTCCCATTGATCTTGGTCCAGGCATTGTCACTCCTCTTGAGAGAAATCTATGGCCACATCCTGGAATGGCAGCAGTCCCTGAAATTAAAAGTACACATGCCATGTGGCCATGGGAAGAGTTCATAATGTGACCCAAGAAGAAAACAGCAAGTTAAGAGAACTGGTTTTAATTATAGAAGACTGTCTTCAATTATCCACTAATATATATATATTTACAAAGTAACTTTCTCTACCTTATTTGTAACTACAAGAAAAGAGTATGGCATGTGATCCACAAAACCAGTGTAGAGACTATACTTATCTGGAAAAGAAATGATAGAATGATGGTTTCAACACAGGCATATGCATTTTTGAGTGTTTTATTTATATCAAACTGGATAAAATGTGTGTATTTCTCAGACAGAAAAGACATGTCGAGGTAGAAATGTACCTTTCAACTATTCATGGGTACACAAGTACACTGGGGAGATTTTAAAAGTGCAGATCGTGATTCAGTAGGTCTGGTGGGCCTGAGTTCTGTTTTTTCCTCAAGCTCATTTTTAACTAGTGATGCCACAGTCTCTGATTCATTAACCACAGTTGGGAATAGCAGAGACATAATTAGAAAGGTAAAAATTCATATTTAACTTTGAACTTAAAGTGTTTTATGGATTTTACACCTTTAATAGAATAGTAAGCACAGCAGCAACAATCATTTGTGAATATTTACTATAGACTGTGTATCTTTCTTTCTTGTGTAGGATTCCAGGAAAAAGGCCTGGGCTGCGGCCACAGTGGGCCGGCCCCCCAGGCCGGGCCGCCCCTCCAGGACCCCCAGAAGGGCTCCTGGAGGCTCCAGGCGGCTTCTCCCCCGGCGCCACCCTCCCTCCCGGAAGGCCTGGGGGCAGAGCGGTCCCACCTCCTCGCCCAGAACGGATCCCGCGTTTCCGCAGAGCTGGAACTCCCGGCTCAGGGTCTCTTCCCTCCGCCGTCACTGAAGTGCCCCGGAGCCCGAAGGGAGGGCGGCCTCACTGAGGCTGCCGGCTCTGGAGGGGCCCCGGCGGCCAAAGCCGCGACAGTCCTGGGGATCGCGGGCCGGGTAAGTGGACGCCAACCCTCCTCCTGGTCTGGTGCCCGGGCGTCAGTGCAAGACCAGCTTCTGAGGGGCAGGGGTTCGCTGCCACCCGCCGCTGCTGTGCAGAAAGAGCGGCCCCCAGCGTTCTGGTCCCGGGGAACTTCGGTCCCTCCTCTCGCCCCTGCCCTCGGCCTGGCTCGCGGGGCCTGGTGGGCGTGGGGAGTGGGTCGGCCTGAGCGTCCTGAGGGGAAACGGGGAAAGGGAGGCGCAGGGTCCGGTGGGAGCGTCAGCGCCCCTCCTCCTGACTGCGGGGAAAGCAGCTGAAAACGCATCCCCAGGCTCGGAGGTCCCTTGTTCAGCCGAGTCTCTCTGCGCTCCTTCCTCCCTGAGCTAAAGTACTGGGGGGAGGGGACAGGGGAGGGGAATGGCGCAGGTAATGGGGAACATCAAAAGGTGATTGTTAACTAAGGAAAACCAGCTCTCCCAAGGTGAGGAATGTAGCGCTTTTCTTTGTATGGGAAGATGCAAGCGTCTGGGCTCACTGAAATCATTCCTTTGATATGCACCTCAGCTCGCTGGGGCCAGCATTCTGTATTTGCATATCCTGAGTTCCTCAGGGCCTGCTGGCTCACACTGGAGGGCTGCAAGTGCTGATGTCTGTGACATCCTTTTTTTACTGATATGGCAAGAAATATTCCATTTCTTACAGGCTTGAGGGGCAGAGAGTGAAAAAGAGTAGGAGAATCTCACTCAGCATGTAATTTGGCATATATATATATATATATATATATATATATATATATATATATATATATATATATATAATATTTATATTTAACTGTGCTAATAGAGACTCTCAATTCCAATCAATTTGTACTACTGCCCTCTATGTATTAATTTCATCAGTATCATATAAAAAATGCCTATAAAGTTGACATAATCCATTTAAACAGGATAATTATTTTTAAAGGAAACATAATAGAAATATAACAACAAAACCCTTACCACCAAAGGCTGTGTGTGGAACAACCTAAATATATGTTCCATTGTTAAAATATTGAAAGATGTATTCAGTAGAAATATCAACAAAATGAAAAATAATAAGGGCAGCGGAATGCTGAAATATTGTATCTTTATCATTAAAGTGGCAGAAAATCATTTATTAGTAGGCAGTGAGGGCAGAGGATGCCTGATTTTTATATCTTTTTCATATTTGTGCAGTTGTTTCAGCAAGTAACTTAAAGAAAAGATGGAAAAACAAGGAGGTTTGTGCCTGAGATCATGTTGATGTGAAACCAGGGATGGCCACCTTGTGCCAGGTGCGTGAAGTTTACCTGGCCAGGTAGACCGCAGAGCTCCTGAGAAGCCAGGGTTGGAATTCTTCTGCTGGTTGCCCCTTAGCTTCTGTGACTTGATTGATTTTGAGTCATGTTGGGGGATAGACCTGATCACAGGAAATGGGTGGAAATAGAGTGATTTGGGGAGCAGCTAACGACATTCATCACAGCTCATGGCCTGATTGAATTTTAAAAAACAGGAAAACAAATGCTTCTTATGGAATCAGAGAATGTGAGGGGTGGACAATCCCAGAAAATGAGAAACACCCATCCCATTTTCCAGATGAGAAAACAGAGGCCCAGCAAGGTGAAATCCCTCACCCAAGTTGCACCTCTCTCTCCTCCCCACTACATGGTTCATGAAAGTAGGACTCTTCCTGTCTTGATCACTGCTGAACTCCAAACAGGGCCAGGCATCTAGCAGCTGCTTCAAAAATTTTGGTTGGGCTTCCCTGGTGGTGCGGTGGTTGAGAATCTGCCTGCCAATGCAGGGGACGCGGGTTCGAGCCCTGGTCTGGGAAGATCCCACATGCCGCAGAGCAACTCGGCCTGTGAGCCACAATTACTGAGCCTGCGTGTCTGGAGCCTGTGCTTGGCAACGAGAGGCCACGATAGTGAGAGGCCCGTGCACCGCGATGAAGAGTGGCCCCCGCTTGCCACAACTAGAGAAAGCCCTCGCACAGAAACGAAGACCCAACACAGCCATACATACATACATACATACATAAATAAAAAGAATGTAAGCAGACAAGAATAGCATTAAAAAAAAAATTTGGTTGACTGGATGAACAACGCTATTTCTTTCTTTCTCACTCTTATTCAGGACTGTGCCAAGAACTCCCCAGGTTGCAATGTAATTCGATAAATGTAAATATTAATTGAGTTTTGGTGTGATGAGGGCTTAGGCTTTGAAGGTTACAGATTTGGTTCAGATCCTGGTTCTGCCACTCAATAGCTGTTTGGCTTTGGGAAAATTACTAAACCTCTCTGAGCTTACTTCCTCCTTTGTAAAGTGGGGATAAAACTATCTGAGCCAGCAGAGCACCTGCATCAGGGATGTGCACTAAGTATTGGTCTTTCTCACTCTCCCACTCCTTCCCTCTGTTCTTCCCCAAGAAGATGTATAGAAGGATATAGTAGTTTTAAAAAAAATTAATTTAATTATTTTTGGCTGCGTTTGGTCTTCGTTGCTGCGTGTGGGCTTTCTCTAGTTGCAGGGAGCGGGGGTTATTGTTTGTTGCGGTGCGTGGGCTTCTCATTGCGGTGGATTCTCTTGTTGCGCTTGTTGTGGAGCACCAGCTTTAGGCGCGCAGCCTTCAGTAGTTGTGGCCTCCAGGCTCAGTAGTTGTGGCGCATGGGCTTAGCTGCTCCGCAGCATTTGGGATCTTCCCTGACCAGGACTCGAGCCCAGGTCCCCTGCCTTGGCAGGCAGATTCTTAACCACTGCGCCACCAGGGAAGTCCGATACGGTACTTTTTAAAAAGGGGTTTTAATTTATTTCAGAAAATATACATTTTTCTTGTAGAAAAGTTTATTCCCCTATAGAAACATAAACACGCAAACCACTCCAAATGCTGTATTCTATGGGTTAGATATTATCAGTCACATTTTATAAGTAATTGGGCAAATGCCAAAGCACTAGCTACTGGGGAGTAAGAAGACTCAAATCTGGGGTGCCCCCCACCCCAATTTCAAGAGCATGGTGTGTTTTTCAAATCCATGTTTCATCTGGTCTTTGTTTCTCATCCATATTCTGTGTCTGCCTTTCACCAGAAGGCTCAGATCCTCCGCTTTCACACCCTCCCGGCTGGCTGTGCCCCAGCTCCCGCCCTGGAACCTCTGAATGCCTGGGTGTGCCTGCTCCCCCTGTGCATCACCAGCTTTGCCAGGGAGCTGCTGTATCGTGCACTGCTTGCTGTGCCCAGAGTACCTGGACCCTTCTGGTACATGAAGTACACCCTCATCACCATGTGTGCACGCCCATCCCCTTACCTTATATCCTGCCTCTAAGCCAGGGTTGGGGGTGACTACAGTGTGCATTCAGCTGTGTGTGAGGTGCTGGGATCAAAGTGAAGTTCCCAACTTTTGAAGTTGCTGGCTTGAGGGGCACACAGGGATTTAAAATCAGGTCACCTGACTTAAAGGGGGAACTGATTGATTTAAAGCCAAGGCAGCTGACTTAAAGCCTGCGTCCCTCAGCTGCAGGACGAGACCAGCTTTGGCGGTACACGGGTTCGCTCCAAGGCAGGACTGATTTTCAGGAAGAGCTTCCAGTAGTGCCTTAGTGCAGGGGGACTTGGTCTGTGGTCTTGCCCCTGCCCTCAGAGGGGGGCCACCTGCTCTTCTGGAGAATCAGGGAGGGGGAAGTGCAGAGTCCCAGCTGGAGTTGCGTCACCCTTGTCTGATGGCAAGGAAAGGGGGGCAGGGCTGTGTGGTGTCCTGGGGCTGGACTCACCAGGTCGACTCAGCCTCTCAGCCCCCTAACCTCCCCTCACACACCCCACAAGAGTTTTCAGTAATATGTAATTGCGCCTTAGGTTCTCGGTCTTCAAACTCATACCCAGGCTCCCAGATCCCTTGATTCAGCCTATTCCTCTGTGCTCTTTCTTCTGTTACATACAGTCCGAGAGGGAGGGGCTGGGGGATGGGACTGGAGGGATCCCGGCAGCACTGGCCTCAGCTGACTAAAGAGATCCGGGGCCTGCGCTATCACACATGTGCGAGGACCCTTAAGGCGGAATCGAGGGGGCCAGTTAGAGGCAGTGCTTGCTGCCTCAAGTGAGTATGGATCACCATCGGGTGGGGAGCATGCTGACCCCTGAGAAGTACTGTTAGGAGGATGTGTTCCTCCCTCGGCTTCAAGGACGTGGGTGGGCTTCAGGGCTCCAGTTCCTCTCCAGGCCTCCAGGTCCGACTGCACCACAGCGGGCTTGCAGACCTGTCTTCCTGTCCCAGAACTTGCCAGGCTCCAGGAAGAATCCAGACTGCAGAAATGGTGCCTGAGCACTCCAGCGTAAGAAGTGCTGTCCCTGGGGACCCAACAGTGGAGGGAGGAAGGGTGAAGGGACTGGGGGTTAGGGTAGGGAGGGGTGGCTGCCCTGGGAGACATTGAGAGAAATATCGCCCCCCACACCCCTGCCCCTGCAACTGACGCATTGATGCCATAGGATCTCAGGGCCTTTTAGTCAGAGATGCCTCTGCTTCTTTACTCCTGTGTTCAAAACTATGCAAAACCAACTCTTCATCCTCTTGCTGCCTTGCCAGGACTTTTAAAGCACTGTTCTTTTGAAGCACTCGTTCCCTAAACTGCAGTTTGGAGCTGTCCCAGCTATTTAAAAGTGTTCTCCTTAAACTGAGACTAAATCCTACTCTTTTGGAAAAATGTCCTTAACTTCATTGGAGATCATCTTTTCTGCCCATTCCTTCCTTCTACTGCCCTCTTAAGAACCCCTGTGCTCAAAGAGCTTGGTGATTTATTTTTTGCTTGATGTCTAAAAGAAACCTTCCCCATGCACCCCAAAAAGCTTTCCTGGATCATAGGTGTTTCAAAACCATGACAGTGTTTTGCAGTTAGTATACACTGTGTAGATTGCCTAGCAATCCCTCCAAGAGCCAGAGGTGAGCAACACTTTTGCTTATTTGATGGGATGTCCTTCAAGTTTAGGAAGGTACCATTCTTATGACCCAGGAGATAAGACAGAGCCCTGGATGGCTGTGGCTGTGATTAGATAACTTCTGATGATTTTATTTCCCTTACTGAGCTGCTGCTTCTAGGTCAATTTCATTTCATTACCTGTCCATTTTTAAAGAAAGACTGACAAAGTCACTGGAATAGGTCAGGAGTCTGAGCTCAGGGTTGGTCAAAGGTACTCACAGGGAGGAAGGTGGATAAAAATAGGTGGGTAAATAGGAGGGTTGGCAAGTACAGCCAGGACACCCGTGTTCATCGTGCATACTAATAAAGGCCAGAATCTCCTCATTTATCTCTGGTGGGAAGTTCTGATGGTTTCACAGGATCAAACTCAAATCATATTCAAACTAGGGGATTTCCTTGAGCATAAAAGGAAGTATCCATCCCTAGCAGGAGTCGCTGCAGAGGAATAAAGACGTAGATGTAGAGAATGGACTTAAGGACACAGGGAGGGGTAAGGGTAAGCTGGGATGAAGTGAGGGAGTGGCATGGACATATATACACTACCAAAGGTGAAATAGATAGCTATTGGGAAGCAGCTGCATATAGCACAGGGAGATCAGCTCAGTGCTTTGTGACCACCTAGAGGGGTGGGTTAGGGAAGGTGGGAGGGAGACACAAGAGGGAGAGGATATGGGAATATATGTATACGAATAGTTGATTCACTTTGTTATACAGCAGAAGCTAACACAACAAGGTAAAGTAATTATACTCCAAGAAATATGTTAACAATAGCAACAACAAAAAAACCCAAATCTAAGTCAATCAAGCCAACGGAGACATTGTATGTGTTTACAGTTCAAGAAATCCACAAGAGAATCCTTTATTCTGTAGGCAATGAATGGTCCATTCGAAAAGAAAAAAACTTTCTAAAATGTTGTTTTTCCATTTATTGTTCAGAACATCCTTTTTATACCTCTGCATTTCTTACTATTCAAAGCCAAGTCACGTGAGTTACAGGGAAGCAGCTGATTGATTTAAAGTTGGGTCATGTGATTTAAAATCCAGTGGCAGTTGTTTGATTTAAATCCCAGTTAAATGACATGAGGAAGGGGTGCTAGAAACTGCTTTTTCATCTCTGGCTCAGAATATCATATTTACCTTGGTTCTTCTTATGATTTAGAAAACTTGTGCTGTCTCTCCTTGGAATCATCAGGAGAAAAATACAGTATTTCAGGTTCATTCTTGATACCAACTTCTCACAGTTAAGGTGTATTGACTAAAAGATCTTCCTTCTTCAAGAGATTCCAAACTTCTGTAAGACACTTCATTGTAATTGGAGAAAAAAGAAGAATGAAATCAGGCCAGCAGCTGCAGGAGACCAAGGCAGCCCCCATGACTAGGGAAGGAGAAGGAAGGGCTGAGAGTTGCCTTTAGAGCAGACAACCTCCAGAGGGCGCTGAAGCACGGGCAGAGCCCACCTGCCACTCCCAGTTTGGCACTCCAGGGTCAGATTTGGGTTTGGAGATGGGGTTGCTGTAACCCCAAGGAGGTGAGCAGAGAGGAGGAGTTGATTACCTCTGATTGTCCTCTGACTCTCTGATTTGATTATCCTCTGACTCTCTGGCCCAAATTGCCTGACGTCACAGGGGGGGGACAGAGTTTTGCTTTCAGCAGCTGATGGGACCCTTCCAGGCTGGTCCGGTCGCCCAGTGGCCCGACAGCCTGACAGGCTGACTGCGGTATGATCGCCCTTCTTTTCTCCAGAATCTGTACATCAGGAGGTGCATGGGTGTGGGAGCCCATTCACCGCCACCCCCCACCCCCAGGGGGGATGGCACCTTCCCTGGCTGTACCCTATGATCACCAGGTGCTTGAAATGAATGCAAGATTTTTGACTTGAAGGAAAAGCTCACGTAACCACTTCTGCCTCATAATGTGTGGGATTTACTATAATGGAAGGACATTATAAAGAACAGGTAGAAAACTCACCTGTTGGTCTCCATGTAGGAGTTAATTTTGCATGAATCCCTCCTACATGAGTAGATAGCAGAGGTTTATTTTTGTTCCCGTGTGTGTAGTTGTGTCAGAGGATGTAGGTATGGTGATTTGAAGCCGTCAAAGAAATATTCTCAGAACTCTCAAGACTTCTCTTGATTGGAACCGAAAGAGACCTGGAAAAGGAGGAAAAGAAAAGGAGGAGGGAGAACGAATGACTGTTTCTCAGTAAATTCACCTTCCTGGTTGATTGTTCTGTCTTCTCATTTCTTTTAACTTCCATGTATGTCTAGTGGTATAATGTAGAAAGGCTGATTTTTATGCTTTAAAAGATTTTACATCACAAAGAAACTAGAAGTGGCTAACAGAACTTATTCAAATCAATTTTACCTAGAGACTTTGATATTAAATTTGTATACTAAAATGGGTTTATCCAAATTTTCTCTTTCTTTTTGAGTGAATATTTGTAACATATTTTTGTAGATAATAATTTATCCTAGATATACAAAATTGTGAGAATGGGTACCATTTTTTACCACTTAAATGATTTCTTTTAAATGAATAGATTGTACACTTTAAATGCCAATGTTGTGTCTTACATGTTGTGTTTTAATTCCTGATTTCCAAAACTTGTGTTTATTTAATTGATTTCTATCTAATAATCTGTCTCCCCTTTATTGTTTCTTACTTTATATTTTATTGATCTATAGTTAATTTACATTATTATATTAGTTTCAGAGGTACAACAGTGATTCATAAATGTTTAGCTTCTTCTCCATTTATAGTTATTATAAAAGAGTGGCTATATTCCCCATGCTATACAGTACACCACTGTAGATTATTGATTTTATACATAGTGGATTGTACCTCAAAATCTCCTACCACTATTTTGCTCCTCCACCCTATCTCTCCCTGCTGGTAACCACTAGTCTGTTTTTTAATCTGTGAGTCTGTTTTTTGGTTGTTGTTGTTGTATTCAATTTTTCAGATGCCATGTGTAAGTGATAACATACCATGCTTGTTTTCTCATAACATACCATGCTTGTTTTCTCTGCAGCTTATTTTACTAAGCATAATACCCTCCAAGTCCATCCATGTTATTGCAAATGGCAAAATTTTATTTTTTGCTGAAGTCATCATAAAAAATCTTTTTTATCCACTAAGCTATTGATGAACACTTAGTTTGACTCTATATCTTGGCTATGGCAAATAACACTGTTTTGAACATTGGGGTGCAGTTATTTTTTTGAAATAGTGTTTTTGTTTTCTTCTGATATACCCAAGAGTGAAACTGCTGGATATTATGGTAGTTCTATTTTTAGTTTTTTGTGGAACCTCCATTCTGCTTTCCACAGTAGCTGCACTAATTCACATTCACATCAAGAGTGTACAAGAGTTTCCCTTTCTCCACATCCTCACTAACCTTTGTTATTTGTGATCTTTTTGATGACAGCCATTCTGACAAGACTGAGGTGATATATCTCATAGTTTTGATTTGCATTTTACTGCCGATTAGCTATGTTTAGCATCTTTGTGAGTTCTGGCTGTCTATCTGTATATTTTCCTTGGAAAAGTGTCTATTTAGGTCTTCTCATTTTTTAAAAAAAAAGATTTTGGGTGTTTTTTTGATATTGAGTTGTATGTGCTCTTTCTGTAGTTTAGCTATGAACCCTTGCTTAGTCATCTTTTTGGTGTTAACCTCTTATCATGTGCAAATATTTTCTCTCCTTCAGCAGGTTGTCTTTTCATTTTGTCTTTGGTTTCCTTTGCTGTGCAAAATCTTTTAAGTTTAGTGAAGTCCCATTTGTTTATTTTTGCTTTTGTTTCATTTGCCTTAGTAGATTGAACCTAAAACTGTTGCTATCATTTATGTTGAAGAATGTTCTATATTTTCCTTTAGGGGTTTTATGGTTTCTGGTCCTACATTTAGGTGTCTATTCAGTTTTGCATTTATTTTATATATGGTGTTCTAAAATAATCTAATTTTATTCTTTTCCATGTAGCTGACCAGTTTTCCTAGTACCACTTATTGAAGAGACAGTTTTTTCTCCATATTGCCTGCTTTGTCATAAATCAATTAAATATAAGTGTGTGGGCTTATTTATGGGATCGCTGTTCTCTTCCAGTGATCTTTGTGTCTGTTTTTGCTCTGGTACGATTCTCTCTGATTACTGTCACTTTGCAGTATAGTCTGAAGTCAAGGTGCGTGATGCCTCCAGCTCTGTTCTTTCTCAAGATTGTTTGGCTATTTGGGGCCTTTGTGTTTCTATACAAATTTTAAAATTACTTTTTCAAGTTCTGTGCAAATGCTTTGGTATTCTGATAGGGATTGCATTAAATCTGTAGACTGTCTTTGGTAGTATGGTTATTTTAAGAGTATTAATTCTTCCAGTCCATGCACATGCTATGTTTTTCCATCTTTTTGTGTTGCCTTCAACTTCTTTCACCAATGGCTGATAGATTTCTGAGCACGTCTTTTTTTTTATAGTGATTTCTTTAATTTATTTATTACTTATTTATTATTTATATTTTGGCTGTGTTGGGTCTTCGTTTCTGTGCGAGGGCTTTCTCCAGCCGCGGCAAGCGGGGGCCACTCTTCATCGCGATGCGTGGGCCTCTCACTATTGCGGCCTCTCCTGTTGCGGAGCACAGGCTCCAGACGCGCAGGCTCAGTAGTTGTGGCTCACGGGCCCAGCTGTTCCGTGGAATGTGGGATCTTCCCAGACCAGGGCTCGAACCCGTGTCCCCTGCATTGGCAGGCAGACTCTTAACCACTGCGCCACCAGGGAAGCCCTGAGCACATGTCTTTTACCTGCTTAGGTGTGTTTATTCCTAGGTATCTTATTCTTTTTTTAAAGAAATTCACGTTCTTTTATTTATTTATTTATTTATTTATTTATTTATGACTGTGTTGAGTCTTCGTTTCTGTGCGAGGGCTTTCTCTAGTTGCGGCAAATGGGGACCACTCTTCATTGTGGTGCGCGGGCCTCTCACCATCGCTGCCTCCCTTGTTGCGGAGCACAGGCTCCAGACGCGCAGGCTCAGTAATTGTGGCTCACGGGCCCAGTTGCTCCATGGCATGTGGGATCTTCCCAGACCAGGGCTCGAACCCGTGTCCCCTGCATTGGCAGGCAGATTCTCAACCACTGCGCCACCAGGGAAGCCCTCTTATTCTTTTCGATGTGATTGCATATGGTATAGTTTTCTTAATTTTTCTTTCTGACAACTTTGGGTTTTGTTTTTTCTTCTTTTTCTAATTCCTTCAGGTGTAGTGTTAGGTTGTTTATTTGATATTTTTCTTGTTTCCTAAGAATAAGCTTGTATCACTGTAACTTCCCCCGTGAACTGCGTTGGCTGTGTCCCATAGATTTTGGATCATTGTGTGTTCATTTTCATTTGTCTTGGGTATTTTTAGAATCCCTCTTTAATTTCTTCAGTGTTCCTTTCTTCCCCGTTTATTCCCTTCATCTGTGACGTGAGGACTATCTTTAATATTATGTTTGGATTTCTTTCAGTTTTGTGTGAGTGTGTATGTGTGTGATTATTTAAGTTGCTGAGCTCTTAATTTCACATGGACACTACCAACCATGCATTGTTACCCTCCTCCCCCACAGTTACTGAATTTGACCTTATATTTTACATCTACTTGTTTTGTGTGTCCCTTAACTTCTTATTGTGAATATAGATGGTTTTATTTCTGTTTTCTTTCATCCTTCCTATTAGCTGTGTACATGGTTGATTTACTACCTCTGTTGAATATTTGCCTTAAGCAATGAGGTTTTTCCTTTAGTAAATTTCCTTTCCTAATTTTTATGTTTCAGTCGTGGCCTTTTCTTTTTCACTTAGAAAAGCCCCCTTAAGATTTCTCATAAAGCTGGTTTGGCGATGCTGAGCTCTTTTAGTTTTGCTTCTCTGTAAAACTTTAGATCTCTCCATCAAGTCTGAAGGAGAGCCTTGCTGGGTAGAGTATTTTTGGTTATGGGCTTTTCCCTTCCATGACTTTAAATATACCGTGCCACTCCCTTCTGGCATGCAGAGGTTATCCTGAAATGTCAGCTGATAACTTTATGCAAGTTCCCATGTTTGTAACTTGTTGCTTTTCCTTTGCTCCTTTTAATAGTGTCTTTTTATCTTTATTTTTTTTGCCATTTTAATTACAGTGAGTCTTGGTGTGGTCCTCTTTGGGTTGATCCTGTTTTGGCCTTACTGTGTTTACTGGCCTTGGATGTCTGTTTTCTTTCCCAGGTTATGGAAGGTTTCAGCTCGTATGTCTTCAGGTAGATTCTACACTGCTTTCTCTTCCCTTTTGCTTCTGGGACCTGTATAATGCAAATATTAGTACACTTGATGTTGTTTCACAAGTCTGTTCAACTTTCCTCTTTTCATTTTAATCTATTGTTTTACCGTTCATCTTCAGTGATTGCCAGTACTCTGTCCTTCAGTTTTCTGATTCATTCCTCTGTATCATTTAGTCTACAGTAGTTTCCTTTTAGTGTATTTTTCATTTCAGTTATTGCATTCGTCATCTCTGTTTTGTTGTTCTTTAATGGTCTAACTCTTTTTAAAAAAACTTCTAACTTCTTGCTCTGGTCGTCCATTCTTCTCCTGAGTTCTCTGATCATCTTTACCGTCATTACCTTGAACTCTTTCTTGAGCAGATTGGCTATCTCCACTTCACTTAGATCTTCTTCTGAGTTCTTATCTTGTTCCTTCATTTGGATCGTGTTTCTGTGTCACCTCATTTTTCTTAACTTGCTGTTTTTATTGCTATGTATGTAGTAGGTTCGTTACATTTCCTGACCTTGGAGAAGTGGCCTTTTGTAGGAGAGGTCCTATGTGTCCCAGCAACCCAGTGTCCCCTGGTCACTAGAACTATATGTTCTAGGTGTACCCCCTATGTGGGCTGCTTGGGCTCTTCTGTTGTGGTGGGCTGACTACTGTGGGTGGTCTGGTAGGCTTGGCTGCCCCCAGGCTGCTTGTTTGCCAGGCTCTGCCTTGCATGGAGGCTGTCTGTGCTGCTTGGTGAGACTAAATCATAAGGCAGCTGGCTGCACAACTCTGGGGGACACCAAATCTAGTGCTGGTTCACTTATGGGTAGAACTGCAGTCCATGTGATATCAGGGTTAGTGCCCAGTCACTGGTCCTGGGGCTATGCTGGCTACTGGGAGGAAGAGACAGGTCCTGAGTTCTGGCTGCAGGGCCCAGGAGTTGCAGAGTTGGTGTTGGATCACTGTTCCTGACACAGCTATCTGCAGGGTCTGGGGTGTCCCTAATCTTGTGTTGGCATTCTGATGGGCAGGGTCAGGACCCAGCTGAGTCCATGGCTGCTTCTGGCCTGCAAGTGAGTGTTCTGGTCACACAGGCTGCTGGGCTGTGGTATTCCTGGAGCTGGTGTGTGCCTGTTGGTGTATGAGGCTGATCCCAATGCTAGAGCAGGTTTGCTGTTGGGTAGGTCCAAGCTCCATCCAGTCCCTGTGCAGTTATCACCTGCCAATGGTGAGGCTGACTCCAAGGCCAGAGTAGACTCACTTGTCAGAGGGGCCAGGGACTCTGGGGCTGGTGCCTGTCCACTGAGGAGGCTGGTCCTGGGGCTTTTGGTGGCTGGGCCCATGTCCAGGGGCAGCTGTGCATTGAGAGGGTCTGAAGGCAGCCTGTTTGCCGGTGGGTGGCGCTATGCCCCTGCTCAGTTAGTTGCTTGGCCTGCAGCATCCTAGTACTTGTGTCTCTAGTTTGGTGGAAATGGGTAGGGGTAGGTCCTGAGGCTAAAAAGATAGAGAGAAGATTCTCAAATTATGCTTGCTGGTACCAGTGTCCACGAGGTAGAAGGAGCTCCCCCGAATGGCTGCTGCCAGTGTCTCTGTCCCTGAGGCTGTGCTGTAGTTGCCTCTTGCCTCTCTGGGAGACTCTCCAAGATCAGGAGGTAGGTGTGACCCGGGATCCTTTCAAATGACTGACTGCTTCTGTTCTGATTCTCGGATCATGTGGGATTTTGTGAGCATCTTTTAAGAGTGGAATCTCTATTTCCCACAACCCTCTGGCTCTCTGGAAAATAAGCACTACTGGTCTTCAAAGCCCAACTTTCTAGGAACTCTTCTTTCCAGAACAGGATCCCTGGGCTTGAGAGCCTGATGTTGGCTTCATATCCCTTGCTACCTGGGAGCACCTCTGCAATTGTAATTATTCTCCCATTTGTGGGCCACCCACCTGGTGGTATGGGTCTTGACTCTATTGAGATTTTGCCCTTCCTTCCTGTCTTGTCGAGGTGCCGTCCTTATGTCTTTAGCTGTAAAACATCTTTTACGGTAGGTCCCGGTCTTTTTCATCAATTGCTGTTCTGTAAACTGTTGTGACTTTGGTGTCCCCATTAGAGGCATCAAGCTCTGGGTCTTTGAATGCTACCATATTGGACAATCTGTCCACTTCTTTCTTAAATCACATTATTTAATTTTTCTTAGTATCTTATTTGATTAGCGACAGTTTGAAATTTATTATCACTCATGTTTACTTCGCCTGTTTAAAGAAATTGAATAGTGCATTCATTCAGTTTGAAATGAAGGTAGTGGCCGGTGAATTTCCATACCTCAAAAATCAAGGATAGGACAAAAGCCTTTTCGACCTGTGTTACCCTCAAACTCTGCACCCCACCCCAGCCTGGGGATTAACCTCTTGCACCCATGCTCACTTTCTGTTTTTGGACCGTTAACCATCATTGCATCTGTATGTGTGTTGACAAAGTGAACTCTAGTCTTTCCAGTTTTTGAGTTTTGTTTTTTGGTTTAGGGAAGAGTCCTAGTATGAATGTACATTTACTGGTCTGCTGGAGTTCATATATAAACCTGTCAAGCACATTACTAGAATTGGTATTGCTTGTATATACACTTTCATAAATTTTAGAGACAATGGTAGAACAGAAGTGAATTGTATTTCAAATCCCACAATATTTTCACACCATGAAAACCCTTCCCTGTTTAATATATTTGTGTGTAGTTTATCTTTATGCCCATACTATATTTCCCAGAGATGGGTAAGTGTTATGTTTCTTGCTAGCACATTTACCGTATTGTTCAAAGTCAGGCGTTTAGTGGTTTTAGCATGATCCTATTTCCATGAACTCGCAAATACAAGACCTTCTCTCACACTGTCTTTTACTCCCTGCTGTTTTATATTGCCCTCCTAATTCTCAGTCCTGGTCTTTCTTTATGTTCTTCATCAACCTGGATAGGTTATACTATTTTCTCCCTTATTCAAGACCAATAGAATAGAATAGAACACCCAGAAATAAACCCTGATATATGGCCATATGATTTTTGACACGTTGCCAAGGCTTTTCAAAGTAGAAAGGATAGTATTTTCAACAAATGGTGCTGAGAAGTCATGTTGTCAACATGCAAAAGTAGGAAGATGGACCCATACCTAACATCATATGCAAAAATTAATGAAAACGTATCAAGAAACTAACTATAAGACCTAATAAAATAAAAAGTCTTATTAGAAGATACAGGACAAGGGCTTTATGACATTGGATTTGGCAGTGTTTTCCTCAATATGAAACAACAGAACAACAAAGGTACAGCTAACAAAACAATTAAAAATGTGCAGTACATAATTTAAAAAAAATGTGTATCAAAGAAATGTAAACGGAATAAAATGGCAACCCACAAGATGGGAGAAAATATTTGAAAGCCATGTATCTGACAAGAGATTTCTATTCAGAATACACAGAGAATTCCTATACCTCAATAAAAAGCAAACACCCTGTTTCAAAAATGGATAAAAGACTTGAATAGATGGTTCTTCAGAAAGATGTACAAATGACTAAGCACTTGAATAGATGCTCCATATCACTAAATGCATGTTTATATATTTGTGTGCATGCATACACACACAAATACACAAGCAGAAAACAAGTACTGGTGAGGATGTGAGGGAGTTGGAACCATTGTGCTATGACAGTGGGCATGTAGAATGATACAGCTGCTTTGCAAAAGAGTATGGCAATTTTTCAGATATTGAAAAATAGAATTACTACATGATCCAAGAATTTTACTATGAGGTATACCCAAAGGAATTGAAATCAGGGTCTTAAAGAAATATTTGTACTCCAGTGTTTAGAGGAGTAATAATCACAGTAGCTAAAATATGAAAGCAACCTAAGTGTTCATCCACTAGTTCCTGGATAAGCAAAGTGTGGTATACCCATATAACACAATATTATTCAGCCTTAAGAAGGAAAAGATCTAGGAATATGCTACAACATGGATGAATCTTGAGGAAATTGAGCTACCAAAAATGCCATTTTTTGTGACTTTAAGTGAGTCATAACAATACAACTACTTATTTCAATTATATGGGGTACTTAGTGTAGTCAAAACCATAGAAATTGGGAGGGTAATGATGCTTTTCAGGTGGTTATGGAACAAAAAGGAAAGTTATGTTGAAAGGATACAGAGTTACAGTTTTAAAACGTAGAAAAGAATTAGAAAGATAAATGGTGATGTTGATCGCCCAATAATATGAATGTATTTAATATCACTGAATGGTGCACTTTATAATAATTAACATGTTATATTTTATGTTATTTGATTTTACCAACATACACAATTGGGAAAGAATGTAATATCAGGAAAGGGAGTGGACCTGGGGTAGAGCAGAGAGTAATCAGAAGGGTGAGACCCTGCATATGTTGAAGAAGAAGAACTGAGAGTCTTCATTGGCCAGAAGAGACTTTATAAAAAAAAATTACTCTGAGGGTGTATTAAATAGATATCTATGGGTGTACTGCTATCTCCCATGGGTTATCTTAAAGAGTCTTTAATAAAGTCCATAAGGCTTGCTGAGGCTTTTTTAAAAACTGGATTCCCTAGGAGATATTTAGATGGTGGTACTTAAGTCTATGTCTAGGTTGACAGATTTTGCAGGGAAGACGAACTTGAGAACAGTGGAGGTCCTGAGAGTGTAAGTACATGGAAATTAGAAAAAAATAATAAAGGGAATTAGGAAAACTGTGGACTTCGAAGGTCATGTATTAGTGAGTCAGTCCTGAGGTTTCTAAGGATTTATATACACAGTTGCTATTTGGATTACTTGTTGATAAAGATAAGTGGAAAAACTAGAGTCGTTTCCAAGTGTAGGTAAGATATAATGAGAGGATGGAGGTAGAAAGTAGGGAGGCCCAGAGAGAAGTGGGAATGTCATATTGGGCCAAGATGGTGGTAATATCCAGCAGAACAGATGGTAGGGCAGACTATGGATTCATCTTTTTTATTTCGGCTCCCCACCTCATCCTTAATAATTCTTTGGGAATATTTCATGGCTCTGTGATGCAGGTACAGAATTCGAGTGAGGAGACTGCACCCTCAGTGTCCAGCTGTCTGAGTCCTCAGTGTGCTTCAAATGATGGAGAACTATTGCTTCTTTATGAGAAGAGTTAGTACCTCGTAGCTAAGCTTAAGCTGGAGCTTATGCAATATTGATTCCATTTTATATATACTGTTGGCATGGAGGTTCCTCCTCCTCTTTTCTTGACCATTATGAAATGAATCTATATTTCTCAATATTTGGGTATATCAGGTAAATACATTAAGTAAAGGAATCTTATATATTGCTCCCTGCATAGTTTGCTCTTTCTTGTTTCTCTTTTCTCTTTACTAAATTAGCACAGGGAGAGACCTTGAAATGTTCTAATCAGGAGAGATTAGAACATCATATTTCTAGAGAGGTTGGTTGGACAGAGCAGGGGTCCCAGTGAAAATCAAAGCTTCTGTTTCTACTTGGAAGTGTACCTGTATAGAGTAGAGGGCTCCAGGAAATATCCTAGAATATTCCAATGTCCCTGCAGGAGATCATTAAGAGAGGTAGGATCTGGTACCAGATCAGTGTACTATGCCATGTTTGTCAGTCATCTGATGTGAGATTCTCAGAGCCAATCCCATATGGTAGGGCTGAGTGCAGAGTGATGAAGAACCTGTGAAAGCCTTTGACTTCATGTTAAAGATGAAGCTCTGATTTCGGGGAGAATTTTCTTACCTGACTGAATGTCACCCTTCTGTGGTGATGAGATTCTGTGCTTTACCTCCGTTGATGACCACTGACTGAAAATCATTAGAGAGTCATGTCTAGAAAGCATTCTTTATTTAATTCCTTAAAGAAGAAAACATAGAAAATATTTTTATCCACTTTCAAATTGAGGATCAAGGGGAATGACATCAGTGAAAATGTCAGAGTAAGGAGCTCTGGCTTGTGTCCATCCCCAGAAACACTGACATACGTGGTGCAACCTGTCAAAATGATCTTATCAACACATGTAAGTTTTCTTTTCTTTTCGCCCTGTAGATTTATCTTTCATTGAAACTCTGCTTACTACAGGATGTGGAGAATAAACAGGGAAGTAGAAACTGTATTTCCTGATGAGAGAATCACTAAGTCACATTAGCTATTCTGAGCTACGTCTTACTCACCGTGACTGTAATTAAAACAAACAAACAAACACTTTTTTTTTGATAAGTCAGTTCTGACATTTCCTCGTTAAAGACATGGTAACATGGTAACAGATACAGACTTAGACATTTGCCTGCCTCTGTCTTTCCGATTCTTGTGGTCTTAGGTTATAGGCCCAAAAGGTGCCCTGCCGCATCATCTGGTAGCTCAATTTTTACCTTTTCAAGCAGGTCCATTCAGTTTTCGTTAGTGCTGTTACCACTTTACATTCCACCAGCAGCTAGAAGGTACAGAGTTCTCTAAAAGCCCTTTAGCATTTATCGTTTGTAGACTTTGTGCTGATGGTCATTTGACTGGTGTGAGCTGAAACTTTTTGGAAGTTGGATTTGTATGTGGCTAATAATTCCTTATACTGAGTTTTAGGCATGTCCTTTTTTTTCTTTTTATTTTTTATTTAAAGAGTGACTACAACTTCCCTCTTCATATTGACTTCTTGAAACATTTGTCATGTGTTGAATTTTCTTACCTATTCCCGACACCAGGGCATTTTTTGAGGACAGGTGTCATTTACAGCCCTGCAGTCCTTGTGACTATTAAGCAACCATTAGCACTTGGTTTAAAGCTGCTGTTGTGGGGAACAGCCACAAGGCGGCAGCATTATTATGTTCTCAACTCTTGTTACTAGTGCAAAAGAGTCTTCCTGGAGGTAGTGTTCCAAGGCTGTCAATTAGAGAGGAATGTGCTGAGACAAGTCCCCAGAAGTTTATGTCTCTTTACTTCTGTTTGTTTTTTAAATTTAATTTCTATTTCTTATAGTACTAAATTTGATTAGAGTGTTGTGGTTTTCTGGCTGTACAGAATCTGCTCAATGATTCACACATATGTCTGTTCATCTTCAGATCCTGTTACCATGTATGTTGTTAGTGAATGTTGAGTAGACCTCCCTTGGTATTTGGTAGGTGTTTTGTCATTATATATTTTATATGTATTGGTGACTATATAATTCATATAGTTTATATACATTTAACATACATTAGTATATGTATGTTAGCCCCATAGTCCTAATTTATCCATCCTCCCACCTTTCATTTTGGCTAACCATTAGTTTGTTTTATAAGTCTGTGAGTGTCTTTTTCTGTGGAAATGTGTTCATTGGTAACAATCTTAAGATAACATGTATACGTGATATCATAGGATATTTGTCATTCCCTCTTGACTTACTTAACCTAATATGATTATTTCTAGGCTCATCTGTAGTCCTGAAAACAGCATTGTTCATTGTTTTCACGAAGCTACTATTCCGTTCTGTCCATATACCACATTTTCTTTGTCCATTCATCTGTTTATGGACCTTTTTTTTGCTTCCATGTCTTGGCTATTTCAGTATTGCTGCACTGCACATTTGCCAGTCTCCGTCTTTCCGATTCTGGTGGTCTTAGGTTATAGGCCCAAAAGGTGCCCTGCCGCATCATATGGTAGCTCAGTTTTTACCTTTTAAAGCAGCTCCGTTCAGTTTTTGTTAGTGCTGTTACCACTTTACATCCCACCAGAAGCTAGAAGGTACAGAGTTCTCTAAAACCCCTTCAGCATTTATAGTTTGTAGACTTTTTGCTGATGGTCATTTGACTGGTGTGAGCTGAAACCTTTTTGGACATTGGATTTGCATATGGCTAATAATTCCTTACACTAAGCTTTAGGCATGTCCTTTTTTTTCTTTTCCTTTTTTTTTAAAGAGTGACTACAACTTCCCTCTTCTTATTGAGTTCTTGAAAAATTTGTCATGTGTTGAATTTTCTTGCGTATTCCCTACCGCAGAGCATTTTTTGAGGGCAGGTGTCATTTACAGCCCTGCAGTCCTTCTGACTATTAAGCAAACATTAGCACTTGGTTTAAAGCTGCTGTTGTGGGAAACAGCCACAGGGCGGCAGCATCATTATGTTCTCAACTCTTGTTACTAGTGCAAAAGAGTCTTCCTGGAGGTAGTGTTCCAAGGTTGTAGATTAGAGTGGAATGTGCTGGGACAAGCCCCCAGAAGTTTATTTCTCCTTAGTTATGTTTGCTTTTTAAATTGAATTTCTATTTCTTATTGGAGTAAATTTGATTAGAGTGTTGTGATTGTCTGGCTGTACAGAATCGGCTCAATGATTCATACATATGTCTGTTCATGTTCGGATCCTGTTACCAGGTATGTTATTACAGAATGTTGAGTAGACCTCCCTTGGTATTTGGTAGGTGTTTTGTCATTATATATTTTATATATATTGGTGACTATATAATTCATATAGTTTATATGTTACAAGTTTATATACATTTAACATACATTAATATATCTATGTTAGCCCCATAGTCTTAAGTTATCCATCATCCCACCTTTCATTTGGCTAACCATTAGTTTGTTGTATAAGTCTGTGAGTGTCTGTTTCTGTGGAAATATGTTCATTGGTAGCAATCTTAGGATAACATGTACACATGATATCATAGGATATTTGTCATTCCCTTTTGACTTACTTAACCTAATATGATTATTTCTAGGCTCATCTGTAGTCCTGAAAACGGCATTGTTCATTTTTTTCCCGAGGCTACTATTCCATTCGGTATGTATACCTCTTCTTCTTTGTCCATTTATCTGTTGATGGACATTTTGTTTGCTTCCATGTCTTGACTATTGTAAATACTGCTGCAGTACACGATTTTCCATCCTGTGTCGTTTTTTTTTTTTAAGATTTTTTTTTAAATTAATTAATTAATTAATTTATTTATTTTTGGCTGTGCTGGTTCCTTGTTTCTGTGCGAGGGCTTTCTCCAGTTGCGGCAAGTGGGGGCCACTCCTCATCACGGTGCGCGGGCCTCCCACCATAGCGGCCTATCCCGCTGCGGAGCACAGGCTCCAGACCCGCAGGCTCAGCAGCTGTGGCTCACGGCTCCAAATGCTCCACGGCATGCGGGATCCTCCCACACCAGGGATCGAACCCGTGGCCCCTGCATTGGCAGGCATACTCTCAACCACTGCGCCACCAGGGAATCCCCATCCCGTGTCTTTTTGATTCTGACTTTCACAGGTGAAAAGCCCAATAGTGGGACTTCCGGATCATATGGTGACTCAATTTTTACCTTTAAACGCGCTGCCATTCTGTTCCTATTATTGGCCGTTACCAGTTTACATCCCACTTAGACCGAGAGGTTTCGCTATTCTCCACAACTTCTTCAACATCTATTGTTTGTAGACTTTTGGCTGATGGTCATTCTGACTGGTGTGAGGTGATACCTTTGTGTAGATTGGATTTGCATGCGTCTCACATTTCCTGATGTTTTGCGTTTATCAATGTCCTTTTCACTTTTTTTTAAGATTGAGCGAAACTTACAACTTCTAACTGCCTTCTTGAAAGATTTGCTGCGTTTGGAATTTTTTGGCCATTCCCTTCCCCAGGACATTTTTTGAGGGCATGAGTCATTTACAGCCCTGCAGTCCTTGTGAATATTAGTGACCATTAGCAGTAGATTTAAAGCTGCTGTTTGAGGAAACGGCTTTAGGGTGGCAGCATTTCTACGTTGCCAACTCTGCTTGCTAGGGAAGCAGAACCTCGCTGCAAGTTGTGGTTTTAGGTTGCAGATTAGAGTGGAATGTGCCAGGACAAACCCCCATAAGTTTAACCTCCGTAATTCTTGTCTGTCTCTTTAAGTTGTAGTTTTTATCAGAGCAAATTTGATTGAAAAATGTCTTTTTTTCTAGGTGTACAGAATCTTGTTCATTTACACATATACCTATATCTATTGATCTTTGGGTCCTTTTCCATGTAGGTTGTTACAGAGTGTTGAGTAGACCACTCTTGGTATTCCATAGTTCTTTGGGGATTATATATTTTATATGTATTAGTATATGTGTGTTAACCCCAATATCCTAATTTATCCATTCCTCACACCTTTTCTTTGGCTTAACCATAAGTTTGTCTTCTCAATCTGAGATTGCCTTTCTCTATGGAGATATGTTCATTTTTATGAATTTTCAGATAACATAAGGGACATCATAGGGCATTTGTCTTTCGCATTCTGACTTACTTCACGTTGTGTGATTATCTCTAGGCTCATCTGTGGTGCTGCATATGCCATTCTTTTATTTTTTTCCGTGACGGATATTCCATTCTGTCCATATACCACTTCTTCTTTTTCCATTCATCTGTTTATGGACCTTTTTTTTGCTTCCATGTCTTGGCTCTTTCAGTATTGCTGCACTGCACATTTGCCTGACTCTGTCTTTCCGATTCTGGTGGTCTTAGGTTATAGGCCCAAAACGTGCCCTGCTGCATCATATGGTAGCTCAATTTTTACCTTTTAAAGCAGCTCCAATTAGTTTTCGTTAGTGCTGTTACCACTTTACATCCCACCAGCAGCTAGAAGGATGAGAGGTCTCTAAAACCCCTTCAGCATTTATAGTTTGTAGACTTTTTGCTGATGGTCATTTGACTGGTGTGAGCTGAAACCTTTTTCACGTTGCCTTTGCATGTGGCTAATAATTCCTTATACTGAGCTTTAGGCATCTCCTTTTTTTTCTTTTCCTTTTTTTTTAAAGAGTGATTACAACTTCCCTCTTCCTATTGACTTCTTGAAAAATTTGTCATGTGTTGAATTTTCTTGCCTATTCCCTATCCCAGGGCATTTTTTGAGGACAGGTGTCATTTACAGCCCTTCAGTCCTTGTGACTATTAAGCAACCATTAGCACTTGGTTTAAAGCTGCTGTTGTGGGATACAGCCACAAGGCAGCAGCATTATTACGTTCTCAGCTCTTGTTACTAGTGCAAAAGAATCTTCCTGGAGGTAGAGTTCCAAGGTTGTATATTAGAGTGGAATGTGCTGGGACAAGCCCCCAGAACTTTATGTCGCCTTACTTATGTTTGCTTTTTAAATTTAATTTCTATTTCTTCTCGGAGTAAATTTGATTAGAGTGTTGTGGTTTTCTGGCTGTACAGAATCTGCTCAATGATTCATACGTATGTCTGTTCATCTTCGGATTCTGTTACCTTGTATGTTATTACAGAATGTTGAGTAGACCTCCCTTGGTATTTGGTAGGTGTTTTGTCATTATATATTTTATATGTATTGGTGACTAAATAATTCATATAGTTTATATGTTATATGTTTATATACATTTAACATACATTACTATATCTATGTTACCCCATAGTCCTTATTTATCCATCCTCCCACCTTTCATTTTGGCTAACCCTTAGTTTGTTTTATAAGTCTGTGAGTGTCTTTTTCTGTGGAAATATGTTCATTGGTAGCAATCTTAGGATAACATGTATACATGATATCATAGGATATTTGTCATTCCCTCTTGACTTACTTAAGCTAATATGATTATTTCTAGGCTCATGTGTAGTCCTGAAAACGGCATTGTTCATTTTTTTCCCGAGGCTACTCTTCCATTCGGTATGTGTACAACTTCTTCTTTGTCCATTTATCTGTTGATGGACATTTTGTTTGCTTCCATGTTTTGGCTATTGTAAGTACTGCTGCAATACACGGTTTTCCATCCCGTGCCTTTTTGATTCTGGCTTTCACAGGTGACAGGCCCAGATCATATGGTGACTCAATTTTTACCTTTAAACGCACTGCCGTCCTGTTCCTATTATTTGGCCATTACCAGTTTACATCCCACTTAGACCGAGAGGTTACGCTTTTCTCCACAACTGCTTCAGCACCTATTGTTTGTTGACATTTTTTTTCACACACACACAGTGTATTTTATTTTTACAAGAGATAAATAGACTGACACTAAGCATTGTACATGGATGACCACAACAAAAGCAACAATGATTGCAGTTACCAAACCTGAAAGACACTCATACTATGTCATAATATTGACATTCAGTCCAGTAATCCTCCACTGTAACAGCTCCTTTACTTTGCAGTGAAAATTGATTTGTATATTCTTTGCCTCTGAGTCCTTGTGGGATTTTTTTTTAAATTCAGACAGAAAGTCACAAAAATTATACTCATCCTCATCAGTTCACTCAGTCCCATGTAATTAATTTTTGTTTTCATCTTGATCTTTCGTTAGCACTTTTTTGAGTTCATCAGTTTTTCATTAGAGTTCTGAAAATGCTTATTCATTCAGTTCAGCAGTGCAGTCAGTTACCAGAAACTTGTACTTGTCAGAGTCTTTTACATGAATTTCTTGAAGATGAAACCCTTTAATAGGAACATATTTGCCAAAGCATCAGAGTACACCCAGAACTGTCTGTAAATGAGAAAAGACTTAAAAATGACCACAGTTAAAGATTTGATGAAAGTTCATAATAATGCAGTTGACAAGAAAATTAGTTATTTCTGAGATATACATTTTAAAGTAATAACTAGGATTATTACTTATAACATTATACCAGAACATATAAGATTTTTAGAAATTTCATGTAATGTCTGAAACATTTATATTAACATATTTCCATACATATTTCCATACAAATACAAATATAAGATTTTTAGAAATTTCATGTAATGTCTGAAACATTTATATTAACCTATTTCCATACAAATAACCCAATGAAAGTTTAGTATTAGTTGTTTTGTTTGTTTGTTTTTTTATACTGCAGGTTCTTATTAGGCATCAATTTTATACACATCAGTGTATACATGTCAATCCCAATCGCCCAATTCAGCACACCACCATCCCCACCCCACCGCAGTTTTCCCCCCTTGGTGTCCATATGTCCTTTCTCTACATCTGTGTCTCAACTTCTGCCCTGCAAACCGGCTCATCTGTACCATTTTTCTGGGTTCCACATACATGCATTAATATACGATATTTGTTTTTCTCTTTGTGACTTACTTCACTCTGTATGACAGTCTCTAGATCCATCCACTTCTCAACAAATGACTCAATTTCGTTCCTTTTTATGGCTGAGTAATATTCCATTGTATATATGTACCACAACTTCTTTATCCATTCGTCTGTTGATGGGCATTTAGGTTGCTTCCATGACCTGGCTATTGTAAATAGTGCTGCAATGAACATTCGGGTGCATGTGTCTTTTTGAATTACGGTTTTCTCTGGGTATATGCTCAGTAGTGGGATTGCTGGGTCATATGGTAATTCTATTTTTAGTTTTTTAAGGAACCTCCATATTGTTCTCCATAGTGGCTGTATCAATTTACATTCCCACCAACAGTGCAAGAGGGTTCCCTTTTCTCCACACCCTCTCCAGCATTTGTTGTTTGTAGATTTTCTGATGATGCCCATTCTAACAGGAGTGAGGTGATACCTCATTGTAGTTTTGATTTGCATTTCTCTAATAATTAGCGATGTTGAGCATCTTTTCATGTGCTTCGTGGCCGTCTGTATGTCTTCTTTGGAGAAATGTCTACTTAGGTCTTCTGCCCATTTTTGGATTGGGGTGTTTGTTTCTTTAATATTGAGCTGAATGAGCTGTTTATATATTTTGGAGATTAATCCTTTGTCCGTTGATTCGTTTGCAAATATTTTCTCCCATTCCGAGGGTTGTCTTTTCGTCTTGTTTATGGTTTCCTTTGCTGTGCAAAAGCTTTGAGGTTTCATTAGGTCCCATTTGTTTATTTTTGTTTTTATTTCCATTACTCTAGGAGGTGGATCAAAAAAGATCTTGCTGTGATTTATGTCAAAGAGTGTTCTTCCTATGTTTTCCTCTAAGGGTTTTATAGTGTCCAGTCTTATATTTAGGTCTCTAATCCATTTTGAGTTTATTTTTGTGTATGGTGTTAGGGAGTATTCTAATTTCATTCTTTTGCATGTAGCTGTCCAGTTTTCCCAGCACCACTTATTGAAGAGACTGTCTTTTCTCCATTGTATATCTTTGCCTCCTTTGTCATAGATTAGTTGACCATAGGTGCGTGGGTTAATCTGTGGGCTTGCTATCTTGTTCCATTGATCTATGTTTCTGTTTTTGTGCCAGTACCATATTGTCTTGATTACTGTAGCTTTGTAGTATAGTCTGAAGTCAGGGAGTCTGATTCCTCCAGCTCCATTTTTTTCCCTCAAGACTGCTTTGGCTATTCGGGGTCTTTTGTGACTCCATACAAATTTTAAGATGATTTGTTCTAGCTCCGTAAAAAATGCCATTGGTAATTTGATAGGGATTGCGTTGAATCTGTATATTGCTTTGGGTAGTATACTCATTATCACAATGTTGATTCTTCCAATCCAAGAACATGGTATATCTCTCCATCTGTTGGTATCATCTTTAATTTCTTTCATCAGTGTCTTATAGTTTTCTGCATACAGGTCTTTTGTCTCCCTAGGTAGGTTTACTCCTAGGTATTTTATTCTTTTTGTTGCAATGGTAAATGGGAGTGTTTCCATAATTTCTCTTTCAGATTTTTCATCATTAGTGTATAGGAATGCAAGAGATTTCTGTGCATTCATTTTGTATCCTGCAACTTTAGCATATTCATTCATTAGCTCTAGCAGTTTTCTGGTGGCAGTTTTAGGATTCTCTATGTATAGTATCATGTCATCCGCAAACAGTGACAGTTTTACCTCCTCTTTTCCAATTTGTATTCCTTTTATTTCTTTTTCTTCTCTGATTGCCGTGCATAGGACTTCCAGAACTATGTTGAATAATAGCGGTGAGAGTGGACATCCTTGTCTCGTTCCTGATCTTAGAGGAAATGCTTTCAGTTTTTCACCTTTGAGAATGATGTTTGCTGTGGGTTTGTCATATATGGCCTTTATTATGTTGAGGTAGGTTCCCTCTATGCCCACTTTCTGGAGAGTTTTTATCATAAATGGGTGTTGAATTTTGTCAAAAGCTTTTTCTGCATCTATTGAGATGATCATATGGTTTTTATTCTTCAATTTGTTAAGATGGTGTATCACATTGATTGATTTGCGTATATTGACGAATCCTTGCATCCCTGGGATAAATCCCACTTGATCGTGGTGTATGATCCTTTTAATGTGTTGTTGGATTCTGTTTGCTAGTGTTTTGTTGAGGATTTTTGCATCTATATTCATCAGTGATATTGGTCTGTAATTTTCTTTTTTTGTAGTGTCTTTGTCTGGTTTTGGTATCAGGGTGATGGTGGCCTCATAGAATGAGTTTGGGAGTGTTCCTTCCTCTGCAATTTTTGGAAGAGTTTGAGAAGGATAGGTCTTAGCTCTTCTCTAAATGTTTGATAGAATTCACCTGTGAAGCCATCTGGTCCTGGACTTTTGTTTGTTGGAAGATTTTTAATCACAGTTTCAATTTCATTACTTGTGATTGGTCTGTTCATATTTTCTGTTTCTTCCTGGTTCAGTCTTGGAAGGTTATACCTTTCTAAAAATGTGTCCATTTCTTCCAGGTTGTCCATTTTATTGGCGTAAAGTTGCTCGTAGTAGTCTCTTAGGATGCTTTGTATTTCTGCGGTGTCTGTTGTAACTTCTCCTTTTTCATTTCTGATTTTATTGATTTGAGTCCTCTCCCTCTTTTTCTTGATGAGTCTGGGCTAATGGCTTATCAATTTTGTTTATCTTCTCAAAGAACCGACTTTTAGTTTTATTGATCTTTGCTATTGTTTTCTTTGTTTCTATTTCATTTATTTCTGCTCTGATCTTTATGATTTCTTTCCTTCTGCTAACTTTGGGTTTTGTTTGTTCTTCTTTCTCTAGTTTCTTTAGGTGTAAGGTTAGATTGTTTACTTGAGATTTTTCTTGTTTCCTGAGATAGGCTTGTATAGCTATCAACTTCCCTCTTAGAACTGCTTTTGCTGCATCCCATAGGTTTTGGGTCGTCGTGTTTTCATTGTCATTTGTCTCTAGGTATTTTTTGATTTCCTCTCTGATTTCTTCAGTGATCTCTTGGTTATTTAGTAACGTATTGTTTAGCCTCCACGTGTTTGTCTGTTTTACGTTTTTTTCCCTGTAATTCATTTCTAATCTCATAGCGTTGTGGTCCGAAAAGATGCTTGATATGATTTCAATTTTCTTAAATTTACTGAGGCTTGATTTGTGACCCAAGATGTGATCTATCCTGGAGAATGTTCCGTGCGCACTTGAGAAGAACGTGTAATCTGCTGGTTTTGGATGGAATGTCCTATATATACCAGTTAAATCTAACTGGTCTGTTGTGTCATTTAAAGCTTCTGTTTCCTTATTCATTTTCATTTTGGATGATCTGTCCATTGGTGTAAGTGAGGTGTTAAAGTCCCCCACTATGATTGTGTTACTGTCGATCTCCTCTTTTATAGCTGTTAGCAGTTGCCTTATGTATTGAGGTGCTCCTATGTTGGGTGCATATATATTTATAATTGTTATATCTTCTTCTTGGATTGATCCCTTGATCGTTATGTAGTGTCCTTCCTTGTCTCTTGTAACATTCTTTATTTTAAAGTCTATTTTATCTGATATGAGTATAGCTACTCCAGCTTTCTTTTGATTTCCATTTGCATGGAATATCCTTTTCCATCGCCTCACTTTCAGTCTGTATGTGTCCCTAGGTCTAAAGTGGGTCTCTTGTAGATAGCATATATATGGGTCTTGTTTTTGTATCCATTCAGCCAGTCTATGTCTTTTGGTTGGGGCATTTAATCCATTCACGTTTAAGGTAATTATCGATATGTATGTTCCTATGACCATTTTCTTAATTGTTTTGGGTTTGTTTTTGTAGGTCCTTTTCTTCTCTTGTGTTTCCCACTTAGAGAAGTTCCTTTAGCATTTGTTGTAGAGCTGGTTTGGTGGTGCTGAATTCTCGTAGCTTTTGCTTGTCTGTAAAGCTTTTGATTTCTCCATCAAATCTAGATGAGATCCTTGCCGGGTAGAGTAATCTTGGTTGTAGGTTCTTCCCTTTCATCACTTTAAGTATATCATGCCACTCCCTTCTGGCTTGTAGAGTTTCTGCTGAGAAATCAGCTGTTAACCTTATGGGAGTTCCCTTGTATGTTATTTGTCGTTTTTCCCTTGCTGCTTTCAATAATTTTTCTTTGTCTTTAATTTTTGCCACTTTGATTACTATGTGTCTCGGCGTGTTTCTCCTTGGGTTTATCCTGTATGGGACTCTCTGCGCTTCCTGGACTTGGGTGGCTATTTCCTTTCCCATGTTAGGGAAGTTTTCGACTATAATCTCTTCAAATATTTTCTCTGGTCCTTTCTCTCTCTCTTCTCCTTCTGGGACCCCTATAATGCGAATGTTGTTGCATTTAATGTTGTCCCAGAGGTCTCTCAGGCTGTCTTCATTTCTTTTCATTCTTTTTTCTTTATTCTGTTCCGCAGCAGTGAATTCCACCATTCTGTCTTCCAGGTCACTTATCCGTTCTTCTGCCTCAGTTATTCTGCTATTGATTCCTTCTAGCGTAGTTTTCATTTCACTTATTGTATTGGTCATCTCTGTTTGTTTGTTCTTTAATTCTTCTAGGTCTTTGTTAATCATTTCTTGCATCTTCTCAATCTTTGCCTCCATTCTTATTCCGAGGTCCTGGATCATCTTCACTATCATTATTCTGAATTCTTTTTCTGGAAGGTTGCCTATCTCCACTTCATTTAGTTGTTTTTCTGGGGTTTTTTCTTGTTCCTTCATCTGGTACATAGCCCTCTGCCTTTTCATCTTGTCTATCTTTCTGTAACTGTGGTTTTTGGTCCACAGGCTGCAGGATTGTCGTTTTTCTTGTTTCTGCTGTCTGCCCTCTGGTGGTTGAGGCTATCTAAGAGGCTTGATGGGAGGCTCTGGTGGTGGGTAGAGCTGACTGTTGCTGTGGCGGTCAGAGCTCAGTAAAACTTTAATCCACTTGACTGTTGATGGGTGGGGCTGGGTTCCCTCCCTGTTGGTTGTTTTGCCTGAGGCAACCCAACACTGGAGCCTACCTGGGCTCTTTGGTGGGGTTAATGGCAGACTCTGGGAGGGCTCACGCCAAGGAGCACTTCCCAGAACCTCCGCTGCCAGTGTCCTTGTCCCCACGGTGAAACAGAGCCACGCCCCGCCTCTGCAGGAGACCCCCAAACACCAGCAGGTAGGTCTGGTTCAGTCTCCCCCAGGGTCACTGCTCCTTCCCCTGGGTCCCGATGCGCACACTACTTTGTGTGTGCCCTCCAAGAGTGGGGTCTCTGTTTCCCCCAGTCCTGTAGAAGTCCTGCAATCAATTCCCACTAGGCTTCAAAGTCTGATTCTCTAGGAATTCCTCCTCCCGTTGCAGGAACCCCAGGTTGGGAAGCCTGACGTGGGGCTCAGAACCTTCACTCCAGTGGGTGGACTTCTGTGGTATAAGTGTTCGCCAGTCTCTGAGTCACCCACCCAGCAGTTATGGGATTTGATTTTACTCTGATTGCGCCCTCCTACCGTCTCACTGTGGCTTCTCCTCTGTCCTTGGACGTGCGGTATCCTCCTTGGTGTAGTCCAGGGTCTTCCTGTCAGTGATTGTCCAGCAGCCAGTTGTGATTCTGGTGCTCTCGCAAGAGGGAGTGAGAGCACGTCCTTCTACTCCGCCATCTTGGTTAATGCTCTGTTTGTTGACATTTTGCTGATGGTCATTCTGACTGGTGTGAGGTGATAGCTTTGTGTAGATTGGATTTGCATGCGTCTCATAATTCCTGATGTTTTGCGTTTATCAATGTTCTTTTCATTTTTTTTTAAGATGGAGCTAAAGTTACAACTTCAAATTGCCTTCTTGAAAAATTTGCCACGTTTCGATTTTTTTGGCCATTCCCTACCCCAGGACATTTTTTGAGGGTATGAGTCATTTACAGCCCTGCAGTCCTTGTGAATATTAGTGACCATTAGCAGTAGATTTAAAGCTGCTGTTTGAGGAAACAGCCTTAGGGTGGCAGCATTTCCATGTTGCCAACTCTGCTTGCTAGGCAAACAGAACCTTGCTGCAAGTTGTGCTTTTAGGTTGCAGATTAGAGTGGAATGTGCCAGGACAAACCCCCGTAAGTTTTAGCCTCTGTAATTCTTGTTTGTGTCTTTAAGTTGTAGTTTTTATCAGAGCAAATTTGATTGAAAAATGTCTTTTTTTCTAGGTGTACAGAATCTTGATCATTTACACATATACATATATATCTGTTGATCTTTGGGTCCTTTCCCATGTAGGTTGTTACAGAGTGTTGAGTAGACCACTTTTGGTATTCCATAGGTCTTTGGGGATTATATATTTTATATGTATTAATATATGTGTGTTAACCCCAATATCCTAATTTATCCATTCCTCACACCTTTTCTATGGCTTAACCATAAGTTTGTCTTCTCAATCTGAGATTGCCTTTCTCTAGGAAATATGTTCATTTTTATGAATTTTCAGATAACATAAGGGACATCATAGGGCATTTGTCTTTCGCATTCTGACTTACTTCACATTGTGTGATTATCTCTAGGCTCATCTGTGGTGCTGCATATGCCATTGTTTTATTTTTTTTGTGACTGATACTCCGATCTGTCCATATACCACTTCTTCTTTGTCCATTCATCTGATTATGGACCTTTTTTTTGCTTCCATGTCTTGGCAATTTCAATATTGCTGCAGTACCATTTGCCTGCCTCTGTCTTTCCGATTCTTGTGGTCTTAGGTTATAGGCCCAAAAGGTGCCCTGCAGCATCATATGGTAGCTTAATTTTTACCTTTTAAAGCAGCTCCGTTCAGTTTTCGTTAGTGCTGTTACCATTTTACATTCCACCAGCAGCTAGAAGGTACAGAGTTCTCTAAAAGCCCTTCAGCATTTATAGTTTGTAGACTTTTTGCTGATGGTCATTTGACTGGTGTAAGCTGAAACCTTTTTGGAAGTTGGATTTGCATGTGGCTAATAATTCCTTATACTGAGCTTTAGGCATGTCCTTTTTTGTCCTTTTCCTTTTTTATTTAAAGAGTGACTAAAACTTCCCTCTTCATATTGACTTCTTGAAACATTTGTCATGTGTTGAATTTTCTTGCCTATTCCCTACGCCAGGGCATTTTTTGGGGACAGGTGTCATTTATAGCCCTGCAGTCCTTGTGCCTATTAAGCAACCATTAGCACTTGGTTTAAAGCTGCTGTTATGGGAAACAGCCACAAGGCGGCAGCATTATTACGTTCTCAACTCTTGTTACTAGTGCAAAAGAGTCTTCCTGGAGGTAGTGTTCCAAGGTTGTAAATTAGAGTGGAATGTGCTGGGACAAGCCCCCAGAAGTTTATGTCACCTTACTTATGTTTGTTTTTTAAATTTAATTTCTATTTCTTATCGGAGTAAATTTGATTAGAGTGTTGTGGTTTTCTGGCTGTACAGAATCTGCTCAATGATTCATACAGATGTCTGTTCATCTTCGGATCCTGTTACCTTGTATGTTATTACAGAATGTTGAGTAGACCTCCCTTGGTATTTGGTAGGTGTTTTGTCACTATATATTTTATATGTATTGGCGACTATATAATTCATATAGTTTATATGTTATATGTTTATATACATTTAATATACATTAGTATATGTATGTTAGCCCCATAGTCCTAATTTATCCATCCTCCCACCTTTCATTTTGGCTAACCATTAGTTTCTTTTGTAAATCTGTGATTGTCTTTTTCTGTAGACATATGTTCATTGGTAGCAATCTTAGGATAACATGTACGCATGATATCATAGGATATTTGTCATACCTTTTTGACTTACTTAACCTTATATGATTATTTCTAGGCTCATTTGTAGTCCTGAAAACGGCATTGTTCATTTTTTTCCCAAGGCTACTACTATTCCATTCTGTCCATATACCACTTCTTCTTTGTCCATTCTTCTGTTTATGGAACTTTTTTTTGCTTCCATGTGTTGGCTATTTCAGTATTGCTGCAGTGCACATTTGCCTGCCTCTGTCTTTCCGATTCTGGTGGTCTTAGGTTATAGGCCCAAAACGTGCCCTGCTGCATCATATGGTAGCTCAATTTTTACCTTTTAAAGCAGCTCCATTCAGTTTTCGTTAGTGCTGTTACCACTTTACATCCCACCAGCAGCTAGAAGGATGAGAGGTCTCTAAAACCCCTTCAGCATTTATAGTTTGTAGACTTTTTGCTGATGGTCATTTGACTGGTGTGAGTTGAAACTTTTTTCACGTTGCCTTTGCATGTGGCTAATAATTCCTTATACTGAGCTTTAGGCATCTCCTTTTTTTTCTTTTCCTTTTTTTTTAAAGAGTGAGTACAACTTCCCTCCTCTTATTGACTTCTTGAAAAGTTACTCATGTGTTGAATTTTCTTGCCAATTCCATACCCCAGGGCATTTTTTGAGGGCCTGTGTCTTTTACAGCCCTGCAGTCCTTGTGACTATATAAGCAACCATTGGCACTGGGTTTAAAGCTACTGTTGTGGGAAGCAGCCACAAGGCGGCAGCATTATTACGTTCTCAAGTCTTGTTACTAGGACAACACAGTCTTGCTGGAGGTAGTGTTCCGAGCTTGTAAATTAGAGTGCAATGTGCTGGGACAAGCCCCCAGAAGTTTATGTCTCCTAACTTATGTTTGTTTTTTAAATTTAATTTCTATTTCTTATCGGAGTAAATTTGATTAGAGTGTTGTGGTTTTCTGGCTGTACAGAATCTGCTCAATGATTCATACATATGTCTGTTCATCTTCGAACCTGTTAGCATGTATGTGATTACAGAATGTATATTTTAAAGGTATTGGTGATTATATTATTTATATATTTCATATGTTATATGTTTATATACATTTAACATACATTAGTATATGTATTTTAACCCCATTGTCCTAATTTACCCATCCTCCCACCTTTCATTTTGGCTAGCCATTAGTTTATTTGATAAGTCTGTGAGTGTCTTTTTCTGTGGAAATATGTTCATTGGTAGCAATGTTAGGATAACATGTATAAATGATGTCATAGGATATTTGTCATACCCTTTTGACTTACTTAACCTTCTATGATTATTTCTAAGCTCAACTGTAGTCCTGAAAACGGCATTGTTCATTTTTTTCCCGAGGCTACTATTCCATTTGGTACGTATCCCACTTCGTCTTTGTCCATTCATCTGTTTATGGACCTTTTTTTTTGCTTCCATGTCTTTGCTATTTCAATATTGTTGCAGTGCACATTTGCCTGCCTCTGTCTTTCCGATTCTGGTGGTCTTAGGTTATAGGCCCAAAAGGTGCCCTGCCGCATCATATGGTAGCTCAATTTTTACGTTTTCAAGCAGCTCGATTCAGTTTGCATTAGTGCTGTTACGACTTTATATCCCACCAGCAGCTAGAAGGTACACACTTCTCTAAAACCCCTTCAGCATTTATAGTTTGTAGACTTTTTGCTGATGGTCATGACTGGTGTGAGCTGAAACCTTTTTGGAGGTTGGATACGCATGTGGCTAATAATTCCTTATGCTGAGCTTTAGGCATGTCCTTTTTTTCTTTTCCTTTTTTTTTAGAGTGAGTACAACTTCCGTACTCTTATTGACTTCTTGAAAATTTCTCATGTGTTGAATTTCCTTGCCTATTCCCTACACCAGGGCATTTTTTGAGGGCCTGTGTCTTTTACAGCCCTGCAGTCCTTGTGACTATATAAGCAACCATTGGTACTGGGTTTAAAGCTACTGTTGTGGGAAGCAGCCACAAGGCGGCAGCATTATTACGTTCTCAAGTCTTGTTACTAGGACAACACAGTCTTCCTGGAGGTAGTGTTCCGAGCCTGTAAATTAGAGTGCAATGTCCTGGGACAAGCCCCCAGAAGTTTATGTCTCCTAACTTATGTTTGTGTTTTAAATTTAATTTCTATTTCTTATCGGAGTAAATTTGATTAGAGTGTTGTGGTTTTCTGGCTGTACAGAATCTGCTCAATGATTCATACATATGTCTGTTCATCTTCGGATCCTGTTACCATGTATGTGATTACAGAATGTATATTTTGAAGGTATTGGTGAATATATAATTCATATCATTTATATGTTATATGTTTATATACATTTAACATACATTAGTATATGTATGTTAACCCCATAGTCCTAATTTACCCATCCTCCCACCTTTCATTTTGGCTAACCATTAGTTTATATGATAAGTCTGTGAGTGTCTTTTTCTGTGGAAATATGTTCATTGGTAGCAATCTTAGGATAACATGTATAAATGATATCATAGGATATTTGTCATACCCTTTTGACTTACTTAACCTTATATGATTATTTCTAGGCTCAACTCTAGTCCTGAAAACAGCATTGTTCATTTTTTTCCAGAGGCTACTATTCCATTTGGTACGTATACCATTTCGTCTTTGTCCATTCATCTGTTTATGGACCTTTTTTTGCTTCCATGTCTTGGCTATTTCAATATTGTTGCAGTGCACATTTGCCTGCCTCTGTCTTTCCGATTCTGGTGGTCTTAGGTTATAGGCCCAAAAGGTGCCCTGCCGCATCGTATGGTAACTCAATTTTTACCTTTTCAAGCAGCTCCATTCAGTTTGCATTAGTGGTATTACTTCTTTACATCCCACCAGCAGCTAGAAGGTACACATTCCTCTAAAACCCCTTCAGCATTTATAGTTTGTAGACTTTTTGATGATGGTCATGAGTGGTGTTATCTGAAACCTTTTTGAATTTGAATTTGCATGTGGCTAATAATTCCTTATACTGAGCTTCAGGCATGTCATTTTTTTCTTTTCCTTTTGTTTTAAAGAGTGAGTACAACTTCCCTCCTCTTATTGACTTCTTGAAAAGTTTCTCATGTGTTGAATTTTTTTGCCTATTTCCTACCCCAGGGCATTTTTTGAAGGCAGGTGTCATTTAGAGCCCTTCAGTCCTTGTGACTATTAAGCAACCTTTGGCACTGGGTTTAAAGCTGCTGTTGTGGGAAACAGCCACAAGGTGGCAGCATTATTACGTTCTCATCTCTTGTTACTAGGGCAACAGAGTCTTCCTGGAGGTAGTTTTCCAAGGTTGTAAATTAGAGTGGAATGTGCTGGGACAAGCCCCCAGAAGTTTATGTCTCCTAACTTATGTTTGCTTTTTAAATTTAATTTCTATTTCTTATCGGAGTAAATTTGATTAGAGTGTTTTGATTGGCTGTACAGAATCTGCTCAATGATTCATACATATATCTGTTCATCTTCGGAACCTGTTATCAAGTATGTGATTACAGAATATATATTTTGAAGGTATTGGTGATTATATAATTCATATCGTTTATATGTTATATGTTTATATACATTTAACTTACATTAGTATATGTATGTTAACCCCATAGTCCTAACTTACCCATCCCCCCACCTTTCATTTTGGCTAACCATTAGTTTATTTGATAAGTCTGTGAGTGTCTTTTTCTGTGGAAATATGTTCATTGGTAGCAATCTTAAGAAAACTTGTATAAATGATATCATAGGATATTTGTCATACCCTTTTGACTTACTTAACCTTATATGATTTTTTCTAGGCTCAACTGTAGTCCTGAAAACAGCATTGTTCATTTTTCTCCCGAGGCTACTATTCCATTCTGTCCGTATACCACTTCTTCTTTGTCCATTCATCTGTTTATGGACCTTTTTTTTGCTTCCATATCTTGGCTATTTCAGTATTGTTGCAGTGCATATTTGCCTGCCTCTGTCTTTCCAATTTTGGTGGTCTTAGGTTATAGGCCTAAAAGGTGCCCTGCCGCATCATTTGGTAGCTCAATTTATACCTTTTCAAGCAGCTCGATTCAGTTTGCGTTACTGCTGTTTCCACTTTACATCCCACCAGCAGCTAGAAGGTACACAGATCTCTAAAACCCCTTCAGCATTTATAGTTTGTAGACATTTTGCTGATGGTAATGACTGGTGTGAGCTGAAACCTTTTTGAATTTGAATTTGTATGTGGCTAATAATTCCTTATACTAAGCTTTAGGCATGTCCTTTTTTTTCTTTTCCTTTTTTTTTTAAAGAGTGAGTACAACTTCCCTCCTCTTATTGACTTCTTGGAAATTTCTCATGTGTTGAATGTTCTTGCCAATTCCCTACCCCATGGCATATTTTGAGGGCTTGTGTCATTTACAGCCCTGCAGTCCTTGTGACTATATAAGCAATCATTGGCACTGGGTTTAAAGTGCTGTTGTGGGAAGCAGCCGCAAGGCGGCAGCATTATTGCGTTCTCAAGTCTTGTTACTAGGAGAACAGAGTCTTCCTGGAGGTAGTGTTCTGAGCTTGTAAATTAGAGTGCAATATGCTGGGACAAGCCCCCAGCAGTTTATGTCTCCTAACTTATGTTTTTTTTTAAATTTAATTTCTATTTCTTATCGGAGTAAATTTGAGTAGAGTGTTTTGATTGTCTGGCTGTACAGAATCTGCTCAATGATTCATACATATGTCTGTTCATCTTCGGATCCTGTTACCATGTATGTGATCACAGAATATATATTTTGAACGTATTGGTGATTATATAATTCATATCGTTTATATGTTATATGTTTACATACATTTAACTTACATTAGTATATGTATGTTAACCCCATAGTCCTAACTTACCCATCCCCCCACCTTTCATTTTGGCTAACCATTAGTTTATTTGATAAGTCTGTGAGTGTCTTTTTCTGTGGAAATATGTTCATTGGTAGCAATCTTAAGAAAACTTGTATAAATGATATCATAGGATATTTGTCATACCCTTTTGACTTACTTAACCTTATATGATTTTTTCTAGGCTCAACTGTAGTCCTGAAAACAGCATTGTTCATTTTTCTCCCGAGGCTACTATTCCATTCTGTCCGTATACCACTTCTTCTTTGTCCATTCATCTGTTTATGGACCTTTTTTTTGCTTCCATATCTTGGCTATTTCAGTATTGTTGCAGTGCATATTTGCCTGCCTCTGTCTTTCCAATTTTGGTGGTCTTAGTTTATAGGCCCAAAAGGTGCCCTGCCGCATCATTTGGTAGCTCAATTTTTACCTTTTCAAGCAGCTCGATTCAGTTTGCGTTAGTGCTGTTTCCACTTTACATCCCACCAGCAGCTAGAAGGTACACAGATCTCTAAAACCCCTTCACCATTTATACTTTGTAGATATTTTGCTGATGGTAATGACTGGTGTGAGCTGAAACCTTTTTGAATTTGAATTTGTATGTGGCTAATAATTCCTTATACTAAGCTTTAGGCATGTCCTTTTTTTTCTTTTCCTTTTTTTTTTTAAAGAGTGAGTACAACTCCCCTCCTCTTATTGACTTCTTGAAAAATTTCTCATGTGTTGGATTTTCTTGCCTATTCCCTACCCCAGGGCAATTTTTGAGGGCCTGTGTCATTTACAGCCCTGCAGTCCTTGTGACTATATAAGCAACCATTGTCAATGGGTTTAAAGCTGCTGTTTTGGGAGACAGCCACAAGGCGGCAGCATTATTACGTTCTCAAGTCTTGTTACTAGGACAACAGAGTCTTCCTGGAGGTAGTGTTCCGAGCTTTTAAATTAGAGTGCAATGTGCTGGGACAAGCCCCCAGAAGTTTATGTCTCCTTACTTATGGTTGTTTTTTAAATTTAATTTGTCTTTCTTATCGGAGTAAATTTGATTAGAGTGTTTTGATTGTCTGGCTGTACAGAATCTGCTCAATGATTCACACATATGTCTGTTCATCTTCGGATCCTGTTACCATGTATGTGATCACAGAATATATATTTTGAAGGTATTGGTGAATATATAATTCATATCATTTATATGTTATATGTTTATATACATTTAACTTACATTAGTATATGTATGTTAACCCCATAGTCCTAATTTACCCATCCTCCCACCTTTCATTTTGGCTAACCATTAGTTTATTTGATAAGTCTGTGAGTGTCTTTTTCTGTGGAAATATGTTCATTGGTAGCAATCTTAGGAAAACTTGTATAAATAATATCATAGGATATTTGTAATACCCTTTTGTCTTACTTAACCTTATATGATTATTTCTAGTCTCAACTCTAGTCCTGAAAACGGCATTGTTCATTTTTTTCCCGAGGCTACTCTTCCATTCTGTCCATATACCACTTCTTCTTTGTCCATTCACCTGTTTATGGACCTTTTTTTTGCTTCCATGTCTTTGCTATTTCAGTATTGTTGCAGTGCACATTTGCCTGCCTCTGTCTTTCCGATTCTGGTGGTCTTAGGTTATAGGCCCAAAAGGTGCCCTGCCGCATCATATGGTAGCTCAATTTTTACGTTTTCAAGCAGCTCGATTCAGTTTGCATTAGTGCTGTTACGACTTTATATCCCACCAGCAGCTAGAAGGTACACACTTCTCTAAAACCCCTTCAGCATTTATAGTTTGTAGACTTTTTGCTGATGGTCATGACTGGTGTGAGCTGAAACCTTTTTGGAGGTTGGATACGCATGTGGCTAATAATTCCTTATGCTGAGCTTTAGGCATGTCCTTTTTTTCTTTTCCTTTTTTTTTAAAGAGTGAGTTCAACTTCCGTACTCTTATTGACTTTTGAAAATTTCTCATGTGTTGAATTTTCTTGCCAATTCCCTACCCTAGGGCATTTTTTGAGGGCCTGTGTCTTTTACAGCCCTGCAGTCCTTTTGACTATATAAGCAACCATTGGCACTGGGTTTAAAGCTACTGTTGTGGGAAGCAGCCACAAGGCGGCAGCAGTATTAAGTTCTCAAGTCTTGTTACTAGGACAACACAGTCTTCCTGGAGGTAGTGTTCCGAGCTTGTAAATTAGAGTGCAATGTGCTGGGACAAGCCCCCAAAAGTTTATGTCTCCTAACTTATGTTTGTTTTTTAAATTTAATTTCTATTTCTTATCAGAGTAAATTTGATTAGAGTGTTTTGATTGTCTGGCTGTACAGAATCTGCTCAATGATTCATACATATGTCTGTTCATCTTCGGATCCTGTTACCATGTATGTGATTACAGAATGTATATTTTGAAGGTATTGGTGAATATATAATTCATATCATTTATATGTTATATGTTTATATACATTTAACATACATTAGTATATGTATGTTAACCCCATAGTCCTAATTTACCCATCCTCCCACCTTTCATATTGGCTTACCATTAGTTTATATGATAAGTCTGTGAGTGTCTTTTTCTGTGGAAATATGTTCATTGGTAGCAATCTTAGGATAACATGTATAAATGATATCATAGGATATTTGTCATACCCTTTTGACTTACTTAACCTTATATGATTATTTCTAGGCTCAACTCTAGTCCTGAAAACAGCATTGTTCATTTTTTTCCAGAGGCTACTATTCCATTTGTTACGTATACCATTTCGTCTTTGTTCATTCATCTGTTTATGGACCTTTTTTTGCTTCCATGTCTTGGCTATTTCAGTATTGTTGCAGTGCACATTTGCCTGCCTCTGTCTTTCCGATTCTGGTGGTCTTAGGTTATAGGCCCAAAAGGTGCCCTGCCGCATCGTATGGTAACTCAATTTTTACCTTTTCAAGCAGCTCCATTCAGTTTGCATTAATGGTATTACTTCTTTACATCCCACCAGCAGCTAGAAGGTACACATTCCTCTAAAACCCATTCAGCATTTATAGTTTGTAGACTTTTTGATGATGGTCATGACTGGTGTTACCTGAAACCTTTTTGAATTTGAATTTGCATGTGGCTAATAATTCCTTATACTGAGCTTTAGGCATGTCATTTTTTTCTTTTCCTTTTGTTTTAAAGAGTGAGTACAACTTCCCTCCTCGTATTGACTTCTTGAAAAGTTTCTCATGTGTTGAATTTTTTTGCCTATTCCCTACCCCAGGGCATTTTTTGAAGGCAGGTGTCATTTAGAGCCCTTCAGTCCTTGTGACTATTAAGCAACCTTTTGCACTGGGTTTAAAGCTGCTGTTGTGGGAAACAGCCACAAGGCGGCAGCATTATTACATTCTCAACTCTTCTTACTAGGGCAACAGAGTCTTCCTGGAGGTAGTTTTCCAAGGTTGTAAATTAGAGTGGAATGTGCTGGGACAAGCCCCCAGAAGTTTATGTCTCCTAACTTATGTTTGCTTTTTAAATTTAATTTCTATTTCTTATCGGAGTAAATTTGATTAGAGTGTTTTGATTGGCTGTACAGAATCTGCTCAATGATTCATACTTATATCTGTTCATCTTCGGAACCTGTTATCATGTATGTGATTACAGAATGTATATTTTAAAGGTTTGGTGATTATATATTTTATATAGTTCATATGTTATATGTTTATATACATTTAACATACATTAGTATATGTATGTTAACCCCATAGTCCTAATTTACCCATCCTCCCACCTTTCATTTTGGCTAACCATTAGTTTATTTGATAAGTCTGTGAGTGTCTTTTTTTGTGGAAATATGTTCATTGGTAGCAATCTTAGGATAACATGTATAAATGATATCATAGGATATTTGTCATACCCTTTTGACTAACTTACCCTTATATGATTATTTCTAGGCTCAACTGTAGTCATGAAAACGGCATTGTTCATTTTTTTCCCGAGGCTACTATTCCATTTGGTACGTATACCACTTCGTCTTTGTCCATTCATTTGTTTATGGAGCTTTTTTTTGCTTCTATGTCTTGGCTATTTCAATATTGTTGCAGTGCATATTTGCCTGCATCTGTCTTTCCGATTTTGGTGGTCTTATATTATAGGCCCAAAAGGTGCCCTGCCGCATCATACGGTAACTCAATTTTTACCTTTTCAAGTAGCTGCATTCAGTTTTCGTTAGTGCTCTTACCAGTTTACATCCCACCGGAACCTAGAAGGTACACAGTTCTCTAAAACCTGTTCAGCATTTATAGTTTGTAGACTTTTTGCTGATGGTCATGACTGGTGTGAGCTGAAACCTTATTGAATTTGAATTTGCATGTGCCTAATAATTTCCTTTACTGAGCTTTAGGCATGCCGTTTTTTTTCTTTTCCTTTCTTTTTTAGAGAGTGAGTACAACCTCCCTCCTCTTATTGACTTCTTGAAAAATTTCTCATGTGTTGAATTTTCTTGCCTATTCCCTACCCCAAGGCATTTTTTGAGGGCCTGTATCATTTACAGCCCTGCAGTCCTTGTGACAATATAAGCAACCATTTGCACTGGGTTTAAAGCTGCTGTTGTGGGAAATAGCCACAAGGCAGCAGCATTATTAGGTTCTCAACTCTTGTTAATAGGGAAGCAGAGTCTTCCTGGAGGTAGTGTTCCGAGGTTGTAAATTAGAGTGGAATGTGCTGGGACAAGCCCCCAGAAGTTTATGTCTCCTTACTTATGTTTGTTTTTTAAATTTAACTTCTACTTTTTATCGGAGTAAATTTGATTAGAGTGTTTTGATTATCTGGCTGTACAGAATCTGCTCAATGATTCATACATATGTCTGTTCATCTGCGGATCCTGTTACCATGTATGTGATTACAGAATGTATATTTTGAAGGGATTGGTGATTATATAATTCATATCATTTATATGTTATATGTTTATATACATTTAACTTACATTAGTATATGTATGTTAACCCCATAGTCCTAATTTACCCATCCTCCCACCTTTCATTTTGGCTAACCGTTAGTATTTTTGATAAGTCTGTGAGTGTGTTTTTCTGTGGAAATATGTTCATTGGTAGTAATCTTAGGAAAACATGTATAAATGATTTCATAGGATATTTGTCACACCCTTTTGACTTACTTAACCTTATATGACTATTTCTAGTCTCAACTGTAGTTCTGAAAACGGCATTGTTCATTTTTTTCCCGAGGCTACTCTTCCATTCTGTCCATATACCACTTCTTCTTTGTCCATTCACCTGTTTATGGACCATTTTTTGCTTCCATGTCTTGGGTATTTCAGTATTGTTGCAGTGCACATTTGCCTGCCTCTGTATTTCCGATTTTGCTGGTCTTAGGTTATAGGCCCAAAAGGTGCCCTGCCGCATCATATGGTAACTCAATTTTTACCTTTTCAAGCAGCTCCATTCAGTATGCGTTAGTGCTGTTACCACTTTACATCCCACCAGCAGCTAGAATGTACACAATTCTCTAAAACCCCTTCAGCATTTATAGTTTGTAGACTTTTTGCTGATGGTCATGACTGGTGTCACCTGAAACCTTTTTGAATTTGAATTTGCATGTGGCTAATAATTCCTTATACTGAGCTTTAGGCATGTCCTTTTTTTTCTTTTCCTTTTTTTTTAAAGAGTGAGTACAACTTCCCTCCTCTTATTGACTTCTTGAAAAGTCACTCATGTGTTGAATTTTTTTGCCTATTCCCTACTCCAGGGCATTCTTTGAGGGCCGGTGTCATTTAGAGCCCTGCAGTCCTTGTGACTATTAAGCAACCTTTGGCACTGGGTTTAAAGCTGCTGTTGTGGGAAACAGCCACAAGGTGGCAGCATTATTACGTTCTCAACTCTTGTTACTAGGGCAACAGAGTCTTCCTGGAGGTAGTTTTCCAAGGTTGTAAATTAGAGTGGAATGTGCTGGGACAAGCCCCCAGAAGTTTATGTCTCCTAACTTATGTTTGCTTTTTAAATTTAATTTCTATTTCTTATCAGAGTCAATTTGATTAGAGTGTTTTGATTGTCTGGCTGTACAGAATCTGCTCAATGATTCATACATATGTCTGTTCATCTTCGGATCCTGCTACCATGTACGTGATTACAGAATGTATATTTTAAAGCTATTGGTGATGATATAATGCATATAGTTTATATGTGATATGTTTATATACATTTAACATACATTAGTATATGTATGTTAACCCCATAGTCCTAATTTACCTATTCTCCCACCTTTCATTTTGGCTAACCATTAGTTTATTTGATTAGTCTGTGAGTGCCTTTTTCTGTGGAAATATGTTCATGGGTAGCAATCTTAGGATAACTTTTATAAATGATATCGTAGGATATTTGTCATACCCTTTTGACTTACTTAACCTTATATAATTATTTCTAGTCTCAACTGTAGTCCTGGAAACGGCAGTGTTCATTTTTTTTCCGAGGCTACTATTCCATTTGGTACGTATACCACTTCGTCTTTGTCCATTCATCTGTTTATGGACCTTTTTTTTGCTTCCATGTCTTGGCTATTTCAGTATTGCTGCAGTGCACATTTCCCTGCCTCTGTCTTTCCGAATCTGGTGGTCTTAGGTTATAGGCCCAAAAGGTGCCCTGCCGCATCATATGGTTGCTCAATTTTTACGTTTTCAAGCAGCTCGATTCAGGTTGCGTTACTGCTGTTACCACTTTACATCCCCCCAGCAGCTAGAAGGTACACAGTTCTCTACAACCCCTTCACCATTTATAGTTTGTAGACTTTTTCCTGATGGTCATGAGTGGTGTGAGCTGAAACCTTTTTGAATTTGAAATTGCATGTTAGTAATAATTCCTTATACTGAGCTTTAGGCATGTCCTATTTTTTCTTTTCCTTTTTTTTTTAAAGAGTGAGTACAACTTCCCTCCTCTTATTGACTTCTTGAAAAGTTTCTCATGTGTTGAATTTTCTTGCCTATTCCCTTGCCCAGGGCATTTTTTGAGGGCAGGTGTCAGTTAGAGCCCTGCAGTCCTTGTGACTATTAAGCAACCATTGGCACTGGGTTTAAAGCTGCTGTTGTGGGAAACAGCCACAAGGCGGCAGCATTATTACGTTCTCAACTCTTGTTACTAGGGCAACAGAGTCTTCCTGGAGGTAGTTTTCCAAGGTTGTAAATTAGAGTGGAATGTTCTGGGAGAAGTCCCCAGAAGTTTATGTCTCCTAACTTATGTTTGCTTTTTAAATTTAATTTCTATTTCTTATCGGAGTAAATTTGATTAGAGTGTTTTTATTGTTTGACTGTACAGAATCTGCTCAATGATTCATACATATATCTGTTCATCTTCGGAACCTGTTAGCATGTATGTGATTACAGAATGTATATTTTAAAGGTATTGGTGATTATATTATTTATATAGTTTATATATTATATGTTTATATACATTTAACATACATTAGTATATGTATGTTAACCCCATTGTCCTAATTTACCCATCCTCCCACCTTTCATTTTGGCTAACCATTAGTTTATTTGATAAGTCTGTGAGTGTCTTTTTCTGTGGAAATATGTTCATTGGTAGCAATCTTAGGATAACATGTATTAATGATATCATAGGATATTTGTCATACCCTTTTGACTTACTTAACCTTATATGATTATTTCTAGGCTCAACTCTAGTCCTGAAAACGGCATTGTTCATTTTTTTCCAGAGGCTACTATTCCATTTGGTACGTGTACCATTTCGTCTTTGTCCATTCATCTGTTTATGGACCTTTTTTTTGCTTCCATGTCTTGGCTATTTCAATATTGTTGCAGTGCACATTTGCCTGCCTCTGTCTTTCCGAATCCAGTTGTCTTAGGTTATAGGCCCAAAATGTGCCCTGCCGCATCATATGGTAGCTCAATGTTTACCTTTTCAAGCAGCTCGATTCAGTTTGCGTTACTGCTGTTACCACTTTACATCCCACCAGCAGCTAGAAGGTACACAGTTCTCTAAAACCCCTTCAGCATTTATAGTTTGTAGACTTTTTGCTGATGGTCATGACTGGTGTGAGCTGAAACCTTTTTGGAGGTTGGATACGCATGTGGCTAATAATTCCTTATGCTGAGCTTTAGGCATGTCCTTTTTTTCTTTTCCTTTTTTTTTAAAGAGTGACTACAACTTCCCTCCTCTTATTGACTTCTTGAAAATTTCTCATATGTTGAATTTTCTTGCCAATTCCATACCCCAGGACATTTTTTGAGGGCCTGTGTCTTTTACAGCCCTGCAGTCCTTGTGACTATATAAGCAACCATTGGCACTGGGTTTAAAGTTACTGTTGTGGGAAGCAGCCACAAGGCGGCAGCATTATTACGTTCTCAAGTCTTGTTACTAGGACAACACAGTCTTCCTGGAGGTAGTGTTCCGAGCTTGTAAATTAGAGTGCAATGTGCTGGGACAAGCCCCCAGAAGTTTATGTCTCCTAACTTATGTTTGTTTTTTAAATTTAATTTCTATTTCTTATCGGAGTAAATTTGATTAGAGTGTTGTGGTTTTCTGGCTGTACAGAATCTGCTCAATGATTCATACATATGTCTGTTCATCTTAGAACCTGTTAGCATGTATGTGATTACAGAATGTATATTTTAAAGGTATTGGTGATTATATAATTTATATATTTCATATGTTATATGTTTATATACATTTAACATACATTAGTATATGTATTTTAACCCCATAGTCCTAATTTACCCATCCTCCCACCTTTCATTTTGGCTAGCCATTAGTTTATTTGATAAGTCTGTGAGTGTCTTTTTCTGTGGAAATATGTTCATTGGTAGCAATCTTAGGATAACATGTATAAAAGATGTCATAGGATATTTGTCATACCCTTTTGACTTACTTAACCTTATATGATTATGTCTAGGCTCAACTGTAGTCCTGAAAACGGCATTGTTCATTTTTTTCCCGAGGCTACTATTCCATTTGGTACGTATCCCACTTCGTCTTTGTCCATTCATCTGTTTATGGACCTTTTTTTTTGCTTCCATGTCTTGGCTATTTCAATATTGTTGCAATGCACATTTGCCTGCCTCTCTCTTTCCGAATCTGGTGGTCTTAGGTTATAGGCCCAAAAGGTGCCCTGCCGCACCATATGGTAACTCAATTTTTACCTTTTCAAGCAGCTCGATTCAGTTTGCGTTACTGCTGTTACCACTTTACATCCCACCAGCAGCTAGAAGGTACACACTTCTCTAAAACCCCTTCAGCATTTATGGTTTGTAGACTTTTTGCTGATGGTCATGACTAGAGTGAGCTGAAACCTTTTTGAATTTGAATTTGCATGTGGCTAATAATTCCTTATACTGAGCTTTAGGCATGTCCTTTTTTTCTTTTCCTTTTTTTTTTAAAGAGTGAGTACAACTTCCCTCCTCTTATTGACTTCTTGGAAATTTCTCATGTGTTGAATGTTCTTGCCAATTCCCTACCCCAGGGCATATTTTGAGGGCTTGTGTCATTTACAGCCCTGCAGTCCTTGTGACTATATAAGCAATCATTGGCACTGGGTTTAAAGTGCTGTTGTGGGAAGCAGCCACAAGGCGGCAGCATTATTGTGTTCTCAAGTCTTGTTACTAGGAGAACAGAGTCTTCCTGGAGGTAGTGTTCTGAGCTTGTAAATTAGAGTGCAATGTGCTGGGACAAGCCCCCAGAAGTTTATGTCTCCTAACTTATGTTTTTTTTTAAATTTAATTTCTATTTCTTATCGGAGTAAATTTGATTAGAGTGTTTTGATTGTCTGGCTGTACAGAATCTGCTCAATGATTCTTACATATGTCTGTTCATCTTCGGATCCTGTTACCATGTATGTGATCACAGAATATATATTTTGAAGGTATTGGTGATTATATAATTCATATCGTTTATATGTTATATGTTTATATACATTTAACTTACATTAGTATATGTATGTTAACCCCATAGTCCTAACTTACCCATCCCCCCACCTTTCATTTTGGCTAACCATTAGTTTATTTGATAAGTCTGTGAGTGTCTTTTTCTGTGGAAATATGTTCATTGGTAGCAATCTTAAGAAAACTTGTATAAATGATATCATAGGATATTTGTCATACCCTTTTGACTTACTTAACCTTATATGATTTTTTCTAGGCTCAACTGTAGTCCTGAAAACAGCATTGTTCATTTTTCTCCCGAGGCTTCTATTCCATTCTGTCCGTATACCACTTCTTCTTTGTCCATTCATCTGTTTATGGACCTTTTTTTTGCTTCCATATCTTGGCTATTTCAGTATTGTTGCAGTGCATATTTGCCTGCCTCTGTCTTTCCAATTTTCGTGGTCTTAGGTTATAGGCCCAAAAGGTGCCCTGCCGCATCATTTGGTAGCTCAATTTTTACCTTTTCAAGCAGCTCGATTCAGTTTGCGTTAGTGCTGTTTCCACTTTACATCCCACCAGCAGCTAGAAGGTACACAGATCTCTAAAACCCCTTCAGCATTTATAGTTTGTAGACATTTTGCTGATGGTAATGACTGGTGTGAGCTGAAACCTTTTTGAATTTGAATTTGTATGTGGCTAATAATTCCTTATACTAAGCTTTAGGCATGTCCTGTTTTTTCTTTTCCTTTTTTTTTTAAAGAGTGAGTACAACTTCCCTCCTCTTATTGACTTCTTGGAAATTTCTCATGTGTTGAATGTTCTTGCCAATTCCCTACCCCAGGGCATATTTTGAGGGCTTGTGTCATTTACAGCCCTGCAGTCCTTGTGACTATATAAGCAATCATTGGCACTGGGTTTAAAGTGCTGTTGTGGGAAGCAGCCGCAAGGCGGCAGCATTATTGCGTTCTCAAGTCTTGTTACTAGGACAACAGAGTCTTCCTGGAGGTAGTGTTCCGAGCTTTTAAATTAGAGTGCAATGTGCTGGGACAAGCCCCCAGAAGTTTATGTCTCCTTACTTATGTTTGTTTTTTAAATTTAATTTGTCTTTCTTATCGGAGTAAATTTGATTAGAGTGTTTTGATTGTCTGGCTGTACAGAATCTGCTCAATGATTCACACATATGTCTGTTCATCTTCGGATCCTGTTACCATGTATGTGATTACAGAATGTATATTTTGAAGGTATTGGTGAATATATAATTCATATCATTTATATGTTATATGTTTATATACATTTAACTTACATTAGTATATGTATGTTAACCCCATAGTCCTAATTTACCCATCCTCCCACCTTTCATTTTGGCTAACCATTAGTTTATTTGATAAGTCTGTGAGTGTCTTTTTCTGTGGAAATATGTTCATTGGTAGCAATCTTAGGAAAACTTGTATAAATAATATCATAGGATATTTGTAATACCCTTTTGTCTTACTTAACCTTATATGATTATTTCTAGTCTCAACTCTAGTCCTGAAAACGGCATTGTTCATTTTTTTCCCGAGGCTACTCTTCCATTCTGTCCATATACCACTTCTTCTTTGTCCATTCACCTGTTTATGGATCTTTTTTTTGCTTCCATGTCTTTGCTATTTCAGTATTGTTGCAGTGCACATTTGCCTGCCTCTGTCTTTCCGAATCCAGTTGTCTTAGGTTATAGGCCCAAAAGGTGCCCTGCCGCATCATATGGTAGCTCAATTTTTACGTTTTCAAGCAGCTCGATTCAGTTTGCATTAGTGCTGTTACGACTTTATATCCCACCAGCAGCTAGAAGGTAAACACTTCTCTAAAACCCCTTCAGCATTTATAGTTTGTAGACTTTTTGCTGATGGTCATGACTGGTGTGAGCTGAAACCTTTTTGGAGGTTGGATACGCATGTGGCTAATAATTCCTTTTGCTGACCTTTAGGCATGTCCTTTTTTTCTTTTCCTTTTTTTTTAAAGAGTGAGTTCAACTTCCGTACTCTTATTGACTTTTGAAAATTTCTCATGTGTTGAATTTTCTTGCCAATTCCCTACCCTAGGGCATTTTTTGAGGGCCTGTGTCTTTTACAGCCCTGCAGTCCTTGTGACTATATAAGCAACCATTGGCACTGGGTTTAAAGCTACTGTTGTGGGAAGCAGCCACAAGGCGGCAGCATTATTACGTTCTCAAGTCTTGTTACAAGGACAACACAGTCTTCCTGGAGGTAGTGTTCCGAGCTTGTAAATTAGAGTGCAATGTGCTGGGACAAGCCCCCAAAAGTTTATGTCTCCTAACTTATGTTTGTTTTTTAAATTTAATTTCTATTTCTTATCGGAGTAAATTTGATTAGAGTGTTTTGATTGTCTGGCTGTACAGAATCTGCTCAATGATTCATACATATGTCTGTTCATCTTCGGATCCTGTTACCATGTATGTGATTACAGAATGTATATTTTGAAGGTATTGGTGAATATATAATTCATATCATTTATATGTTATATGTTTATATACATTTAACATACATTAGTATATGTATGTTAACCCCATAGTCCTAATTTACCCATCCTCCCACCTTTCATTTTGGCTAACCATTAGTTTATATGATAAGTCTGTGAGTGTCTTTTTCTGTGGAAATATGTTCATTGGTAGCAATCTTAGCATAACATGTATAAATGATATCATAGGATATTTGTCATACCCTTTTGACTTACTTAACCTTATATGATTATTTCTAGGCTCAACTGTAGTCCTGAAAACGGCATTGTTCATTTTTTTCCCGAGGCTACTATTCCATTTGGTACGTATCCCACTTCGTCTTTGTCCATTCATCTGTTTATGGACCTTTTTTTTTGCTTCCATGTCTTGGCTATTTCAATATTGTTGCAATGCACATTTGCCTGCCTCTCTCTTTCCGAATCTGGTGGTCTTAGGTTATAGGCCCAAAAGGTGCCCTGCCGCACCATATGGTAACTCAATTTTTACCTTTTCAAGCAGCTCTATTCAGTTTGCGTTACTGCTGGTACCACTTTACATCCCACCAGCAGCTAGAAGGTACACACTTCTCTAAAACCCCTTCAGCATTTATTGTTTGTAGACTTTTTGCTGATGGTCATGACTGGAGTGAGCTGAAACCTTTTTGAATTTGAATTTGCATGTGGCTAATAATTCCTTATACTGAGCTTTAGGCATGTCCTTTTTTTCTTTTCCTTTTTTTTTTAAAGAGTGAGTACAACTTCCCTCCTCTTATTGACTTCTTGGAAATTTCTCATGTGTTGAATGTTCTTGCCAATTCCCTACCCCAGGGCATATTTTGAGGGCTTGTGTCATTTACAGCCCTGCAGTCCTTGTGACTATATAAGCAATCATTGGCACTGGGTTTAAAGTGCTGTTGTGGGAAGCAGCCACAAGGCGGCAGCATTATTACGTTCTCAACTCTTCTTACTAGGGCAACAGAGTCTTCCTGGAGGTAGTTTTCCAAGGTTGTAAATTAGAGTGGAATGTGCTGGGACAAGCCCCCAGAAGTTTATGTCTCCTAACTTATGTTTGCTTTTTAAATTTAATTTCTATTTCTTATCGGAGTAAATTTGATTAGAGTGTTTTGATTGGCTGTACAGAATCTGCTCAATGATTCATACATATATCTGTTCATCTTCGGAACCTGTTATCATGTATGTGATTACAGAATGTATATTTTAAAGGTTTGGTGATTATATATTTTATATAGTTCATATGTTATATGTTTATATACATTTAACATACATTAGTATATGTATGTTAACCCCATAGTCCTAATTTACCCATCCTCCCACCTTTCATTTTGGCTAACCATTAGTTTATTTGATAAGTCTGTGAGTGTCTTTTTTTGTGGAAATATGTTCATTGGTAGCAATCTTAGGATAACATGTATAAATGATATCATAGGATATTTGTCATACCCTTTTGACTAACTTACCCTTATATGATTATTTCTAGGCTCAACTGTAGTCATGAAAACGGCATTGTTCATTTTTTTCCCGAGGCTACTATGCCATTTGGTACGTATACCACTTCGTCTTTGTCCATTCATTTGTTTATGGAGCTTTTTTTTGCTTCTATGTCTTGGCTATTTCAATATTGTTGCAGTGCATATTTGCCTGCATCTGTCTTTCCGATTTTGGTGGTCTTATATTATAGGCCCAAAAGGTGCCCTGCCGCATCATACGGTAACTCAATTTTTACCTTTTCAAGTAGCTGCATTCAGTTTTCGTTAGTGCTCTTACCAGTTTACATCCCACCGGAACCTAGAAGGTACACAGTTCTCTAAAACCTGTTCAGCATTTATAGTTTGTAGATTTTTTGCTGATGGTCATGACTGGTGTGAGCTGAAACCTTATTGAATTTGAATTTGCATGTGCCTAATAATTTCCTTTACTGAGCTTTAGGCATGCCGTTTTTTTTCTTTTCCTTTCTTTTTTAGAGAGTGAGTACAACCTCCCTCCTCTTATTGACTTCTTGAAAAATTTCTCATGTGTTGAATTTTCTTGCCTATTCCCTACCCCAAGGCATTTTTTGAGGGCCTGTATCATTTACAGCCCTGCAGTCCTTGTGACAATATAAGCAACCATTTGCACTGGGTTTAAAGCTGCTGTTGTGGGAAATAGCCACAAGGCAGCAGCATTATTAGGTTCTCAACTCTTGTTAATAGGGAAGCAGAGTCTTCCTGGAGGTAGTGTTCCGAGGTTGTAAATTAGAGTGGAATGTGCTGGGACAAGCCCCCAGAAGTTTATGTCTCCTTACTTATGTTTGTTTTTTAAATTTAACTTCTACTTTTTATCGGAGTAAATTTGATTAGAGTGTTTTGATTGTCTGGCTGTACAGAATCTGCTCAATGATTCATACATATGTCTGTTCATCTGCGGATCCTGTTACCATGTATGTGATTACAGAATGTATATTTTGAAGGGATTGGTGATTATATAATTCATATCATTTATATGTTATATGTTTATATACATTTAACTTACATTAGTATATGTATGTTAACCCCATAGTCCTAATTTACCCATCCTCCCACCTTTCATTTTGGCTAACCGTTAGTATTTTTGATAAGTCTGTGAGTGTGTTTTTCTGTGGAAATATGTTCATTGGTAGTAATCTTAGGAAAACATGTATAAATGATTTCATAGGATATTTGTCACACCCTTTTGACTTACTTAACCTTATATGACTATTTCTAGTCTCAACTGTAGTTCTGAAAACGGCATTTTTCATTTTTTTCCCGAGGCTACTCTTCCATTCTGTCCATATACCACTTCTTCTTTGTCCATTCACCTGTTTATGGACCATTTTTTGCTTCCATGTCTTGGGTATTTCAGTATTGTTGCAGTGCACATTTGCCTGCCTCTGTATTTCCGATTTTGGTGGTCTTAGGTTATAGGCCCAAAAGGTGCCCTGCCGCATCATATGGTAACTCAATTTTTACCTTTTCAAGCAGCTCCATTCAGTATGCGTTAGTGCTGTTACCACTTTACATCCCACCAGCAGCTAGAATGTACACAATTCTCTAAAACCCCTTCAGCATTTATAGTTTGTAGACTTTTTGCTGATGGTCATGACTGGTGTCACCTGAAACCTTTTTGAATTTGAATTTGCATGTGGCTAATAATTCCTTATACTGAGCTTTAGGCATGTCCTTTTTTTTCTTTTCCTTTTTTTTTAAAGAGTGAGTACAACTTCCCTCCTCTTATTGACTTCTTGAAAAGTCACTCATGTGTTGAATTTTTTTGCCTATTCCCTACTCCAGGGCATTCTTTGAGGGCCGGTGTCATTTAGAGCCCTGCAGTCCTTGTGACTATTAAGCAACCTTTGGCACTGGGTTTAAAGCTGCTGTTGTGGGAAACAGCCACAAGGTGGCAGCATTATTACGTTCTCAACTCTTGTTACTAGGGCAACAGAGTCTTCCTGGAGGTAGTTTTCCAAGGTTGTAAATTAGAGTGGAATGTGCTGGGACAAGCCCCCAGAAGTTTATGTCTCCTAAGTTATGTTTGCTTTTTAAATTTAATTTCTATTTCTTATCAGAGTCAATTTGATTAGAGTGTTTTGATTGTCTGGCTGTACAGAATCTGCTCAATGATTCATACATATGTCTGTTCATCTTCGGATCCTGCTACCATGTACGTGATTACAGAATGTATATTTTAAAGCTATTGGTGATGATATAATGCATATAGTTTATATGTGATATGTTTATATACATTTAACATACATTAGTATATGTATGTTAACCCCATAGTCCTAATTTACCTATTCTCCCACCTTTCATTTTGGCTAACCATTAGTTTATTTGATTAGTCTGTGAGTGTCTTTTTCTGTGGAAATATGTTCATGGGTAGCAATCTTAGGATAACTTTTATAAATGATATCGTAGGATATTTGTCATACCCTTTTGACTTACTTAACCTTATATAATTATTTCTAGTCTCAACTGTAGTCCTGGAAACGGCAGTGTTCATTTTTTTTCCGAGGCTACTATTCCATTTGGTACGTATACCACTTCGTCTTTGTCCATTCATCTGTTTATGGACCTTTTTTTTGCTTCCATGTCTTGGCTATTTCAGTATTGCTGCAGTGCACATTTCCCTGCCTCTGTCTTTCCGAATCTGGTGGTCTTAGGTTATAGGCCCAAAAGGTGCCCTGCCGCATCATATGGTTGCTCAATTTTTACGTTTTCAAGCAGCTCGATTCAGGTTGCGTTACTGCTGTTACCACTTTACATCCCCCCAGCAGCTAGAAGGTACACAGTTCTCTACAACCCCTTCACCATTTATAGTTTGTAGACTTTTTCCTGATGGTCATGACTGGTGTGAGCTGAAACCTTTTTGAATTTGAAATTGCATGTTAGTAATAATTCCTTATACTGAGCTTTAGGCATGTCCTATTTTTTCTTTTCCTTTTTTTTTTAAAGAGTGAGTACAACTTCCCTCCTCTTATTGACTTCTTGAAAAGTTTCTCATGTGTTGAATTTTCTTGCCTATTCCCTTGCCCAGGGCATTTTTTGAGGGCAGGTGTCATTTAGAGCCCTGCAGTCCTTGTGACTATTAAGCAACCATTGGCACTGGGTTTAAAGCTGCTGTTGTGGGAAACAGCCACAAGGCGGCAGCATTATTACGTTCTCAACTCTTGTTACTAGGGCAACAGAGTCTTCCTGGAGGTAGTTTTCCAAGGTTGTAAATTAGAGTGGAATGTTCTGGGAGAAGTCCCCAGAAGTTTATGTCTCCTAACTTATGTTTGCTTTTTAAATTTAATTTCTATTTCTTATCGGAGTAAATTTGATTAGAGTGTTTTTATTGTTTGACTGTACAGAATCTGCTCAATGATTCATACATATATCTGTTCATCTTCGGAACCTGTTAGCATGTATGTGATTACAGAATGTATATTTTAAAGGTATTGGTGATTATATTATTTATATAGTTTATATATTATATGTTTATATACATTTAACATACATTAGTATATGTATGTTAACCCCATTGTCCTAATTTACCCATCCTCCCACCTTTCATTTTGGCTAACCATTAGTTTATTTGATAAGTCTGTGAGTGTCTTTTTCTGTGGAAATATGTTCATTGGTAGCAATCTTAGGATAACATGTATTAATGATATCATAGGATATTTGTCATACCCTTTTGACTTACTTAACCTTATATGATTATTTCTAGGCTCAACTCTAGTCCTGAAAACGGCATTGTTCATTTTTTTCCAGAGGCTACTATTCCATTTGGTACGTGTACCATTTCGTCTTTGTCCATTCATCTGTTTATGGACCTTTTTTTTGCTTCCATGTCTTGGCTATTTCAATATTGTTGCAGTGCACATTTGCCTGCCTCTGTCTTTCCGAATCCAGTTGTCTTAGGTTATAGGCCCAAAATGTGCCCTGCCGCATCATATGGTAGCTCAATGTTTACCTTTTCAAGCAGCTCGATTCAGTTTGCGTTACTGCTGTTACCACTTTACATCCCACCAGCAGCTAGAAGGTACACAGTTCTCTAAAACCCCTTCAGCATTTATAGTTTGTAGACTTTTTGCTGATGGTCATGACTGGTGTGAGCTGAAACCTTTTTGGAGGTTGGATACGCATGTGGCTAATAATTCCTTATGCTGAGCTTTAGGCATGTCCTTTTTTTCTTTTCCTTTTTTTTTAAAGAGTGACTACAACTTCCCTCCTCTTATTGACTTCTTGAAAATTTCTCATATGTTGAATTTTCTTGCCAATTCCCTACCCTAGGGCATTTTTTGAGGGCCTGTGTCTTTTACAGCCCTGCAGTCCTTGTGACTATATAAGCAACCATTGGCACTGGGTTTAAAGCTACTGTTGTGGGAAGCAGCCACAAGGCGGCAGCATTATTACGTTCTCAAGTCTTGTTACTAGGACAACACAGTCTTCCTGGAGGTAGTGTTCCGAGCTTGTAAATTAGAGTGCAATGTGCTGGGACAAGCCCCCAGAAGTTTATGTCTCCTAACTTATGTTTGTTTTTTAAATTTAATTTCTATTTCTTATCGGAGTAAATTTGATTAGAGTGTTGTGGTTTTCTGGCTGTACAGAATCTGCTCAATGATTCATACATATGTCTGTTCATCTTCGAACCTGTTAGCATGTATGTGATTACAGAATGTATATTTTAAAGGTATTGGTGATTATATAATTTATATATTTCATATGTTATATGTTTATATACATTTAACATACATTAGTATATGTATTTTAACCCCATAGTCCTAATTTACCCATCCTCCCACCTTTCATTTTGGCTAGCCATTAGTTTATTTGATAAGTCTGTGAGTGTCTTTTTCTGTGGAAATATGTTCATTGGTAGCAATCTTAGGATAACATGTATAAAAGATGTCATAGGATATTTGTCATACCCTTTTGACTTACTTAACCTTATATGATTATTTCTAGGCTCAACTGTAGTCCTGAAAACGGCATTGTTCATTTTTTTCCCGAGGCTACTATTCCATTTGGTACGTATCCCACTTCGTCTTTGTCCATTCATCTGTTTATGGACCTTTTTTTTTGCTTCCATGTCTTGGCTATTTCAATATTGTTGCAATGCACATTTGCCTGCCTCTCTCTTTCCGAATCTGGTGGTCTTAGGTTATAGGCCCAAAAGGTGCCCTGCCGCACCATATGGTAACTCAATTTTTACCTTTTCAAGCAGCTCGATTCAGTTTGCGTTACTGCTGGTACCACTTTACATCCCACCAGCAGCTAGAAGGTACACACTTCTCTAAAACCCCTTCAGCATTTATTGTTTGTAGACTTTTTGCTGATGGTCATGACTGGAGTGAGCTGAAACCTTTTTGAATTTGAATTTGCATGTGGCTAATAATTCCTTATACTGAGCTTTAGGCATGTCCTTTTTTTCTTTTCCTTTTTTTTTTAAAGAGTGAGTACAACTTCCCTCCTCTTATTGACTTCTTGGAAATTTCTCATGTGTTGAATGTTCTTGCCAATTCCCTACCCCAGGGCATATTTTGAGGGCTTGTGTCATTTACAGCCCTGCAGTCCTTGTGACTATATAAGCAATCATTGGCACTGGGTTTAAAGTGCTGTTGTGGGAAGCAGCCACAAGGCGGCAGCATTATTGCGTTCTCAAGTCTTGTTACTAGGAGAACAGAGTCTTCCTGGAGGTAGTGTTCTGAGCTTGTAAATTAGAGTGCAATGTGCTGGGACAAGCCCCCAGAAGTTTATGTCTCCTTACTTATGTTTGTTTTTTAAATTTAATTTGTCTTTCTTATCGGAGTAAATTTGATTAGAGTGTTTTGATTGTCTGGCTGTACAGAATCTGCTCAATGATTCACACATATGTCTGTTCATCTTCGGATCCTGTTACCATGTATGTGATTACAGAATGTATATTTTGAAGGTATTGGTGAATATATAATTCATATCATTTATATGTTATATGTTTATATACATTTAACTTACATTAGTATATGTATGTTAACCCCATAGTCCTAATTTACCCATCCTCCCACCTTTCATTTTGGCTAACCATTAGTTTATTTGATAAGTCTGTGAGTGTCTTTTTCTGTGGAAATATGTTCATTGGTAGCAATCTTAGGAAAACTTGTATAAATAATATCATAGGATATTTGTAATACCCTTTTGTCTTACTTAACCTTATATGATTATTTCTAGTCTCAACTCTAGTCCTGAAAACGGCATTGTTCATTTTTTTCCCGAGGCTACTCTTCCATTCTGTCCATATACCACTTCTTCTTTGTCCATTCACCTGTTTATGGACCTTTTTTTTGCTTCCATGTCTTTGCTATTTCAGTATTGTTGCAGTGCACATTTGCCTGCCTCTGTCTTTCCGATTCTGGTGGTCTTAGGTTATAGGCCCAAAAGGTGCCCTGCCGCATCATATGGTAGCTCAATTTTTACGTTTTCAAGCAGCTCGATTCAGTTTGCATTAGTGCTGTTACGACTTTATATCCCACCAGCAGCTAGAAGGTACACACTTCTCTAAAACCCCTTCAGCATTTATAGTTTGTAGACTTTTTGCTGATGGTCATGACTGGTGTGAGCTGAAACCTTTTTGGAGGTTGGATACGCATGTGGCTAATAATTCCTTATGCTGAGCTTTAGGCATGTCCTTTTTTTCTTTTCCTTTTTTTTTAAAGAGTGAGTTCAACTTCCGTACTCTTATTGACTTTTGAAAATTTCTCATGTGTTGAATTTTCTTGCCAATTCCCTACCCTAGGGCATTTTTTGAGGGCCTGTGTCTTTTACAGCCCTGCAGTCCTTGTGACTATATAAGCAACCATTGGCACTGGGTTTAAAGCTACTGTTGTGGGAAGCAGCCACAAGGCGGCAGCATTATTACGTTCTCAAGTCTTGTTACTAGGACAACACAGTCTTCCTGGAGGTAGTGTTCCGAGCTTGTAAATTAGAGTGCAATGTGCTGGGACAAGCCCCCAAAAGTTTATGTCTCCTAACTTATGTTTGTTTTTTAAATTTAATTTCTATTTCTTATCAGAGTAAATTTGATTAGAGTGTTTTGATTGTCCGGCTGTACAGAATCTGCTCAATGATTCATACATATGTCTGTTCATCTTCGGATCCTGTTACCATGTATGTGATTACAGAATGTATATTTTGAAGGTATTGGTGAATATATAATTCATATCATTTATATGTTATATGTTTATATACATTTAACATACATTAGTATATGTATGTTAACCCCATAGTCCTAATTTACCCATCCTCCCACCTTTCATATTGGCTAACCATTAGTTTATATGATAAGTCTGTGAGTGTCTTTTTCTGTGGAAATATGTTCATTGGTAGCAGTCTTAGGATAACATGTCTAAATGATATCATAGGATATTTGTCATACCCTTTTGACTTACTTAACCTTATATGATTATTTCTAGGCTCAACTCTAGTCCTGAAAACAGCATTGTTCATTTTTTTCCAGAGGCTACTATTCCATTTGGTACGTATACCATTTCGTCTTTGTTCATTCATCTGTTTATGGACCTTTTTTTGCTTCCATGTCTTGGCTATTTCAGTATTGTTGCAGTGCACATTTGCCTGCCTCTGTCTTTCCGATTCTGGTGGTCTTAGGTTATAGGCCCAAAAGGTGCCCTGCCGCATCGTATGGTAACTCAATTTTTACCTTTTCAAGCAGCTCCATTCAGTTTGCATTAGTGGTATTACTTCTTTACATCCCACCAGCAGCTAGAAGGTACACATTCCTCTAAAACCCCTTCAGCATTTATAGTTTGTAGACTTTTTGATGATGGTCATGACTGGTGTTACCTGAAACCTTTTTGAATTTGAATTTGCATGTGGCTAATAATTCCTTATACTGAGCTTTAGGCATGTCATTTTTTTCTTTTCCTTTTGTTTTAAAGAGTGAGTACAACTTCCCTCCTCTTATTGACTTCTTGAAAAGTTTCTCATGTGTTGAATTTTTTTGCCTATTCCCTACCCCAGGGCATTTTTTGAAGGCAGGTGTCATTTAGAGCCCTTCAGTCCTTGTGACTATTAAGCAACCTTTGGCACTGGGTTTAAAGCTGCTGTTGTGGGAAACAGCCACAAGGCGGCAGCATTATTACGTTCTCAACTCTTGTTACTAGGGCAACAGAGTCTTCCTGGAGGTAGTTTTCCAAGGTTGTAAATTAGAGTGGAATGTTCTGGGAGAAGTCCCCAGAAGTTTATGTCTCCTAACTTATGTTTGCTTTTTAAATTTAATTTCTATTTCTTATCGGAGTAAATTTGATTAGAGTGTTTTGATGGGCTGTACAGAATCTGCTCAATGATTCATACATATATCTGTTCATCTTCGGAACCTGTTATCATGTATGTGATTACAGAATGTATATTTTAAAGGTTTGGTGATTATATATTTTATATAGTTCATATGTTATATGTTTATATACATTTAACATACATTAGTATATGTATGTTAACCCCATAGTCCTAATTTACCCATCCTCCCACCTTTCATTTTGGCTAACCATTAGTTTATTTGATAAGTCTGTGAGTGTCTTTTTTTGTGGAAATATGTTCATTGGTAGCAATCTTAGGATAACATGTATAAATGATATCATAGGATATTTGTCATACCCTTTTGACTAACTTACCCTTATATGATTATTTCTAGGCTCAACTGTAGTCATGAAAACGGCATTGTTCATTTTTTTCCCGAGGCTACTATGCCATTTGGTACGTATACCACTTCGTCTTTGTCCATTCATTTGTTTATGGAGCTTTTTTTTGCTTCTATGTCTTGGCTATTTCAATATTGTTGCAGTGCATATTTGCCTGCATCTGTCTTTCCGATTTTGGTGGTCTTATATTATAGGCCCAAAAGGTGCCCTGCCGCATCATACGGTAACTCAATTTTTACCTTTTCAAGTAGCTGCATTCAGTTTTCGTTAGTGCTCTTACCAGTTTACATCCCACCGGAACCTAGAAGGTACACAGTTCTCTAAAACCTGTTCAGCATTTATAGTTTGTAGATTTTTTGCTGATGGTCATGACTGGTGTGAGCTGAAACCTTATTGAATTTGAATTTGCATGTGCCTAATAATTTCCTTTACTGAGCTTTAGGCATGCCGTTTTTTTTCTTTTCCTTTCTTTTTTAGAGAGTGAGTACAACCTCCCTCCTCTTATTGACTTCTTGAAAAATTTCTCATGTGTTGAATTTTCTTGCCTATTCCCTACCCCAAGGCATTTTTTGAGGGCCTGTATCATTTACAGCCCTGCAGTCCTTGTGACAATATAAGCAACCATTTGCACTGGGTTTAAAGCTGCTGTTGTGGGAAATAGCCACAAGGCAGCAGCATTATTAGGTTCTCAACTCTTGTTAATAGGGAAGCAGAGTCTTCCTGGAGGTAGTGTTCCGAGGTTGTAAATTAGAGTGGAATGTGCTGGGACAAGCCCCCAGAAGTTTATGTCTCCTTACTTATGTTTGTTTTTTAAATTTAACTTCTACTTTTTATCGGAGTAAATTTGATTAGAGTGTTTTGATTGTCTGGCTGTACAGAATCTGCTCAATGATTCATACATATGTCTGTTCATCTGCGGATCCTGTTACCATGTATGTGATTACAGAATGTATATTTTGAAGGGATTGGTGATTATATAATTCATATCATTTATATGTTATATGTTTATATACATTTAACTTACATTAGTATATGTATGTTAACCCCATAGTCCTAATTTACCCATCCTCCCACCTTTCATTTTGGCTAACCGTTAGTATTTTTGATAAGTCTGTGAGTGTGTTTTTCTGTGGAAATATGTTCATTGGTAGTAATCTTAGGAAAACATGTATAAATGATTTCATAGGATATTTGTCACACCCTTTTGACTTACTTAACCTTATATGACTATTTCTAGTCTCAACTGTAGTTCTGAAAACGGCATTGTTCATTTTTTTCCCGAGGCTACTCTTCCATTCTGTCCATATACCACTTCTTCTTTGTCCATTCACCTGTTTATGGACCATTTTTTGCTTCCATGTCTTGGGTATTTCAGTATTGTTGCAGTGCACATTTGCCTGCCTCTGTATTTCCGATTTTGGTGGTCTTAGGTTATAGGCCCAAAAGGTGCCCTGCCGCATCATATGGTAACTCAATTTTTACCTTTTCAAGCAGCTCCATTCAGTATGCGTTAGTGCTGTTACCACTTTACATCCCACCAGCAGCTAGAATGTACACAATTCTCTAAAACCCCTTCAGCATTTATAGTTTGTAGACTTTTTGCTGATGGTCATGACTGGTGTCACCTGAAACCTTTTTGAATTTGAATTTGCATGTGGCTAATAATTCCTTATACTGAGCTTTAGGCATGTCCTTTTTTTTCTTTTCCTTTTTTTTTAAAGAGTGAGTACAACTTCCCTCCTCTTATTGACTTCTTGAAAAGTCACTCATGTGTTGAATTTTTTTGCCTATTCCCTACTCCAGGGCATTCTTTGAGGGCCGGTGTCATTTAGAGCCCTGCAGTCCTTGTGACTATTAAGCAACCTTTGGCACTGGGTTTAAAGCTGCTGTTGTGGGAAACAGCCACAAGGTGGCAGCATTATTACGTTCTCAACTCTTGTTACTAGGGCAACAGAGTCTTCCTGGAGGTAGTTTTCCAAGGTTGTAAATTAGAGTGGAATGTGCTGGGACAAGCCCCCAGAAGTTTATGTCTCCTAAGTTATGTTTGCTTTTTAAATTTAATTTCTATTTCTTATCAGAGTCAATTTGATTAGAGTGTTTTGATTGTCTGGCTGTACAGAATCTGCTCAATGATTCATACATATGTCTGTTCATCTTCGGATCCTGCTACCATGTACGTGATTACAGAATGTATATTTTAAAGCTATTGGTGATGATATAATGCATATAGTTTATATGTGATATGTTTATATACATTTAACATACATTAGTATATGTATGTTAACCCCATAGTCCTAATTTACCTATTCTCCCACCTTTCATTTTGGCTAACCATTAGTTTATTTGATTAGTCTGTGAGTGTCTTTTTCTGTGGAAATATGTTCATGGGTAGCAATCTTAGGATAACTTTTATAAATGATATCGTAGGATATTTGTCATACCCTTTTGACTTACTTAACCTTATATAATTATTTCTAGTCTCAACTGTAGTCCTGGAAACGGCAGTGTTCATTTTTTTTCCGAGGCTACTATTCCATTTGGTACGTATACCACTTCGTCTTTGTCCATTCATCTGTTTATGGACCTTTTTTTTGCTTCCATGTCTTGGCTATTTCAGTATTGCTGCAGTGCACATTTCCCTGCCTCTGTCTTTCCGAATCTGGTGGTCTTAGGTTATAGGCCCAAAAGGTGCCCTGCCGCATCATATGGTTGCTCAATTTTTACGTTTTCAAGCAGCTCGATTCAGGTTGCGTTACTGCTGTTACCACTTTACATCCCCCCAGCAGCTAGAAGGTACACAGTTCTCTACAACCCCTTCACCATTTATAGTTTGTAGACTTTTTCCTGATGGTCATGACTGGTGTGAGCTGAAACCTTTTTGAATTTGAAATTGCATGTTAGTAATAATTCCTTATACTGAGCTTTAGGCATGTCCTATTTTTTCTTTTCCTTTTTTTTTTAAAGAGTGAGTACAACTTCCCTCCTCTTATTGACTTCTTGAAAAGTTTCTCATGTGTTGAATTTTCTTGCCTATTCCCTTGCCCAGGGCATTTTTTGAGGGCAGGTGTCATTTAGAGCCCTGCAGTCCTTGTGACTATTAAGCAACCATTGGCACTGGGTTTAAAGCTGCTGTTGTGGGAAACAGCCACAAGGCGGCAGCATTATTACGTTCTCAACTCTTGTTACTAGGGCAACAGAGTCTTCCTGGAGGTAGTTTTCCAAGGTTGTAAATTAGAGTGGAATGTTCTGGGAGAAGTCCCCAGAAGTTTATGTCTCCTAACTTATGTTTGCTTTTTAAATTTAATTTCTATTTCTTATCGGAGTAAATTTGATTAGAGTGTTTTTATTGTTTGACTGTACAGAATCTGCTCAATGATTCATACATATATCTGTTCATCTTCGGAACCTGTTAGCATGTATGTGATTACAGAATGTATATTTTAAAGGTATTGGTGATTATATTATTTATATAGTTTATATATTATATGTTTATATACATTTAACATACATTAGTATATGTATGTTAACCCCATTGTCCTAATTTACCCATCCTCCCACCTTTCATTTTGGCTAACCATTAGTTTATTTGATAAGTCTGTGAGTGTCTTTTTCTGTGGAAATATGTTCATTGGTAGCAATCTTAGGATAACATGTATTAATGATATCATAGGATATTTGTCATACCCTTTTGACTTACTTAACCTTATATGATTATTTCTAGGCTCAACTCTAGTCCTGAAAACGGCATTGTTCATTTTTTTCCAGAGGCTACTATTCCATTTGGTACGTGTACCATTTCGTCTTTGTCCATTCATCTGTTTATGGACCTTTTTTTTGCTTCCATGTCTTGGCTATTTCAATATTGTTGCAGTGCACATTTGCCTGCCTCTGTCTTTCCGAATCCAGTTGTCTTAGGTTATAGGCCCAAAATGTGCCCTGCCGCATCATATGGTAGCTCAATGTTTACCTTTTCAAGCAGCTCGATTCAGTTTGCGTTACTGCTGTTACCACTTTACATCCCACCAGCAGCTAGAAGGTACACAGTTCTCTAAAACCCCTTCAGCATTTATAGTTTGTAGACTTTTTGCTGATGGTCATGACTGGTGTGAGCTGAAACCTTTTTGGAGGTTGGATACGCATGTGGCTAATAATTCCTTATGCTGAGCTTTAGGCATGTCCTTTTTTTCTTTTCCTTTTTTTTTAAAGAGTGACTACAACTTCCCTCCTCTTATTGACTTCTTGAAAATTTCTCATATGTTGAATTTTCTTGCCAATTCCATACCCCAGGACATTTTTTGAGGGCCTGTGTCTTTTACAGCCCTGCAGTCCTTGTGACTATATAAGCAACCATTGGCACTGGGTTTAAAGCTACTGTTGTGGGAAGCAGCCACAAGGCGGCAGCATTATTACGTTCTCAAGTCTTGTTACTAGGACAACACAGTCTTCCTGGAGGTAGTGTTCCGAGCTTGTAAATTAGAGTGCAATGTGCTGGGACAAGCCCCCAGAAGTTTATGTCTCCTAACTTATGTTTGTTTTTTAAATTTAATTTCTATTTCTTATCGGAGTAAATTTGATTAGAGTGTTGTGGTTTTCTGGCTGTACAGAATCTGCTCAATGATTCATACATATGTCTGTTCATCTTCGAACCTGTTAGCATGTATGTGATTACAGAATGTATATTTTAAAGGTATTGGTGATTATATAATTTATATATTTCATATGTTATATGTTTATATACATTTAACATACATTAGTATATGTATTTTAACCCCATAGTCCTAATTTACCCATCCTCCCACCTTTCATTTTGGCTAGCCATTAGTTTATTTGATAAGTCTGTGAGTGTCTTTTTCTGTGGAAATATGTTCATTGGTAGCAATCTTAGGATAACATGTATAAAAGATGTCATAGGATATTTGTCATACCCTTTTGACTTACTTAACCTTATATGATTATTTCTAGGCTCAACTGTAGTCCTGAAAACGGCATTGTTCATTTTTTTCCCGAGGCTACTATTCCATTTGGTACGTATCCCACTTCGTCTTTGTCCATTCATCTGTTTATGGACCTTTTTTTTTGCTTCCATGTCTTGGCTATTTCAATATTGTTGCAATGCACATTTGCCTGCCTCTCTCTTTCCGAATCTGGTGGTCTTAGGTTATAGGCCCAAAAGGTGCCCTGCCGCACCATATGGTAACTCAATTTTTACCTTTTCAAGCAGCTCGATTCAGTTTGAGTTACTGCTGTTACCACTTTACATCCCACCAGCAGCTAGAAGGTACACACTTCTCTAAAACCCCTTCAGCATTTATAGTTTGTAGACTTTTTGCTGATGGTCATGACTGGAGTGAGCTGAAACCTTTTTGAATTTGAATTTGCATGTGGCTAATAATTCCTTATACTGAGCTTTAGGCATGTCCTTTTTTTCTTTTCCTTTTTTTTTTAAAGAGTGAGTACAACTTCCCTCCTCTTATTGACTTCTTGGAAATTTCTCATGTGTTGAATGTTCTTGCCAATTCCCTACCCCAGGGCATATTTTGAGGGCTTGTGTCATTTACAGCCCAGCAGTCCTTGTGACTATATAAGCAATCATTGGCACTGGGTTTAAAGTGCTGTTGTGGGAAGCAGCCACAAGGCGGCAGCATTATTGCGTTCTCAAGTCTTGTTACTAGGAGAACAGAGTCTTCCTGGAGGTAGTGTTCTGAGCTTGTAAATTAGAGTGCAATGTGCTGGGACAAGCCCCCAGAAGTTTATGTCTCCTTACTTATGTTTGTTTTTTAAATTTAATTTGTCTTTCTTATCGGAGTAAATTTGATTAGAGTGTTTTGATTGTCTGGCTGTACAGAATCTGCTCAATGATTCACACATATGTCTGTTCATCTTCGGATCCTGTTACCATGTATGTGATTACAGAATGTATATTTTGAAGGTATTGGTGAATATATAATTCATATCATTTATATGTTATATGTTTATATACATTTAACTTACATTAGTATATGTATGTTAACCCCATAGTCCTAATTTACCCATCCTCCCACCTTTCATTTTGGCTAACCATTAGTTTATTTGATAAGTCTGTGAGTGTCTTTTTCTGTGGAAATATGTTCATTGGTAGCAATCTTAGGAAAACTTGTATAAATAATATCATAGGATATTTGTAATACCCTTTTGTCTTACTTAACCTTATATGATTATTTCTAGTCTCAACTCTAGTCCTGAAAACGGCATTGTTCATTTTTTTCCCGAGGCTACTCTTCCATTCTGTCCATATACCACTTCTTCTTTGTCCATTCACCTGTTTATGGATCTTTTTTTTGCTTCCATGTCTTTGCTATTTCAGTATTGTTGCAGTGCACATTTGCCTGCCTCTGTCTTTCCGATTCTGGTGGTCTTAGGTTATAGGCCCAAAAGGTGCCCTGCCGCATCATATGGTAGCTCAATTTTTACGTTTTCAAGCAGCTCGATTCAGTTTGCATTAGTGCTGTTACGACTTTATATCCCACCAGCAGCTAGAAGGTAAACACTTCTCTAAAACCCCTTCAGCATTTATAGTTTGTAGACTTTTTGCTGATGGTCATGACTGGTGTGAGCTGAAACCTTTTTGGAGGTTGGATACGCATGTGGCTAATAATTCCTTTTGCTGACCTTTAGGCATGTCCTTTTTTTCTTTTCCTTTTTTTTTAAAGAGTGAGTTCAACTTCCGTACTCTTATTGACTTTTGAAAATTTCTCATGTGTTGAATTTTCTTGCCAATTCCCTACCCTAGGGCATTTTTTGAGGGCCTGTGTCTTTTACAGCCCTGCAGTCCTTGTGACTATATAAGCAACCATTGGCACTGGGTTTAAAGCTACTGTTGTGGGAAGCAGCCACAAGGCGGCAGCATTATTACGTTCTCAAGTCTTGTTACAAGGACAACACAGTCTTCCTGGAGGTAGTGTTCCGAGCTTGTAAATTAGAGTGCAATGTGCTGGGACAAGCCCCCAAAAGTTTATGTCTCCTAACTTATGTTTGTTTTTTAAATTTAATTTCTATTTCTTATCGGAGTAAATTTGATTAGAGTGTTTTGATTGTCTGGCTGTACAGAATCTGCTCAATGATTCATACATATGTCTGTTCATCTTCGGATCCTGTTACCATGTATGTGATTACAGAATGTATATTTTGAAGGTATTGGTGAATATATAATTCATATCATTTATATGTTATATGTTTATATACATTTAACATACATTAGTATATGTATGTTAACCCCATAGTCCTAATTTACCCATCCTCCCACCTTTCATTTTGGCTAACCATTAGTTTATATGATAAGTCTGTGAGTGTCTTTTTCTGTGGAAATATGTTCATTGGTAGCAATCTTAGGATAACATGTATAAATGATATCATAGGATATTTGTCATACCCTTTTGACTTACTTAACCTTATATGATTATTTCTAGGCTCAACTGTAGTCCTGAAAACGGCATTGTTCATTTTTTTCCCGAGGCTACTATTCCATTTGGTACGTATCCCACTTCGTCTTTGTCCATTCATCTGTTTATGGACCTTTTTTTTTGCTTCCATGTCTTGGCTATTTCAATATTGTTGCAATGCACATTTGCCTGCCTCTCTCTTTCCGAATCTGGTGGTCTTAGGTTATAGGCCCAAAAGGTGCCCTGCCGCACCATATGGTAACTCAATTTTTACCTTTTCAAGCAGCTCGATTCAGTTTGCGTTACTGCTGGTACCACTTTACATCCCACCAGCAGCTAGAAGGTACACACTTCTCTAAAACCCCTTCAGCATTTATTGTTTGTAGACTTTTTGCTGATGGTCATGACTGGAGTGAGCTGAAACCTTTTTGAATTTGAATTTGCATGTGGCTAATAATTCCTTATACTGAGCTTTAGGCATGTCCTTTTTTTCTTTTCCTTTTTTTTTTAAAGAGTGAGTACAACTTCCCTCCTCTTATTGACTTCTTGGAAATTTCTCATGTGTTGAATGTTCTTGCCAATTCCCTACCCCAGGGCATATTTTGAGGGCTTGTGTCATTTACAGCCCTGCAGTCCTTGTGACTATATAAGCAATCATTGGCACTGGGTTTAAAGTGCTGTTGTGGGAAGCAGCCACAAGGCGGCAGCATTATTGCGATCTCAAGTCTTGTTACTAGGAGAACAGAGTCTTCCTGGAGGTAGTGTTCTGAGCTTGTAAATTAGAGTGCAATGTGCTGGGACAAGCCCCCAGAAGTTTATGTCTCCTTACTTATGTTTGTTTTTTAAATTTAATTTGTCTTTCTTATCGGAGTAAATTTGATTAGAGTGTTGTGGTTTTCTGGCTGTACAGAATCTGCTCAATGATTCATACATATGTCTGTTCATCTTCGAACCTGTTAGCATGTATGTGATTACAGAATGTATATTTTAAAGGTATTGGTGATTATATTATTTATATATTTCATATGTTATATGTTTATATACATTTAACATACATTAGTATATGTATTTTAACCCCATTGTCCTAATTTACCCATCCTCCCACCTTTCATTTTGGCTAGCCATTAGTTTATTTGATAAGTCTGTGAGTGTCTTTTTCTGTGGAAATATGTTCATTGGTAGCAATCTTAGGATAACATGTATAAATGATGTCATAGGATATTTGTCATACCCTTTTGACTTACTTAACCTTATATGATCATTTCTAGGCTCAACTGTAGTCCTGAAAACGGCATTGTTCATTTTTTTCCCGAGGCTACTATTCCATTTGGTACGTATCCCACTTCGTCTTTGTCCATTCATCTGTTTATGGACCTTTTTTTTTGCTTCCATGTCTTTGCTATTTCAGTATTGTTGCAGTGCACATTTGCCTGCCTCTGTCTTTCCGATTCTGGTGGTCTTAGGTTATAGGCCCAAAAGGTGCCCTGCCGCATCATATGGTAGCTCAATTTTTACGTTTTCAAGCAGTTCGATTCAGTTTGCATTAGTGCTGTTACGACTTTATATCCCACCAGCAGCTAGAAGGTACACACTTCTCTAAAACCCCTTCAGCATTTATAGTTTGTAGACTTTTTGCTGATGGTCATGACTGGTGTGAGCTGAAACCTTTTTGGAGGTTGGATACGCATGTGGCTAATAATTCCTTATGCTGAGCTTTAGGCATGTCCTATTTTTTCTTTTCCTTTTTTTTAAAATGAGTGAGTACAACTTCCCTCCTCTTATTGATTTCTTGAAAAGTTTCTTATGTGTTGAATTTTCTTGCCTATTCCCTACCCCAGGGCATTTTTTGAGTGCCTGTGTCATTTACAACCGTGCAGTCCTTGTGACTATATAAGCAACCATTGGCACTGGGTTTAAAGGTGCTGTTTTTGGAGACAGCCACAAGGCGGCAGCATTATTACGTTCTCAAGTCTTGTTACTAGGACAACAGAGTCTTCCTGGAGGTAGTGTTCCGAGCTTTTAAATTAGAGTGCAATGTGCTGGGACAAGCCCCCAGAAGTTTATGTCTCCTTACTTATGTTTGTTTTTTAAATTTAATTTGTATTTTTTATCGGAGTAAATTTGATTAGAGTGTTTTGATTGTCTGGCTTTACAGAATCTGTTCAATGATTCATACATATATCTGTTCATCTTCGGAACCTGTTAGCATGTATGTGATTACAGAATGTATATTTTAAAGGTATTGGTGATTATATTATTTATATAGTTTATATATTATATGTTTATATACATTTAACATACATTAGTATATGTATGTTAACCCCATTGTCCTAATTTACCCATACTCCCACCTTTCATTTTGGCTAACCATTAGTTTATTTGATAAGTCTGTGAGTGTCTTTTTCTGTGGAAATATGTTCATTGGTAGCAATCTTAGGATAACATGTATTAATGATATCATAGGATATTTGTCATACCCTTTTGACTTACTTAACCTTATATGATTATTTCTAGGCTCAACTCTAGTCCTGAAAACGGCATTGTTCATTTTTTTCCAGAGGCTTCTATTCCATTTGGTACGTGTACCATTTCGTCTTTGTCCATTCATCTGTTTATGGACCTTTTTTTTGCTTCCATGTCTTGGCTATTTCAATATTGTTGCAGTGCACATTTGCCTGCCTCTGTCTTTCCGAATCCAGTTGTCTTAGGTTATAGGCCCAAAATGTGCCCTGCCTCATCATATGGTAGCTCAATGTTTACCTTTTCAAGCAGCTCGATTCAGTTTGCGTTACTGCTGTTACCACTTTACATCCCACCAGCAGCTAGAAGGTACACAGTTCTCTAAAACCCCTTCAGCATTTATAGTTTGTAGACTTTTTGCTGATGGTCATGACTGGTGTGAGCTGAAACCTTTTTGGAGGTTGGATACGCATGTGGCTAATAATTCCTTATGCTGAGCTTTAGGCATGTCCTTTTTTTCTTTTCCTTTTTTTTTAAAGAGTGACTACAACTTCCCTCCTCTTATTGACTTCTTGAAAATTTCTCATGTGTTGAATTTTCTTGCCAATTCCATACCCCAGGGCATTTTTTGAGGGCCTGTGTCTTTTACAGCCCTGCAGTCCTTGTGACTATATAAGCAACCATTGGCACTGGGTTTAAAGCTACTGTTGTGGGAAGCAGCCACAAGGCGGCAGCATTATTACGTTCTCAAGTCTTGTTACTAGGACAACACAGTCTTCCTGGAGGTAGTGTTCCGAGCTTGTAAATTAGAGTGCAATGTGCTGGGACAAGCCCCCAGAAGTTTATGTCTCCTAACTTATGTTTGTTTTTTAAATTTAATTTCTATTTCTTATCGGAGTAAATTTGATTAGAGTGTTGTGGTTTTCTGGCTGTACAGAATCTGCTCAATGATTCATACATATGTCTGTTCATCTTCGAACCTGTTAGCATGTATGTGATTACAGAATGTATATTTTAAAGGTATTGGTGATTATATAATTTATATATTTCATATGTTATATGTTTATATACATTTAACATACATTAGTATATGTATTTTAACCCCATTGTCCTAATTTACCCATCCTCCCACCTTTCATTTTGGCTAGCCATTAGTTTATTTGATAAGTCTGTGAGTGTCTTTTTCTGTGGAAATATGTTCATTGGTAGCAATCTTAGGATAACATGTATAAATGTTGTCATAGGATATTTGTCATACCCTTTTGACTTACTTAACCTTATATGATTATTTCTAGGCTCAACTGTAGTCCTGAAAACGGCATTGTTCATTTTTTTCCCGAGGCTACTATTCCATTTGGTACGTATCCCACTTCTTCTTTGTCCATTCATCTGTTTATGGACCTTTTTTTTTGCTTCCATGTCTTGGCTATTTCAGTATTGTTGCAGTGCACATTTGCCTGCCTCTGTCTTTCCGATTCCGGTGGTCTTAGGTTATAGGCCCAAAATGTGCCCTGCCGCATCATATGGTAGCTCAATGTTTACCTTTTCAAGCAGCTCGATTCAGTTTGCGTTACTGCTGTTACCACTTTACATCCCACCAGCAGCTAGAGGGTACACAGTTCTCTAAAACCCCTTCAGCATTTATAGTTTGTAGACTTTTTGCTGATGGTCATGACTGGTGTGAGCTGAAACCTTTTTGGAGGTTGGATACGCATGTGGCTAATAATTCCTTATGCTGAGCTTTAGGCATGTCCTTTTTTTCTTTTTCTTTTTTTTTAAAGAGTGACTACAACTTCCCTCCTCTTATTGACTTCTTGAAAATTTCTCATGTGTTGAATTTTCTTGCCAATTCCATACCCCAGGGAATTTTTTGAGGGCCTGTGTCTTTTACAGCCCTGCAGTCCTTGTGACTATATAAGCAACCATTGGCACTGGGTTTAAAGCTACTGTTGTGGGAAGCAGCCACAAGGCGGCAGCATTATTACGTTCTCAAGTCTTGTTACTAGGACAACACAGTCTTCCTGGAGGTAGTGTTCCGAGCTTGTAAATTAGAGTGCAATGTGCTGGGACAAGCCCCCAGAAGTTTATGTCTCCTAACTTATGTTTGTTTTTTAAATTTAATTTCTATTTCTTATCGGAGTAAATTTGATTAGAGTGTTGTGGTTTTCTGGCTGTACAGAATCTGCTCAATGATTCATACATATGTCTGTTCATCTTCGAACCTGTTAGCATGTATGTGATTACAGAATGTATATTTTAAAGTTATTGGTGATTATATAATTTATATATTTCATATGTTATATGTTTATATACATTTAACATACATTAGTATATGTATTTTAACCCCATTGTCCTAATTTACCCATCCTCCCACCTTTCATTTTGGCTGGCCATTAGTTTATTTGATAAGTCTGTGAGTGTCTTTTTCTGTGGAAATATGTTCATTGGTAGCAATCTTAGGATAACATGTATAAATGATGTCATAGGATATTTGTCATACCCTTTTGACTTACTTAACCTTATATGATTATTTCTAGGCTCAACTGTAGTCCTGAAAACGGCATTGTTCATTTTTTTCCCGAGGCTACTATTCCATTTGGTACGTATCCCACTTCGTCTTTGTCCATTCATCTGTTTATGGACCTTTTTTTTTGCTTCCATGTCTTTGCTATTTCAGTATTGTTGCAGTGCACATTTGCCTGCCTCTGTCTTTCCGATTCTGGTGGTCTTAGGTTATAGGCCCAAAAGGTGCCCTGCCGCATCATATGGTAGCTCAATTTTTACGTTTTCAAGCAGCTCGATTCAGTTTGCATTAGTGCTGTTACGACTTTATATCCCACCAGCAGCTAGAAGGTACACACTTCTCTAAAACCCCTTCAGCATTTATAGTTTGTAGACTTTTTGCTGATGGTCATGACTGGTGTGAGCTGAAACCTTTTTGGAGGTTGGATACGCATGTGGCTAATAATTCCTTATGCTGAGCTTTAGGCATGTCCTATTTTTTCTTTTCCTTTTTTTTAAAATGAGTGAGTACAACTTCCCTCCTCTTATTGATTTCTTGAAAAGTTTCTTATGTGTTGAATTTTCTTGCCTATTCCCTACCCCAGGGCATTTTTTGAGTGCCTGTGTCATTTACAACCGTGCAGTCCTTGTGACTATATAAGCAACCATTGGCACTGGGTTTAAAGGTGCTGTTTTTGGAGACAGCCACAAGGCGGCAGCATTATTACGTTCTCAAGTCTTGTTACTAGGACAACAGAGTCTTCCTGGAGGTAGTGTTCCGAGCTTTTAAATTAGAGTGCAATGTGCTGGGACAAGCCCCCAGAAGTTTATGTCTCCTTACTTATGTTTGTTTTTTAAATTTAATTTGTATTTTTTATCGGAGTAAATTTGATTAGAGTGTTTTGATTGTCTGGCTGTACAGAATCTGTTCAATGATTCATACATATGTCTGTTCATCTTCGGATCCTGTTACCATGTATGTGATCACAGAATATATATTTTGAAGGTATTGGTGATTATATAATTCATATCGTTTATATGTTATATGTTTATATACATTTAACTTACATTAGTATATGTATGTTAACCCCATAGTCCTAACTTACCCATCCCCCCACCTTTCATTTTGGCTAACCATTAGTTTATTTGATAAGTCTGTGAGTGTCTTTTTCTGTGGAAATATGTTCATTGGTAGCAATCTTAAGAAAACTTGTATAAATGATATCATAGGATATTTGTCATACCCTTTTGACTTACTTAACCTTATATGATTTTTTCTAGGCTCAACTGTAGTCCTGAAAACAGCATTGTTCATTTTTCTCCCGAGGCTACTATTCCATTCTGTCCGTATACCACTTCTTCTTTGTCCATTCATCTGTTTATGGACCTTTTTTTTGCTTCCATATCTTGGCTATTTCAGTATTGTTGCAGTGCATATTTGCCTGCCTCTGTCTTTCCAATTTTGGTGGTCTTAGGTTATAGGCCCAAAAGGTGCCCTGCCCCATCATTTGGTAGCTCAATTTTTACCTTTTCAAGCAGCTCGATTCAGTTTGCGTTAGTGCTGTTTCCACTTTACATCCCACCAGCAGCTAGAAGGTACACAGATCTCTAAAACCCCTTCAGCATTTATAGTTTGTAGACATTTTGCTGATGGTAATGACTGGTGTGAGCTGAAACCTTTTTGAATTTGAATTTGTATGTGGCTAATATTTCCTTATACTAAGCTTTAGGCATGTCCTTTTTTTTCTTTTCCTTTTTTTTTTAAAGAGTGAGTAGAACTTCCCTCCTCTTATTGACTTCTTGGAAATTTCTCATGTGTTGAATGTTCTTGCCAATTCCCTACCCCAGGGCATATTTTGAGGGCTCGTGTCATTTACAGCCCTGCAGTCCTTGTGACTATATAAGCAATCATTGGCACTGGGTTTAAAGTGCCGTTGTGGGAAGCAGCCACAAGGCGGCAGCATTATTGCGTTCTCAAGTCTTGTTACTAGGAGAACAGAGTCTTCCTGGAGGTAGTGTTCTGAGCTTTTAAATTAGAGTGCAATGTGCTGGGACAAGCCCCCAGAAGTTTATGTCTCCTTACTTATGTTTGTTTTTTAAATTTAATTTGTATTTTTTATCGGAGTAAATTTGATTAGAGTGTTTTGATTGTCTGGCTGTACAGAATCTGTTCAATGATTCATACATATATCTGTTCATCTTCTGAACCTGTTAGCATGTATGTGATTACAGAATGTATATTTTGAAGGTATTGGTGATTATATAATTCATATCATTTATATGTTATATGTTTATATACATTTAACTTATATTAGTATATGTATGTTAACCCCATTGTCCTAATTTACCCATCCTCCCACCTTTCATTTTGGCTAACCATTAGTTTATTTGATAAGTCTGTGAGTGTCTTTTTCTGTGGAAATATGTTCATTGGTAGCAATCTTAGGATAACATGTATTAATGATATCATAGGATATTTGTCATACCCTTTTGACTTACTTAACCTTATATGATTATTTCTAGGCTCAACTCTAGTCCTGAAAACGGCATTGTTCATTTTTTTCCAGAGGCTTCTATTCCATTTGGTACGTGTACCATTTCGTCTTTGTCCATTCATCTGTTTATGGACCTTTTTTTTGCTTCCATGTCTTGGCTATTTCAATATTGTTGCAGTGCACATTTGCCTGCCTCTGTCTTTCCGAATCCAGTTGTCTTAGGTTATAGGCCCAAAATGTGCCCTGCCGCATCATATGGTAGCTCAATGTTTACCTTTTCAAGCAGCTCGATTCAGTTTGCGTTACTGCTGTTACCACTTTACATCCCCCCAGCAGCTAGAAGGTACACAGTTCTCTAAAACCCCTTCAGCATTTATAGTTTGTAGACTTTTTGCTGATGGTCATGACTGGTGTGAGCTGAAACCTTTTTGGAGGTTGGATACGCATGTGGCTAATAATTCCTTATGCTGAGCTTTAGGCATGTCCTATTTTTTCTTTTCCTTTTTTTTTAAAGAGTGACTACAACTTCCCTCCTCTTATTGACTTCTTGAAAATTTCTCATGTGTTGAATTTTCTTGCCAATTCCATACCCCAGGGAATTTTTTGAGGGCCTGTGTCTTTTACAGCCCTGCAGTCCTTGTGACTATATAAGCAACCATTGGCACTGGGTTTAAAGCTACTGTTGTGGGAAGCAGCCACAAGGCGGCAGCATTATTACGTTCTCAAGTCTTGTTACTAGGACAACACAGTCTTCCTGGAGGTAGTGTTCCGAGCTTGTAAATTAGAGTGCAATGTGCTGGGACAAGCCCCCAGAAGTTTATGTCTCCTAACTTATGTTTGTTTTTTAAATTTAATTTCTATTTCTTATCGGAGTAAATTTGATTAGAGTGTTGTGGTTTTCTGGCTGTACAGAATCTGCTCAATGATTCATACATATGTCTGTTCATCTTCGAACCTGTTAGCATGTATGTGATTACAGAATGTATATTTTAAATGTATTGGTGATTATATAATTTATATAGTTCATATGTTATATGTTTATATACATTTAACATACATTAGTATATGTATGTTAACCCCATAGTCCTAATTTACCCATCCTCCCACCTTTCATTTTGGCTAGCCATTAGTTTATTTGATAAGTCTGTGAGTGTCTTTTTCTGTGGAAATATGTTCATTGATAGCAATCTTAGGATAACATGTATAAATGATGTCATAGGATATTTGTCATACCCTTTTGACTTACTTAACCTTATATGATTATTTCTAGGCTCAACTGTAGTCCTGAAAACGGCATTGTTCATTTTTTTCCCGAGGCTGCTATTCCATTTGGTACGTATCCCACTTCGTCTTTGTCCATTCATCTGTTTATGGACCTTTTTTTTTGCTTCCATGTCTTTGCTATTTCAGTATTGTTGCAGTGCACATTTGCCTGCCTCTGTCTTTCCGATTCTGGTGGTCTTAGGTTATAGGCCCAAAAGGTGCCCTGCCGCATCATATGGTAGCTCAATTTTTACGTTTTCAAGCAGCTCGATTCAGTTTGCATTAGTGCTGTTACGACTTTATATCCCACCAGCAGCTAGAAGGTACACACTTCTCTAAAACCCCTTCAGCATTTATAGTTTGTAGACTTTTTGCTGATGGTCATGACTGGTGTGAGCTGAAACCTTTTTGGAGGTTGGATACGCATGTGGCTAATAATTCCTTATGCTGAGCTTTAGGCATGTCCTATTTTTTCTTTTCCTTTTTTTTAAAATGAGTGAGTACAACTTCCCTCCTCTTATTGATTTCTTGAAAAGTTTCTTATGTGTTGAATTTTCTTGCCTATTCCCTACCCCAGGGCATTTTTTGAGTGCCTGTGTCATTTACAACCGTGCAGTCCTTGTGACTATATAAGCAACCATTGGCACTGGGTTTAAAGGTGCTGTTTTTGGAGACAGCCACAAGGCGGCAGCATTATTACGTTCTCAAGTCTTGTTACTAGGACAACAGAGTCTTCCTGGAGGTAGTGTTCCGAGCTTTTAAATTAGAGTGCAATGTGCTGGGACAAGCCCCCAGAAGTTTATGTCTCCTTACTTATGTTTGTTTTTTAAATTTAATTTGTATTTTTTATCGGAGTAAATTTGATTAGAGTGTTTTGATTGTCTGGCTGTACAGAATCTGTTCAATGATTCATACATATGTCTGTTCATCTTCGGATCCTGTTACCATGTATGTGATCACAGAATATATATTTTGAAGGTATTGGTGATTATATAATTCATATCGTTTATATGTTATATGTTTATATACATTTAACTTACATTAGTATATGTATGTTAACCCCATAGTCCTAACTTACCCATCCCCCCACCTTTCATTTTGGCTAACCATTAGTTTATTTGATAAGTCTGTGAGTGTCTTTTTCTGTGGAAATATGTTCATTGGTAGCAATCTTAAGAAAACTTGTATAAATGATATCATAGGATATTTGTCATACCCTTTTGACTTACTTAACCTTATATGATTTTTTCTAGGCTCAACTGTAGTCCTGAAAACAGCATTGTTCATTTTTCTCCCGAGGCTACTATTCCATTCTGTCCGTATACCACTTCTTCTTTGTCCATTCATCTGTTTATGGACCTTTTTTTTGCTTCCATATCTTGGCTATTTCAGTATTGTTGCAGTGCATATTTGCCTGCCTCTGTCTTTCCAATTTTGGTGGTCTTAGGTTATAGGCCCAAAAGGTGCCCTGCCCCATCATTTGGTAGCTCAATTTTTACCTTTTCAAGCAGCTCGATTCAGTTTGCGTTAGTGCTGTTTCCACTTTACATCCCACCAGCAGCTAGAAGGTACACAGATCTCTAAAACCCCTTCAGCATTTATAGTTTGTAGACATTTTGCTGATGGTAATGACTGGTGTGAGCTGAAACCTTTTTGAATTTGAATTTGTATGTGGCTAATATTTCCTTATACTAAGCTTTAGGCATGTCCTTTTTTTTCTTTTCCTTTTTTTTTTAAAGAGTGAGTAGAACTTCCCTCCTCTTATTGACTTCTTGGAAATTTCTCATGTGTTGAATGTTCTTGCCAATTCCCTACCCCAGGGCATATTTTGAGGGCTCGTGTCATTTACAGCCCTGCAGTCCTTGTGACTATATAAGCAATCATTGGCACTGGGTTTAAAGTGCCGTTGTGGGAAGCAGCCACAAGGCGGCAGCATTATTGCGTTCTCAAGTCTTGTTACTAGGAGAACAGAGTCTTCCTGGAGGTAGTGTTCTGAGCTTTTAAATTAGAGTGCAATGTGCTGGGACAAGCCCCCAGAAGTTTATGTCTCCTTACTTATGTTTGTTTTTTAAATTTAATTTGTATTTTTTATCGGAGTAAATTTGATTAGAGTGTTTTGATTGTCTGGCTGTACAGAATCTGTTCAATGATTCATACATATATCTGTTCATCTTCTGAACCTGTTAGCATGTATGTGATTACAGAATGTATATTTTGAAGGTATTGGTGATTATATAATTCATATCATTTATATGTTATATGTTTATATACATTTAACTTATATTAGTATATGTATGTTAACCCCATTGTCCTAATTTACCCATCCTCCCACCTTTCATTTTGGCTAACCATTAGTTTATTTGATAAGTCTGTGAGTGTCTTTTTCTGTGGAAATATGTTCATTGGTAGCAATCTTAGGATAACATGTATTAATGATATCATAGGATATTTGTCATACCCTTTTGACTTACTTAACCTTATATGATTATTTCTAGGCTCAACTCTAGTCCTGAAAACGGCATTGTTCATTTTTTTCCAGAGGCTTCTATTCCATTTGGTACGTGTACCATTTCGTCTTTGTCCATTCATCTGTTTATGGACCTTTTTTTTGCTTCCATGTCTTGGCTATTTCAATATTGTTGCAGTGCACATTTGCCTGCCTCTGTCTTTCCGAATCCAGTTGTCTTAGGTTATAGGCCCAAAATGTGCCCTGCCGCATCATATGGTAGCTCAATGTTTACCTTTTCAAGCAGCTCGATTCAGTTTGCGTTACTGCTGTTACCACTTTACATCCCCCCAGCAGCTAGAAGGTACACAGTTCTCTAAAACCCCTTCAGCATTTATAGTTTGTAGACTTTTTGCTGATGGTCATGACTGGTGTGAGCTGAAACCTTTTTGGAGGTTGGATACGCATGTGGCTAATAATTCCTTATGCTGAGCTTTAGGCATGTCCTATTTTTTCTTTTCCTTTTTTTTTAAAGAGTGACTACAACTTCCCTCCTCTTATTGACTTCTTGAAAATTTCTCATGTGTTGAATTTTCTTGCCAATTCCATACCCCAGGGAATTTTTTGAGGGCCTGTGTCTTTTACAGCCCTGCAGTCCTTGTGACTATATAAGCAACCATTGGCACTGGGTTTAAAGCTACTGTTGTGGGAAGCAGCCACAAGGCGGCAGCATTATTACGTTCTCAAGTCTTGTTACTAGGACAACACAGTCTTCCTGGAGGTAGTGTTCCGAGCTTGTAAATTAGAGTGCAATGTGCTGGGACAAGCCCCCAGAAGTTTATGTCTCCTAACTTATGTTTGTTTTTTAAATTTAATTTCTATTTCTTATCGGAGTAAATTTGATTAGAGTGTTGTGGTTTTCTGGCTGTACAGAATCTGCTCAATGATTCATACATATGTCTGTTCATCTTCGAACCTGTTAGCATGTATGTGATTACAGAATGTATATTTTAAATGTATTGGTGATTATATAATTTATATAGTTCATATGTTATATGTTTATATACATTTAACATACATTAGTATATGTATGTTAACCCCATAGTCCTAATTTACCCATCCTCCCACCTTTCATTTTGGCTAGCCATTAGTTTATTTGATAAGTCTGTGAGTGTCTTTTTCTGTGGAAATATGTTCATTGATAGCAATCTTAGGATAACATGTATAAATGATGTCATAGGATATTTGTCATACCCTTTTGACTTACTTAACCTTATATGATTATTTCTAGGCTCAACTGTAGTCCTGAAAACGGCATTGTTCATTTTTTTCCCGAGGCTACTATTCCATTTGGTACGTATCCCACTTCGTCTTTGTCCATTCATCTGTTTATGGACCTTTTTTTTTGCTTCCATGTCTTGGCTATTTCAATATTGTTGCAATGCACATTTGCCTGCCTCTCTCTTTCCGAATCTGGTGGTCTTAGGTTATAGGCCCAAAAGGTGCCCTGCCGCACCATATGGTAACTCAATTTTTACCTTTTCAAGCAGCTCGATTCAGTTTGCGTTACTGCTGTTACCACTTTACATCCCACCAGCAGCTAGAAGGTACACACTTCTCTAAAACCCCTTCAGCATTTATTGTTTGTAGACTTTTTGCTGATGGTCATGACTGGAGTGAGCTGAAACCTTTTTGAATTTGAATTTGCATGTGGCTAATAATTCCTTCTACTGAGCTTTAGGCATGTCCTTTTTTTCTTTTCCTTTTTTTTTTAAAGAGTGAGTACAACTTCCCTCCTCTTATTGACTTCTTGGAAATTTCTCATGTGTTGAATGTTCTTGCCAATTCCCTACCCCAGGGCATATTTTGAGGGCTTGTGTCATTTACATCCCTGCAGTCCTTGTGACTATATAAGCAACCATTGTCACTGGGTTTAAAGCTGCTGTTTTGGGAGACAGCCACAAGGCGGCAGCATTATTACGTTCTCAAGTCTTGTTACTAGGACAACAGAGTCTTCCTGGAGGTAGTGTTCCGAGCTTGTAAATTAGAGTGCAATGTGCTGGGACAAGCCCCCAGACGTTTATGTCTCCTTACTTATGTTTGTTTTTTAAATTTAATTTGTCTTTCTTATCGGAGTAAATTTGATTAGAGTGTTTTGATTGTCTGGCTGTACAGAATCTGCTCAATGATTCACACATATGTCTGTTCATCTTCGGATCCTGTTACCATGTATGTGATTACAGAATGTATATTTTGAAGGTATTGGTGAATATATAATTCATATCATTTATATGTTATATGTTTATATACATTTAACTTACATTAGTATATGTATGTTAACCCCATAGTCCTAATTTACCCATCCTCCCACCTTTCATTTTGGCTAACCATTAGTTTATTTGATAAGTCTGTGAGTGTCTTTTTCTGTGGAAATATGTTCATTGGTAGCAATCTTAGGAAAACTTGTATAAATAATATCATAGGATATTTGTAATACCCTTTTGTCTTACTTAACCTTATATGATTATTTCTAGTCTCAACTCTACTCCTGAAAACGGCATTGTTCATTTTTTTCCCGAGGCTACTCTTCCATTCTGTCCATATACCACTTCTTCTTTGTCCATTCACCTGTTTATGGACCTTTTTTTTGCTTCCATGTCTTTGCTATTTCAGTATTGTTGCAGTGCACATTTGCCTGCCTCTGTCTTTCCGATTCTGGTGGTCTTAGGTTATAGGCCCAAAAGGTGCCCTGCCGCATCATATGGTAGCTCAATTTTTACGTTTTCAAGCAGCTCGATTCAGTTTGCATTAGTGCTGTTACGACTTTATATCCCACCAGCAGCTAGAAGGTACACACTTCTCTAAAACCCCTTCAGCATTTATAGTTTGTAGACTTTTTGCTGATGGTCATGACTGGTGTGAGCTGAAACCTTTTTGGAGGTTGGATACGCATGTGGCTAATAATTCCTTATGCTGAGCTTTAGGCATGTCCTATTTTTTCTTTTCCTTTTTTTTAAAAAGAGTGAGTACAACTTCCCTCCTCTTATTGATTTCTTGAAAAGTTTCTTATGTGTTGAATTTTCTTGCCTATTCCCTACCCCAGGGCATTTTTTGAGTGCCTGTGTCATTTACAACCGTGCAGTCCTTGTGACTATATAAGCAACCATTGGCACTGGGTTTAAAGGTGCTGTTTTTGGAGACAGCCACAAGGCGGCAGCATTATTACGTTCTCAAGTCTTGTTACTAGGACAACAGAGTCTTCCTGGAGGTAGTGTTCCGAGCTTTTAAATTAGAGTGCAATGTGCTGGGACAAGCCCCCAGAAGTTTATGTCTCCTTACTTATGTTTGTTTTTTAAATTTAATTTGTATTTTTTATCGGAGTAAATTTGATTAGAGTGTTTTTATTGTCTGGCTGTACAGAATCTGTTCAATGATTCATACATATGTCTGTTCATCTTCGGATCCTGTTACCATGTATGTGATTACAGAATGTATATTTTGAAGGTATTGGTGATTATATAATTCATATCATTTATATGTTATATGTTTATATACATTTAACTTATATTAGTATATGTATGTTAACCCCATAGTCCTAATTTACCCATCCCCCCACCTTTCATTTTGGCTAACCATTAGTTTATTTGATAAGTCTGTGAGTGTCTTTTTCAGTGGAAATATGTTCATTGGTAGCAATCTTAGGATAACATGTATAAATGATATCATAGGATATTTGTCATACCCTTTTGACTTACTTAACCTTATATGATTATTTCTAGGCTCAACTCTAGTCCTGAAAACGGCATTGTTCATTTTTTTCCAGAGGCTACTATTCCATTTGGTACGTATACCATTTCGTCTTTGTCCTTTCATCTGTTTATGGACCTTTTTTTTGCTTCCATGTCTTGGCTATTTCATTATTGTTGCAGTGCACATTTGCCTGCCTCTGTCTTTCCGAATCCGGTGGTCTTAGGTTATAGGCCCAAAAGGTGCCCTACCGCATCATATGGTAGCTCAATGTTTACCTTTTCAAGCAGCTCAATTCAGTTTGCGTTACTGCTGTTACCACTTTACATCCAAACAGCAGCTAGAAGGTACACAGTTCTCTAAAACCCCTTCAGCATTTATAGTTTGTAGACTTTTTGCTGATGGTCATGACTGTTGTGAGCTGAAACCTTTTTGGAGGTTGGATACACATGTGGCTAATAATTCCTTATGCTGAGCTTTAGGCATGTCCTTTTTTTCTTTTCCTTTTTTTTTAGAGTGAGTACAACTTCCGTACTCTTATTGACTTCTTGAAAATTTCTCATGTGTTGAATTTCCTTGCCTATTCCCTACACCAGGGCATTTTTTGAGGGCCTGTGTCTTTTACAGCCCTGCAGTCCTTGTGACTATATAAGCAACCATTGGTACTGGGTTTAAAGCTACTGTTGTGGGAAGCAGCCACAAGGCGGCAGCATTATTACGTTCTCAAGTCTTGTTACTAGGACAACACAGTCTTCCTGGAGGTAGTGTTCCGAGCCTGTAAATTAGAGTGCAATGTGCTGGGACAAGCCCCCAGAAGTTTATGTCTCCTAACTTATGTTTGTTTTTTAAATTTAATTTCTATTTCTTATCGGAGTAAATTTGATTAGAGTGTTGTGGTTTTCTGGCTGTACAGAATCTGCTCAATGATTCATACATATGTCTGTTCATCTTCGGATCCTGTTACCATGTATGTGATTACAGAATGTATATTTTGAAGGTATTGGTGAATATATAATTCATATCATTTATATGTTATATGTTTATATACATTTAACATACATTAGTATATGTATGTTAACCCCATAGTCCTAATTTACCCATCCTCCCACCTTTCATTTTGGCTAACCATTAGTTTATATGATAAGTCTGTGAGTGTCTTTTTCTGTGGAAATATGTTCATTGGTAGCAATCTTAGGATAACATGTATAAATGATATCATAGGATATTTCATACCCTTTTGACTTACTTAACCTTATATGATTATTTCTAGTCTCAACTCTACTCCTGAAAACGGCATTGTTCATTTTTTTCCCGAGGCTACTCTTCCATTCTGTCCATATACCACTTCTTCTTTGTCCATTCACCTGTTTATGGACCTTTTTTTTGCTTCCATGTCTTTGCTATTTCAGTATTGTTGCAGTGCACATTTGCCTGCCTCTGTCTTTCCGATTCTGGTGGTCTTAGGTTATAGGCCCAAAAGGTGCCCTGCCGCATCATATGGTAGCTCAATTTTTACGTTTTCAAGCAGCTCGATTCAGTTTGCATTAGTGCTGTTACGACTTTATATCCCACCAGCAGCTAGAAGGTACACACTTCTCTAAAACCCCTTCAGCATTTATAGTTTGTAGACTTTTTGCTGATGGTCATGACTGGTGTGAGCTGAAACCTTTTTGGAGGTTGGATACGCATGTGGCTAATAATTCCTTATGCTGAGCTTTAGGCATGTCCTATTTTTTCTTTTCCTTTTTTTTAAAAAGAGTGAGTACAACTTCCCTCCTCTTATTGATTTCTTGAAAAGTTTCTTATGTGTTGAATTTTCTTGCCTATTCCCTACCCCAGGGCATTTTTTGAGTGCCTGTGTCATTTACAACCGTGCAGTCCTTGTGACTATATAAGCAACCATTGGCACTGGGTTTAAAGGTGCTGTTTTTGGAGACAGCCACAAGGCGGCAGCATTATTACGTTCTCAAGTCTTGTTACTAGGACAACAGAGTCTTCCTGGAGGTAGTGTTCCGAGCTTTTAAATTAGAGTGCAATGTGCTGGGACAAGCCCCCAGAAGTTTATGTCTCCTTACTTATGTTTGTTTTTTAAATTTAATTTGTATTTTTTATCGGAGTAAATTTGATTAGAGTGTTTTTATTGTCTGGCTGTACAGAATCTGTTCAATGATTCATACATATGTCTGTTCATCTTCGGATCCTGTTACCATGTATGTGATTACAGAATGTATATTTTGAAGGTATTGGTGATTATATAATTCATATCATTTATATGTTATATGTTTATATACATTTAACTTATATTAGTATATGTATGTTAACCCCATAGTCCTAATTTACCCATCCCCCCACCTTTCATTTTGGCTAACCATTAGTTTATTTGATAAGTCTGTGAGTGTCTTTTTCAGTGGAAATATGTTCATTGGTAGCAATCTTAGGATAACATGTATAAATGATATCATAGGATATTTGTCATACCCTTTTGACTTACTTAACCTTATATGATTATTTCTAGGCTCAACTCTAGTCCTGAAAACGGCATTGTTCATTTTTTTCCAGAGGCTACTATTCCATTTGGTACGTATACCATTTCGTCTTTGTCCTTTCATCTGTTTATGGACCTTTTTTTTGCTTCCATGTCTTGGCTATTTCATTATTGTTGCAGTGCACATTTGCCTGCCTCTGTCTTTCCGAATCCGGTGGTCTTAGGTTATAGGCCCAAAAGGTGCCCTACCGCATCATATGGTAGCTCAATGTTTACCTTTTCAAGCAGCTCAATTCAGTTTGCGTTACTGCTGTTACCACTTTACATCCAAACAGCAGCTAGAAGGTACACAGTTCTCTAAAACCCCTTCAGCATTTATAGTTTGTAGACTTTTTGCTGATGGTCATGACTGTTGTGAGCTGAAACCTTTTTGGAGGTTGGATACACATGTGGCTAATAATTCCTTATGCTGAGCTTTAGGCATGTCCTTTTTTTCTTTTCCTTTTTTTTTAGAGTGAGTACAACTTCCGTACTCTTATTGACTTCTTGAAAATTTCTCATGTGTTGAATTTCCTTGCCTATTCCCTACACCAGGGCATTTTTTGAGGGCCTGTGTCTTTTACAGCCCTGCAGTCCTTGTGACTATATAAGCAACCATTGGTACTGGGTTTAAAGCTACTGTTGTGGGAAGCAGCCACAAGGCGGCAGCATTATTACGTTCTCAAGTCTTGTTACTAGGACAACACAGTCTTCCTGGAGGTAGTGTTCCGAGCCTGTAAATTAGAGTGCAATGTGCTGGGACAAGCCCCCAGAAGTTTATGTCTCCTAACTTATGTTTGTTTTTTAAATTTAATTTCTATTTCTTATCGGAGTAAATTTGATTAGAGTGTTGTGGTTTTCTGGCTGTACAGAATCTGCTCAATGATTCATACATATGTCTGTTCATCTTCGGATCCTGTTACCATGTATGTGATTACAGAATGTATATTTTGAAGGTATTGGTGAATATATAATTCATATCATTTATATGTTATATGTTTATATACATTTAACATACATTAGTATATGTATGTTAACCCCATAGTCCTAATTTACCCATCCTCCCACCTTTCATTTTGGCTAACCATTAGTTTATATGATAAGTCTGTGAGTGTCTTTTTCTGTGGAAATATGTTCATTGGTAGCAATCTTAGGATAACATGTATAAATGATATCATAGGATATTTCATACCCTTTTGACTTACTTAACCTTATATGATTATTTCTAGGCTCAACTCTACTCCTGAAAACAGCATTGTTCATTTTTTTCCAGAGGCTACTATTCCATTTGGTACGTATACCATTTCGTCTTTGTCCATTCATCTGTTTATGGACCTTTTTTTGCTTCCATGTCTTGGCTATTTCAGTATTGTTGCAGTGCACATTTGCCTGCCTCTGTCTTTCCGATTCTGGTGGTCTTAGGTTATAGGCCCAAAAGGTGCCCTGCCGCATCGTATGGTAACTCAATTTTTACCTTTTCAAGCAGCTCCATTCAGTTTGCATTAGTGGTATTACTTCTTTACATCCCACCAGCAGCTAGAAGGTACACATTCCTCTAAAACCCCTTCAGCATTTATAGTTTGTAGACTTTTTGATGATGGTCATGAGTGGTGTTACCTGAAACCTTTTTGAATTTGAATTTGCATGTGGCTAATAATTCCTTATACTGAGCTTTAGGCATGTCATTTTTTTCTTTTCCTTTTGTTTTAAAGAGTGAGTACAACTTCCCTCCTCTTATTGACTTCTTGAAAAGTTTCTCATGTGTTGAATTTTTTTGCCTATTCCCTACCCCAGGGCATTTTTTGAAGGCAGGTGTCATTTAGAGCCCTTCAGTCCTTGTGACTATTAAGCAACCTTTGGCACTGGGTTTAAAGCTGCTGTTGTGGGAAACAGCCACAAGGCGGCAGCATTATTACGTTCTCAACTCTTGTTACTAGGGCAACAGAGTCTTCCTGGAGGTAGTTTTCCAAGGTTGTAAATTAGAGTGGAATGTGCTGGGACAAGCCCCCAGAAGTTTATGTCTCCTAACTTATGTTTGCTTTTTAAATTTAATTTCTATTTCTTATCGGAGTAAATTTGATTAGAGTGTTTTGATTGGCTGTACAGAATCTGCTCAATGATTCATACATATATCTGTTCATCTTCGGAACCTGTTATCAAGTATGTGATCACAGAATATATATTTTGAAGGTATTGGTGATTATATAATTCATATCGTTTATATGTTATATGTTTATATACATTTAACTTACATTAGTATATGTATGTTAACCCCATAGTCCTAACTTACCCATCCCCCCACCTTTCATTTTGGCTAACCATTAGTTTATTTGATAAGTCTGTGAGTGTCTTTTTCTGTGGAAATATGTTCATTGGTAGCAATCTTAAGAAAACTTGTATAAATGATATCATAGGATATTTGTCATACCCTTTTGACTTACTTAACCTTATATGATTTTTTCTAGGCTCAACTGTAGTCCTGAAAACAGCATTGTTCATTTTTCTCCCGAGGCTACTATTCCATTCTGTCCGTATACCACTTCTTCTTTGTCCATTCATCTGTTTATGGACCTTTTTTTTGCTTCCATATCTTGGCTATTTCAGTATTGTTGCAGTGCATATTTGCCTGCCTCTGTCTTTCCAATTTTGGTGGTCTTAGGTTATAGGCCCAAAAGGTGCCCTGCCGCATCATTTGGTAGCTCAATTTTTACCTTTTCAAGCAGCTCGATTCAGTTTGCGTTAGTGCTGTTTCCACTTTACAACCCACCAGCAGCTAGAAGGTACACAGATCTCTAAAACCCCTTCAGCATTTATAGTTTGTAGACATTTTGCTGATGGTAATGACTGGTGTGAGCTGAAACCTTTTTGAATTTGAATTTGTATGTGGCTAATAATTCCTTATACTAAGCTTTAGGCATGTACTTTTTTTTCTTTTCCTTTTTTTTTTTAAAGAGTGAGTACAACTCCCCTCCTCTTATTGACTTCTTGAAAAATTTCTCATGTGTTGGATTTTCTTGCCTATTCCCTACCCCAGGGCAATTTTTGAGGGCCTGTGTCATTTACAGCCCTGCAGTCCTTGGGACTATATAAGCAACCATTGTCACTGGGTTTAAAGCTGCTGTTTTGGGAGACAGCCACAAGGCGGCAGCATTATTACGTTCTCAAGTCTTGTTACTAGGACAACAGAGTCTTCCTGGAGGTAGTGTTCCGAGCTTGTAAATTAGAGTGCAATGTGCTGGGACAAGCCCCCAGAAGTTTATGTCTCCTTACTTATGTTTGTTTTTTAAATTTAATTTGTATTTTTTATCGGAGTAAATTTGATTAGAGTGTTTTTATTGTCTGGCTGTACAGAATCTGTTCAATGATTCATACATATGTCTGTTCATCTTCGGATCCTGTTACCATGTATGTGATTACAGAATGTATATTTTGAAGGTATTGGTGATTATATAATTCATATCATTTATATGTTATATGTTTATATACATTTAACTTATATTAGTATATGTATGTTAACCCCATAGTCCTAATTTACCCATCCCCCCACCTTTCATTTTGGCTAACCATTAGTTTATTTGATAAGTCTGTGAGTGTCTTTTTCTGTGGAAATATGTTCATTGGTAGCAATCTTAGGATAACATGTATAAATGATATCATAGGATATTTGTCATACCCTTTTGACTTACTTAACCTTATATGATTATTTCTAGGCTCAACTCTAGTCCTGAAAACGGCATTGTTCATTTTTTTCCTGAGGCTACTATTCCATTTGGTACGTATACCATTTCGTCTTTGTCCATTCATCTGTTTATGGACCTTTTTTTGCTTCCATGTCTTGGCTATTTCAGTATTGTTGCAGTGCACAATTGCCTGCCTCTGTCTTTCCGATTCTGGTGGTCTTAGGTTATAGGCCCAAAAGGTGCCCTGCTGCATCGTATGGTAACTCAATTTTTACCTTTTCAAGCAGCTCCATTCAGTTTGCATTAGTGGTATTACTTCTTTACATGCCACCAGCAGCTAGAAGGTACACATTCCTCTAAAACCCCTTCAGCATTTATAGTTTGTAGACTTTTTGATGATGGTCATGACTGGTGTTACCTGAAACCTTTTTGAATTTGAATTTGCATGTGGCTAATAATTCCTTATACTGAGCTTTAGGCATGTCATTTTTTTCTTTTCCTTTTGTTTTAAGGAGTGAGTACAACTTCCCTCCTCTTATTGACTTCTTGAAAAGTTTCTCATGTGTTGAATTTTTTTGCCTATTCCCTACCCCAGGGCATTTTTTGAAGGCAGGTGTCATTTAGAGCCCTTCAGTCCTTGTGACTATTAAGCAACCTTTGGCACTGGGTTTAAAGCTGCTGTTGTGGGAAACAGCCACAAGGCGGCAGCATTATTACGTTCTCACCTCTTCTTACTAGGGCAACAGAGTCTTCCTGGAGGTAGTTTTCCAAGGTTGTAAATTAGAGTGGAATGTGCTGGGACAAGCCCCCAGAAGTTTATGTCTCCTAACTTATGTTTGCTTTTTAAATTTAATTTCTATTTCTTATCGGAGTAAATTTGATTAGAGTGTTTTGATTGGCTGTACAGAATCTGCTCAATGATTCATACATATATCTGTTCATCTTCGGAACCTGTTATTATGTATGTGATTACAGAATGTATATTTTAAAGGTTTGGTGATTATATAATTTATATAGTTCATATGTTATATGTTTATATACATTTAACATACATTAGTATATGTATGTTAACCCCATAGTCCTAATTTACCCATCCTCCCACCTTTCATTTTGGCTAACCGTTAGTATTTTTGATAAGTCTGTGACTGTCTTTTTCTGTGGAAATATGTTCATTGGTAGTAATCTTAGGAAAACATGTATAAATGATTTCATAGGATATTTGTCACACCCTTTTGACTTACTTAACCTTATATGACTATTTCTAGTCTCAACTGTAGTTCTGAAAACGGCATTGTTCATTTTCTTCCCGAGGCTACTCTTCCATTCTGTCCATATACCACTTCTTCTTTGTCCATTCACCTGTTTATGGACCATTTTTTGCTTCCATGTCTTGGGTATTTCAGTATTGTTGCAGTGCACATTTGCCTGCCTCTGTATTTCCGATTTTGGTGGTCTTAGGTTATAGGCCCAAAAGGTGCCCTGCCGCATCATATGGTAACTCAATTTTTACCTTTTCAAGCAGCTCCATTCAGTATGCGTTAGTGCTGTTAGCACTTTACATCCCACCAGCAGCTAGAATGTACACAATTCTCTAAAACCCCTTCACCATTTATAGTTTGTAGACTTTTTGCTGATGGTCATGACTGGTGTCACCTGAAACCTTTTTGAATTTGAATTTGCATGTGGCTAATAATTCCTTATACTGAGCTTTAGGCATGTCCTTTTTTTTTCTTTTCCTTTTTTTTTAAAGAGTGAGTACAACTTCCCTCCTCTTATTGACTTCTTGAAAAGTTACTCATGTGTTGAATTTTCTTGCCAATTCCATACACCAGGGCATTTTTTGAGGGCCTGTGTCTTTTACAGCCCTGCAGTCCTTGTGACTATATAAGCAACCATTGGCACTGGGTTTAAAGCTACTGTTGTGGGAAGCAGCCACAAGGCGGCAGCATTATTACGTTCTCAAGTCTTGTTACTAGGACAACACAGTCTTCCTGGAGGTAGTGTTCCGAGCTTGTAAATTAGAGTGCAATGTGCTGGGACAAGCCCCCAGAAGTTTATGTCTCCTAACTTATGTTTGTTTTTTAAATTTAATTTCTATTTCTTATCGGAGTAAATTTGATTAGAGTGTTGTGGTTTTCTGGCTGTACAGAATCTGCTCAATGATTCATACATATGTCTGTTCATCTTCGAACCTGTTAGCATGTATGTGATTACAGAATGTATATTTTAAAGGTATTGGTGATTATATTATTTATATATTTCATATGTTATATGTTTATATACATTTAACATACATTAGTATATGTATTTTAACCCCATTGTCCTAATTTACCCATCCTCCCACCTTTCATTTTGGCTAGCCATTAGTTTATTTGATAAGTCTGTGAGTGTCTTTTTCTGTGGAAATATGTTCATTGGTAGCAATCTTAGGATAACATGTATAAATGATGTCATAGGATATTTGTCATACCCTTTTGACTTACTTAACCTTATATGATCATTTCTAGGCTCAACTGTAGTCCTGAAAACGGCATTGTTCATTTTTTTCCCGAGGCTACTATTCCATTTGGTACGTATCCCACTTCGTCTTTGTCCATTCATCTGTTTATGGACCTTTTTTTTTGCTTCCATGTCTTTGCTATTTCAGTATTGTTGCAGTGCACATTTGCCTGCCTCTGTCTTTCCGATTCTGGTGGTCTTAGGTTATAGGCCCAAAAGGTGCCCTGCCGCATCATATGGTAGCTCAATTTTTACGTTTTCAAGCAGTTCGATTCAGTTTGCATTAGTGCTGTTACGACTTTATATCCCACCAGCAGCTAGAAGGTACACACTTCTCTAAAACCCCTTCAGCATTTATAGTTTGTAGACTTTTTGCTGATGGTCATGACTGGTGTGAGCTGAAACCTTTTTGGAGGTTGGATACGCATGTGGCTAATAATTCCTTATGCTGAGCTTTAGGCATGTCCTATTTTTTCTTTTCCTTTTTTTTAAAATGAGTGAGTACAACTTCCCTCCTCTTATTGATTTCTTGAAAAGTTTCTTATGTGTTGAATTTTCTTGCCTATTCCCTACCCCAGGGCATTTTTTGAGTGCCTGTGTCATTTACAACCGTGCAGTCCTTGTGACTATATAAGCAACCATTGGCACTGGGTTTAAAGGTGCTGTTTTTGGAGACAGCCACAAGGCGGCAGCATTATTACGTTCTCAAGTCTTGTTACTAGGACAACAGAGTCTTCCTGGAGGTAGTGTTCCGAGCTTTTAAATTAGAGTGCAATGTGCTGGGACAAGCCCCCAGAAGTTTATGTCTCCTTACTTATGTTTGTTTTTTAAATTTAATTTGTATTTTTTATCGGAGTAAATTTGATTAGAGTGTTTTGATTGTCTGGCTTTACAGAATCTGTTCAATGATTCATACATATATCTGTTCATCTTCGGAACCTGTTAGCATGTATGTGATTACAGAATGTATATTTTAAAGGTATTGGTGATTATATTATTTATATAGTTTATATATTATATGTTTATATACATTTAACATACATTAGTATATGTATGTTAACCCCATTGTCCTAATTTACCCATACTCCCACCTTTCATTTTGGCTAACCATTAGTTTATTTGATAAGTCTGTGAGTGTCTTTTTCTGTGGAAATATGTTCATTGGTAGCAATCTTAGGATAACATGTATTAATGATATCATAGGATATTTGTCATACCCTTTTGACTTACTTAACCTTATATGATTATTTCTAGGCTCAACTCTAGTCCTGAAAACGGCATTGTTCATTTTTTTCCAGAGGCTTCTATTCCATTTGGTACGTGTACCATTTCGTCTTTGTCCATTCATCTGTTTATGGACCTTTTTTTTGCTTCCATGTCTTGGCTATTTCAATATTGTTGCAGTGCACATTTGCCTGCCTCTGTCTTTCCGAATCCAGTTGTCTTAGGTTATAGGCCCAAAATGTGCCCTGCCTCATCATATGGTAGCTCAATGTTTACCTTTTCAAGCAGCTCGATTCAGTTTGCGTTACTGCTGTTACCACTTTACATCCCACCAGCAGCTAGAAGGTACACAGTTCTCTAAAACCCCTTCAGCATTTATAGTTTGTAGACTTTTTGCTGATGGTCATGACTGGTGTGAGCTGAAACCTTTTTGGAGGTTGGATACGCATGTGGCTAATAATTCCTTATGCTGAGCTTTAGGCATGTCCTTTTTTTCTTTTCCTTTTTTTTTAAAGAGTGACTACAACTTCCCTCCTCTTATTGACTTCTTGAAAATTTCTCATGTGTTGAATTTTCTTGCCAATTCCATACCCCAGGGCATTTTTTGAGGGCCTGTGTCTTTTACAGCCCTGCAGTCCTTGTGACTATATAAGCAACCATTGGCACTGGGTTTAAAGCTACTGTTGTGGGAAGCAGCCACAAGGCGGCAGCATTATTACGTTCTCAAGTCTTGTTACTAGGACAACACAGTCTTCCTGGAGGTAGTGTTCCGAGCTTGTAAATTAGAGTGCAATGTGCTGGGACAAGCCCCCAGAAGTTTATGTCTCCTAACTTATGTTTGTTTTTTAAATTTAATTTCTATTTCTTATCGGAGTAAATTTGATTAGAGTGTTGTGGTTTTCTGGCTGTACAGAATCTGCTCAATGATTCATACATATGTCTGTTCATCTTCGAACCTGTTAGCATGTATGTGATTACAGAATGTATATTTTAAAGTTATTGGTGATTATATAATTTATATATTTCATATGTTATATGTTTATATACATTTAACATACATTAGTATATGTATTTTAACCCCATTGTCCTAATTTACCCATCCTCCCACCTTTCATTTTGGCTAGCCATTAGTTTATTTGATAAGTCTGTGAGTGTCTTTTTCTGTGGAAATATGTTCATTGGTAGCAATCTTAGGATAACATGTATAAATGATGTCATAGGATATTTGTCATACCCTTTTGACTTACTTAACCTTATATGATTATTTCTAGGCTCAACTGTAGTCCTGAAAACGGCATTGTTCATTTTTTTCCCGAGGCTACTATTCCATTTGGTACGTATCCCACTTCGTCTTTGTCCATTCATCTGTTTATGGACCTTTTTTTTTGCTTCCATGTCTTTGCTATTTCAGTATTGTTGCAGTGCACATTTGCCTGCCTCTGTCTTTCCGATTCTGGTGGTCTTAGGTTATAGGCCCAAAAGGTGCCCTGCCGCATCATATGGTAGCTCAATTTTTACGTTTTCAAGCAGCTCGATTCAGTTTGCATTAGTGCTGTTACGACTTTATATCCCACCAGCAGCTAGAAGGTACACACTTCTCTAAAACCCCTTCAGCATTTATAGTTTGTAGACTTTTTGCTGATGGTCATGACTGGTGTGAGCTGAAACCTTTTTGGAGGTTGGATACGCATGTGGCTAATAATTCCTTATGCTGAGCTTTAGGCATGTCCTATTTTTTCTTTTCCTTTTTTTTAAAATGAGTGAGTACAACTTCCCTCCTCTTATTGATTTCTTGAAAAGTTTCTTATGTGTTGAATTTTCTTGCCTATTCCCTACCCCAGGGCATTTTTTGAGTGCCTGTGTCATTTACAACCGTGCAGTCCTTGTGACTATATAAGCAACCATTGGCACTGGGTTTAAAGGTGCTGTTTTTGGAGACAGCCACAAGGCGGCAGCATTATTACGTTCTCAAGTCTTGTTACTAGGACAACAGAGTCTTCCTGGAGGTAGTGTTCCGAGCTTTTAAATTAGAGTGCAATGTGCTGGGACAAGCCCCCAGAAGTTTATGTCTCCTTACTTATGTTTGTTTTTTAAATTTAATTTGTATTTTTTATCGGAGTAAATTTGATTAGAGTGTTTTGATTGTCTGGCTGTACAGAATCTGTTCAATGATTCATACATATGTCTGTTCATCTTCGGATCCTGTTACCATGTATGTGATCACAGAATATATATTTTGAAGGTATTGGTGATTATATAATTCATATCGTTTATATGTTATATGTTTATATACATTTAACTTACATTAGTATATGTATGTTAACCCCATAGTCCTAACTTACCCATCCCCCCACCTTTCATTTTGGCTAACCATTAGTTTATTTGATAAGTCTGTGAGTGTCTTTTTCTGTGGAAATATGTTCATTGGTAGCAATCTTAAGAAAACTTGTATAAATGATATCATAGGATATTTGTCATACCCTTTTGACTTACTTAACCTTATATGATTTTTTCTAGGCTCAACTGTAGTCCTGAAAACAGCATTGTTCATTTTTCTCCCGAGGCTACTATTCCATTCTGTCCGTATACCACTTCTTCTTTGTCCATTCATCTGTTTATGGACCTTTTTTTTGCTTCCATATCTTGGCTATTTCAGTATTGTTGCAGTGCATATTTGCCTGCCTCTGTCTTTCCAATTTTGGTGGTCTTAGGTTATAGGCCCAAAAGGTGCCCTGCCCCATCATTTGGTAGCTCAATTTTTACCTTTTCAAGCAGCTCGATTCAGTTTGCGTTAGTGCTGTTTCCACTTTACATCCCACCAGCAGCTAGAAGGTACACAGATCTCTAAAACCCCTTCAGCATTTATAGTTTGTAGACATTTTGCTGATGGTAATGACTGGTGTGAGCTGAAACCTTTTTGAATTTGAATTTGTATGTGGCTAATATTTCCTTATACTAAGCTTTAGGCATGTCCTTTTTTTTCTTTTCCTTTTTTTTTTAAAGAGTGAGTACAACTTCCCTCCTCTTATTGACTTCTTGGAAATTTCTCATGTGTTGAATGTTCTTGCCAATTCCCTACCCCAGGGCATATTTTGAGGGCTTGTGTCATTTACAGCCCTGCAGTCCTTGTGACTATATAAGCAATCATTGGCACTGGGTTTAAAGTGCCGTTGTGGGAAGCAGCCACAAGGCGGCAGCATTATTGCGTTCTCAAGTCTTGTTACTAGGAGAACAGAGTCTTCCTGGAGGTAGTGTTCTGAGCTTTTAAATTAGAGTGCAATGTGCTGGGACAAGCCCCCAGAAGTTTATGTCTCCTTACTTATGTTTGTTTTTTAAATTTAATTTGTATTTTTTATCGGAGTAAATTTGATTAGAGTGTTTTGATTGTCTGGCTGTACAGAATCTGTTCAATGATTCATACATATATCTGTTCATCTTCTGAACCTGTTAGCATGTATGTGATTACAGAATGTATATTTTGAAGGTATTGGTGATTATATAATTCATATCATTTATATGTTATATGTTTATATACATTTAACTTATATTAGTATATGTATGTTAACCCCATTGTCCTAATTTACCCATCCTCCCACCTTTCATTTTGGCTAACCATTAGTTTATTTGATAAGTCTGTGAGTGTCTTTTTCTGTGGAAATATGTTCATTGGTAGCAATCTTAGGATAACATGTATTAATGATATCATAGGATATTTGTCATACCCTTTTGACTTACTTAACCTTATATGATTATTTCTAGGCTCAACTCTAGTCCTGAAAACGGCATTGTTCATTTTTTTCCAGAGGCTTCTATTCCATTTGGTACGTGTACCATTTCGTCTTTGTCCATTCATCTGTTTATGGACCTTTTTTTTGCTTCCATGTCTTGGCTATTTCAATATTGTTGCAGTGCACATTTGCCTGCCTCTGTCTTTCCGAATCCAGTTGTCTTAGGTTATAGGCCCAAAATGTGCCCTGCCGCATCATATGGTAGCTCAATGTTTACCTTTTCAAGCAGCTCGATTCAGTTTGCGTTACTGCTGTTACCACTTTACATCCCCCCAGCAGCTAGAAGGTACACAGTTCTCTAAAACCCCTTCAGCATTTATAGTTTGTAGACTTTTTGCTGATGGTCATGACTGGTGTGAGCTGAAACCTTTTTGGAGGTTGGATACGCATGTGGCTAATAATTCCTTATGCTGAGCTTTAGGCATGTCCTATTTTTTCTTTTCCTTTTTTTTTAAAGAGTGACTACAACTTCCCTCCTCTTATTGACTTCTTGAAAATTTCTTATGTGTTGAATTTTCTTGCCAATTCCATACCCCAGGGAATTTTTTGAGGGCCTGTGTCTTTTACAGCCCTGCAGTCCTTGTGACTATATAAGCAACCATTGGCACTGGGTTTAAAGCTACTGTTGTGGGAAGCAGCCACAAGGCGGCAGCATTATTACGTTCTCAAGTCTTGTTACTAGGACAACACAGTCTTCCTGGAGGTAGTGTTCCGAGCTTGTAAATTAGAGTGCAATGTGCTGGGACAAGCCCCCAGAAGTTTATGTCTCCTAACTTATGTTTGTTTTTTAAATTTAATTTCTATTTCTTATCGGAGTAAATTTGATTAGAGTGTTGTGGTTTTCTGGCTGTACAGAATCTGCTCAATGATTCATACATATGTCTGTTCATCTTCGAACCTGTTAGCATGTATGTGATTACAGAATGTATATTTTAAATGTATTGGTGATTATATAATTTATATAGTTCATATGTTATATGTTTATATACATTTAACATACATTAGTATATGTATGTTAACCCCATAGTCCTAATTTACCCATCCTCCCACCTTTCATTTTGGCTAGCCATTAGTTTATTTGATAAGTCTGTGAGTGTCTTTTTCTGTGGAAATATGTTCATTGATAGCAATCTTAGGATAACATGTATAAATGATGTCATAGGATATTTGTCATACCCTTTTGACTTACTTAACCTTATATGATTATTTCTAGGCTCAACTGTAGTCCTGAAAACGGCATTGTTCATTTTTTTCCCGAGGCTACTATTCCATTTGGTACGTATCCCACTTCGTCTTTGTCCATTCATCTGTTTATGGACCTTTTTTTTTGCTTCCATGTCTTGGCTATTTCAATATTGTTGCAATGCACATTTGCCTGCCTCTCTCTTTCCGAATCTGGTGGTCTTAGGTTATAGGCCCAAAAGGTGCCCTGCCGCACCATATGGTAACTCAATTTTTACCTTTTCAAGCAGCTCGATTCAGTTTGCGTTACTGCTGTTACCACTTTACATCCCACCAGCAGCTAGAAGGTACACACTTCTCTAAAACCCCTTCAGCATTTATTGTTTGTAGACTTTTTGCTGATGGTCATGACTGGAGTGAGCTGAAACCTTTTTGAATTTGAATTTGCATGTGGCTAATAATTCCTTATACTGAGCTTTAGGCATGTCCTTTTTTTCTTTTCCTTTTTTTTTTAAAGAGTGAGTACAACTTCCCTCCTCTTATTGACTTCTTGGAAATTTCTCATGTGTTGAATGTTCTTGCCAATTCCCTACCCCAGGGCATATTTTGAGGGCTTGTGTCATTTACATCCCTGCAGTCCTTGTGACTATATAAGCAATCATTGGCACTGGGTTTAAAGTGCTGTTGTGTGAAGCAGCCACAAGGCGGCAGCATTATTGCGTTCTCAAGGCTTGTTACTAGGAGAACAGAGTCTTCCTGGAGGTAGTGTTCTGAGCTTGTAAATTAGAGTGCAATATGCTGGGACAAGCCCCCAGAAGTTTATGTCTCCTAACTTATGTTTTTTTTTTAAATTTAATTTCTATTTCTTATCGGAGTAAATTTGATTAGAGTGTTGTGGTTTTCTGGCTGTACAGTATCTGCTCAATGATTCATACATATGTCTGTTCATCTTCGAACCTGTTAGCATGTATGTGATTACAGAATGTATATTTTAAAGGTATTGGTGATTATATAATTTATATATTTCATATGTTATATGTTTATATACATTTAACATACATTAGTATATGTATTTTAACCCCATAGTCCTAATTTACCCATCCTCCCACCTTTCATTTTGGCTAGCCATTAGTTTATTTGATAAGTCTGTGAGTGTCTTTTTCTGTGGAAATATGTTCATTGGTAGCAATCTTAGGATAACATGTATAAATGATGTCCTAGGATATTTGTCATACCCTTTTGACTTACTTAACCTTATATGATTATTTCTAGGCTCAACTGTAGTCCTGAAAACGGCATTGTTCATTTTTTTCCCGAGGCTACTATTCCATTTGGTACGTATCCCACTTCGTCTTTGTCCATTCATCTGTTTATGGACCTTTTTTTTGCTTCCATGTCTTGGCTATTTCAATATTGTTGCAATGCACATTTGCCTGCCTCTCTCTTTCCGAATCTGGTGGTCTTAGGTTATAGGCCCAAAAGGTGCCCTGCCGCATCATATGGTAGCTCAATTTTTACCTTTTCAAGCAGCTCCATTCAGTTTGCGTTAGTGCTGTTGCCACTTTACATCCCACCAGCAGCTAGAAGGTACACAGATCTCTAAAACCCCTTCAGCATTTATAGTTTGTAGACATTTTGCTGATGGTAATGACTGGTGTGAGCTGAAACCTTTTTGAATTTGAATTTGTATGTGGCTAATAATTCCTTATACTGAGCTTTAGGCATGTCCTTTTTTTTCTTTTCCTTTTTTTTTTTAAAGAGTGAGTACAACTCCCCTCCTCTTATTGACTTCTTGAAAAATTTCTCATGTGTTGGATTTTCTTGCCTATTCCCTACCCCAGGGCAATTTTTGAGGGCCTGTGTCATTTACAGCCCTGCAGTCCTTGTGACTATATAAGCAACCATTGTCACTGGGTTTAAAGCTGCTGTTTTGGGAGACAGCCACAAGGCGGCAGCATTATTACGTTCTCAAGTCTTGTTACTAGGACAACAGAGTCTTCCTGGAGGTAGTGTTCCGAGCTTGTAAATTAGAGTGCAATGTGCTGGGACAAGCCCCCAGACGTTTATGTCTCCTTACTTATGTTTGTTTTTTAAATTTAATTTGTCTTTCTTATCGGAGTAAATTTGATTAGAGTGTTTTGATTGTCTGGCTGTACAGAATCTGCTCAATGATTCACACATATGTCTGTTCATCTTCGGATCCTGTTACCATGTATGTGATTACAGAATGTATATTTTGAAGGTATTGGTGAATATATAATTCATATCATTTATATGTTATATGTTTATATACATTTAACTTACATTAGTATATGTATGTTAACCCCATAGTCCTAATTTACCCATCCTCCCACCTTTCATTTTGGCTAACCATTAGTTTATTTGATAAGTCTGTGAGTGTCTTTTTCTGTGGAAATATGTTCATTGGTAGCAATCTTAGGAAAACTTGTATAAATAATATCATAGGATATTTGTAATACCCTTTTGTCTTACTTAACCTTATATGATTATTTCTAGTCTCAACTCTAGTCCTGAAAACGGCATTGTTCATTTTTTTCCCGAGGCTACTCTTCCATTCTGTCCATATACCACTTCTTCTTTGTCCATTCACCTGTTTATGGACCTTTTTTTTGCTTCCATGTCTTTGCTATTTCAGTATTGTTGCAGTGCACATTTGCCTGCCTCTGTCTTTCCGATTCTGGTGGTCTTAGGTTATAGGCCCAAAAGGTGCCCTGCCGCATCATATGGTAGCTCAATTTTTACGTTTTCAAGCAGCTCGATTCAGTTTGCATTAGTGCTGTTACGACTTTATATCCCACCAGCAGCTAGAAGGTACACACTTCTCTAAAACCCCTTCAGCATTTATAGTTTGTAGACTTTTTGCTGATGGTCATGACTGGTGTGAGCTGAAACCTTTTTGGAGGTTGGATACGCATGTGGCTAATAATTCCTTATGCTGAGCTTTAGGCATGTCCTATTTTTTCTTTTCCTTTTTTTTAAAAAGAGTGAGTACAACTTCCCTCCTCTTATTGATTTCTTGAAAAGTTTCTTATGTGTTGAATTTTCTTGCCTATTCCCTACCCCAGGGCATTTTTTGAGTGCCTGTGTCATTTACAACCGTGCAGTCCTTGTGACTATATAAGCAACCATTGGCACTGGGTTTAAAGGTGCTGTTTTTGGAGACAGCCACAAGGCGGCAGCATTATTACGTTCTCAAGTCTTGTTACTAGGACAACAGAGTCTTCCTGGAGGTAGTGTTCCGAGCTTTTAAATTAGAGTGCAATGTGCTGGGACAAGCCCCCAGAAGTTTATGTCTCCTTACTTATGTTTGTTTTTTAAATTTAATTTGTATTTTTTATCGGAGTAAATTTGATTAGAGTGTTTTTATTGTCTGGCTGTACAGAATCTGTTCAATGATTCATACATATGTCTGTTCATCTTCGGATCCTGTTACCATGTATGTGATTACAGAATGTATATTTTGAAGGTATTGGTGATTATATAATTCATATCATTTATATGTTATATGTTTATATACATTTAACTTATATTAGTATATGTATGTTAACCCCATAGTCCTAATTTACCCATCCCCCCACCTTTCATTTTGGCTAACCATTAGTTTATTTGATAAGTCTGTGAGTGTCTTTTTCAGTGGAAATATGTTCATTGGTAGCAATCTTAGGATAACATGTATAAATGATATCATAGGATATTTGTCATACCCTTTTGACTTACTTAACCTTATATGATTATTTCTAGGCTCAACTCTAGTCCTGAAAACGGCATTGTTCATTTTTTTCCAGAGGCTACTATTCCATTTGGTACGTATACCATTTCGTCTTTGTCCTTTCATCTGTTTATGGACCTTTTTTTTGCTTCCATGTCTTGGCTATTTCATTATTGTTGCAGTGCACATTTGCCTGCCTCTGTCTTTCCGAATCCGGTGGTCTTAGGTTATAGGCCCAAAAGGTGCCCTACCGCATCATATGGTAGCTCAATGTTTACCTTTTCAAGCAGCTCAATTCAGTTTGCGTTACTGCTGTTACCACTTTACATCCAAACAGCAGCTAGAAGGTACACAGTTCTCTAAAACCCCTTCAGCATTTATAGTTTGTAGACTTTTTGCTGATGGTCATGACTGTTGTGAGCTGAAACCTTTTTGGAGGTTGGATACACATGTGGCTAATAATTCCTTATGCTGAGCTTTAGGCATGTCCTTTTTTTCTTTTCCTTTTTTTTTAGAGTGAGTACAACTTCCGTACTCTTATTGACTTCTTGAAAATTTCTCATGTGTTGAATTTCCTTGCCTATTCCCTACACCAGGGCATTTTTTGAGGTCCTGTGTCTTTTACAGCCCTGCAGTCCTTGTGACTATATAAGCAACCATTGGTACTGGGTTTAAAGCTACTGTTGTGGGAAGCAGCCACAAGGCGGCAGCATTATTACGTTCTCAAGTCTTGTTACTAGGACAACACAGTCTTCCTGGAGGTAGTGTTCCGAGCCTGTAAATTAGAGTGCAATGTGCTGGGACAAGCCCCCAGAAGTTTATGTCTCCTAACTTATGTTTGTTTTTTAAATTTAATTTCTATTTCTTATCGGAGTAAATTTGATTAGAGTGTTGTGGTTTTCTGGCTGTACAGAATCTGCTCAATGATTCATACATATGTCTGTTCATCTTCGGATCCTGTTACCATGTATGTGATTACAGAATGTATATTTTGAAGGTATTGGTGAATATATAATTCATATCATTTATATGTTATATGTTTATATACATTTAACATACATTAGTATATGTATGTTAACCCCATAGTCCTAATTTACCCATCCTCCCACCTTTCATTTTGGCTAACCATTAGTTTATATGATAAGTCTGTGAGTGTCTTTTTCTGTGGAAATATGTTCATTGGTAGCAATCTTAGGATAACATGTATAAATGATATCATAGGATATTTCATACCCTTTTGACTTACTTAACCTTATATGATTATTTCTAGGCTCAACTCTACTCCTGAAAACAGCATTGTTCATTTTTTTCCAGAGGCTACTATTCCATTTGGTACGTATACCATTTCGTCTTTGTCCATTCATCTGTTTATGGACCTTTTTTTGCTTCCATGTCTTGGCTATTTCAGTATTGTTGCAGTGCACATTTGCCTGCCTCTGTCTTTCCGATTCTGGTGGTCTTAGGTTATAGGCCCAAAAGGTGCCCTGCCGCATCGTATGGTAACTCAATTTTTACCTTTTCAAGCAGCTCCATTCAGTTTGCATTAGTGGTATTACTTCTTTACATCCCACCAGCAGCTAGAAGGTACACATTCCTCTAAAACCCCTTCAGCATTTATAGTTTGTAGACTTTTTGATGATGGTCATGAGTGGTGTTACCTGAAACCTTTTTGAATTTGAATTTGCATGTGGCTAATAATTCCTTATACTGAGCTTTAGGCATGTCATTTTTTTCTTTTCCTTTTGTTTTAAAGAGTGAGTACAACTTCCCTCCTCTTATTGACTTCTTGAAAAGTTTCTCATGTGTTGAATTTTTTTGCCTATTCCCTACCCCAGGGCATTTTTTGAAGGCAGGTGTCATTTAGAGCCCTTCAGTCCTTGTGACTATTAAGCAACCTTTGGCACTGGGTTTAAAGCTGCTGTTGTGGGAAACAGCCACAAGGCGGCAGCATTATTACGTTCTCAACTCTTGTTACTAGGGCAACAGAGTCTTCCTGGAGGTAGTTTTCCAAGGTTGTAAATTAGAGTGGAATGTGCTGGGACAAGCCCCCAGAAGTTTATGTCTCCTAACTTATGTTTGCTTTTTAAATTTAATTTCTATTTCTTATCGGAGTAAAGTTGATTAGAGTGTTTTGATTGGCTGTACAGAATCTGCTCAATGATTCATACATATATCTGTTCATCTTCGGAACCTGTTATCAAGTATGTGATCACAGAATATATATTTTGAAGGTATTGGTGATTATATAATTCATATCGTTTATATGTTATATGTTTATATACATTTAACTTACATTAGTATATGTATGTTAACCCCATAGTCCTAACTTACCCATCCCCCCACCTTTCATTTTGGCTAACCATTAGTTTATTTGATAAGTCTGTGAGTGTCTTTTTCTGTGGAAATATGTTCATTGGTAGCAATCTTAAGAAAACTTGTATAAATGATATCATAGGATATTTGTCATACCCTTTTGACTTACTTAACCTTATATGATTTTTTCTAGGCTCAACTGTAGTCCTGAAAACAGCATTGTTCATTTTTCTCCCGAGGCTACTATTCCATTCTGTCCGTATACCACTTCTTCTTTGTCCATTCATCTGTTTATGGACCTTTTTTTTGCTTCCATATCGTGGCTATTTCAGTATTGTTGCAGTGCATATTTGCCTGCCTCTGTCTTTCCAATTTTGGTGGTCTTAGGTTATAGGCCCAAAAGGTGCCCTGCCGCATCATTTGGTAGCTCAATTTTTACCTTTTCAAGCAGCTCGATTCAGTTTGCGTTAGTGCTGTTTCCACTTTACAACCCACCAGCAGCTAGAAGGTACACAGATCTCTAAAACCCCTTCAGCATTTATAGTTTGTAGACATTTTGCTGATGGTAATGACTGGTGTGAGCTGAAACCTTTTTGAATTTGAATTTGTATGTGGCTAATAATTCCTTATACTAAGCTTTAGGCATGTACTTTTTTTTCTTTTCCTTTTTTTTTTAAAGAGTGAGTACAACTCCCCTCCTCTTATTGACTTCTTGAAAAATTTCTCATGTGTTGGATTTTCTTGCCTAGTCCCTACCCCAGGGCAATTTTTGAGGGCCTGTGTCATTTACAGCCCTGCAGTCCTTGGGACTATATAAGCAACCATTGGCACTTGGTTTAAAGCTACTGTTGTGGGAAGCAGCCACAAGGCGGCAGCATTATTACGTTCTCAAGTCTTGTTACTAGGACAACACAGTCTTCCTGGAGGTAGTGTTCCGAGCTTGTAAATTAGAGTGCAATGTGCTGGGACAAGCCCCCAGAAGTTTATGTCTCCTAACTTATGTTTGTTTTTTAAATTTAATTTCTATTTCTTATCGGAGTAAATTTGATTAGAGTGTTGTGGTTTTCTGGCTGTACAGAATCTGCTCAATGATTCATACATATGTCTGTTCATCTTCGAACCTGTTAGCATGTATGTGATTACAGAATGTATATTTTAAATGTATTGGTGATTATATAATTTATATATTTCATATGTTATATGTTTATATACATTTAACATACATTAGTATATGTATTTTAACCCCATAGTCCTAATTTACCCATCCTCCCACCTTTCATTTTGGCTAGCCATTAGTTTATTTGATAAGTCTGTGAGTGTCTTTTTCTGTGGAAATATGTTCATTGGTAGCAATCTTAGGATAATATGTATAAATGATGTCATAGGATATTTGTCATACCCTTTTGACTTACTTAACCTTATATGATTATTTCTAGGCTCAACTGTAGTCCTGAAAACGGCATTGTTCATTTTTTTCCCGAGGCTACTATTCCATTTGGTACGTATCCCACTTCTTCTTTGTCCATTCATCTGTTTATGGACCTTTTTTTTTGCTTCCATGTCTTGGCTATTTCAGTATTGTTGCAGTGCACATTTGCCTGCCTCTGTCTTTCCGATTCCGGTGGTCTTAGGTTATAGGCCTAAAATGTGCCCTGCCGCATCATATGGTAGCTCAATGTTTACCTTTTCAAGCAGCTCGATTCAGTTTGCGTTACTGCTGTTACCACTTTACATCCCCCCAGCAGCTAGAAGGTACACAGTTCTCTAAAACCCCTTCAGCATTTATAGTTTGTAGACTTTTTGCTGATGGTCATGACTGGTGTGAGCTGAAACCTTTTTGGAGGTTGGATACGCATGTGGCTAATAATTCCTTATGCTGAGCTTTAGGCATGTCCTTTTTTTCTTTTCCTTTTTTTTTAAAGAGTGACTACAACTTCTCTCCTCTTATTGACTTCTTGAAAATTTCTCATGTGTTGAATTTTCTTGCCAATTCCATACCCCAGGGAATTTTTTGAGGGCCTGTGTCTTTTACAGCCCTGCAGTCCTTGTGACTATATAAGCAACCATTGGCACTGGGTTTAAAGCTACTGTTGTGGGAAGCAGCCACAAGGCGGCAGCATTATTACGTTCTCAAGTCTTGTTACTAGGACAACACAGTCTTCCTGGAGGTAGTGTTCCGAGCTTGTAAATTAGAGTGCAATGTGCTGGGACAAGCCCCCAGAAGTTTATGTCTCCTAACTTATGTTTGTTTTTTAAATTTAATTTCTATTTCTTATCGGAGTAAATTTGATTAGAGTGTTGTGGTTTTCTGGCTGTACAGAATCTGCTCAATGATTCATACATATGTCTGTTCATCTTCGAACCTGTTAGCATGTATGTGATTACAGAATGTATATTTTAAAGTTATTGGTGATTATATAATTTATATATTTCATATGTTATATGTTTATATACATTTAACATACATTAGTATATGTATTTTAACCCCATTGTCCTAATTTACCCATCCTCCCACCTTTCATTTTGGCTAGCCATTAGTTTATTTGATAAGTCTGTGAGTGTCTTTTTCTGTGGAAATATGTTCATTGGTAGCAATCTTAGGATAACATGTGTAAATGATGTCATAGGATATTTGTCATACCCTTTTGACTTACTTAACCTTATATGATTATTTCTAGGCTCAACTGTAGTCCTGAAAACGGCATTGTTCATTTTTTTCCCGAGGCTACTATTCCATTTGGTACGTATCCCACTTCGTCTTTGTCCATTCATCTGTTTATGGACCTTTTTTTTTGCTTCCATGTCTTTGCTATTTCAGTATTGTTGCAGTGCACATTTGCCTGCCTCTGTCTTTCCGATTCTGGTGGTCTTAGGTTATAGGCCCAAAAGGTGCCCTGCCGCATCATATGGTAGCTCAATTTTTACGTTTTCAAGCAGCTCGATTCAGTTTGCATTAGTGCTGTTACGACTTTATATCCCACCAGCAGCTAGAAGGTACACACTTCTCTAAAACCCCTTCAGCATTTATAGTTTGTAGACTTTTTGCTGATGGTCATGACTGGTGTGAGCTGAAACCTTTTTGGAGGTTGGATACGCATGTGGCTAATAATTCCTTATGCTGAGCTTTAGGCATGTCCTATTTTTTCTTTTCCTTTTTTTTAAAATGAGTGAGTACAACTTCCCTCCTCTTATTGATTTCTTGAAAAGTTTCTTATGTGTTGAATTTTCTTGCCTATTCCCTACCCCAGGGCATTTTTTGAGTGCCTGTGTCACTTACAACCGTGCAGTCCTTGTGACTATATAAGCAACCATTGGCACTGGGTTTAAAGGTGCTGTTTTTGGAGACAGCCACAAGGCGGCAGCATTATTACGTTCTCAAGTCTTGTTACTAGGACAACAGAGTCTTCCTGGAGGTAGTGTTCCGAGCTTTTAAATTAGAGTGCAATGTGCTGGGACAAGCCCCCAGAAGTTTATGTCTCCTTACTTATGTTTGTTTTTTAAATTTAATTTGTATTTTTTATCGGAGTAAATTTGATTAGAGTGTTTTGATATTCTGGCTGTACAGAATCTGTTCAATGATTCATACATATGTCTGTTCATCTTCGGATCCTGTTACCATGTATGTGATCACAGAATATATATTTTGAAGGTATTGGTGATTATATAATTCATGTCGTTTATATGTTATATGTTTATATACATTTAACTTACATTAGTATATGTATGTTAACCCCATAGTCCTAACTTACCCATCCCCCCACCTTTCATTTTGGCTAACCATTAGTTTATTTGATAAGTCTGTGAGTGTCTTTTTCTGTGGAAATATGTTCATTGGTAGCAATCTTAAGAAAACTTGTATAAATGATATCATAGGATATTTGTCATACCCTTTTGACTTACTTAACCTTATATGATTTTTTCTAGGCTCAACTGTAGTCCTGAAAACAGCATTGTTCATTTTTCTCCCGAGGCTACTATTCCATTCTGTCCGTATACCACTTCTTCTTTGTCCATTCATCTGTTTATGGACCTTTTTTTTGCTTCCATATCTTGGCTATTTCAGTATTGTTGCAGTGCATATTTGCCTGCCTCTGTCTTTCCAATTTTGGTGGTCTTAGGTTATAGGCCCAAAAGGTGCCCTGCCTCATCATTTGGTAGCTCAATTTTTACCTTTTCAAGCAGCTCGATTCAGTTTGCGTTAGTGCTGTTTCCACTTTACATCCCACCAGCAGCTAGAAGGTACACAGATCTCTAAAACCCCTTCAGCATTTATAGTTTGTAGACATTTTGCTGATGGTAATGACTGGTGTGAGCTGAAACCTTTTTGAATTTGAATTTGTATGTGGCTAATATTTCCTTATACTAAGCTTTAGGCATGTCCTTTTTTTTCTTTTCCTTTTTTTTTTAAAGAGTGAGTACAACTTCCCTCCTCTTATTGACTTCTTGGAAATTTCTCATGTGTTGAATGTTCTTGCCAATTCCCTACCCCAGGGCATATTTTGAGGGCTTGTGTCATTTACAGCCCTGCAGTCCTTATGACTATATAAGCAATCATTGGCACTGGGTTTAAAGTGCTGTTGTGGGAAGCAGCCACAAGGCGGCAGCATTATTGCGTTCTCAAGTCTTGTTACTAGGAGAACAGAGTCTTCCTGGAGGTAGTGTTCCGAGCTTTTAAATTAGAGTGCAATGTGCTGGGACAAGCCCCCAGAAGTTTATGTCTCCTTACTTATGTTTGTTTTTTAAATTTAATTTGTATTTTTTATCGGAGTAAATTTGATTAGAGTGTTTTGATTGTCTGGCTGTACAGAATCTGTTCAATGATTCATACATATATCTGTTCATCTTCAGAACCTGTTAGCATGTATGTGATTACAGAATGTATATTTTAAAGGTATTGGTGATTATATTATTTATATAGTTTATATATTATATGTTTATATACATTTAACATACATTAGTATATGTATGTTAACCCCATTGTCCTAATTTACCCATCCTCCCACCTTTCATTTTGGCTAACCATTAGTTTATTTGATAAGTCTGTGAGTGTCTTTTTCTGTGGAAATATGTTCATTGGTAGCAATCTTAGGATAACATGTATTAATGATATCATAGGATATTTGTCATACCCTTTTGACTTACTTAACCTTATATGATTATTTCTAGGCTCAACTCTCGTCCTGAAAACGGCATTGTTCATTTTTTTCCAGAGGCTTCTATTCCATTTGGTACGTGTACCATTTCGTCTTTGTCCATTCATCTGTTTGTGGACCTTTTTTTTGCTTCCATGTCTTGGCTATTTCAATATTGTTGCAGTGCACATTTGCCTGCCTCTGTCTTTCCGAATCCAGTTGTCTTAGGTTATAGGCCCAAAATGTGCCCTGCCGCATCATATGGTAGCTCAATGTTTACCTTTTCAAGCAGCTCGATTCAGTTTGCGTTACTGCTGTTACCACTTTACATCCCCCCAGCAGCTAGAAGGTACACAGTTCTCTAAAACCCCTTCAGCATTTATAGTTTGTAGACTTTTTGCTGATGGTCATGACTGGTGTGAGCTGAAACCTTTTTGGAGGTTGGATACGCATGTGGCTAATAATTCCTTATGCTGAGCTTTAGGCATGTCCTTTTTTTCTTTTCCTTTTTTTTTAAAGAGTGACTACAACTTCCCTCCTCTTATTGACTTCTTGAAAATTTCTCATGTGTTGAATTTTCTTGCCAATTCCATACCCCAGGGCATTTTTTGAGGGCCTGTGTCTTTTACAGCCCTGCAGTCCTTGTGACTATATAAGCAACCATTGGCACTGGGTTTAAAGCTACTGTTGTGGGAAGCAGCCACAAGGCGGCAGCATTATTACGTTCTCAAGTCTTGTTACTAGGAGAACACAGTCTTCCTGGAGGTAGTGTTCCGAGCTTGTAAATTAGAGTGCAATGTGCTGGGACAAGCCCCCAGAAGTTTATGTCTCCTAACTTATGTTTGTTTTTTAAATTTAATTTCTATTTCTTATCGGAGTAAATTTGATTAGAGTGTTGTGGTTTTCTGGCTGTACAGAATCTGCTCAATGATTCATACATATGTCTGTTCATCTTCGAACCTGTTAGCATGTATGTGATTACAGAATGTATATTTTAAATGTATTGGTGATTATATAATTTATATAGTTCATATGTTATATGTTTATATACATTTAACATACATTAGTATATGTATGTTAACCCCATAGTCCTAATTTACCCATCCTCCCACCTTTCATTTTGGCTAGCCATTAGTTTATTTGATAAGTCTGTGAGTGTCTTTTTCTGTGGAAATATGTTCATTGGTAGCAATCTTAGGATAACATGTATAAATGATGTCATAGGATATTTGTCATACCCTTTTGACTTACTTAACCTTATATGATTATTTCTAGGCTCAACTGTAGTCCTGAAAACGGCAATGTTCATTTTTTTCCCGAGGCTACTATTCCATTTGGTACGTATCCCACTTCGTCTTTGTCCATTCATCTGTTTATGGACCTTTTTTTTTGCTTCCATGTCTTGGCTATTTCAGTATTGTTGCAATGCACATTTGCCTGCCTCTGTCTTTCCGATTCTGGTGGTCTTAGGTTATAGGCCCAAAAGGTGCCCTGCCGCATCATATGGTAGCTCAATTTTTACGTTTTCAAGCAGCTCGATTCAGTTTGCATTAGTGCTGTTACGACTTTATATCCCACCAGCAGCTAGAAGGTACACACTTCTCTAAAACCCCTTCAGCATTTATAGTTTGTAGACTTTTTGCTGATGGTCATGACTGGTGTGAGCTGAAACCTTTTTGGAGGTTGGATACGCATGTGGCTAATAATTCCTTATGCTGAGCTTTAGGCATGTCCTATTTTTTCTTTTCCTTTTTTTTAAAATGAGTGAGTACAACTTCCCTCCTCTTATTGATTTCTTGAAAAGTTTCTTATGTGTTGAATTTTCTTGCCTATTCCCTACCCCAGGGCATTTTTTGAGTGCCTGTGTCACTTACAACCGTGCAGTCCTTGTGACTATATAAACAACCATTGGCACTGGGTTTAAAGGTGCTGTTTTTGGAGACAGCCACAAGGCGGCAGCATTATTACGTTCTCAAGTCTTGTTACTAGGACAACAGAGTCTTCCTGGAGGTAGTGTTCCGAGCTTTTAAATTAGAGTGCAATGTGCTGGGACAAGCCCCCAGAAGTTTATGTCTCCTTACTTATGTTTGTTTTTTAAATTTAATTTGTATTTTTTATCGGAGTAAATTTGATTAGAGTGTTTTGATTGTCTGGCTGTACAGAATCTGTTCAATGATTCATACATATGTCTGTTCATCTTCGGATCCTGTTACCATGTATGTGATCACAGAATATATATTTTGAAGGTATTGGTGATTATATAATTCATGTCGTTTATATGTTATATGTTTATATACATTTAACTTACATTAGTATATATATGTTAACCCCATAGTCCTAACTTACCCATCCCCCCACCTTTCATTTTGGCTAACCATTAGTTTATTTGATAAGTCTGTGAGTGTCTTTTTCTGTGGAAATATGTTCATTGGTAGCAATCTTAAGAAAACTTGTATAAATGATATCATAGGATATTTGTCATACCCTTTTGACTTACTTAACCTTATATGATTTTTTCTAGGCTCAACTGTAGTCCTGAAAACAGCATTGTTCATTTTTCTCCCGAGGCTACTATTCCATTCTGTCCGTATACCACTTCTTCTTTGTCCATTCATCTGTTTATGGACCTTTTTTTTGCTTCCATATCTTGGCTATTTCAGTATTGTTGCAGTGCATATTTGCCTGCCTCTGTCTTTCCAATTTTGGTGGTCTTAGGTTATAGGCCCAAAAGGTGCCCTGCCTCATCATTTGGTAGCTCAATTTTTACCTTTTCAAGCAGCTCGATTCAGTTTGCGTTAGTGCTGTTTCCACTTTACATCCCACCAGCAGCTAGAAGGTACACAGATCTCTAAAACCCCTTCAGCATTTATAGTTTGTAGACATTTTGCTGATGGTAATGACTGGTGTGAGCTGAAACCTTTTTGAATTTGAATTTGTATGTGGCTAATATTTCCTTATACTAAGCTTTAGGCATGTCCTTTTTTTTCTTTTCCTTTTTTTTTTAAAGAGTGAGTACAACTTCCCTCCTCTTATTGACTTCTTGGAAATTTCTCATGTGTTGAATGTTCTTGCCAATTCCCTACCCCAGGGCATATTTTGAGGGCTTGTGTCATTTACAGCCCTGCAGTCCTTATGACTATATAAGCAATCATTGGCACTGGGTTTAAAGTGCTGTTGTGGGAAGCAGCCACAAGGCGGCAGCATTATTGCGTTCTCAAGTCTTGTTACTAGGAGAACAGAGTCTTCCTGGAGGTAGTGTTCCGAGCTTTTAAATTAGAGTGCAATGTGCTGGGACAAGCCCCCAGAAGTTTATGTCTCCTTACTTATGTTTGTTTTTTAAATTTAATTTGTATTTTTTATCGGAGTAAATTTGATTAGAGTGTTTTGATTGTCTGGCTGTACAGAATCTGTTCAATGATTCATACATATATCTGTTCATCTTCAGAACCTGTTAGCATGTATGTGATTACAGAATGTATATTTTAAAGGTATTGGTGATTATATTATTTATATAGTTTATATATTATATGTTTATATACATTTAACATACATTAGTATATGTATGTTAACCCCATTGTCCTAATTTACCCATCCTCCCACCTTTCATTTTGGCTAACCATTAGTTTATTTGATAAGTCTGTGAGTGTCTTTTTCTGTGGAAATATGTTCATTGGTAGCAATCTTAGGATAACATGTATTAATGATATCATAGGATATTTGTCATACCCTTTTGACTTACTTAACCTTATATGATTATTTCTAGGCTCAACTCTCGTCCTGAAAACGGCATTGTTCATTTTTTTCCAGAGGCTTCTATTCCATTTGGTACGTGTACCATTTCGTCTTTGTCCATTCATCTGTTTATGGACCTTTTTTTTGCTTCCATGTCTTGGCTATTTCAATATTGTTGCAGTGCACATTTGCCTGCCTCTGTCTTTCCGAATCCAGTTGTCTTAGGTTATAGGCCCAAAATGTGCCCTGCCGCATCATATGGTAGCTCAATGTTTACCTTTTCAAGCAGCTCGATTCAGTTTGCGTTACTGCTGTTACCACTTTACATCCCCCCAGCAGCTAGAAGGTACACAGTTCTCTAAAACCCCTTCAGCATTTATAGTTTGTAGACTTTTTGCTGATGGTCATGACTGGTGTGAGCTGAAACCTTTTTGGAGGTTGGATACGCATGTGGCTAATAATTCCTTATGCTGAGCTTTAGGCATGTCCTTTTTTTCTTTTCCTTTTTTTTTAAAGAGTGACTACAACTTCCCTCCTCTTATTGACTTCTTGAAAATTTCTCATGTGTTGAATTTTCTTGCCAATTCCATACCCCAGGGCATTTTTTGAGGGCCTGTGTCTTTTACAGCCCTGCAGTCCTTGTGACTATATAAGCAACCATTGGCACTGGGTTTAAAGCTACTGTTGTGGGAAGCAGCCACAAGGCGGCAGCATTATTACGTTCTCAAGTCTTGTTACTAGGAGAACACAGTCTTCCTGGAGGTAGTGTTCCGAGCTTGTAAATTAGAGTGCAATGTGCTGGGACAAGCCCCCAGAAGTTTATGTCTCCTAACTTATGTTTGTTTTTTAAATTTAATTTCTATTTCTTATCGGAGTAAATTTGATTAGAGTGTTGTGGTTTTCTGGCTGTACAGAATCTGCTCAATGATTCATACATATGTCTGTTCATCTTCGAACCTGTTAGCATGTATGTGATTACAGAATGTATATTTTAAATGTATTGGTGATTATATAATTTATATAGTTCATATGTTATATGTTTATATACATTTAACATACATTAGTATATGTATGTTAACCCCATAGTCCTAATTTACCCATCCTCCCACCTTTCATTTTGGCTAGCCATTAGTTTATTTGATAAGTCTGTGAGTGTCTTTTTCTGTGGAAATATGTTCATTGGTAGCAATCTTAGGATAACATGTATAAATGATGTCATAGGATATTTGTCATACCCTTTTGACTTACTTAACCTTATATGATTATTTCTAGGCTCAACTGTAGTCCTGAAAACGGCATTGTTCATTTTTTTCCCGAGGCTACTATTCCATTTGGTACGTATCCCACTTCGTCTTTGTCCATTCATCTGTTTATGGACCTTTTTTTTTGCTTCCATGTCTTGGCTATTTCAATATTGTTGCAATGCACATTTGCCTGCCTCTCTCTTTCCGAATCTGGTGGTCTTAGGTTATAGGCCCAAAAGGTGCCCTGCCGCACCATATGGTAACTCAATTTTTACCTTTTCAAGCAGCTCGATTCAGTTTGCGTTACTGCTGTTACCACTTTACATCCCACCAGCAGCTAGAAGGTACACACTTCTCTAAAACCCCTTCAGCATTTATTGTTTGTAGACTTTTTGCTGATGGTCATGACTGGAGTGAGCTGAAACCTTTTTGAATTTGAATTTGCATGTGGCTAATAATTCCTTATACTGAGCTTTAGGCATGTCCTTTTTTTCTTTTCCTTTTTTTTTTAAAGAGTGAGTACAACTTCCCTCCTCTTATTGACTTCTTGGAAATTTCTCATGTGTTGAATGTTCTTGCCAATTCCCTACCCCAGGGCATATTTTGAGGGCTTGTGTCTTTTAAAGCCCTGCAGTCCTTGTGACTATATAAGCAACCATTGGCACTGGGTTTAAAGCTACTGTTGTGGGAAGCAGCCAGAAGGCGGCAGCATTATTGCGTTCTCAAGTCTTGTTACTAGGAGAACAGAGTCTTCCTGGAGGTAGTGTTCTGAGCTTGTAAATTAGAGTGCAATATGCTGGGACAAGCCCCCAGAAGTTTATGTCTCCTAACTTATGTTTTTTTTTTAAATTTAATTTCTTTTTCTTATCGGAGTAAATTTGATTAGAGTGTTGTGGTTTTCTGGCTGTACAGAATCTGCTCAATGATTCATACATATGTCTGTTCATCTTCGAACCTGTTAGCATGTATGTGATTACAGAATGTATATTTTAAAGGTATTGGTGATTATATAATTTATATATTTCATATGTTATAGGTTTATATACATTTAACATACATTAGTATATGTATTTTAACCCCATAGTCCTAATTTACCCATCCTCCCACCTTTCATTTTGGCTAGCCATTAGTTTATTTGATAAGTCTGTGAGTGTCTTTTTCTGTGGAAATATGTTCATTGGTAGCAATCTTAGGATAACATGTATAAATGATGTCCTAGGATATTTGTCATACCCTTTTGACTTACTTAACCTTATATGATTATTTCTAGGCTCAACTGTAGTCCTGAAAACGGCATTGTTCATTTTTTTCCCGAGGCTACTATTCCATTTGGTACGTATCCCACTTCGTCTTTGTCCATTCATCTGTTTATGGACCTTTTTTTTGCTTCCATGTCTTGGCTATTTCAATATTGTTGCAATGCACATTTGCCTGCCTCTCTCTTTCCGAATCTGGTGGTCTTAGGTTATAGGCCCAAAAGGTGACCTGCCGCATCATATGGTAGCTCAATTTTTAACTTTTCAAGCAGCTCCATTCAGTTTGCGTTAGTGCTGTTGCCACTTTACATCCCACCAGCAGCTAGAAGGTACACAGATCTCTAAAACCCCTTCAGCATTTATAGTTTGTAGACATTTTGCTGATGGTAATGACTGGTGTGAGCTGAAACCTTTTTGAATTTGAATTTGTATGTGGCTAATAATTCCTTATACTGAGCTTTAGGCATGTCCTTTTTTTTCTTTTCCTTTTTTTTTTTAAAGAGTGAGTACAACTCCCCTCCTCTTATTGACTTCTTGAAAAATTTCTCATGTGTTGGATTTTCTTGCCTATTCCCTACCCCAGGGCAATTTTTGAGGGCCTGTGTCATTTACAGCCCTGCAGTCCTTGTGACTATATAAGCAACCATTGTCACTGGGTTTAAAGCTGCTGTTTTGGGAGACAGCCACAAGGCGGCAGCATTATTACGTTCTCAAGTCTTGTTACTAGGACAACAGAGTCTTCCTGGAGGTAGTGTTCCGAGCTTGTAAATTAGAGTGCAATGTGCTGGGACAAGCCCACAGAAGTTAATGTCTCCTTACTTATGTTTGTTTTTTAAATTTAATTTGTCTTTCTTATCGGAGTAAATTTGATTAGAGTGTTTTGATTGTCTGGCTGTACAGAATCTGCTAAATGATTCACACATATGTCTGTTCATCTTCGGATCCTGTTACCATGTATGTGATTACAGAATGTATATTTTGAAGGTATTGGTGAATATATAATTCATATCATTTATATGTTATATGTTTATATACATTTAACTTACATTAGTATATGTATGTTAACCCCATAGTCCTAATTTACCCATCCTCCCACCTTTCATTTTGGCTAACCATTAGTTTATTTGATAAGTCTGTGAGTGTCTTTTTCTGTGGAAATATGTTCATTGGTAGCAATCTTAGGAAAACTTGTATAAATAATATCATAGGATATTTGTAATACCCTTTTGTCTTACTTAACCTTATATGATTATTTCTAGTCTCAACTCTAGTCCTGAAAACGGCATTGTTCATTTTTTTCCCGAGGCTACTCTTCCATTCTGTCCATATACCACTTCTTCTTTGTCCATTCACCTGTTTATGGACCTTTTTTTTGCTTCCATGTCTTTGCTATTTCAGTATTGTTGCAGTGCACATTTGCCTGCCTCTGTCTTTCCGATTCTGGTGGTCTTAGGTTATAGGCCCAAAAGGTGCCCTGCCGCATCATATGGTAGCTCAATTTTTACGTTTTCAAGCAGCTCGATTCAGTTTGCATTAGTGCTGTTACGACTTTATATCCCACCAGCAGCTAGAAGGTACACACTTCTCTAAAACCCCTTCAGCATTTATAGTTTGTAGACTTTTTGCTGATGGTCATGACTGGTGTGAGCTGAAACCTTTTTGGAGGTTGGATACGCATGTGGCTAATAATTCCTTATGCTGAGCTTTAGGCATGTCCTATTTTTTCTTTTCCTTTTTTTTCAAAAGAGTGAGTACAACTTCCCTCCTCTTATTGATTTCTTGAAAAGTTTCTTATGTGTTGAATTTTCTTGCCTATTCCCTACCCCAGGGCATTTTTTGAGTGCCTGTGTCATTTACAACCGTGCAGTCCTTGTGACTATATAAGCTACCATTGGCACTGGGTTTAAAGGTGCTGTTTTTGGAGACAGCCACAAGGCGGCAGCATTATTACGTTCTCAAGTCTTGTTACTAGGACAACAGAGTCTTCCTGGAGGTAGTGTTCCGAGCTTTTAAATTAGAGTGCAATGTGCTGGGACAAGCCCCCAGAAGTTTATGTCTCCTTACTTATGTTTGTTTTTTAAATTTAATTTGTATTTTTTATCGGAGTAAATTTGATTAGAGTGTTTTTATTGTCTGGCTGTACAGAATCTGTTCAATGATTCATACATATGTCTGTTCATCTTCGGATCCTGTTACCATGTATGTGATTACAGAATGTATATTTTGAAGGTATTGGTGATTATATAATTCATATCATTTATATGTTATATGTTTATATACATTTAACTTATATTAGTATATGTATGTTAACCCCATAGTCCTAATTTACCCATCCCCCCACCTTTCATTTTGGCTAACCATTAGTTTATTTGATAAGTCTGTGAGTGTCTTTTTCAGTGGAAATATGTTCATTGGTAGCAATCTTAGGATAACATGTATAAATGATATCATAGGATATTTGTCATACCCTTTTGACTTACTTAACCTTATATGATTATTTCTAGGCTCAACTCTAGTCCTGAAAACGGCATTGTTCATTTTTTTCCAGAGGCTACTATTCCATTTGGTACGTATACCATTTCGTCTTTGTCCTTTCATCTGTTTATGGACCTTTTTTTTGCTTCCATGTCTTGGCTATTTCAATATTGTTGCAGCGCACATTTGCCTGCCTCTGTCTTTCCGAATCCGGTGGTCTTAGGTTATAGGCCCAAAAGGTGCCCTACCGCATCATATGGTAGCTCAATGTTTACCTTTTCAAGCAGCTCAATTCAGTTTGCGTTACTGCTGTTACCACTTTACATCCAAACAGCAGCTAGAAGGTACACAGTTCTCTAAAACCCCTTCAGCATTTATAGTTTGTAGACTTTTTGCTGATGGTCATGACTGTTGTGAGCTGAAACCTTTTTGGAGGTTGGATACACATGTGGCTAATAATTCCTTATGCTGAGCTTTAGGCATGTCCTTTTTTTCTTTTACTTTTTTTTTAGAGTGAGTACAACTTCCGTACTCTTATTGACTTCTTGAAAATTTCTCATGTGTTGAATTTCCTTGCCTATTCCCTACTCCAGGGCATTTTTTGAGGGCCTGTGTCTTTTACAGCCCTGCAGTCCTTGTGACTATATAAGCAACCATTGGTACTGGGTTTAAAGCTACTGTTGTGGGAAGCAGCCACAAGGCGGCAGCATTATTACGTTCTCAAGTCTTGTTACTAGGACAACACAGTCTTCCTGGAGGTAGTGTTCCGAGCCTGTAAATTAGAGTGCAATGTCCTGGGACAAGCCCCCAGAAGTTTATGTCTCCTAACTTATGTTTGTTTTTTAAATTTAATTTCTATTTCTTATCGGAGTAAATTTGATTAGAGTGTTGTGGTTTTCTGGCTGTACAGAATCTGCTCAATGATTCATACATATGTCTGTTCATCTTCGGATCCTGTTACCATGTATGTGATTACAGAATGTATATTTTAAAGGTATTGGTGAATATATAATTCATATCATTTATATGTTATATGTTTATATACATTTAACATACATTAGTATATGTATGTTAACCCCATAGTCCTAATTTACCCATCCTCCCACCTTTCATTTTGGCTAACCATTAGTTTATATGATAAGTCTGTGAGTTTCTTTTTCTGTGGAAATATGTTCATTGGTAGCAATCTTAGGATAACATGTATAAATGATATCATAGGATATTTCATACCCTTTTGACTTACTTAACCTTATATGATTATTTCTAGGCTCAACTCTAGTCCTGAAAACAGCATTGTTCATTTTTTTCCAGAGGCTACTATTCCATTTGGTACGTATACCATTTCGTCTTTGTCCATTCATCTGTTTATGGACCTTTTTTTGCTTCCATGTCTTGGCTATTTCAGTATTGTTGCAGTGCACATTTGCCTGCCTCTGTCTTTCCGATTCTGGTGGTCTTAGGTTATAGGCCCAAAAGGTGCCCTGCCGCATCGTATGGTAACTCAATTTTTACCTTTTCAAGAAGCTCCATTCAGTTTGCATTAGTGGTATTACTTCTTTACATCCCACCAGCAGCTAGAAGGTACACATTCCTCTAAAACCCCTTCAGCATTTATAGTTTGTAGACTTTTTGATGATGGTCATGAGTGGTGTTACCTGAAACCTTTTTGAATTTGAATTTGCATGTGGCTAATAATTCCTTACACTGAGCTTTAGGCATGTCATTTTTTTCTTTTCCTTTTGTTTTAAAGAGTGAGTACAACTTCCCTCCTCTTATTGACTTCTTGAAAAGTTTCTCATGTGATGAATTTTTTTGCCTATTCCCTACCCCAGGGCATTTTTTGAAGGCAGGTGTCATTTAGAGCCCTTCAGTCCTTGTGACTATTAAGCAACCTTTGGCACTGGGTTTAAAGCTGCTGTTGTGGGAAACAGCCACAAGGCGGCAGCATTATTACGTTCTCAACTCTTGTTACTAGGGCAACAGAGTCTTCCTGGAGGTAGTTTTCCAAGGTTGTAAATTAGAGTGGAATGTGCTGGGACAAGCCCCCAGAAGTTTATGTCTCCTAACTTATGTTTGCTTTTTAAATTTAATTTCTATTTCTTATCGGAGTAAATTTGATTAGAGTGTTTTGATTGGCTGTACAGAATCTGCTCAATGATTCATACATATATCTGTTCATCTTCGGAACCTGTTATCAAGTATGTGATCACAGAATATATATTTTGAAGGTATTGGTGATTATATAATTCATATCGTTTATATGTTATATGTTTATATACATTTAACTTACATTAGTATATGTATGTTAACCCCATAGTCCTAACTTACCCATCCCCCCACCTTTCATTTTGGCTAACCATTAGTTTATTTGATAAGTCTGTGAGTGTCTTTTTCTGTGGAAATATGTTCATTGGTAGCAATCTTAAGAAAACTTGTATAAATGATATCATAGGATATTTGTCATACCCTTTTGACTTACTTAACATTATATGATTTTTTCTAGCCTCAACTGTAGTCCTGAAAACAGCATTGTTCATTTTTCTCCCAAGGCTACTATTCCATTCTGTCCGTATACCACTTCTTCTTTGTCCATTCATCTGTTTATGGACCTTTTTTTTGCTTCCATATCTTGGCTATTTCAGTATTGTTGCAGTGCATACTTGCCTGCCTCTGTCTTTCCAATTTTGGTGGTCTTAGGTTATAGGCCCAAAAGGTGCCCTGCCGCATCATTTGGTAGCTCAATTTTTACCTTTTCAAGCAGCTCGATTCAGTTTGCGTTAGTGCTGTTTCCACTTTACATCCCACCAGCAGCTAGAAGGTACACAGATCTCTAAAACCCCTTCAGCATTTATAGTTTGTAGACATTTTGCTGATGGTAATGACTGGTGTGAGCTGAAATCTTTTTGAATTTGAATTTGTATGTGGCTAATAATTCCTTATACTAAGCTTTAGGCATGTCCTTTTTTTTCTTTTCCTTTTTTTTTTAAAGAGTGAGTACAACTTCCCTCCTCTTATTGACTTCTTGGAAATTTCTCATGTGTTGAATGTTCTTGCCAATTCCCTACCCCAGGGCATATTTTGAGGGCTTGTGTCATTTACAGCCCTGCAGTCCTTGTGACTATATAAGCAATCATTGGCACTGGGTTTAAAGTGCTGTTGTGGGAAGCAGCCACAAGGCGGCAGCATTATTGTGTTCTCAAGTCTTGTTACTAGGAGAACAGAGTATTACTGGAGGTAGTGTTCTGAGCTTGTAAATTAGAGTGCAATATGCTGGGACAAGCCCCCAGAAGTTTATGTCTCCTAACTTATGTTTTCTTTTTAAAATTTAATTTCTATTTCTTATCGGAGTAAATTTGATTAGAGTGTTTTGATTGTCTGGCTGTACAGAATCTGCTCAATGATTCATACATATGTCTGTTCATCTTCGGATCCTGTTACCATGTATGTGATCACAGAATATATATTTTGAAGGTATTGGTGATTATATAATTCATATCGTTTATATGTTATATGTTTATATACATTTAACTTACATTAGTATATGTATGTTAACCCCATAGTCCTAACTTACCCATCCCCCCACCTTTCATTTTGGCTAACCATTAGTTTATTTGATAAGTCTGTGAGTGTCTTTTTCTGTGGAAATATGTTCATTGGTAGCAATCTTAAGAAAACTTGTATAAATGATATCATAGGATATTTGTCATACCCTTTTGACTTACTTAACCTTATATGATTTTTTCTAGGCTCAACTGTAGTCCTGAAAACAGCATTGTTCATTTTTCTCCCGAGGCTACTATTCCATTCTGTCCGTATACCACTTCTTCTTTGTCCATTCATCTGTTTATGGACCTTTTTTTTGCTTCCATATCTTGGCTATTTCAGTATTGTTGCAGTGCATATTTGCCTGCCTCTGTCTTTCCAATTTTGGTGGTCTTAGGTTATAGGCCCAAAAGGTGCCCTGCCGCATCATTTGGTAGCTCAATTTTTACCTTTTCAAGCAGCTCGATTCAGTTTGCGTTAGTGCTGTTTCCACTTTACATCCCACCAGCAGCTAGAAGGTACACAGATCTCTAAAACCCCTTCAGCATTTATAGTTTGTAGACATTTTGCTGATGGTAATGACTGGTGTGAGCTGAAACCTTTTTGAATTTGAATTTGTATGTGGCTAATAATTCCTTATACTAAGCTTTAGGCATGTCCTTCTTTTTTTTTCCTTTTTTTTTAAAGAATGAGTACAACTCCCCTCCTCTTATTGACTTCTTGAAAAATTTCTCATGTGTTGGATTTTCTTGCCTATTCCCTACCCCAGGGCAATTTTTGAGGGCCTGTGTCATTTACAGCCCTGCAGTCCTTGTGACTATATAAGCAACCATTGTCATTGGGTTTAAAGCTGCTGTTTTGGGAGACAGCCACAAGGCGGCAGCATTATTACGTTCTCAAGTCTTGTTACTAGGACAACAGAGTCTTCCTGGAGGTAGTGTTCCGAGCTTGTAAATTAGAGTGCAATGTGCTGGGACAAGCCCCCAGAAGTTTATGTCTCCTTACTTATGTTTGTTTTTTAAATTTAATTTGTCTTTCTTATCGGAGTAAATTTGATTAGAGTGTTTTGATTGTCTGGCTGTACAGAATCTGCTCAATGATTCACACATATGTCTGTTCATCTTCGGATCCTGTTACCATGTATGTGATTACAGAATGTATATTTTGAAGGTATTGGTGAATATATAATTCATATCATTTATATGTTATATGTTTATATACATTTAACTTACATTAGTATATGTATGTTAACCCCATAGTCCTAATTTACCCATCCTCCCACCTTTCATTTTGGCTAACCATTAGTTTATTTGATAAGTCTGTGAGTGTCTTTTTCTATGGAAATATGTTCATTGGTAGCAATCTTAGGATAACATGTATTAATAATATCATAGGATATTTGTAATACCCTTTTGTCTTACTTAACCTTATATGATTATTTCTAGTCTCAACTCTACTCCTGAAAACGGCATTGTTCATTTTTTTCCCGAGGCTACTCTTCCATTCTGTCCATATACCACTTCTTCTTTGTCCATTCATCTGTTTATGGACCTTTTTTTTGCTTCCATATCTTGGCTATTTCAGTATTGTTGCAGTGCATATTTGCCTGCCTCTGTCTTTCCAATTTTGGTGGTCTTAGGTTATAGGCCCAAAATGTGCCCTGCCCCATCATTTGGTAGCTCAATTTTTACCTTTTCAAGCAGCTCGATTCAGTTTGCGTTAGTGCTGTTTCCACTTTACGTCCCACCAGCAGCTAGAAGGTACACAATTCTCTAAAACCCCTTCAGCATTTATAGTTTGTAGACTTTTTGCTGATGGTCATGACTGGTGTCACCTGAAACCTTTTTGAATTTGAATTTGCATGTGGCTAATAATTCCTTATACTGAGCTTTAGGCATGTCCTTTTTTATTCTTTTCCTTTTTTTTTTAAAGAGTGAGTACAACTTCCCTCCTCTTATTGACTTCTTGAAAAGTTACTCATGTGTTGAATTTTTTTGCCTATTCCCTACTCCAGGGCATTCTTTGAGGGCCGGTGTCATTTAGAGCCCTGCAGTCCTTGTGACTATTAAGCAACCTTTGGCACTGGGTTTAAAGCTGCTGTTGTGGGAAACAGCCACAAGGTGGCAGCATTATTACGTTCTCAACTCTTGTTACTAGGGCAACAGAGTCTTCCTGGAGGTAGTTTTCCAAGGTTGTAAATTAGAGTGGAATGTGCTGGGACAAGCCCCCAGAAGTTTATGTCTCCTAACTTATGTTTGCTTTTTAAATTTAATTTCTATTTCTTATCAGAGTCAGTTTGCTTAGAGTGTTTTGATTGTCTGGCTGTACAGAATCTGCTCAATGATTCATACATATGTCTGTTCATCTTCGGATCCTGCTACCATGTACGTGATTACAGAATGTATATTTTTGAAGCTATTGGTGATGATATAATGCATATAGTTTATATGTGATATGTTTATATACATTTAACATACATTAGTATATGTATGTTAACCCCATTGTCCTAATTTACCCATCCTCCCACCTTTCATTTTGGCTAACCATTAGTTTTTTTGATAAGTCTGTGAGTGTCTTTTTCTGTGGAAATATGTTCATTGGTAGCAATCTTAGGATAACATGTATTAATGATATCATAGGATATTTGTCATACCCTTTTGACTTACTTAACCTTATATGATTATTTCTAGGCTCAACTCTAGTCCTGAAAACGGCATTGTTCATTTTTTTCCAGAGGTTTGTATTCCATTTGGTACGTGTACCATTTCGTCTTTGTCCATTCATCTGTTTATGGACCTTTTTTTTGCTTCCATGTCTTGGCTATTTCAATATTGTTGCAGTGCACATTTGCCTGCCTCTGTCTTTCCGAATCCAGTTGTCTTAGGTTATAGGCCCAAAATGTGCCCTGCCGCATCATATGGTAGCTCAATGTTTACCTTTTCAAGCAGCTCGATTCATTTTGCGTTACTGCTGTTACCACTTTACATCCCACCAGCAGCTAGAAGGTACACAGTTCTCTAAAACCCCTTCAGCATTTATAGTTTGTAGACTTTTTGCTGATGGTCATGACTGGTGTGAGCTGAAACCTTTTTGGAGGTTGGATACGCATGTGGCTAATAATTCCTTATGCTGAGCTTTAGGCATGTCCTTTTTTTCTTTTCCTTTTTTTTAAAGAGTGACTACAACTTCCCTCCTCTCATTGACTTCTTGAAAATTTCTCATGTGTTGAATTTTCTTGCCAATTCCATACCCCAGGGCATTTTTTGAGGGCCTGTGTCTTTTACAGCCCTGCAGTCCTTGTGACTATATAAGCAACCATTGGCACTGGGTTTAAAGCTACTGTTGTGGGAAGCAGCCACAAGGCGGCAGCATTATTAAGTTCTCAAGTCTTCTTAGTAGGACAACACAGTCTTCCTGGAGGTAGTGTTCCGAGCTTGTAAATTAGAGTGCAATGTGCTGGGACAAGCCCCCAGAAGTTTATGTCTCCTAACTTATGTTTGTTTTTTAAATTTAATTTGTATTTTTTATCGGAGTAAATTTGATTAGAGTGTTGTGGTTTTCTGGCTGTACAGAATCTGCTCAATGATTCATACATATGTCTGTTCATCTTCGAACCTGTTAGCATGTATGTGATTACAGAATGTATATTTTAAAGGTATTGGTGATTATATAATTTATATATTTCATATGTTATATGTTTATATACATTTAACATACATTAGTATATGTATTTTAACCCCATAGTCCTAATTTACCCATCCTCCCACCTTTCATTTTGGCTAGCCATTAGTTTATTTGATAAGTCTGTGAGTGTCTTTTTCTGTGGAAATATGTTCATTGGTAGCAATCTTAGGATAACATGTATAAATGATGTCATAGGATATTTGTCATACCCTTTTGACTTACTTAACCTTATATGATTATTTCTAGGCTCAACTGTAGTCCTGAAAACGGCATTGTTCATTTTTTTCCCGAGGCTACTATTCCATTTGGTACGTATCCCACTTCGTCTTTGTCCATTCATCTGTTTATGGACCTTTTTTTTGCTTCCATGTCTTGGCTATTTCAATATTGTTGCAATGCACATTTGCCTGCCTCTCTCTTTCCGAATCTGGTGGTCTTAGGTTATAGGCCCAAAAGGTGCCCTGCCGCACCATATGGTAACTCAATTTTTACCTTTTCAAGCAGCTCGATTCAGTTTGCGTTACTGCTGTTGCCACTTTACATCCCACCAGCAGCTAGAAGGTACACAGTTCTCTAAAACCCCTTCAGCATTTATAGTTTGTAGACTTTTTGCTGATGGTCATGACTGGTGTGAGCTGAAACCTTTTTGGAGGTTGGATACGCATGTGGCTAATAATTCCTTATGCTGAGCTTTAGGCATGTCCTTTTTTTCTTTTCCTTTTTTTTTAAAGAGTGAGTACAACTCCCCTCCTCTTATTGACTTCTTGAAAAATTTCTCATGTGTTGGATTTTCTTGCCTATTCCCTACCCCAGGGCAATTTTTGAGGGCCTGTGTCATTTACAGCCCTGCAGTCCTTGTGACTATATAAGCAACCATTGTCACTGGGTTTAAAGCTGCTGTTTTGGGAGACAGCCACAAGGCGGCAGCATTATTACGTTCTCAACACTTGTTACTAGGACAACAGAGTCTTCCTGGAGGTAGTGTTCCGAGCTTGTAAATTAGAGTGCAATGTGCTGGGACAAGCCCCCAGAAGTTTATGTCTCCTTACTTATGTTTGTTTTTTAAATTTAATTTGTCTTTCTTATCGGAGTAAATTTGATTAGAGTGTTTTGATTGTCTGGCTGTACAGAATCTGCTCAATGATTCACACATATGTCTGTTCATCTTCGGATCCTGTTACCATGTATGTGATTACAGAATGTATATTTTGAAGGTATTGGTGAATATATAATTCATATCATTTATATGTTATATGTTTATATACATTTAACTTACATTAGTATATGTATGTTAACCCCATAGTCCTAATTTACCCATCCTCCCACCTTTCATTTTGGCTAACCATTAGTTTATTTGATAAGTCTGTGAGTGTCTTTTTCTGTGGAAATATGTTCATTGGTAGCAATCTTAGGAAAACTTGTATAAATAATATCATAGGATATTTGTAATACCCTTTTGTCTTACTTAACCTTATATGATTATTTCTAGTCTCAACTCTAGTCCTGAAAACGGCATTGTTCATTTTTTTCCCGAGGCTACTCTTCCATTCTGTCCATATACCACTTCTTCTTTGTCCATTCACCTGTTTATGGACCTTTTTTTTGCTTCCATGTCTTTGCTATTTCAGTATTGTTGCAGTGCACATTTGCCTGCCTCTGTCTTTCCGATTCTGGTGGTCTTAGGTTATAGGCCCAAAAGGTGCCCTGCCGCATCATATGGTAGCTCAATTTTTACGTTTTCAAGCAGCTCGATTCAGTTTGCATTAGTGCTGTTACGACTTTATATCCCACCAGCAGCTAGAAGGTACACACTTCTCTAAAACCCCTTCAGCATTTATAGTTTGTAGACTTTTTGCTGATGGTCATGACTGGTGTGAGCTGAAACCTTTTTGGAGGTTGGATACGCATGTGGCTAATAATTCCTTATGCTGAGCTTTAGGCATGTCCTATTTTTTCTTTTCCTTTTTTTTAAAAAGAGTGAGTACAACTTCCCTCCTCTTATTGATTTCTTGAAAAGTTTCTTATGTGTTGAATTTTCTTGCCTATTCCCTACCCCAGGGCATTTTTTGAGTGCCTGTGTCATTTACAACCGTGCAGTCCTTGTGACTATATAAGCAACCATTGGCACTGGGTTTAAAGGTGCTGTTTTTGGAGACAGCCACAAGGCGGCAGCATTATTACGTTCTCAAGTCTTGTTACTAGGACAACAGAGTCTTCCTGGAGGTAGTGTTCCGAGCTTTTAAATTAGAGTGCAATGTGCTGGGACAAGCCCCCAGAAGTTTATGTCTCCTTACTTATGTTTGTTTTTTAAATTTAATTTGTATTTTTTATCGGAGTAAATTTGATTAGAGTGTTTTGATTGTCTGGCTGTACAGAATCTGTTCAATGAATCATACATATGTCTGTTCATCTTCGGATCCTGTTACCATGTATGTGATTACAGAATGTATATTTTGAAGGTATTGGTGATTATATAATTCATATCATTTATATGTTATATGTTTATATACATTTAACTTATATTAGTATATGTATGTTAACCCCATAGTCCTAATTTACCCATCCCCCCACCTTTCATTTTGGCTAACCATTAGTTTATTTGATAAGTCTGTGAGTGTCTTTTTCAGTGGAAATATGTTCATTGGTAGCAATCTTAGGATAACATGTATAAATGATTTCATAGGATATTTGTCATACCCTTTTGACTTACTTAACCTTATATGATTATTTCTAGGCTCAACTCTAGTCCTGAAAACGGCATTGTTCATTTTTTTCCAGAGGCTACTATTCCATTTGGTACGTATACCATTTCGTCTTTGTCCTTTCATCTGTTTATGGACCTTTTTTTTGCTTCCATGTCTTGGCTATTTCAATATTGTTGCAGTGCACATTTGCCTGCCCCTGTCTTTCCGAATCCGGTGGTCTTAGGTTATAGGCCCAAAAGGTGCCCTGCCGCATCATATGGTAGCTCAATGTTTACCTTTTCAAGCAGCTCAGTTCAGTTTGCGTTACTGCTGTTACCACTTTACATCCAAACAGCAGCTAGAAGGTACACAGTTCTCTAAAACCCCTTCAGCATTTATAGTTTGTAGACTTTTTGCTGATGGTCATGACTGGTGTGAGCTGAAACCTTTTTGGAGGTTGGATACACATGTGGCTCATAATTCCTTATGCTGAGCTTTAGGCATGTCCTTTTTTTCTTTTCCTTTTTTTTTAGAGTGAGTACAACTTCCGTACTCTTATTGACTTCTTGAAAATTTCTCATGTGTTGAATTTCCTTGCCTATTCCCTACACCAGGGCATTTTTTGAGGGCCTGTGTCTTTTACAGCCCTGCAGTCCTTGTGACTATATAAGCAACCATTGGTACTGGGTTTAAAGCTACTGTTGTGGGAAGCAGCCACAAGGCGGCAGCATTATTACGTTCTCAAGTCTTGTTACTAGGACAACACAGTCTTCCTGGAGGTAGTGTTCCGAGCCTGTAAATTAGAGTGCAATGTCCTGGGACAAGCCCCCAGAAGTTTATGTCTCCTAACTTATGTTTGTTTTTTAAATTTAATTTCTATTTCTTATCGGAGTAAATTTGATTAGAGTGTTGTGGTTTTCTGGCTGTACAGAATCTGCTCAATGATTCATACATATGTCTGTTCATCTTCGAACCTGTTAGCATGTATGTGATTACAGAATGTATATTTTAAAGGTATTGGTGATTATATAATTTATATAGTTCATATGTTATATGTTTATATACATTTAACATACATTAGTATATGTATGTTAACCCCATAGTCCTAATTTACCCATCCTCCCACCTTTCATTTTGGCTAGCCATTAGTTTATTTGATAAGTCTGTGAGTGTCTTTTTCTGTGGAAATATGTTCATTGGTAGCAATCTTAGGATAACATGTATAAATGATGTCATAGGATATTTGTCATACCCTTTTGACTTACTTAACCTTATATGATTATTTCTAGGCTCAACTGTAGTCCTGAAAACGGCATTGTTCATTTTTTTCCCGAGGCTACTATTCCATTTGGTACGTATCCCACTTCGTCTTTGTCCATTCATCTGTTTATGGACCTTTTTTTTTGCTTCCATGTCTTGGCTATTTCAATATTGTTGCAATGCACATTTGCCTGCCTCTCTCTTTCCGAATCTGGTGGTCTTAGGTTATAGGCCCAAAAGGTGCCCTGCCGCACCATATGGTAACTCAATTTTTACCTTTTCAAGCAGCTCGATTCAGTTTGCGTTACTGCTGTTACCACTTTACATCCCACCAGCAGCTAGAAGGTACACAGATCTCTAAAACCCCTTCAGCATTTATAGTTTGTAGACATTTTGCTGATGGTAATGACTGGTGTGAGCTGAAACCTTTTTGAATTTGAATTTGTATGTGGCTAATAATTCCTTATACTAAGCTTTAGGCATGTCCTTTTTTTTCTTTTCCTTTTTTTTTTAAAGAGTGAGTACAACTTCCCTCCTCTTATTGACTTCTTGGAAATTTCTCATGTGTTGAATGTTCTTGCCAATTCCCTACCCCAGGGCATATTTTGAGGGCTTGTGTCATTTACAGCCCTGCAGTCCTTGTGACTATATAAGCAATCATTGGCACTGGGTTTAAAGTGCTGTTGTGGGAAGCAGCCACAAGGCGGCAGCATTATTGCGTTCTCAAGTCTTGTTACTAGGAGAACAGAGTCTTCCTGGGGGTAGTGTTCTGAGCTTGTAAATTAGAGTGCAATATGCTGGGACAAGCCCCCAGAAGTTTATGTCTCCTAACTTATGTTTTTTTTTTTAATTTAATTTCTATTTCTTATCGGAGTAAATTTGATTAGAGTGTTTTGATTGTCTGGCTGTACAGAATCTGCTCAATGATTCATACATATGTCTGTTCATCTTCGGATCCTGTTACCATGTATGTGATCACAGAATATATATTTTGAAGGTATTGGTGATTATATAATTCATATCGTTTATATGTTATATGTTTATATACATTTAACTTACATTAGTATATGTATGTTAACCCCATAGTCCTAACTTACCCATCCCCCCACCTTTCATTTTGGCTAACCATTAGTTTATTTGATAAGTCTGTGAGTGTCTTTTTCTGTGGAAATATGTTCATTGGTAGCAATCTTAAGAAAACTTGTATAAATGATATCATAGGATATTTGTCATACCCTTTTGCCTTACTTAACCTTATATGATTTTTTCTAGGCTCAACTGTAGTCCTGAAAACAGCATTGTTCATTTTTCTCCCGAGGCTACTATTCCATTCTCTCCGTATACCACTTCTTCTTTGTCCATTCATCTGTTTATGGACCTTTTTTTTGCTTCCATATCTTGGCTATTTCAGTATTGTTGCAGTGCACATTTGCCTGCCTCTGTCTTTCCGATTCTGGTGGTCTCAGGTTATAGGCCCAAAAGGTGCCCTGCCGCATCATATGGTAGCTCAATTTTTACGTTTTCAAGCAGCTCGATTCAGTTTGCATTAGTGATGTTACGACTTTATATCCCACCAGCAGCTAGAAGGTACACACTTCTCTAAAACCCCTTCAGCATTTATAGTTTGTAGACTTTTTGCTGATGGTCATGACTGGTGTGAGCTGAAACCTTTTTGGAGGTTGGATACGCATGTGGCTAATAATTCCTTATGCTGAGCTTTAGGCATGTCCTATTTTTTCTTTTCCTTTTTTTTAAAAAGAGTGAGTACAACTTCCCTCCTCTTATTGATTTCTTGAAAAGTTTCTTATGTGTTGAATTTTCTTGCCTATTCCCTACCCCAGGGCATTTTTTGAGTGCCTGTGTCATTTACAACCGTGCAGTCCTTGTGACTATATAAGCAACCATTGGCACTGGGTTTAAAGGTGCTGTTTTTGGAGACAGCCACAAGGCGGCAGCATTATTACGTTCTCAAGTCTTGTTACTAGGACAACAGAGTCTTCCTGGAGGTAGTGTTCCGAGCTTTTAAATTAGAGTGCAATGTGCTGGGACAAGCCCCCAGAAGTTTATGTCTCCTTACTTATGTTTGTTTTTTAAATTTAATTTGTATTTTTTATCGGAGTAAATTTGATTAGAGTGTTTTGATTGTCTGGCTGTACAGAATCTGTTCAATGAATCATACATATGTCTGTTCATCTTCGGATCCTGTTACCATGTATGTGATTACAGAATGTATATTTTGAAGGTATTGGTGATTATATAATTCATATCATTTATATGTTATATGTTTATATACATTTAACTTATATTAGTATATGTATGTTAACCCCATAGTCCTAATTTACCCATCCCCCCACCTTTCATTTTGGCTAACCATTAGTTTATTTGATAAGTCTGTGAGTGTCTTTTTCAGTGGAAATATGTTCATTGGTAGCAATCTTAGGATAACATGTATAAATGATATCATAGGATATTTGTCATACCCTTTTGACTTACTTAACCTTATATGATTATTTCTAGGCTCAACTCTAGTCCTGAAAACGGCATTGTTCATTTTTTTCCAGAGGCTACTATTCCATTTGGTACGTATACCATTTCGTCTTTGTCCTTTCATCTGTTTATGGACCTTTTTTTTGCTTCCATGTCTTGGCTATTTCAATATTGTTGCAGTGCACATTTGCCTGCCCCTGTCTTTCCGAATCCGGTGGTCTTAGGTTATAGGCCCAAAAGGTGCCCTGCCGCATCATATGGTAGCTCAATGTTTACCTTTTCAAGCAGCTCAGTTCAGTTTGCGTTACTGCTGTTACCACTTTACATCCAAACAGCAGCTAGAAGGTACACAGTTCTCTAAAACCCCTTCAGCATTTATAGTTTGTAGACTTTTTGCTGATGGTCATGACTGGTGTGAGCTGAAACCTTTTTGGAGGTTGGATACACATGTGGCTCATAATTCCTTATGCTGAGCTTTAGGCATGTCCTTTTTTTCTTTTCCTTTTTTTTTAGAGTGAGTACAACTTCCGTACTCTTATTGACTTCTTGAAAATTTCTCATGTGTTGAATTTCCTTGCCTATTCCCTACACCAGGGCATTTTTTGAGGGCCTGTGTCTTTTACAGCCCTGCAGTCCTTGTGACTATATAAGCAACCATTGGTACTGGGTTTAAAGCTACTGTTGTGGGAAGCAGCCACAAGGCGGCAGCATTATTACGTTCTCAAGTCTTGTTACTAGGACAACACAGTCTTCCTGGAGGTAGTGTTCCGAGCCTGTAAATTAGAGTGCAATGTCCTGGGACAAGCCCCCAGAAGTTTATGTCTCCTAACTTATGTTTGTTTTTTAAATTTAATTTCTATTTCTTATCGGAGTAAATTTGATTAGAGTGTTGTGGTTTTCTGGCTGTACAGAATCTGCTCAATGATTCATACATATGTCTGTTCATCTTCGGATCCTGTTACCATGTATGTGATTACAGAATGTATATTTTGAAGGTATTGGTGAATATATAATTCATATCATTTATATGTTATATGTTTATATACATTTAACATACATTAGTATATGTATGTTAACCCCATAGTCCTAATTTACCCATCCTCCCACCTTTCATTTTGGCTAACCATTAGTTTATATGATAAGTCTGTGAGTGTCTTTTTCTGTGGAAATATGTTCATTGGTAGCAATCTTAGGATAACATGTATAAATGATATCATAGGATATTTGTCATACCCTTTTGACTTACTTAACCTTATATGATTATTTCTAGGCTCAACTCTAGTCCTGAAAACAGCATTGTTCATTTTTTTCCAGAGGCTACTATTCCATTTGGTACGTATACCATTTCGTCTTTGTCCATTCATCTGTTTATGGACCTTTTTTTGCTTCCATGTCTTGGCTATTTCAGTATTGTTGCAGTGCACATTTGCCTGCCTCTGTCTTTCCGATTCTGGTGGTCTTAGGTTATAGGCCCAAAAGGTGCCCTGCCGCATCGTATGGTAACTCAATTTTTACCTTTTCAAGCAGCTCCATTCAGTTTGCATTAGTGGTATTACTTCTTTACATCCCACCAGCAGCTAGAAGGTACACATTCCTCTAAAACCCCTTCAGCATTTATAGTTTGTAGACTTTTTGATGATGGTCATGAGTGGTGTTACCTGAAACCTTTTTGAATTTGAATTTGCATGTGGCTAATAATTCCTTATACTGAGCTTTAGGCATGTCATTTTTTTCTTTTCCTTTTGTTTTAAAGAGTGAGTACAACTTCCCTCCTCTTATTGACTTCTTGAAAAGTTTCTCATGTGTTGAATTTTTTTGCCTATTCCCTACCCCAGGGCATTTTTTGAAGGCAGGTGTCATTTAGAGCCCTTCAGTCCTTGTGACTATTAAGCAACCTTTGGCACTGGGTTTAAAGCTGCTGTTGTGGGAAACAGCCACAAGGCGGCAGCATTATTACGTTCTCAACTCTTGTTACTAGGGCAACAGAGTCTTCCTGGAGGTAGTTTTCCAAGGTTGTAAATTAGAGTGGAATGTGCTGGGACAAGCCCACAGAAGTTTATGTCTCCTAACTTATGTTTGCTTTTTAAATTTAATTTCTATTTCTTATCGGAGTAAATTTGATTAGAGTGTTTTGATTGGCTGTACAGAATCTGCTCAATGATTCATACATATATCTGTTCATCTTCGGAACCTGTTATCAAGTATGTGATCACAGAATATATATTTTGAAGGTATTGGTGATTATATAATTCATATCGTTTATATGTTATATGTTTATATACATTTAACTTACATTAGTATATGTATGTTAACCCCATAGTCCTAACTTACCCATCCCCCCACCTTTCATTTTGGCTAACCATTAGTTTATTTGATAAGTCTGTGAGTGTCTTTTTCTGTGGAAATATGTTCATTGGTAGCAATCTTAAGAAAACTTGTATAAATGATATCATAGGATATTTGTCATACCCTTTTGACTTACTTAACCTTATATGATTTTTTCTAGGCTCAACTGTAGTCCTGAAAACAGCATTGTTCATTTTTCTCCCGAGGCTACTATTCCATTCTGTCCGTATACCACTTCTTCTTTGTCCATTCATCTGTTTATGGACCTTTTTTTTGCTTCCATATCTTGGCTATTTCAGTATTGTTGCAGTGCATATTTGCCTGCCTCTGTCTTTCCAATTTTGGTGGTCTTAGGTTATAGGCCCAAAAGGTGCCCTGCCGCATCATTTGGTAGCTCAATTTTTACCTTTTCAAGCAGCTCGATTCAGTTTGCGTTAGTGCTGTTTCCACTTTACATCCCACCAGCAGCTAGAAGGTACACAGATCTCTAAAACCCGTTCAGCATTTATAGTTTGTAGACATTTTCCTGATGGTAATGACTGGTGTGAGCTGAAACCTTTTTGAATTTGAATTTGTATGTGGCTAATAATTCCTTATACTAAGCTTTAGGCATGTCCTTTTTTTTCTTTTCCTTTTTTTTTTAAAGAGTGACTACAACTTCTCTCCTCTTATTGACTTCTTGAAAATTTCTCATGTGTTGAATTTTCTTGCCAATTCCATACCCCAGGGAATTTTTTGAGGGCCTGTGTCTTTTACAGCCCTGCAGTCCTTGTGACTATATAAGCAACCATTGGCACTGGGTTTAAAGCTACTGTTGTGGGAAGCAGCCACAAGGCGGCAGCATTATTACGTTCTCAAGTCTTGTTACTAGGACAACACAGTCTTCCTGGAGGTAGTGTTCCGAGCTTGTAAATTAGAGTGCAATGTGCTGGGACAAGCCCCCAGAAGTTTATGTCTCCTAACTTATGTTTGTTTTTTAAATTTAATTTCTATTTCTTATCGGAGTAAATTTGATTAGAGTGTTGTGGTTTTCTGGCTGTACAGAATCTGCTCAATGATTCATACATATGTCTGTTCATCTTCGAACCTGTTAGCATGTATGTGATTACAGAATGTATATTTTAAAGTTATTGGTGATTATATAATTTATATATTTCATATGTTATATGTTTATATACATTTAACATACATTAGTATATGTATTTTAACCCCATTGTCCTAATTTACCCATCCTCCCACCTTTCATTTTGGCTAGCCATTAGTTTATTTGATAAGTCTGTGAGTGTCTTTTTCTGTGGAAATATGTTCATTGGTAGCAATCTTAGGATAACATGTATAAATGATGTCATAGGATATTTGTCATACCCTTTTGACTTACTTAACCTTATATGATTATTTCTAGGCTCAACTGTAGTCCTGAAAACGGCATTGTTCATTTTTTTCCCGAGGCTACTATTCCATTTGGTACGTATCCCACTTCGTCTTTGTCCATTCATCTGTTTATGGACCTTTTTTTTTGCTTCCATGTCTTTGCTATTTCAGTATTGTTGCAGTGCACATTTGCCTGCCTCTGTCTTTCCGATTCTGGTGGTCTTAGGTTATAGGCCCAAAAGGTGCCCTGCCGCATCATATGGTAGCTCAATTTTTACGTTTTCAAGCAGCTCGATTCAGTTTGCATTAGTGCTGTTACGACTTTATATCCCACCAGCAGCTAGAAGGTACACACTTCTCTAAAACCCCTTCAGCATTTATAGTTTGTAGACTTTTTGCTGATGGTCATGACTGGTGTGAGCTGAAACCTTTTTGGAGGTTGGATACGCATGTGGCTAATAATTCCTTATGCTGAGCTTTAGGCATGTCCTATTTTTTCTTTTCCTTTTTTTTAAAATGAGTGAGTACAACTTCCCTCCTCTTATTGATTTCTTGAAAAGTTTCTTATGTGTTGAATTTTCTTGCCTATTCCCTACCCCAGGGCATTTTTTGAGTGCCTGTGTCACTTACAACCGTGCAGTCCTTGTGACTATATAAGCAACCATTGGCACTGGGTTTAAAGGTGCTGTTTTTGGAGACAGCCACAAGGCGGCAGCATTATTACGTTCTCAAGTCTTGTTACTAGGACAACAGAGTCTTCCTGGAGGTAGTGTTCCGAGCTTTTAAATTAGAGTGCAATGTGCTGGGACAAGCCCCCAGAAGTTTATGTCTCCTTACTTATGTTTGTTTTTTAAATTTAATTTGTATTTTTTATCGGAGTAAATTTGATTAGAGTGTTTTGATTGTCTGGCTGTACAGAATCTGTTCAATGATTCATACATATGTCTGTTCATCTTCGGATCCTGTTACCATGTATGTGATCACAGAATATATATTTTGAAGGTATTGGTGATTATATAATTCATATCGTTTATATGTTATATGTTTATATACATTTAACTTACATTAGTATATGTATGTTAACCCCATAGTCCTAACTTACCCATCCCCCCACCTTTCATTTTGGCTAAACATTAGTTTATTTGATAAGTCTGTGAGTGTCTTTTTCTGTGGAAATATGTTCATTGGTAGCAATCTTAAGAAAACTTGTATAAATGATATCATAGGATATTTGTCATACCCTTTTGACTTACTTAACCTTATATGATTTTTTCTAGGCTCAACTGTAGTCCTGAAAACAGCATTGTTCATTTTTCTCCCGAGGCTACTATTCCATTCTGTCCGTATACCACTTCTTCTTTGTCCATTCATCTGTTTATGGACCTTTTTTTTGCTTCCATATCTTGGCTATTTCAGTATTGTTGCAGTGCATATTTGCCTGCCTCTGTCTTTCCAATTTTGGTGGTCTTAGGTTATAGGCCCAAAAGGTGCCCTGCCTCATCATTTGGTAGCTCAATTTTTACCTTTTCAAGCAGCTCGATTCAGTTTGCGTTACTGCTGTTTCCACTTTACATCCCACCAGCAGCTAGAAGGTACACAGATCTCTAAAACCCCTTCAGCATTTATAGTTTGTAGACATTTTGCTGATGGTAATGACTGGTGTGAGCTGAAACCTTTTTGAATTTGAATTTGTATGTGGCTAATATTTCCTTATACTAAGCTTTAGGCATGTCCTTTTTTTTCTTTTCCTTTTTTTTTTAAAGAGTGAGTACAACTTCCCTCCTCTTATTGACTTCTTGGAAATTTCTCATGTGTTGAATGTTCTTGCCAATTCCCTACCCCAGGGCATATTTTGAGGGCTTGTGTCATTTACAGCCCTGCAGTCCTTGTGACTATATAAGCAATCATTGGCACTGGGTTTAAAGTGCTGTTGTGGGAAGCAGCCACAAGGCGGCAGCATTATTGCGTTCTCAAGTCTTGTTACTAGGAGAACAGAGTCTTCCTGGAGGTAGTGTTCCGAGCTTTTAAATTAGAGTGCAATGTGCTGGGACAAGCCCCCAGAAGTTTATGTCTCCTTACTTATGTTTGTTTTTTAAATTTAATTTGTATTTTTTATCGGAGTAAATTTGATTAGAGTGTTTTGATTGTCTGGCTGTACAGAATCTGTTCAATGATTCATACATATATCTGTTCATCTTCAGAACCTGTTAGCATGTATGTGATTACAGAATGTATATTTTAAAGGTATTGGTGATTATATTATTTATATAGTTTATATATTATATGTTTATATACATTTAACATACATTAGTATATGTATGTTAACCCCATTGTCCTAATTTACCCATCCTCCCACCTTTCATTTTGGCTAACCATTAGTTTATTTGATAAGTCTGTGAGTGTCTTTTTCTGTGGAAATATGTTCATTGGTAGCAATCTTAGGATAACATGTATTAATGATATCATAGGATATTTGTCATACCCTTTTGACTTACTTAACCTTATATGATTATTTCTAGGCTCAACTCTAGTCCTGAAAACGGCATTGTTCATTTTTTTCCAGAGGCTTCTATTCCATTTGGTACGTGTACCATTTCGTCTTTGTCCATTCATCTGTTTATGGACCTTTTTTTTGCTTCCATGTCTTGGCTATTTCAATATTGTTGCAGTGCACATTTGCCTGCCTCTGTCTTTCCGAATCCAGTTGTCTTAGGTTATAGGCCCAAAATGTGCCCTGCCGCATCATATGGTAGCTCAATGTTTACCTTTTCAAGCAGCTCGATTCAGTTTGCGTTACTGCTGTTACCACTTTACATCCCCCCAGCAGCTAGAAGGTACACAGTTCTCTAAAACCCCTTCAGCATTTATAGTTTGTAGACTTTTTGCTGATGGTCATGACTGGTGTGAGCTGAAACCTTTTTGGAGGTTGGATACGCATGTGGCTAATAATTCCTTATGCTGAGCTTTAGGCATGTCCTTTTTTTCTTTTCCTTTTTTTTTAAAGAGTGACTACAACTTCCCTCCTCTTATTGACTTCTTGAAAATTTCTCATGTGTTGAATTTTCTTGCCAATTCCATACCCCAGGGCATTTTTTGAGGGCCTGTGTCTTTTACAGCCCTGCAGTCCTTGTGACTATATAAGCAACCATTGGCACTGGGTTTAAAGCTACTGTTGTGGGAAGCAGCCACAAGGCGGCAGCATTATTACGTTCTCAAGTCTTGTTACTAGGACAACACAGTCTTCCTGGAGGTAGTGTTCCGAGCTTGTAAATTAGAGTGCAATGTGCTGGGACAAGCCCCCAGAAGTTTATGTCTCCTAACTTATGTTTGTTTTTTAAATTTAATTTCTATTTCTTATCGGAGTAAATTTGATTAGAGTGTTGTGGTTTTCTGGCTGTACAGAATCTGCTCAATGATTCATACATATGTCTGTTCATCTTCGAACCTGTTAGCATGTATGTGATTACAGAATGTATATTTTGAAGGTATTGGTGAATATATAATTCATATCATTTATATGTTATATGTTTATATACATTTAACATACATTAGTATATGTATGTTAACCCCATAGTCCTAATTTACCCATCCTCCCACCTTTCATTTTGGCTAGCCATTAGTTTATTTGATAAGTCTGTGAGTGTCTTTTTCTGTGGAAATATGTTCATTGGTAGCAATCTTAGGATAACATGTATAAATGATGTCATAGGATATTTGTCATACCCTTTTGACTTACTTAACCTTATATGATTATTTCTAGGCTCAACTGTAGTCCTGAAAACGGCATTGTTCATTTTTTTCCCGAGGCTACTATTCCATTTGGTACGTATCCCACTTCGTCTTTGTCCATTCATCTGTTTATGGACCTTTTTTTTTGCTTCCATGTCCTGGCTATTTCAGTATTGTTGCAATGCACATTTGCCTGCCTCTCTCTTTTCGAATCTGGTGGTCTTAGGTTATAGGCCCAAAAGGTGCCCTGCCGCACCATATGGTAACTCAATTTTTACCTTTTCAAGCAGCTCGATTCAGTTTGCGTTACTGCTGTTACCACTTTACATCCCGCCAGCAGCTAGAAGGTACACACTTGTCTAAAACCCCTTCAGCATTTATTGTTTGTAGACTTTTTGCTGATGGTCATGACTGGAGTGAGCTGAAACCTTTTTGAATTTGAATGTGCATGTGGCTAATAATTCCTTATACTGAGCTTTAGGCATGTCCTTTTTTTCTTTTCCTTTTTTTTTTAAAGAGTGAGTACAACTTCCCTCCTCTTATTGACTTCTTGGAAATTTCTCATGTGTTGAATGTTCTTGCCAATTCCCTACCCCAGGGCATATTTTGAGGGCTTGTGTCTTTTACAGCCCTGCAGTCCTTGTGACTATATAAGCAACCATTGGCACTGGGTTTAAAGCTACTGTTGTGGGAAGCAGCCACAAGGCGGCAGCATTATTGCGTTCTCAAGTCTTGTTACTAGGAGAACAGAGTCTTCCTGGAGGGAGTGTTCTGAGCTTGTAAATTACAGTGCAATATGCTGGGACAAGCCCCCAGAAGTTTATGTCTCCTAACTTATGTTTTTTTTTTAAATTTAATTTCTATTTCTTATCGGAGTAAATTTGATTAGAGTGTTGTGGTTTTCTGGCTGTACAGAATCTGCTCAATGATTCATACATATGTCTGTTCATCTTCGAACCTGTTAGCATGTATGTGATTACAGAATGTATATTTTAAAGGTATTGGTGATTATATAATTTATATATTTCATATGTTATAGGTTTATATACATTTAACATACATTAGTATATGTATTTTAACCCCATAGTCCTAATTTACCCATCCTCCCACCTTTCATTTTGGCTAGCCATTAGTTTATTTGATAAGTCTGTGAGTGTCTTTTTCTGTGGAAATATGTTCATTGGTAGCAATCTTAGGATAACATGTATAAATGATGTCCTAGGATATTTGTCATACCCTTTTGACTTACTTAACCTTATATGATTATTTCTAGGCTCAACTGTAGTCCTGAAAACGGCATTGTTTATTTTTTTCCCGAGGCTACTATTCCATTTGGTACGTATCCCACTTCGTCTTTGTCCATTCATCTGTTTATGGACCTTTTTTTTGCTTCCATGTCTTGGCTATTTCAATATTGTTGCAATGCACATTTGCCTGCCTCTCTCTTTCCGAATCTGGTGGTCTTAGGTTATAGGCCCAAAAGGTACCCTGCCGCATCATATGGTAGCTCAATTTTTACCTTTTCAAGCAGCTCCATTCAGTTTGCGTTAGTGCTGTTGCCACTTTACATCCCACCAGCAGCTAGAAGGTACACAGATCTCTAAAACCCCTTTAGCATTTATAGTTTGTAGACATTTTGCTGATGGTAATGACTGGTGTGAGCTGAAACCTTTTTGAATTTGAATTTGTATGTGGCTAATAATTCCTTATACTGAGCTTTAGGCATGTCCTTTTTTTTCTTTTCCTTTTTTTTTTTAAAGAGTGAGTACAACTCCCCTCCTCTTATTGACTTCTTGAAAAATTTCTCATGTGTTGGATTTTCTTGCCTATTCCCTACCCCAGGGCAATTTTTGAGGGCCTGTGTCATTTACAGCCCTGCAGTCCTTGTGACTATATAAGCAACCATTGTCACTGGGTTTAAAGCTGCTGTTTTGGGAGACAGCCACAAGGCGGCAGCATTATTACGTTCTCAAGTCTTGTTACTAGGACAACAGAGTCTTCCTGGAGGTAGTGTTCCGAGCTTGTAAATTAGAGTGCAATGTGCTGGGACAAGCCCCCAGACGTTTATGTCTCCTTACTTATGTTTGTTTTTTAAATTTAATTTGTCTTTCTTATCGGAGTAAATTTGATTAGAGTGTTTTGATTGTCTGGCTGTACAGAATCTGCTCAATGATTCACACATATGTCTGTTCATCTTCGGATCCTGTTACCATGTATGTGATTACAGAATGTATATTTTGAAGGTATTGGTGAATATATAATTCATATCATTTATATGTTATATGTTTATATACATTTAACTTACATTAGTATATGTATGTTAACCCCATAGTCCTAATTTACCCATCCTCCCACCTTTCATTTTGGCTAACCATTAGTTTATTTGATAAGTCTGTGAGTGTCTTTTTCTGTGGAAATATGTTCATTGGTAGCAATCTTAGGAAAACTTGTATAAATAATATCATAGGATATTTGTAATACCCTTTTGTCTTACTTAACCTTATATGATTATTTCTAGTCTCAACTCTAGTCCTGAAAACGGCATTGTTCATTTTTTTCCCGAGGCTACTCTTCCATTCTGTCCATATACCACTTCTTCTTTGTCCATTCACCTGTTTATGGACCTTTTTTTTGCTTCCATGTCTTTGCTATTTCAGTATTGTTGCAGTGCACATTTGCCTGCCTCTGTCTTTCCGATTCTGGTGGTCTTAGGTTATAGGCCCAAAAGGTGCCCTGCCGCATCATATGGTAGCTCAATTTTTACGTTTTCAAGCAGCTCGATTCAGTTTGCATTAGTGCTGTTACGACTTTATATCCCACCAGCAGCTAGAAGGTACACACTTCTCTAAAACCCCTTCAGCATTTATAGTTTGTAGACTTTTTGCTGATGGTCATGACTGGTGTGAGCTGAAACCTTTTTGGAGGTTGGATACGCATGTGGCTAATAATTCCTTATGCTGAGCTTTAGGCATGTCCTATTTTTTCTTTTCCTTTTTTTTAAAAAGAGTGAGTACAACTTCCCTCCTCTTATTGATTTCTTGAAAAGTTTCTTATGTGTTGAATTTTCTTGCCTATTCCCTACCCCAGGGCATTTTTTGAGTGCCTGTGTCATTTACAACCGTGCAGTCCTTGTGACTATATAAGCAACCATTGGCACTGGGTTTAAAGGTGCTGTTTTTGGAGACAGCCACAAGGCGGCAGCATTATTACGTTCTCAAGTCTTGTTACTAGGACAACAGAGTCTTCCTGGAGGTAGTGTTCCGAGCTTTTAAATTAGAGTGCAATGTGCTGGGACAAGCCCCCAGAAGTTTATGTCTCCTTACTTATGTTTGTTTTTTAAATTTAATTTGTATTTTTTATCGGAGTAAATTTGATTAGAGTGTTTTTATTGTCTGGCTGTACAGAATCTGTTCAATGATTCATACATATGTCTGTTCATCTTCGGATCCTGTTACCATGTATGTGATTACAGAATGTATATTTTGAAGGTATTGGTGATTATATAATTCATATCATTTATATGTTATATGTTTATATACATTTAACTTATATTAGTATATGTATGTTAACCCCATAGTCCTAATTTACCCATCCCCCCACCTTTCATTTTGGCTAACCATTAGTTTATTTGATAAGTCTGTGAGTGTCTTTTTCAGTGGAAATATGTTCATTGGTAGCAATCTTAGGATAACATGTATAAATGATATCATAGGATATTTGTCATACCCTTTTGACTTACTTAACCTTATATGATTATTTCTAGGCTCAACTCTAGTCCTGAAAACGGCATTGTTCATTTTTTTCCAGAGGCTACTATTCCATTTGGTACGTATACCATTTCGTCTTTGTCCTTTCATCTGTTTATGGACCTTTTTTTTGCTTCCATGTCTTGGCTATTTCATTATTGTTGCAGTGCACATTTGCCTGCCTCTGTCTTTCCGAATCCGGTGGTCTTAGGTTATAGGCCCAAAAGGTGCCCTACCGCATCATATGGTAGCTCAATGTTTACCTTTTCAAGCAGCTCAATTCAGTTTGCGTTACTGCTGTTACCACTTTACATCCAAACAGCAGCTAGAAGGTACACAGTTCTCTAAAACCCCTTCAGCATTTATAGTTTGTAGACTTTTTGCTGATGGTCATGACTGTTGTGAGCTGAAACCTTTTTGGAGGTTGGATACACATGTGGCTAATAATTCCTTATGCTGAGCTTTAGGCATGTCCTTTTTTTCTTTTCCTTTTTTTTTAGAGTGAGTACAACTTCCGTACTCTTATTGACTTCTTGAAAATTTCTCATGTGTTGAATTTCCTTGCCTATTCCCTACACCAGGGCATTTTTTGAGGGCCTGTGTCTTTTACAGCCCTGCAGTCCTTGTGACTATATAAGCAACCATTGGTACTGGGTTTAAAGCTACTGTTGTGGGAAGCAGCCACAAGGCGGCAGCATTATTACGTTCTCAAGTCTTGTTACTAGGACAACACAGTCTTCCTGGAGGTAGTGTTCCGAGCCTGTAAATTAGAGTGCAATGTGCTGGGACAAGCCCCCAGAAGTTTATGTCTCCTAACTTATGTTTGTTTTTTAAATTTAATTTCTATTTCTTATCGGAGTAAATTTGATTAGAGTGTTGTGGTTTTCTGGCTGTACAGAATCTGCTCAATGATTCATACATATGTCTGTTCATCTTCGGATCCTGTTACCATGTATGTGATTACAGAATGTATATTTTGAAGGTATTGGTGAATATATAATTCATATCATTTATATGTTATATGTTTATATACATTTAACATACATTAGTATATGTATGTTAACCCCATAGTCCTAATTTACCCATCCTCCCACCTTTCATTTTGGCTAACCATTAGTTTATATGATAAGTCTGTGAGTGTCTTTTTCTGTGGAAATATGTTCATTGGTAGCAATCTTAGGATAACATGTATAAATGATATCATAGGATATTTCATACCCTTTTGACTTACTTAACCTTATATGATTATTTCTAGGCTCAACTCTACTCCTGAAAACAGCATTGTTCATTTTTTTCCAGAGGCTACTATTCCATTTGGTACGTATACCATTTCGTCTTTGTCCATTCATCTGTTTATGGACCTTTTTTTGCTTCCATGTCTTGGCTATTTCAGTATTGTTGCAGTGCACATTTGCCTGCCTCTGTCTTTCCGATTCTGGTGGTCTTAGGTTATAGGCCCAAAAGGTGCCCTGCCGCATCGTATGGTAACTCAATTTTTACCTTTTCAAGCAGCTCCATTCAGTTTGCATTAGTGGTATTACTTCTTTACATCCCACCAGCAGCTAGAAGGTACACATTCCTCTAAAACCCCTTCAGCATTTATAGTTTGTAGACTTTTTGATGATGGTCATGAGTGGTGTTACCTGAAACCTTTTTGAATTTGAATTTGCATGTGGCTAATAATTCCTTATACTGAGCTTTAGGCATGTCATTTTTTTCTTTTCCTTTTGTTTTAAAGAGTGAGTACAACTTCCCTCCTCTTATTGACTTCTTGAAAAGTTTCTCATGTGTTGAATTTTTTTGCCTATTCCCTACCCCAGGGCATTTTTTGAAGGCAGGTGTCATTTAGAGCCCTTCAGTCCTTGTGACTATTAAGCAACCTTTGGCACTGGGTTTAAAGCTGCTGTTGTGGGAAACAGCCACAAGGCGGCAGCATTATTACGTTCTCAACTCTTGTTACTAGGGCAACAGAGTCTTCCTGGAGGTAGTTTTCCAAGGTTGTAAATTAGAGTGGAATGTGCTGGGACAAGCCCCCAGAAGTTTATGTCTCCTAACTTATGTTTGCTTTTTAAATTTAATTTCTATTTCTTATCGGAGTAAAGTTGATTAGAGTGTTTTGATTGGCTGTACAGAATCTGCTCAATGATTCATACATATATCTGTTCATCTTCGGAACCTGTTATCAAGTATGTGATCACAGAATATATATTTTGAAGGTATTGGTGATTATATAATTCATATCGTTTATATGTTATATGTTTATATACATTTAACTTACATTAGTATATGTATGTTAACCCCATAGTCCTAACTTACCCATCCCCCCACCTTTCATTTTGGCTAACCATTAGTTTATTTGATAAGTCTGTGAGTGTCTTTTTCTGTGGAAATATGTTCATTGGTAGCAATCTTAAGAAAACTTGTATAAATGATATCATAGGATATTTGTCATACCCTTTTGACTTACTTAACCTTATATGATTTTTTCTAGGCTCAACTGTAGTCCTGAAAACAGCATTGTTCATTTTTCTCCCGAGGCTACTATTCCATTCTGTCCGTATACCACTTCTTCTTTGTCCATTCATCTGTTTATGGACCTTTTTTTTGCTTCCATATCGTGGCTATTTCAGTATTGTTGCAGTGCATATTTGCCTGCCTCTGTCTTTCCAATTTTGGTGGTCTTAGGTTATAGGCCCAAAAGGTGCCCTGCCGCATCATTTGGTAGCTCAATTTTTACCTTTTCAAGCAGCTCGATTCAGTTTGCGTTAGTGCTGTTTCCACTTTACAACCCACCAGCAGCTAGAAGGTACACAGATCTCTAAAACCCCTTCAGCATTTATAGTTTGTAGACATTTTGCTGATGGTAATGACTGGTGTGAGCTGAAACCTTTTTGAATTTGAATTTGTATGTGGCTAATAATTCCTTATACTAAGCTTTAGGCATGTACTTTTTTTTCTTTTCCTTTTTTTTTTAAAGAGTGAGTACAACTCCCCTCCTCTTATTGACTTCTTGAAAAATTTCTCATGTGTTGGATTTTCTTGCCTAGTCCCTACCCCAGGGCAATTTTTGAGGGCCTGTGTCATTTACAGCCCTGCAGTCCTTGGGACTATATAAGCAACCATTGGCACTTGGTTTAAAGCTACTGTTGTGGGAAGCAGCCACAAGGCGGCAGCATTATTACGTTCTCAAGTCTTGTTACTAGGACAACACAGTCTTCCTGGAGGTAGTGTTCCGAGCTTGTAAATTAGAGTGCAATGTGCTGGGACAAGCCCCCAGAAGTTTATGTCTCCTAACTTATGTTTGTTTTTTAAATTTAATTTCTATTTCTTATCGGAGTAAATTTGATTAGAGTGTTGTGGTTTTCTGGCTGTACAGAATCTGCTCAATGATTCATACATATGTCTGTTCATCTTCGAACCTGTTAGCATGTATGTGATTACAGAATGTATATTTTAAATGTATTGGTGATTATATAATTTATATATTTCATATGTTATATGTTTATATACATTTAACATACATTAGTATATGTATTTTAACCCCATAGTCCTAATTTACCCATCCTCCCACCTTTCATTTTGGCTAGCCATTAGTTTATTTGATAAGTCTGTGAGTGTCTTTTTCTGTGGAAATATGTTCATTGGTAGCAATCTTAGGATAATATGTATAAATGATGTCATAGGATATTTGTCATACCCTTTTGACTTACTTAACCTTATATGATTATTTCTAGGCTCAACTGTAGTCCTGAAAACGGCATTGTTCATTTTTTTCCCGAGGCTACTATTCCATTTGGTACGTATCCCACTTCTTCTTTGTCCATTCATCTGTTTATGGACCTTTTTTTTTGCTTCCATGTCTTGGCTATTTCAGTATTGTTGCAGTGCACATTTGCCTGCCTCTGTCTTTCCGATTCCGGTGGTCTTAGGTTATAGGCCTAAAATGTGCCCTGCCGCATCATATGGTAGCTCAATGTTTACCTTTTCAAGCAGCTCGATTCAGTTTGCGTTACTGCTGTTACCACTTTACATCCCCCCAGCAGCTAGAAGGTACACAGTTCTCTAAAACCCCTTCAGCATTTATAGTTTGTAGACTTTTTGCTGATGGTCATGACTGGTGTGAGCTGAAACCTTTTTGGAGGTTGGATACGCATGTGGCTAATAATTCCTTATGCTGAGCTTTAGGCATGTCCTTTTTTTCTTTTCCTTTTTTTTTAAAGAGTGACTACAACTTCTCTCCTCTTATTGACTTCTTGAAAATTTCTCATGTGTTGAATTTTCTTGCCAATTCCATACCCCAGGGAATTTTTTGAGGGCCTGTGTCTTTTACAGCCCTGCAGTCCTTGTGACTATATAAGCAACCATTGGCACTGGGTTTAAAGCTACTGTTGTGGGAAGCAGCCACAAGGCGGCAGCATTATTACGTTCTCAAGTCTTGTTACTAGGACAACACAGTCTTCCTGGAGGTAGTGTTCCGAGCTTGTAAATTAGAGTGCAATGTGCTGGGACAAGCCCCCAGAAGTTTATGTCTCCTAACTTATGTTTGTTTTTTAAATTTAATTTCTATTTCTTATCGGAGTAAATTTGATTAGAGTGTTGTGGTTTTCTGGCTGTACAGAATCTGCTCAATGATTCATACATATGTCTGTTCATCTTCGGATCCTGTTACCATGTATGTGATTACAGAATGTATATTTTGAAGGTATTGGTGATTATATAATTCATATCATTTATATGTTATATGTTTATATACATTTAACTTATATTAGTATATGTATGTTAACCCCATAGTCCTAATTTACCCATCCCCCCACCTTTCATTTTGGCTAACCATTAGTTTATTTGATAAGTCTGTGAGTGTCTTTTTCAGTGGAAATATGTTCATTGGTAGCAATCTTAGGATAACATGTATAAATGATATCATAGGATATTTGTCATACCCTTTTGACTTACTTAACCTTATATGATTATTTCTAGGCTCAACTCTAGTCCTGAAAACGGCATTGTTCATTTTTTTCCAGAGGCTACTATTCCATTTGGTACGTATACCATTTCGTCTTTGTCCTTTCATCTGTTTATGGACCTTTTTTTTGCTTCCATGTCTTGGCTATTTCATTATTGTTGCAGTGCACATTTGCCTGCCTCTGTCTTTCCGAATCCGGTGGTCTTAGGTTATAGGCCCAAAAGGTGCCCTACCGCATCATATGGTAGCTCAATGTTTACCTTTTCAAGCAGCTCAATTCAGTTTGCGTTACTGCTGTTACCACTTTACATCCAAACAGCAGCTAGAAGGTACACAGTTCTCTAAAACCCCTTCAGCATTTATAGTTTGTAGACTTTTTGCTGATGGTCATGACTGTTGTGAGCTGAAACCTTTTTGGAGGTTGGATACACATGTGGCTAATAATTCCTTATGCTGAGCTTTAGGCATGTCCTTTTTTTCTTTTCCTTTTTTTTTAGAGTGAGTACAACTTCCGTACTCTTATTGACTTCTTGAAAATTTCTCATGTGTTGAATTTCCTTGCCTATTCCCTACACCAGGGCATTTTTTGAGGGCCTGTGTCTTTTACAGCCCTGCAGTCCTTGTGACTATATAAGCAACCATTGGTACTGGGTTTAAAGCTACTGTTGTGGGAAGCAGCCACAAGGCGGCAGCATTATTACGTTCTCAAGTCTTGTTACTAGGACAACACAGTCTTCCTGGAGGTAGTGTTCCGAGCCTGTAAATTAGAGTGCAATGTGCTGGGACAAGCCCCCAGAAGTTTATGTCTCCTAACTTATGTTTGTTTTTTAAATTTAATTTCTATTTCTTATCGGAGTAAATTTGATTAGAGTGTTGTGGTTTTCTGGCTGTACAGAATCTGCTCAATGATTCATACATATGTCTGTTCATCTTCGGATCCTGTTACCATGTATGTGATTACAGAATGTATATTTTGAAGGTATTGGTGAATATATAATTCATATCATTTATATGTTATATGTTTATATACATTTAACATACATTAGTATATGTATGTTAACCCCATAGTCCTAATTTACCCATCCTCCCACCTTTCATTTTGGCTAACCATTAGTTTATATGATAAGTCTGTGAGTGTCTTTTTCTGTGGAAATATGTTCATTGGTAGCAATCTTAGGATAACATGTATAAATGATATCATAGGATATTTCATACCCTTTTGACTTACTTAACCTTATATGATTATTTCTAGGCTCAACTCTACTCCTGAAAACAGCATTGTTCATTTTTTTCCAGAGGCTACTATTCCATTTGGTACGTATACCATTTCGTCTTTGTCCATTCATCTGTTTATGGACCTTTTTTTGCTTCCATGTCTTGGCTATTTCAGTATTGTTGCAGTGCACATTTGCCTGCCTCTGTCTTTCCGATTCTGGTGGTCTTAGGTTATAGGCCCAAAAGGTGCCCTGCCGCATCGTATGGTAACTCAATTTTTACCTTTTCAAGCAGCTCCATTCAGTTTGCATTAGTGGTATTACTTCTTTACATCCCACCAGCAGCTAGAAGGTACACATTCCTCTAAAACCCCTTCAGCATTTATAGTTTGTAGACTTTTTGATGATGGTCATGAGTGGTGTTACCTGAAACCTTTTTGAATTTGAATTTGCATGTGGCTAATAATTCCTTATACTGAGCTTTAGGCATGTCATTTTTTTCTTTTCCTTTTGTTTTAAAGAGTGAGTACAACTTCCCTCCTCTTATTGACTTCTTGAAAAGTTTCTCATGTGTTGAATTTTTTTGCCTATTCCCTACCCCAGGGCATTTTTTGAAGGCAGGTGTCATTTAGAGCCCTTCAGTCCTTGTGACTATTAAGCAACCTTTGGCACTGGGTTTAAAGCTGCTGTTGTGGGAAACAGCCACAAGGCGGCAGCATTATTACGTTCTCAACTCTTGTTACTAGGGCAACAGAGTCTTCCTGGAGGTAGTTTTCCAAGGTTGTAAATTAGAGTGGAATGTGCTGGGACAAGCCCCCAGAAGTTTATGTCTCCTAACTTATGTTTGCTTTTTAAATTTAATTTCTATTTCTTATCGGAGTAAAGTTGATTAGAGTGTTTTGATTGGCTGTACAGAATCTGCTCAATGATTCATACATATATCTGTTCATCTTCGGAACCTGTTATCAAGTATGTGATCACAGAATATATATTTTGAAGGTATTGGTGATTATATAATTCATATCGTTTATATGTTATATGTTTATATACATTTAACTTACATTAGTATATGTATGTTAACCCCATAGTCCTAACTTACCCATCCCCCCACCTTTCATTTTGGCTAACCATTAGTTTATTTGATAAGTCTGTGAGTGTCTTTTTCTGTGGAAATATGTTCATTGGTAGCAATCTTAAGAAAACTTGTATAAATGATATCATAGGATATTTGTCATACCCTTTTGACTTACTTAACCTTATATGATTTTTTCTAGGCTCAACTGTAGTCCTGAAAACAGCATTGTTCATTTTTCTCCCGAGGCTACTATTCCATTCTGTCCGTATACCACTTCTTCTTTGTCCATTCATCTGTTTATGGACCTTTTTTTTGCTTCCATATCGTGGCTATTTCAGTATTGTTGCAGTGCATATTTGCCTGCCTCTGTCTTTCCAATTTTGGTGGTCTTAGGTTATAGGCCCAAAAGGTGCCCTGCCGCATCATTTGGTAGCTCAATTTTTACCTTTTCAAGCAGCTCGATTCAGTTTGCGTTAGTGCTGTTTCCACTTTACAACCCACCAGCAGCTAGAAGGTACACAGATCTCTAAAACCCCTTCAGCATTTATAGTTTGTAGACATTTTGCTGATGGTAATGACTGGTGTGAGCTGAAACCTTTTTGAATTTGAATTTGTATGTGGCTAATAATTCCTTATACTAAGCTTTAGGCATGTACTTTTTTTTCTTTTCCTTTTTTTTTTAAAGAGTGAGTACAACTCCCCTCCTCTTATTGACTTCTTGAAAAATTTCTCATGTGTTGGATTTTCTTGCCTAGTCCCTACCCCAGGGCAATTTTTGAGGGCCTGTGTCATTTACAGCCCTGCAGTCCTTGGGACTATATAAGCAACCATTGGCACTTGGTTTAAAGCTACTGTTGTGGGAAGCAGCCACAAGGCGGCAGCATTATTACGTTCTCAAGTCTTGTTACTAGGACAACACAGTCTTCCTGGAGGTAGTGTTCCGAGCTTGTAAATTAGAGTGCAATGTGCTGGGACAAGCCCCCAGAAGTTTATGTCTCCTAACTTATGTTTGTTTTTTAAATTTAATTTCTATTTCTTATCGGAGTAAATTTGATTAGAGTGTTGTGGTTTTCTGGCTGTACAGAATCTGCTCAATGATTCATACATATGTCTGTTCATCTTCGAACCTGTTAGCATGTATGTGATTACAGAATGTATATTTTAAATGTATTGGTGATTATATAATTTATATATTTCATATGTTATATGTTTATATACATTTAACATACATTAGTATATGTATTTTAACCCCATAGTCCTAATTTACCCATCCTCCCACCTTTCATTTTGGCTAGCCATTAGTTTATTTGATAAGTCTGTGAGTGTCTTTTTCTGTGGAAATATGTTCATTGGTAGCAATCTTAGGATAATATGTATAAATGATGTCATAGGATATTTGTCATACCCTTTTGACTTACTTAACCTTATATGATTATTTCTAGGCTCAACTGTAGTCCTGAAAACGGCATTGTTCATTTTTTTCCCGAGGCTACTATTCCATTTGGTACGTATCCCACTTCTTCTTTGTCCATTCATCTGTTTATGGACCTTTTTTTTTGCTTCCATGTCTTGGCTATTTCAGTATTGTTGCAGTGCACATTTGCCTGCCTCTGTCTTTCCGATTCCGGTGGTCTTAGGTTATAGGCCTAAAATGTGCCCTGCCGCATCATATGGTAGCTCAATGTTTACCTTTTCAAGCAGCTCGATTCAGTTTGCGTTACTGCTGTTACCACTTTACATCCCCCCAGCAGCTAGAAGGTACACAGTTCTCTAAAACCCCTTCAGCATTTATAGTTTGTAGACTTTTTGCTGATGGTCATGACTGGTGTGAGCTGAAACCTTTTTGGAGGTTGGATACGCATGTGGCTAATAATTCCTTATGCTGAGCTTTAGGCATGTCCTTTTTTTCTTTTCCTTTTTTTTTAAAGAGTGACTACAACTTCTCTCCTCTTATTGACTTCTTGAAAATTTCTCATGTGTTGAATTTTCTTGCCAATTCCATACCCCAGGGAATTTTTTGAGGGCCTGTGTCTTTTACAGCCCTGCAGTCCTTGTGACTATATAAGCAACCATTGGCACTGGGTTTAAAGCTACTGTTGTGGGAAGCAGCCACAAGGCGGCAGCATTATTACGTTCTCAAGTCTTGTTACTAGGACAACACAGTCTTCCTGGAGGTAGTGTTCCGAGCTTGTAAATTAGAGTGCAATGTGCTGGGACAAGCCCCCAGAAGTTTATGTCTCCTAACTTATGTTTGTTTTTTAAATTTAATTTCTATTTCTTATCGGAGTAAATTTGATTAGAGTGTTGTGGTTTTCTGGCTGTACAGAATCTGCTCAATGATTCATACATATGTCTGTTCATCTTCGAACCTGTTAGCATGTATGTGATTACAGAATGTATATTTTAAAGTTATTGGTGATTATATAATTTATATATTTCATATGTTATATGTTTATATACATTTAACATACATTAGTATATGTATTTTAACCCCATTGTCCTAATTTACCCATCCTCCCACCTTTCATTTTGGCTAGCCATTAGTTTATTTGATAAGTCTGTGAGTGTCTTTTTCTGTGGAAATATGTTCATTGGTAGCAATCTTAGGATAACATGTATAAATGATGTCATAGGATATTTGTCATACCCTTTTGACTTACTTAACCTTATATGATTATTTCTAGGCTCAACTGTAGTCCTGAAAACGGCATTGTTCATTTTTTTCCCGAGGCTACTATTCCATTTGGTACGTATCCCACTTCGTCTTTGTCCATTCATCTGTTTATGGACCTTTTTTTTTGCTTCCATGTCTTTGCTATTTCAGTATTGTTGCAGTGCACATTTGCCTGCCTCTGTCTTTCCGATTCTGGTGGTCTTAGGTTATAGGCCCAAAAGGTGCCCTGCCGCATCATATGGTAGCTCAATTTTTACGTTTTCAAGCAGCTCGATTCAGTTTGCATTAGTGCTGTTACGACTTTATATCCCACCAGCAGCTAGAAGGTACACACTTCTCTAAAACCCCTTCAGCATTTATAGTTTGTAGACTTTTTGCTGATGGTCATGACTGGTGTGAGCTGAAACCTTTTTGGAGGTTGGATACGCATGTGGCTAATAATTCCTTATGCTGAGCTTTAGGCATGTCCTATTTTTTCTTTTCCTTTTTTTTAAAATGAGTGAGTACAACTTCCCTCCTCTTATTGATTTCTTGAAAAGTTTCTTATGTGTTGAATTTTCTTGCCTATTCCCTACCCCAGGGCATTTTTTGAGTGCCTGTGTCACTTACAACCGTGCAGTCCTTGTGACTATATAAGCAACCATTGGCACTGGGTTTAAAGGTGCTGTTTTTGGAGACAGCCACAAGGCGGCAGCATTATTACGTTCTCAAGTCTTGTTACTAGGACAACAGAGTCTTCCTGGAGGTAGTGTTCCGAGCTTTTAAATTAGAGTGCAATGTGCTGGGACAAGCCCCCAGAAGTTTATGTCTCCTTACTTATGTTTGTTTTTTAAATTTAATTTGTATTTTTTATCGGAGTAAATTTGATTAGAGTGTTTTGATATTCTGGCTGTACAGAATCTGTTCAATGATTCATACATATGTCTGTTCATCTTCGGATCCTGTTACCATGTATGTGATCACAGAATATATATTTTGAAGGTATTGGTGATTATATAATTCATGTCGTTTATATGTTATATGTTTATATACATTTAACTTACATTAGTATATGTATGTTAACCCCATAGTCCTAACTTACCCATCCCCCCACCTTTCATTTTGGCTAACCATTAGTTTATTTGATAAGTCTGTGAGTGTCTTTTTCTGTGGAAATATGTTCATTGGTAGCAATCTTAAGAAAACTTGTATAAATGATATCATAGGATATTTGTCATACCCTTTTGACTTACTTAACCTTATATGATTTTTTCTAGGCTCAACTGTAGTCCTGAAAACAGCATTGTTCATTTTTCTCCCGAGGCTACTATTCCATTCTGTCCGTATACCACTTCTTCTTTGTCCATTCATCTGTTTATGGACCTTTTTTTTGCTTCCATATCTTGGCTATTTCAGTATTGTTGCAGTGCATATTTGCCTGCCTCTGTCTTTCCAATTTTGGTGGTCTTAGGTTATAGGCCCAAAAGGTGCCCTGCCTCATCATTTGGTAGCTCAATTTTTACCTTTTCAAGCAGCTCGATTCAGTTTGCGTTAGTGCTGTTTCCACTTTACATCCCACCAGCAGCTAGAAGGTACACAGATCTCTAAAACCCCTTCAGCATTTATAGTTTGTAGACATTTTGCTGATGGTAATGACTGGTGTGAGCTGAAACCTTTTTGAATTTGAATTTGTATGTGGCTAATATTTCCTTATACTAAGCTTTAGGCATGTCCTTTTTTTTCTTTTCCTTTTTTTTTTAAAGAGTGAGTACAACTTCCCTCCTCTTATTGACTTCTTGGAAATTTCTCATGTGTTGAATGTTCTTGCCAATTCCCTACCCCAGGGCATATTTTGAGGGCTTGTGTCATTTACAGCCCTGCAGTCCTTATGACTATATAAGCAATCATTGGCACTGGGTTTAAAGTGCTGTTGTGGGAAGCAGCCACAAGGCGGCAGCATTATTGCGTTCTCAAGTCTTGTTACTAGGAGAACAGAGTCTTCCTGGAGGTAGTGTTCCGAGCTTTTAAATTAGAGTGCAATGTGCTGGGACAAGCCCCCAGAAGTTTATGTCTCCTTACTTATGTTTGTTTTTTAAATTTAATTTGTATTTTTTATCGGAGTAAATTTGATTAGAGTGTTTTGATTGTCTGGCTGTACAGAATCTGTTCAATGATTCATACATATATCTGTTCATCTTCAGAACCTGTTAGCATGTATGTGATTACAGAATGTATATTTTAAAGGTATTGGTGATTATATTATTTATATAGTTTATATATTATATGTTTATATACATTTAACATACATTAGTATATGTATGTTAACCCCATTGTCCTAATTTACCCATCCTCCCACCTTTCATTTTGGCTAACCATTAGTTTATTTGATAAGTCTGTGAGTGTCTTTTTCTGTGGAAATATGTTCATTGGTAGCAATCTTAGGATAACATGTATTAATGATATCATAGGATATTTGTCATACCCTTTTGACTTACTTAACCTTATATGATTATTTCTAGGCTCAACTCTCGTCCTGAAAACGGCATTGTTCATTTTTTTCCAGAGGCTTCTATTCCATTTGGTACGTGTACCATTTCGTCTTTGTCCATTCATCTGTTTATGGACCTTTTTTTTGCTTCCATGTCTTGGCTATTTCAATATTGTTGCAGTGCACATTTGCCTGCCTCTGTCTTTCCGAATCCAGTTGTCTTAGGTTATAGGCCCAAAATGTGCCCTGCCGCATCATATGGTAGCTCAATGTTTACCTTTTCAAGCAGCTCGATTCAGTTTGCGTTACTGCTGTTACCACTTTACATCCCCCCAGCAGCTAGAAGGTACACAGTTCTCTAAAACCCCTTCAGCATTTATAGTTTGTAGACTTTTTGCTGATGGTCATGACTGGTGTGAGCTGAAACCTTTTTGGAGGTTGGATACGCATGTGGCTAATAATTCCTTATGCTGAGCTTTAGGCATGTCCTTTTTTTCTTTTCCTTTTTTTTTAAAGAGTGACTACAACTTCCCTCCTCTTATTGACTTCTTGAAAATTTCTCATGTGTTGAATTTTCTTGCCAATTCCATACCCCAGGGCATTTTTTGAGGGCCTGTGTCTTTTACAGCCCTGCAGTCCTTGTGACTATATAAGCAACCATTGGCACTGGGTTTAAAGCTACTGTTGTGGGAAGCAGCCACAAGGCGGCAGCATTATTACGTTCTCAAGTCTTGTTACTAGGAGAACACAGTCTTCCTGGAGGTAGTGTTCCGAGCTTGTAAATTAGAGTGCAATGTGCTGGGACAAGCCCCCAGAAGTTTATGTCTCCTAACTTATCTTTGTTTTTTAAATTTAATTTCTATTTCTTATCGGAGTAAATTTGATTAGAGTGTTGTGGTTTTCTGGCTGTACAGAATCTGCTCAATGATTCATACATATGTCTGTTCATCTTCGAACCTGTTAGCATGTATGTGATTACAGAATGTATATTTTAAATGTATTGGTGATTATATAATTTATATAGTTCATATGTTATATGTTTATATACATTTAACATACATTAGTATATGTATGTTAACCCCATAGTCCTAATTTACCCATCCTCCCACCTTTCATTTTGGCTAGCCATTAGTTTATTTGATAAGTCTGTGAGTGTCTTTTTCTGTGGAAATATGTTCATTGGTAGCAATCTTAGGATAACATGTATAAATGATGTCATAGGATATTTGTCATACCCTTTTGACTTACTTAACCTTATATGATTATTTCTAGGCTCAACTGTAGTCCTGAAAACGGCATTGTTCATTTTTTTCCCGAGGCTACTATTCCATTTGGTACGTATCCCACTTCGTCTTTGTCCATTCATCTGTTTATGGACCTTTTTTTTTGCTTCCATGTCTTGGCTATTTCAGTATTGTTGCAATGCACATTTGCCTGCCTCTGTCTTTCCGATTCTGGTGGTCTTAGGTTATAGGCCCAAAAGGTGCCCTGCCGCATCATATGGTAGCTCAATTTTTACGTTTTCAAGCAGCTCGATTCAGTTTGCATTAGTGCTGTTACGACTTTATATCCCACCAGCAGCTAGAAGGTACACACTTCTCTAAAACCCCTTCAGCATTTATAGTTTGTAGACTTTTTGCTGATGGTCATGACTGGTGTGAGCTGAAACCTTTTTGGAGGTTGGATACGCATGTGGCTAATAATTCCTTATGCTGAGCTTTAGGCATGTCCTATTTTTTCTTTTCCTTTTTTTTAAAATGAGTGAGTACAACTTCCCTCCTCTTATTGATTTCTTGAAAAGTTTCTTATGTGTTGAATTTTCTTGCCTATTCCCTACCCCAGGGCATTTTTTGAGTGCCTGTGTCACTTACAACCGTGCAGTCCTTGTGACTATATAAGCAACCATTGGCACTGGGTTTAAAGGTGCTGTTTTTGGAGACAGCCACAAGGCGGCAGCATTATTACGTTCTCAAGTCTTGTTACTAGGACAACAGAGTCTTCCTGGAGGTAGTGTTCCGAGCTTTTAAATTAGAGTGCAATGTGCTGGGACAAGCCCCCAGAAGTTTATGTCTCCTTACTTATGTTTGTTTTTTAAATTTAATTTGTATTTTTTATCGGAGTAAATTTGATTAGAGTGTTTTGATATTCTGGCTGTACAGAATCTGTTCAATGATTCATACATATGTCTGTTCATCTTCGGATCCTGTTACCATGTATGTGATCACAGAATATATATTTTGAAGGTATTGGTGATTATATAATTCATGTCGTTTATATGTTATATGTTTATATACATTTAACTTACATTAGTATATGTATGTTAACCCCATAGTCCTAACTTACCCATCCCCCCACCTTTCATTTTGGCTAACCATTAGTTTATTTGATAAGTCTGTGAGTGTCTTTTTCTGTGGAAATATGTTCATTGGTAGCAATCTTAAGAAAACTTGTATAAATGATATCATAGGATATTTGTCATACCCTTTTGACTTACTTAACCTTATATGATTTTTTCTAGGCTCAACTGTAGTCCTGAAAACAGCATTGTTCATTTTTCTCCCGAGGCTACTATTCCATTCTGTCCGTATACCACTTCTTCTTTGTCCATTCATCTGTTTATGGACCTTTTTTTTGCTTCCATATCTTGGCTATTTCAGTATTGTTGCAGTGCATATTTGCCTGCCTCTGTCTTTCCAATTTTGGTGGTCTTAGGTTATAGGCCCAAAAGGTGCCCTGCCTCATCATTTGGTAGCTCAATTTTTACCTTTTCAAGCAGCTCGATTCAGTTTGCGTTAGTGCTGTTTCCACTTTACATCCCACCAGCAGCTAGAAGGTACACAGATCTCTAAAACCCCTTCAGCATTTATAGTTTGTAGACATTTTGCTGATGGTAATGACTGGTGTGAGCTGAAACCTTTTTGAATTTGAATTTGTATGTGGCTAATATTTCCTTATACTAAGCTTTAGGCATGTCCTTTTTTTTCTTTTCCTTTTTTTTTTAAAGAGTGAGTACAACTTCCCTCCTCTTATTGACTTCTTGGAAATTTCTCATGTGTTGAATGTTCTTGCCAATTCCCTACCCCAGGGCATATTTTGAGGGCTTGTGTCATTTACAGCCCTGCAGTCCTTATGACTATATAAGCAATCATTGGCACTGGGTTTAAAGTGCTGTTGTGGGAAGCAGCCACAAGGCGGCAGCATTATTGCGTTCTCAAGTCTTGTTACTAGGAGAACAGAGTCTTCCTGGAGGTAGTGTTCCGAGCTTTTAAATTAGAGTGCAATGTGCTGGGACAAGCCCCCAGAAGTTTATGTCTCCTTACTTATGTTTGTTTTTTAAATTTAATTTGTATTTTTTATCGGAGTAAATTTGATTAGAGTGTTTTGATTGTCTGGCTGTACAGAATCTGTTCAATGATTCATACATATATCTGTTCATCTTCAGAACCTGTTAGCATGTATGTGATTACAGAATGTATATTTTAAAGGTATTGGTGATTATATTATTTATATAGTTTATATATTATATGTTTATATACATTTAACATACATTAGTATATGTATGTTAACCCCATTGTCCTAATTTACCCATCCTCCCACCTTTCATTTTGGCTAACCATTAGTTTATTTGATAAGTCTGTGAGTGTCTTTTTCTGTGGAAATATGTTCATTGGTAGCAATCTTAGGATAACATGTATTAATGATATCATAGGATATTTGTCATACCCTTTTGACTTACTTAACCTTATATGATTATTTCTAGGCTCAACTCTCGTCCTGAAAACGGCATTGTTCATTTTTTTCCAGAGGCTTCTATTCCATTTGGTACGTGTACCATTTCGTCTTTGTCCATTCATCTGTTTATGGACCTTTTTTTTGCTTCCATGTCTTGGCTATTTCAATATTGTTGCAGTGCACATTTGCCTGCCTCTGTCTTTCCGAATCCAGTTGTCTTAGGTTATAGGCCCAAAATGTGCCCTGCCGCATCATATGGTAGCTCAATGTTTACCTTTTCAAGCAGCTCGATTCAGTTTGCGTTACTGCTGTTACCACTTTACATCCCCCCAGCAGCTAGAAGGTACACAGTTCTCTAAAACCCCTTCAGCATTTATAGTTTGTAGACTTTTTGCTGATGGTCATGACTGGTGTGAGCTGAAACCTTTTTGGAGGTTGGATACGCATGTGGCTAATAATTCCTTATGCTGAGCTTTAGGCATGTCCTTTTTTTCTTTTCCTTTTTTTTTAAAGAGTGACTACAACTTCCCTCCTCTTATTGACTTCTTGAAAATTTCTCATGTGTTGAATTTTCTTGCCAATTCCATACCCCAGGGCATTTTTTGAGGGCCTGTGTCTTTTACAGCCCTGCAGTCCTTGTGACTATATAAGCAACCATTGGCACTGGGTTTAAAGCTACTGTTGTGGGAAGCAGCCACAAGGCGGCAGCATTATTACGTTCTCAAGTCTTGTTACTAGGAGAACACAGTCTTCCTGGAGGTAGTGTTCCGAGCTTGTAAATTAGAGTGCAATGTGCTGGGACAAGCCCCCAGAAGTTTATGTCTCCTAACTTATGTTTGTTTTTTAAATTTAATTTCTATTTCTTATCGGAGTAAATTTGATTAGAGTGTTGTGGTTTTCTGGCTGTACAGAATCTGCTCAATGATTCATACATATGTCTGTTCATCTTCGAACCTGTTAGCATGTATGTGATTACAGAATGTATATTTTAAATGTATTGGTGATTATATAATTTATATAGTTCATATGTTATATGTTTATATACATTTAACATACATTAGTATCTGTATGTTAACCCCATAGTCCTAATTTACCCATCCTCCCACCTTTCATTTTGGCTAGCCATTAGTTTATTTGATAAGTCTGTGAGTGTCTTTTTCTGTGGAAATATGTTCATTGGTAGCAATCTTAGGATAACATGTATAAATGATGTCATAGGATATTTGTCATACCCTTTTGACTTACTTAACCTTATATGATTATTTCTAGGCTCAACTGTAGTCCTGAAAACGGCATTGTTCATTTTTTTCCCGAGGCTACTATTCCATTTGGTACGTATCCCACTTCGTCTTTGTCCATTCATCTGTTTATGGACCTTTTTTTTTGCTTCCATGTCTTGGCTATTTCAATATTGTTGCAATGCACATTTGCCTGCCTCTCTCTTTCCGAATCTGGTGGTCTTAGGTTATAGGCCCAAAAGGTGCCCTGCCGCACCATATGGTAACTCAATTTTTACCTTTTCAAGCAGCTCGATTCAGTTTGCGTTACTGCTGTTACCACTTTACATCCCACCAGCAGCTAGAAGGTACACACTTCTCTAAAACCCCTTCAGCATTTATTGTTTGTAGACTTTTTGCTGATGGTCATGACTGGAGTGAGCTGAAACCTTTTTGAATTTGAATTTGCATGTGGCTAATAATTCCTTATACTGAGCTTTAGGCATGTCCTTTTTTTCTTTTCCTTTTTTTTTTAAAGAGTGAGTACAACTTCCCTCCTCTTATTGACTTCTTGGAAATTTCTCATGTGTTGAATGTTCTTGCCAATTCCCTACCCCAGGGCATATTTTGAGGGCTTGTGTCTTTTAAAGCCCTGCAGTCCTTGTGACTATATAAGCAACCATTGGCACTGGGTTTAAAGCTACTGTTGTGGGAAGCAGCCAGAAGGCGGCAGCATTATTGCGTTCTCAAGTCTTGTTACTAGGAGAACAGAGTCTTCCTGGAGGTAGTGTTCTGAGCTTGTAAATTAGAGTGCAATATGCTGGGACAAGCCCCCAGAAGTTTATGTCTCCTAACTTATGTTTTTTTTTTAAATTTAATTTCTATTTCTTATCGGAGTAAATTTGATTAGAGTGTTGTGGTTTTCTGGCTGTACAGAATCTGCTCAATGATTCATACATATGTCTGTTCATCTTCGAACCTGTTAGCATGTATGTGATTACAGAATGTATATTTTAAAGGTATTGGTGATTATATAATTTATATATTTCATATGTTATAGGTTTATATACATTTAACATACATTAGTATATGTATTTTAACCCCATAGTCCTAATTTACCCATCCTCCCACCTTTCATTTTGGCTAGCCATTAGTTTATTTGATAAGTCTGTGAGTGTCTTTTTCTGTGGAAATATGTTCATTGGTAGCAATCTTAGGATAACATGTATAAATGATGTCCTAGGATATTTGTCATACCCTTTTGACTTACTTAACCTTATATGATTATTTCTAGGCTCAACTGTAGTCCTGAAAACGGCATTGTTCATTTTTTTCCCGAGGCTACTATTCCATTTGGTACGTATCCCACTTCGTCTTTGTCCATTCATCTGTTTATGGACCTTTTTTTTGCTTCCATGTCTTGGCTATTTCAATATTGTTGCAATGCACATTTGCCTGCCTCTCTCTTTCCGAATCTGGTGGTCTTAGGTTATAGGCCCAAAAGGTGACCTGCCGCATCATATGGTAGCTCAATTTTTAACTTTTCAAGCAGCTCCATTCAGTTTGCGTTAGTGCTGTTGCCACTTTACATCCCACCAGCAGCTAGAAGGTACACAGATCTCTAAAACCCCTTCAGCATTTATAGTTTGTAGACATTTTGCTGATGGTAATGACTGGTGTGAGCTGAAACCTTTTTGAATTTGAATTTGTATGTGGCTAATAATTCCTTATACTGAGCTTTAGGCATGTCCTTTTTTTTCTTTTCCTTTTTTTTTTTAAAGAGTGAGTACAACTCCCCTCCTCTTATTGACTTCTTGAAAAATTTCTCATGTGTTGGATTTTCTTGCCTATTCCCTACCCCAGGGCAATTTTTGAGGGCCTGTGTCATTTACAGCCCTGCAGTCCTTGTGACTATATAAGCAACCATTGTCACTGGGTTTAAAGCTGCTGTTTTGGGAGACAGCCACAAGGCGGCAGCATTATTACGTTCTCAAGTCTTGTTACTAGGACAACAGAGTCTTCCTGGAGGTAGTGTTCCGAGCTTGTAAATTAGAGTGCAATGTGCTGGGACAAGCCCACAGAAGTTTATGTCTCCTTACTTATGTTTGTTTTTTAAATTTAATTTGTCTTTCTTATCGGAGTAAATTTGATTAGAGTGTTTTGATTGTCTGGCTGTACAGAATCTGCTCAATGATTCACACATATGTCTGTTCATCTTCGGATCCTGTTACCATGTATGTGATTACAGAATGTATATTTTGAAGGTATTGGTGAATATATAATTCATATCATTTATATGTTATATGTTTATATACATTTAACTTACATTAGTATATGTATGTTAACCCCATAGTCCTAATTTACCCATCCTCCCACCTTTCATTTTGGCTAACCATTAGTTTATTTGATAAGTCTGTGAGTGTCTTTTTCTGTGGAAATATGTTCATTGGTAGCAATCTTAGGAAAACTTGTATAAATAATATCATAGGATATTTGTAATACCCTTTTGTCTTACTTAACCTTATATGATTATTTCTAGTCTCAACTCTAGTCCTGAAAACGGCATTGTTCATTTTTTTCCCGAGGCTACTCTTCCATTCTGTCCATATACCACTTCTTCTTTGTCCATTCACCTGTTTATGGACCTTTTTTTTGCTTCCATGTCTTTGCTATTTCAGTATTGTTGCAGTGCACATTTGCCTGCCTCTGTCTTTCCGATTCTGGTGGTCTTAGGTTATAGGCCCAAAAGGTGCCCTGCCGCATCATATGGTAGCTCAATTTTTACGTTTTCAAGCAGCTCGATTCAGTTTGCATTAGTGCTGTTACGACTTTATATCCCACCAGCAGCTAGAAGGTACACACTTCTCTAAAACCCCTTCAGCATTTATAGTTTGTAGACTTTTTGCTGATGGTCATGACTGGTGTGAGCTGAAACCTTTTTGGAGGTTGGATACGCATGTGGCTAATAATTCCTTATGCTGAGCTTTAGGCATGTCCTATTTTTTCTTTTCCTTTTTTTTCAAAAGAGTGAGTACAACTTCCCTCCTCTTATTGATTTCTTGAAAAGTTTCTTATGTGTTGAATTTTCTTGCCTATTCCCTACCCCAGGGCATTTTTTGAGTGCCTGTGTCATTTACAACCGTGCAGTCCTTGTGACTATATAAGCTACCATTGGCACTGGGTTTAAAGGTGCTGTTTTTGGAGACAGCCACAAGGCGGCAGCATTATTACGTTCTCAAGTCTTGTTACTAGGACAACAGAGTCTTCCTGGAGGTAGTGTTCCGAGCTTTTAAATTAGAGTGCAATGTGCTGGGACAAGCCCCCAGAAGTTTATGTCTCCTTACTTATGTTTGTTTTTTAAATTTAATTTGTATTTTTTATCGGAGTAAATTTGATTAGAGTGTTTTTATTGTCTGGCTGTACAGAATCTGTTCAATGATTCATACATATGTCTGTTCATCTTCGGATCCTGTTACCATGTATGTGATTACAGAATGTATATTTTGAAGGTATTGGTGATTATATAATTCATATCATTTATATGTTATATGTTTATATACATTTAACTTATATTAGTATATGTATGTTAACCCCATAGTCCTAATTTACCCATCCCCCCACCTTTCATTTTGGCTAACCATTAGTTTATTTGATAAGTCTGTGAGTGTCTTTTTCAGTGGAAATATGTTCATTGGTAGCAATCTTAGGATAACATGTATAAATGATATCATGGGATATTTGTCATACCCTTTTGACTTACTTAACCTTATATGATTATTTCTAGGCTCAACTCTAGTCCTGAAAACGGCATTGTTCATTTTTTTCCAGAGGCTACTATTCCATTTGGTACGTATACCATTTCGTCTTTGTCCTTTCATCTGTTTATGGACCTTTTTTTTGCTTCCATGTCTTGGCTATTTCAATATTGTTGCAGCGCACATTTGCCTGCCTCTGTCTTTCCGAATCCGGTGGTCTTAGGTTATAGGCCCAAAAGGTGCCCTACCGCATCATATGGTAGCTCAATGTTTACCTTTTCAAGCAGCTCAATTCAGTTTGCGTTACTGCTGTTACCACTTTACATCCAAACAGCAGCTAGAAGGTACACAGTTCTCTAAAACCCCTTCAGCATTTATAGTTTGTAGACTTTTTGCTGATGGTCATGACTGTTGTGAGCTGAAACCTTTTTGGAGGTTGGATACACATGTGGCTAATAATTCCTTATGCTGAGCTTTAGGCATGTCCTTTTTTTCTTTTACTTTTTTTTTAGAGTGAGTACAACTTCCGTACTCTTATTGACTTCTTGAAAATTTCTCATGTGTTAAATTTCCTTGCCTATTCCCTACTCCAGGGCATTTTTTGAGGGCCTGTGTCTTTTACAGCCCTGCAGTCCTTGTGACTATATAAGCAACCATTGGTACTGGGTTTAAAGCTACTGTTGTGGGAAGCAGCCACAAGGCGGCAGCATTATTACGTTCTCAAGTCTTGTTACTAGGACAACACAGTCTTCCTGGAGGTAGTGTTCCGAGCCTGTAAATTAGAGTGCAATGTCCTGGGACAAGCCCCCAGAAGTTTATGTCTCCTAACTTATGTTTGTTTTTTAAATTTAATTTCTATTTCTTATCGGAGTAAATTTGATTAGAGTGTTGTGGTTTTCTGGCTGTACAGAATCTGCTCAATGATTCATACATATGTCTGTTCATCTTCGGATCCTGTTACCATGTATGTGATTACAGAATGTATATTTTAAAGGTATTGGTGAATATATAATTCATATCATTTATATGTTATATGTTTATATACATTTAACATACATTAGTATATGTATGTTAACCCCATAGTCCTAATTTACCCATCCTCCCACCTTTCATTTTGGCTAACCATTAGTTTATATGATAAGTCTGTGAGTTTCTTTTTCTGTGGAAATATGTTCATTGGTAGCAATCTTAGGATAACATGTATAAATGATATCATAGGATATTTCATACCCTTTTGACTTACTTAACCTTATATGATTATTTCTAGGCTCAACTCTAGTCCTGAAAACAGCATTGTTCATTTTTTTCCAGAGGCTACTATTCCATTTGGTACGTATACCATTTCGTCTTTGTCCATTCATCTGTTTATGGACCTTTTTTTGCTTCCATGTCTTGGCTATTTCAGTATTGTTGCAGTGCACATTTGCCTGCCTCTGTCTTTCCGATTCTGGTGGTCTTAGGTTATAGGCCCAAAAGGTGCCCTGCCGCATCGTATGGTAACTCAATTTTTACCTTTTCAAGAAGCTCCATTCAGTTTGCATTAGTGGTATTACTTCTTTACATCCCACCAGCAGCTAGAAGGTACACATTCCTCTAAAACCCCTTCAGCATTTATAGTTTGTAGACTTTTTGATGATGGTCATGAGTGGTGTTACCTGAAACCTTTTTGAATTTGAATTTGCATGTGGCTAATAATTCCTTACACTGAGCTTTAGGCATGTCATTTTTTTCTTTTCCTTTTGTTTTAAAGAGTGAGTACAACTTCCCTCCTCTTATTGACTTCTTGAAAAGTTTCTCATGTGATGAATTTTTTTGCCTATTCCCTACCCCAGGGCATTTTTTGAAGGCAGGTGTCATTTAGAGCCCTTCAGTCCTTGTGACTATTAAGCAACCTTTGGCACTGGGTTTAAAGCTGCTGTTGTGGGAAACAGCCACAAGGCGGCAGCATTATTACGTTCTCAACTCTTGTTACTAGGGCAACAGAGTCTTCCTGGAGGTAGTTTTCCAAGGTTGTAAATTAGAGTGGAATGTGCTGGGACAAGCCCCCAGAAGTTTATGTCTCCTAACTTATGTTTGCTTTTTAAATTTAATTTCTATTTCTTATCGGAGTAAATTTGATTAGAGTGTTTTGATTGGCTGTACAGAATCTGCTCAATGATTCATACATATATCTGTTCATCTTCGGAACCTGTTATCAAGTATGTGATCACAGAATATATATTTTGAAGGTATTGGTGATTATATAATTCATATCGTTTATATGTTATATGTTTATATACATTTAACTTACATTAGTATATGTATGTTAACCCCATAGTCCTAACTTACCCATCCCCCCACCTTTCATTTTGGCTAACCATTAGTTTATTTGATAAGTCTGTGAGTGTCTTTTTCTGTGGAAATATGTTCATTGGTAGCAATCTTAAGAAAACTTGTATAAATGATATCATAGGATATTTGTCATACCCTTTTGACTTACTTAACATTATATGATTTTTTCTAGCCTCAACTGTAGTCCTGAAAACAGCATTGTTCATTTTTCTCCCAAGGCTACTATTCCATTCTGTCCGTATACCACTTCTTCTTTGTCCATTCATCTGTTTATGGACCTTTTTTTTGCTTCCATATCTTGGCTATTTCAGTATTGTTGCAGTGCATACTTGCCTGCCTCTGTCTTTCCAATTTTGGTGGTCTTAGGTTATAGGCCCAAAAGGTGCCCTGCCGCATCATTTGGTAGCTCAATTTTTACCTTTTCAAGCAGCTCGATTCAGTTTGCGTTAGTGCTGTTTCCACTTTACATCCCACCAGCAGCTAGAAGGTACACAGATCTCTAAAACCCCTTCAGCATTTATAGTTTGTAGACATTTTGCTGATGGTAATGACTGGTGTGAGCTGAAATCTTTTTGAATTTGAATTTGTATGTGGCTAATAATTCCTTATACTAAGCTTTAGGCATGTCCTTTTTTTTCTTTTCCTTTTTTTTTTAAAGAGTGAGTACAACTTCCCTCCTCTTATTGACTTCTTGGAAATTTCTCATGTGTTGAATGTTCTTGCCAATTCCCTACCCCAGGGCATATTTTGAGGGCTTGTGTCATTTACAGCCCTGCAGTCCTTGTGACTATATAAGCAATCATTGGCACTGGGTTTAAAGTGCTGTTGTGGGAAGCAGCCACAAGGCGGCAGCATTATTGTGTTCTCAAGTCTTGTTACTAGGAGAACAGAGTATTACTGGAGGTAGTGTTCTGAGCTTGTAAATTAGAGTGCAATATGCTGGGACAAGCCCCCAGAAGTTTATGTCTCCTAACTTATGTTTTCTTTTTAAAATTTAATTTCTATTTCTTATCGGAGTAAATTTGATTAGAGTGTTTTGATTGTCTGGCTGTACAGAATCTGCTCAATGATTCATACATATGTCTGTTCATCTTCGGATCCTGTTACCATGTATGTGATCACAGAATATATATTTTGAAGGTATTGGTGATTATATAATTCATATCGTTTATATGTTATATGTTTATATACATTTAACTTACATTAGTATATGTATGTTAACCCCATAGTCCTAACTTACCCATCCCCCCACCTTTCATTTTGGCTAACCATTAGTTTATTTGATAAGTCTGTGAGTGTCTTTTTCTGTGGAAATATGTTCATTGGTAGCAATCTTAAGAAAACTTGTATAAATGATATCATAGGATATTTGTCATACCCTTTTGACTTACTTAACCTTATATGATTTTTTCTAGGCTCAACTGTAGTCCTGAAAACAGCATTGTTCATTTTTCTCCCGAGGCTACTATTCCATTCTGTCCGTATACCACTTCTTCTTTGTCCATTCATCTGTTTATGGACCTTTTTTTTGCTTCCATATCTTGGCTATTTCAGTATTGTTGCAGTGCATATTTGCCTGCCTCTGTCTTTCCAATTTTGGTGGTCTTAGGTTATAGGCCCAAAAGGTGCCCTGCCGCATCATTTGGTAGCTCAATTTTTACCTTTTCAAGCAGCTCGATTCAGTTTGCGTTAGTGCTGTTTCCACTTTACATCCCACCAGCAGCTAGAAGGTACACAGATCTCTAAAACCCCTTCAGCATTTATAGTTTGTAGACATTTTGCTGATGGTAATGACTGGTGTGAGCTGAAACCTTTTTGAATTTGAATTTGTATGTGGCTAATAATTCCTTATACTAAGCTTTAGGCATGTCCTTCTTTTTTTTTCCTTTTTTTTTAAAGAGTGAGTACAACTCCCCTCCTCTTATTGACTTCTTGAAAAATTTCTCATGTGTTGGATTTTCTTGCCTATTCCCTACCCCAGGGCAATTTTTGAGGGCCTGTGTCATTTACAGCCCTGCAGTCCTTGTGACTATATAAGCAACCATTGTCATTGGGTTTAAAGCTGCTGTTTTGGGAGACAGCCACAAGGCGGCAGCATTATTACGTTCTCAAGTCTTGTTACTAGGACAACAGAGTCTTCCTGGAGGTAGTGTTCCGAGCTTGTAAATTAGAGTGCAATGTGCTGGGACAAGCCCCCAGAAGTTTATGTCTCCTTACTTATGTTTGTTTTTTAAATTTAATTTGTCTTTCTTATCGGAGTAAATTTGATTAGAGTGTTTTGATTGTCTGGCTGTACAGAATCTGCTCAATGATTCACACATATGTCTGTTCATCTTCGGATCCTGTTACCATGTATGTGATTACAGAATGTATATTTTGAAGGTATTGGTGAATATATAATTCATATCATTTATATGTTATATGTTTATATACATTTAACTTACATTAGTATATGTATGTTAACCCCATAGTCCTAATTTACCCATCCTCCCACCTTTCATTTTGGCTAACCATTAGTTTATTTGATAAGTCTGTGAGTGTCTTTTTCTATGGAAATATGTTCATTGGTAGCAATCTTAGGATAACATGTATTAATAATATCATAGGATATTTGTAATACCCTTTTGTCTTACTTAACCTTATATGATTATTTCTAGTCTCAACTCTACTCCTGAAAACGGCATTGTTCATTTTTTTCCCGAGGCTACTCTTCCATTCTGTCCATATACCACTTCTTCTTTGTCCATTCATCTGTTTATGGACCTTTTTTTTGCTTCCATATCTTGGCTATTTCAGTATTGTTGCAGTGCATATTTGCCTGCCTCTGTCTTTCCAATTTTGGTGGTCTTAGGTTATAGGCCCAAAATGTGCCCTGCCCCATCATTTGGTAGCTCAATTTTTACCTTTTCAAGCAGCTCGATTCAGTTTGCGTTAGTGCTGTTTCCACTTTACGTCCCACCAGCAGCTAGAAGGTACACAATTCTCTAAAACCCCTTCAGCATTTATAGTTTGTAGACTTTTTGCTGATGGTCATGACTGGTGTCACCTGAAACCTTTTTGAATTTGAATTTGCATGTGGCTAATAATTCCTTATACTGAGCTTTAGGCATGTCCTTTTTTATTCTTTTCCTTTTTTTTTTAAAGAGTGAGTACAACTTCCCTCCTCTTATTGACTTCTTGAAAAGTTACTCATGTGTTGAATTTTTTTGCCTATTCCCTACTCCAGGGCATTCTTTGAGGGCCGGTGTCATTTAGAGCCCTGCAGTCCTTGTGACTATTAAGCAACCTTTGGCACTGGGTTTAAAGCTGCTGTTGTGGGAAACAGCCACAAGGTGGCAGCATTATTACGTTCTCAACTCTTGTTACTAGGGCAACAGAGTCTTCCTGGAGGTAGTTTTCCAAGGTTGTAAATTAGAGTGGAATGTGCTGGGACAAGCCCCCAGAAGTTTATGTCTCCTAACTTATGTTTGCTTTTTAAATTTAATTTCTATTTCTTATCAGAGTCAGTTTGCTTAGAGTGTTTTGATTGTCTGGCTGTACAGAATCTGCTCAATGATTCATACATATGTCTGTTCATCTTCGGATCCTGCTACCATGTACGTGATTACAGAATGTATATTTTTGAAGCTATTGGTGATGATATAATGCATATAGTTTATATGTGATATGTTTATATACATTTAACATACATTAGTATATGTATGTTAACCCCATTGTCCTAATTTACCCATCCTCCCACCTTTCATTTTGGCTAACCATTAGTTTTTTTGATAAGTCTGTGAGTGTCTTTTTCTGTGGAAATATGTTCATTGGTAGCAATCTTAGGATAACATGTATTAATGATATCATAGGATATTTGTCATACCCTTTTGACTTACTTAACCTTATATGATTATTTCTAGGCTCAACTCTAGTCCTGAAAACGGCATTGTTCATTTTTTTCCAGAGGTTTGTATTCCATTTGGTACGTGTACCATTTCGTCTTTGTCCATTCATCTGTTTATGGACCTTTTTTTTGCTTCCATGTCTTGGCTATTTCAATATTGTTGCAGTGCACATTTGCCTGCCTCTGTCTTTCCGAATCCAGTTGTCTTAGGTTATAGGCCCAAAATGTGCCCTGCCGCATCATATGGTAGCTCAATGTTTACCTTTTCAAGCAGCTCGATTCATTTTGCGTTACTGCTGTTACCACTTTACATCCCACCAGCAGCTAGAAGGTACACAGTTCTCTAAAACCCCTTCAGCATTTATAGTTTGTAGACTTTTTGCTGATGGTCATGACTGGTGTGAGCTGAAACCTTTTTGGAGGTTGGATACGCATGTGGCTAATAATTCCTTATGCTGAGCTTTAGGCATGTCCTTTTTTTCTTTTCCTTTTTTTTTAAAGAGTGACTACAACTTCCCTCCTCTTATTGACTTCTTGAAAATTTCTCATGTGTTGAATTTTCTTGCCAATTCCATACCCCAGGGCATTTTTTGAGGGCCTGTGTCTTTTACAGCCCTGCAGTCCTTGTGACTATATAAGCAACCATTGGCACTGGGTTTAAAGCTACTGTTGTGGGAAGCAGCCACAAGGCGGCAGCATTATTAAGTTCTCAAGTCTTCTTAGTAGGACAACACAGTCTTCCTGGAGGTAGTGTTCCGAGCTTGTAAATTAGAGTGCAATGTGCTGGGACAAGCCCCCAGAAGTTTATGTCTCCTAACTTATGTTTGTTTTTTAAATTTAATTTGTATTTTTTATCGGAGTAAATTTGATTAGAGTGTTGTGGTTTTCTGGCTGTACAGAATCTGCTCAATGATTCATACATATGTCTGTTCATCTTCGAACCTGTTAGCATGTATGTGATTACAGAATGTATATTTTAAAGGTATTGGTGATTATATAATTTATATATTTCATATGTTATATGTTTATATACATTTAACATACATTAGTATATGTATTTTAACCCCATAGTCCTAATTTACCCATCCTCCCACCTTTCATTTTGGCTAGCCATTAGTTTATTTGATAAGTCTGTGAGTGTCTTTTTCTGTGGAAATATGTTCATTGGTAGCAATCTTAGGATAACATGTATAAATGATGTCATAGGATATTTGTCATACCCTTTTGACTTACTTAACCTTATATGATTATTTCTAGGCTCAACTGTAGTCCTGAAAACGGCATTGTTCATTTTTTTCCCGAGGCTACTATTCCATTTGGTACGTATCCCACTTCGTCTTTGTCCATTCATCTGTTTATGGACCTTTTTTTTGCTTCCATGTCTTGGCTATTTCAATATTGTTGCAATGCACATTTGCCTGCCTCTCTCTTTCCGAATCTGGTGGTCTTAGGTTATAGGCCCAAAAGGTGCCCTGCCGCACCATATGGTAACTCAATTTTTACCTTTTCAAGCAGCTCGATTCAGTTTGCGTTACTGCTGTTGCCACTTTACATCCCACCAGCAGCTAGAAGGTACACAGATCTCTAAAACCCCTTCAGCATTTATAGTTTGTAGACATTTTGCTGATGGTAATGACTGGTGTGAGCTGAAACCTTTTTGAATTTGAATTTGTATGTGGCTAATAATTCCTTATACTAAGCTTTTGGCATGTCCTTTTTTTTCTTTTCCTTTTTTTTTTTAAAGAGTGAGTACAACTCCCCTCCTCTTATTGACTTCTTGAAAAATTTCTCATGTGTTGGATTTTCTTGCCTATTCCCTACCCCAGGGCAATTTTTGAGGGCCTGTGTCATTTACAGCCCTGCAGTCCTTGTGACTATATAAGCAACCATTGTCACTGGGTTTAAAGCTGCTGTTTTGGGAGACAGCCACAAGGCGGCAGCATTATTACGTTCTCAACACTTGTTACTAGGACAACAGAGTCTTCCTGGAGGTAGTGTTCCGAGCTTGTAAATTAGAGTGCAATGTGCTGGGACAAGCCCCCAGAAGTTTATGTCTCCTTACTTATGTTTGTTTTTTAAATTTAATTTGTCTTTCTTATCGGAGTAAATTTGATTAGAGTGTTTTGATTGTCTGGCTGTACAGAATCTGCTCAATGATTCACACATATGTCTGTTCATCTTCGGATCCTGTTACCATGTATGTGATTACAGAATGTATATTTTGAAGGTATTGGTGAATATATAATTCATATCATTTATATGTTATATGTTTATATACATTTAACTTACATTAGTATATGTATGTTAACCCCATAGTCCTAATTTACCCATCCTCCCACCTTTCATTTTGGCTAACCATTAGTTTATTTGATAAGTCTGTGAGTGTCTTTTTCTGTGGAAATATGTTCATTGGTAGCAATCTTAGGAAAACTTGTATAAATAATATCATAGGATATTTGTAATACCCTTTTGTCTTACTTAACCTTATATGATTATTTCTAGTCTCAACTCTAGTCCTGAAAACGGCATTGTTCATTTTTTTCCCGAGGCTACTCTTCCATTCTGTCCATATACCACTTCTTCTTTGTCCATTCACCTGTTTATGGACCTTTTTTTTGCTTCCATGTCTTTGCTATTTCAGTATTGTTGCAGTGCACATTTGCCTGCCTCTGTCTTTCCGATTCTGGTGGTCTTAGGTTATAGGCCCAAAAGGTGCCCTGCCGCATCATATGGTAGCTCAATTTTTACGTTTTCAAGCAGCTCGATTCAGTTTGCATTAGTGCTGTTACGACTTTATATCCCACCAGCAGCTAGAAGGTACACACTTCTCTAAAACCCCTTCAGCATTTATAGTTTGTAGACTTTTTGCTGATGGTCATGACTGGTGTGAGCTGAAACCTTTTTGGAGGTTGGATACGCATGTGGCTAATAATTCCTTATGCTGAGCTTTAGGCATGTCCTATTTTTTCTTTTCCTTTTTTTTAAAAAGAGTGAGTACAACTTCCCTCCTCTTATTGATTTCTTGAAAAGTTTCTTATGTGTTGAATTTTCTTGCCTATTCCCTACCCCAGGGCATTTTTTGAGTGCCTGTGTCATTTACAACCGTGCAGTCCTTGTGACTATATAAGCAACCATTGGCACTGGGTTTAAAGGTGCTGTTTTTGGAGACAGCCACAAGGCGGCAGCATTATTACGTTCTCAAGTCTTGTTACTAGGACAACAGAGTCTTCCTGGAGGTAGTGTTCCGAGCTTTTAAATTAGAGTGCAATGTGCTGGGACAAGCCCCCAGAAGTTTATGTCTCCTTACTTATGTTTGTTTTTTAAATTTAATTTGTATTTTTTATCGGAGTAAATTTGATTAGAGTGTTTTGATTGTCTGGCTGTACAGAATCTGTTCAATGAATCATACATATGTCTGTTCATCTTCGGATCCTGTTACCATGTATGTGATTACAGAATGTATATTTTGAAGGTATTGGTGATTATATAATTCATATCATTTATATGTTATATGTTTATATACATTTAACTTATATTAGTATATGTATGTTAACCCCATAGTCCTAATTTACCCATCCCCCCACCTTTCATTTTGGCTAACCATTAGTTTATTTGATAAGTCTGTGAGTGTCTTTTTCAGTGGAAATATGTTCATTGGTAGCAATCTTAGGATAACATGTATAAATGATTTCATAGGATATTTGTCATACCCTTTTGACTTACTTAACCTTATATGATTATTTCTAGGCTCAACTCTAGTCCTGAAAACGGCATTGTTCATTTTTTTCCAGAGGCTACTATTCCATTTGGTACGTATACCATTTCGTCTTTGTCCTTTCATCTGTTTATGGACCTTTTTTTTGCTTCCATGTCTTGGCTATTTCAATATTGTTGCAGTGCACATTTGCCTGCCCCTGTCTTTCCGAATCCGGTGGTCTTAGGTTATAGGCCCAAAAGGTGCCCTGCCGCATCATATGGTAGCTCAATGTTTACCTTTTCAAGCAGCTCAGTTCAGTTTGCGTTACTGCTGTTACCACTTTACATCCAAACAGCAGCTAGAAGGTACACAGTTCTCTAAAACCCCTTCAGCATTTATAGTTTGTAGACTTTTTGCTGATGGTCATGACTGGTGTGAGCTGAAACCTTTTTGGAGGTTGGATACACATGTGGCTCATAATTCCTTATGCTGAGCTTTAGGCATGTCCTTTTTTTCTTTTCCTTTTTTTTTAGAGTGAGTACAACTTCCGTACTCTTATTGACTTCTTGAAAATTTCTCATGTGTTGAATTTCCTTGCCTATTCCCTACACCAGGGCATTTTTTGAGGGCCTGTGTCTTTTACAGCCCTGCAGTCCTTGTGACTATATAAGCAACCATTGGTACTGGGTTTAAAGCTACTGTTGTGGGAAGCAGCCACAAGGCGGCAGCATTATTACGTTCTCAAGTCTTGTTACTAGGACAACACAGTCTTCCTGGAGGTAGTGTTCCGAGCCTGTAAATTAGAGTGCAATGTCCTGGGACAAGCCCCCAGAAGTTTATGTCTCCTAACTTATGTTTGTTTTTTAAATTTAATTTCTATTTCTTATCGGAGTAAATTTGATTAGAGTGTTGTGGTTTTCTGGCTGTACAGAATCTGCTCAATGATTCATACATATGTCTGTTCATCTTCGAACCTGTTAGCATGTATGTGATTACAGAATGTATATTTTAAAGGTATTGGTGATTATATAATTTATATAGTTCATATGTTATATGTTTATATACATTTAACATACATTAGTATATGTATGTTAACCCCATAGTCCTAATTTACCCATCCTCCCACCTTTCATTTTGGCTAGCCATTAGTTTATTTGATAAGTCTGTGAGTGTCTTTTTCTGTGGAAATATGTTCATTGGTAGCAATCTTAGGATAACATGTATAAATGATGTCATAGGATATTTGTCATACCCTTTTGACTTACTTAACCTTATATGATTATTTCTAGGCTCAACTGTAGTCCTGAAAACGGCATTGTTCATTTTTTTCCCGAGGCTACTATTCCATTTGGTACGTATCCCACTTCGTCTTTGTCCATTCATCTGTTTATGGACCTTTTTTTTTGCTTCCATGTCTTGGCTATTTCAATATTGTTGCAATGCACATTTGCCTGCCTCTCTCTTTCCGAATCTGGTGGTCTTAGGTTATAGGCCCAAAAGGTGCCCTGCCGCACCATATGGTAACTCAATTTTTACCTTTTCAAGCAGCTCGATTCAGTTTGCGTTACTGCTGTTACCACTTTACATCCCACCAGCAGCTAGAAGGTACACAGATCTCTAAAACCCCTTCAGCATTTATAGTTTGTAGACATTTTGCTGATGGTAATGACTGGTGTGAGCTGAAACCTTTTTGAATTTGAATTTGTATGTGGCTAATAATTCCTTATACTAAGCTTTAGGCATGTCCTTTTTTTTCTTTTCCTTTTTTTTTTAAAGAGTGAGTACAACTTCCCTCCTCTTATAGACTTCTTGGAAATTTCTCATGTGTTGAATGTTCTTGCCAATTCCCTACCCCAGGGCATATTTTGAGGGCTTGTGTCATTTACAGCCCTGCAGTCCTTGTGACTATATAAGCAATCATTGGCACTGGGTTTAAAGTGCTGTTGTGGGAAGCAGCCACAAGGCGGCAGCATTATTGCGTTCTCAAGTCTTGTTACTAGGAGAACAGAGTCTTCCTGGGGGTAGTGTTCTGAGCTTGTAAATTAGAGTGCAATATGCTGGGACAAGCCCCCAGAAGTTTATGTCTCCTAACTTATGTTTTTTTTTTTAATTTAATTTCTATTTCTTATCGGAGTAAATTTGATTAGAGTGTTTTGATTGTCTGGCTGTACAGAATCTGCTCAATGATTCATACATATGTCTGTTCATCTTCGGATCCTGTTACCATGTATGTGATCACAGAATATATATTTTGAAGGTATTGGTGATTATATAATTCATATCGTTTATATGTTATATGTTTATATACATTTAACTTACATTAGTATATGTATGTTAACCCCATAGTCCTAACTTACCCATCCCCCCACCTTTCATTTTGGCTAACCATTAGTTTATTTGATAAGTCTGTGAGTGTCTTTTTCTGTGGAAATATGTTCATTGGTAGCAATCTTAAGAAAACTTGTATAAATGATATCATAGGATATTTGTCATACCCTTTTGCCTTACTTAACCTTATTTGATTTTTTCTAGGCTCAACTGTAGTCCTGAAAACAGCATTGTTCATTTTTCTCCCGAGGCTACTATTCCATTCTCTCCGTATACCACTTCTTCTTTGTCCATTCATCTGTTTATGGACCTTTTTTTTGCTTCCATATCTTGGCTATTTCAGTATTGTTGCAGTGCACATTTGCCTGCCTCTGTCTTTCCGATTCTGGTGGTCTCAGGTTATAGGCCCAAAAGGTGCCCTGCCGCATCATATGGTAGCTCAATTTTTACGTTTTCAAGCAGCTCGATTCAGTTTGCATTAGTGATGTTACGACTTTATATCCCACCAGCAGCTAGAAGGTACACACTTCTCTAAAACCCCTTCAGCATTTATAGTTTGTAGACTTTTTGCTGATGGTCATGACTGGTGTGAGCTGAAACCTTTTTGGAGGTTGGATACGCATGTGGCTAATAATTCCTTATGCTGAGCTTTAGGCATGTCCTATTTTTTCTTTTCCTTTTTTTTAAAAAGAGTGAGTACAACTTCCCTCCTCTTATTGATTTCTTGAAAAGTTTCTTATGTGTTGAATTTTCTTGCCTATTCCCTACCCCAGGGCATTTTTTGAGTGCCTGTGTCATTTACAACCGTGCAGTCCTTGTGACTATATAAGCAACCATTGGCACTGGGTTTAAAGGTGCTGTTTTTGGAGACAGCCACAAGGCGGCAGCATTATTACGTTCTCAAGTCTTGTTACTAGGACAACAGAGTCTTCCTGGAGGTAGTGTTCCGAGCTTTTAAATTAGAGTGCAATGTGCTGGGACAAGCCCCCAGAAGTTTATGTCTCCTTACTTATGTTTGTTTTTTAAATTTAATTTGTATTTTTTATCGGAGTAAATTTGATTAGAGTGTTTTGATTGTCTGGCTGTACAGAATCTGTTCAATGAATCATACATATGTCTGTTCATCTTCGGATCCTGTTACCATGTATGTGATTACAGAATGTATATTTTGAAGGTATTGGTGATTATATAATTCATATCATTTATATGTTATATGTTTATATACATTTAACTTATATTAGTATATGTATGTTAACCCCATAGTCCTAATTTACCCATCCCCCCACCTTTCATTTTGGCTAACCATTAGTTTATTTGATAAGTCTGTGAGTGTCTTTTTCAGTGGAAATATGTTCATTGGTAGCAATCTTAGGATAACATGTATAAATGATATCATAGGATATTTGTCATACCCTTTTGACTTACTTAACCTTATATGATTATTTCTAGGCTCAACTCTAGTCCTGAAAACGGCATTGTTCATTTTTTTCCAGAGGCTACTATTCCATTTGGTACGTATACCATTTCGTCTTTGTCCTTTCATCTGTTTATGGACCTTTTTTTTGCTTCCATGTCTTGGCTATTTCAATATTGTTGCAGTGCACATTTGCCTGCCCCTGTCTTTCCGAATCCGGTGGTCTTAGGTTATAGGCCCAAAAGGTGCCCTGCCGCATCATATGGTAGCTCAATGTTTACCTTTTCAAGCAGCTCAGTTCAGTTTGCGTTACTGCTGTTACCACTTTACATCCAAACAGCAGCTAGAAGGTACACAGTTCTCTAAAACCCCTTCAGCATTTATAGTTTGTAGACTTTTTGCTGATGGTCATGACTGGTGTGAGCTGAAACCTTTTTGGAGGTTGGATACACATGTGGCTCATAATTCCTTATGCTGAGCTTTAGGCATGTCCTTTTTTTCTTTTCCTTTTTTTTTAGAGTGAGTACAACTTCCGTACTCTTATTGACTTCTTGAAAATTTCTCATGTGTTGAATTTCCTTGCCTATTCCCTACACCAGGGCATTTTTTGAGGGCCTGTGTCTTTTACAGCCCTGCAGTCCTTGTGACTATATAAGCAACCATTGGTACTGGGTTTAAAGCTACTGTTGTGGGAAGCAGCCACAAGGCGGCAGCATTATTACGTTCTCAAGTCTTGTTACTAGGACAACACAGTCTTCCTGGAGGTAGTGTTCCGAGCCTGTAAATTAGAGTGCAATGTCCTGGGACAAGCCCCCAGAAGTTTATGTCTCCTAACTTATGTTTGTTTTTTAAATTTAATTTCTATTTCTTATCGGAGTAAATTTGATTAGAGTGTTGTGGTTTTCTGGCTGTACAGAATCTGCTCAATGATTCATACATATGTCTGTTCATCTTCGGATCCTGTTACCATGTATGTGATTACAGAATGTATATTTTGAAGGTATTGGTGAATATATAATTCATATCATTTATATGTTATATGTTTATATACATTTAACATACATTAGTATATGTATGTTAACCCCATAGTCCTAATTTACCCATCCTCCCACCTTTCATTTTGGCTAACCATTAGTTTATATGATAAGTCTGTGAGTGTCTTTTTCTGTGGAAATATGTTCATTGGTAGCAATCTTAGGATAACATGTATAAATGATATCATAGGATATTTGTCATACCCTTTTGACTTACTTAACCTTATATGATTATTTCTAGGCTCAACTCTAGTCCTGAAAACAGCATTGTTCATTTTTTTCCAGAGGCTACTATTCCATTTGGTACGTATACCATTTCGTCTTTGTCCATTCATCTGTTTATGGACCTTTTTTTGCTTCCATGTCTTGGCTATTTCAGTATTGTTGCAGTGCACATTTGCCTGCCTCTGTCTTTCCGATTCTGGTGGTCTTAGGTTATAGGCCCAAAAGGTGCCCTGCCGCATCGTATGGTAACTCAATTTTTACCTTTTCAAGCAGCTCCATTCAGTTTGCATTAGTGGTATTACTTCTTTACATCCCACCAGCAGCTAGAAGGTACACATTCCTCTAAAACCCCTTCAGCATTTATAGTTTGTAGACTTTTTGATGATGGTCATGAGTGGTGTTACCTGAAACCTTTTTGAATTTGAATTTGCATGTGGCTAATAATTCCTTATACTGAGCTTTAGGCATGTCATTTTTTTCTTTTCCTTTTGTTTTAAAGAGTGAGTACAACTTCCCTCCTCTTATTGACTTCTTGAAAAGTTTCTCATGTGTTGAATTTTTTTGCCTATTCCCTACCCCAGGGCATTTTTTGAAGGCAGGTGTCATTTAGAGCCCTTCAGTCCTTGTGACTATTAAGCAACCTTTGGCACTGGGTTTAAAGCTGCTGTTGTGGGAAACAGCCACAAGGCGGCAGCATTATTACGTTCTCAACTCTTGTTACTAGGGCAACAGAGTCTTCCTGGAGGTAGTTTTCCAAGGTTGTAAATTAGAGTGGAATGTGCTGGGACAAGCCCCCAGAAGTTTATGTCTCCTAACTTATGTTTGCTTTTTAAATTTAATTTCTATTTCTTATCGGAGTAAATTTGATTAGAGTGTTTTGATTGGCTGTACAGAATCTGCTCAATGATTCATACATATATCTGTTCATCTTCGGAACCTGTTATCAAGTATGTGATCACAGAATATATATTTTGAAGGTATTGGTGATTATATAATTCATATCGTTTATATGTTATATGTTTATATACATTTAACTTACATTAGTATATGTATGTTAACCCCATAGTCCTAACTTACCCATCCCCCCACCTTTCATTTTGGCTAACCATTAGTTTATTTGATAAGTCTGTGAGTGTCTTTTTCTGTGGAAATATGTTCATTGGTAGCAATCTTAAGAAAACTTGTATAAATGATATCATAGGATATTTGTCATACCCTTTTGACTTACTTAACCTTATATGATTTTTTCTAGGCTCAACTGTAGTCCTGAAAACAGCATTGTTCATTTTTCTCCCGAGGCTACTATTCCATTCTGTCCGTATACCACTTCTTCTTTGTCCATTCATCTGTTTATGGACCTTTTTTTTGCTTCCATATCTTGGCTATTTCAGTATTGTTGCAGTGCATATTTGCCTGCCTCTGTCTTTCCAATTTTGGTGGTCTTAGGTTATAGGCCCAAAAGGTGCCCTGCCGCATCATTTGGTAGCTCAATTTTTACCTTTTCAAGCAGCTCGATTCAGTTTGCGTTAGTGCTGTTTCCACTTTACATCCCACCAGCAGCTAGAAGGTACACAGATCTCTAAAACCCGTTCAGCATTTATAGTTTGTAGACATTTTCCTGATGGTAATGACTGGTGTGAGCTGAAACCTTTTTGAATTTGAATTTGTATGTGGCTAATAATTCCTTATACTAAGCTTTAGGCATGTCCTTTTTTTTCTTTTCCTTTTTTTTTTAAAGAGTGAGTACAACTTCCCTCCTCTTATTGACTTCTTGGAAATTTCTCATGTGTTGAATGTTCTTGCCAATTCCCTACCCCAGGGCATATTTTGAGGGCTTGTGTCATTTACAGCCCTGCAGTCCTTGTGACTATATAAGCAATCATTGGCACTGGGTTTAAAGTGCTGTTGTGGGAAGCAGCCACAAGGCGGCAGCATTATTGCGTTCTCAAGTCTTGTTACTAGGAGAACAGAGTCTTCCTTGGGGTAGTGTTCAGAGCTTTTAAATTAGAGTGCAATGTGCTGGGACAAGCCCCCAGAAGTTTATGTCTCCTTACTTATGTTTGTTTTTTAAATTTAATTTGTATTTTTTATCGGAGTAAATTTGATTAGAGTGTTTTGATTGTCTGGCTGTACAGAATCTGTTCAATGATTCATACATATATCTGTTCATCTTCGGAACCTGTTAGCATGTATGTGATTACAGAATGTATATTTTGAAGGTATTGGTGATTATATTATTCATATCATTTATATGTTATATGTTTATATACATTTAACTTATATTAGTATATGTACGTTAACCCCATAGTCCTAATTTTCCCATCCCCCCACCTTTCATTTTGGCTAAACATTAGTTTATTTGATAAGTCTGTGAGTGTCTTTTTCTGTGGAAATATTTTCATTGGTAGCAATCTTAGGATAACATGTATAAATGATATCATAGGATATTTGTCATACCCTTTTGACTTACTTAACCTTATATGATTATTTCTAGGCTCAACTCTAGTCCTGAAAACGGCATTGTTCATTTTTTTCCAGAGGCTACTATTCCATTTGGTACGTATACCATTTCGTCTTTGTCCATTCATCTGTTTATGGACCTTTTTTTTGCTTCCATGTCTTGGCTATTTCAATATTGTTGCAGTGCACATTTGCCTGCCTCTGTCTTTCCGAATCCGGTGGTCTTAGGTTATAGGCCCAAAAGGTGCCCTGCCACATCATATGGTAGCTCAATGTTTACCTTTTCAAGCAGCTCGATTCAGTTTGCGTTACTGCTGTTACCACTTTACATCCAAACAGCAGCTAGAAGGTACACAGTTCTCTAAAACCCCTTCAGCATTTATAGTTTGTAGACTTTTTGCTGATGGTCATGACTGGTGTGAGCTGAAACCTTTTTGGAGGTTGGATACGCATGTGGCTAATAATTCCTTATGCTGAGCTTTAGGCATGTCCTTTTTTTCTTTTCCTTTTTTTTTAAAGAGTGAGTACAACTTCCGTACTCTTATTGACTTCTTGAAAATTTCTCATGTGTTGAATTTTCTTGCCAATTCCCTACCCCAGGGCATTTTTTGAGGGCCTGTGTCTTTTACAGCCCTGCAGTCCTTGTGACTATATAAGCAACCATTGGCACTGGGTTTAAAGCTACTGTTGTGGGAAGCAGCCACAAGGCGGCAGCATTATTACGTTCTCAAGCCTTGTTACTAGGACAACACAGTCTTCCTGGAGGTAGTGTTCCGAGCCTGTAAATTAGAGTGCAATGTCCTGGGACAAGCCCCCAGAAGTTTATGTCTCCTAACTCATGTTTGTTTTTTAAATTTAATTTCTATTTCTTATCGGAGTAAATTTGATTAGAGTGTTGTGGTTTTCTGGCTGTACAGAATCTGCTCAATGATTCATACATATGTCTGTTCATCTTCGAACCTGTTAGCATGTATGTGATTACAGAATGTATATTTTAAAGGTATTGGTGATTATATAATTTATATAGTTCATATGTTATATGTTTATATACATTTAACATACATTAGTATATGTATGTTAACCCCATAGTCCTAATTTACCCATCCTCCCACCTTTCATTTTGGCTAGCCATTAGTTTATTTGATAAGTCTGTGAGTGTCTTTTTCTGTGGAAATATGTTCATTGGTAGCAATCTTAGGATAACATGTATAAATGATGTCATAGGATATTTGTCATACCCTTTTGACTTACTTAACCTTATATGATTATTTCTAGGCTCAACTGTAGTCCTGAAAACGGCATTGTTCATTTTTTTCCCGAGGCTACTATTCCATTTGGTACGTATCCCACTTCGTCTTTGTCCATTCATCTGTTTATGGACCTTTTTTTTTGCTTCCATGTCTTGGCTATTTCAATATTGTTGCAATGCACATTTGCCTGCCTCTCTCTTTCCGAATCTGGTGGTCTTAGGTTATAGGCCCAAAAGGTGCCCTGCCGCACCATATGGTAACTCAATTTTTACCTTTTCAAGCAGCTCGATTCAGTTTGCGTTACTGCTGTTACCACTTTACATCCCACCAGCAGCTAGAAGGTACACACTTCTCTAAAACCCCTTCAGCATTTATTGTTTGTAGACTTTTTGCTGATGGTCATGACTGGAGTGAGCTGAAACCTTTTTGAATTTGAATTTGCATGTGGCTAATAATTCCTTATACTGAGCTTTAGGCATGTCCTTTTTTTCTTTTCCTTTTTTTTTTAAAGAGTGAGTACAACTTCCCTCCTCTTATTGACTTCTTGGAAATTTCTCATGTGTTGAATGTTCTTGCCAATTCCCTACCCCAGGGCATATTTTGAGGGCTTGTGTCATTTACAGCCCTGCAGTCCTTGTGACTATATAAGCAATCATTGGCACTGGGTTTAAAGTGCTGTTGTGGGAAGCAGCCACAAGGCGGCAGCATTATTGCGTTCTCAAGTCTTGTTACTAGGAGAACAGAGTCTTCCTGGAGGTAGTGTTCTGAGCTTGTAAATTAGAGTGCAATATGCTGGGACAAGCCCCCAGAAGTTTATGTCTCCTAACTTATGTTTTTTTTTTAAATTTAATTTCTATTTCTTATCGGAGTAAATTTGATTAGAGTGTTTTGATTGTCTGGCTGTACAGAATCTGCTCAATGATTCATACATATGTCTGTTCATCTTCGGATCCTGTTACCATGTATGTGATCACAGAATATATATTTTGAATGTATTGGTGATTATATAATTCATATCGTTTATATGTTATATGTTTATATACATTTAACTTACATTAGTATATGTATGTTAACCCCATAGTCCTAACTTACCCATCCCCCCACCTTTCATTTTGGCTAACCATTAGTTTATTTGATAAGTCTGTGAGTGTCTTTTTCTGTGGAAATATGTTCATTGGTAGCAATCTTAAGAAAACTTGTATAAATGATATCATAGGATATTTGTCATACCCTTTTGACTTACTTAACCTTATATGATTTTTTCTAGGCTCAACTGTAGTCCTGAAAACAGCATTGTTCATTTTTCTCCCGAGGCTACTATTCCATTCTGTCCGTATACCACTTCTTCTTTGTCCATTCATCTGTTTATGGACCTTTTTTTTGCTTCCATATCTTGGCTATTTCAGTATTGTTGCAGTGCATATTTGCCTGCCTCTGTCTTTCCAATTTTGGTGGTCTTAGGTTATAGGCCCAAAAGGTGCCCTGCCGCATCATTTGGTAGCTCAATTTTTACCTTTTCAAGCAGCTCGATTCAGTTTGCGTTAGTGCTGTTTCCACTTTACAACCCACCAGCAGCTAGAAGGTACACAGATCTCTAAAACCCCTTCAGCATTTATAGTTTGTAGACATTTTGCTGATGGTAATGACTGGTGTGAGCTGAAACCTTTTTGAATTTGAATTTGTATGTGGCTAATAATTCCTTATACTAAGCTTTAGGCATGTACTTTTTTTTCTTTTCCTTTTTTTTTTTAAAGAGTGAGTACAACTCCCCTCCTCTTATTGACTTCTTGAAAAATTTCTCATGTGTTGGATTTTCTTGCCTAGTCCCTACCCCAGGGCAATTTTTGAGGGCCTGTGTCATTTACAGCCCTGCAGTCCTTGGGACTATATAAGCAACCATTGTCACTGGGTTTAAAGCTGCTGTTTTGGGAGACAGCCACAAGGCGGCAGCATTATTACGTTCTCAAGTCTTGTTACTAGGACAACAGAGTCTTCCTGGAGGTAGTGTTCCGAGCTTGTAAATTAGAGTGCAATGTGCTGGGACAAGCCCCCAGAAGTTTATGTCTCCTTACTTATGTTTGTTTTTTAAATTTAATTTGTATTTTTTATCGGAGTAAATTTGATTAGAGTGTTTTGATTGTCTGGCTGTACAGAATCTATTCAATGATTCACACATATGTCTGTTCGTCTTCGGATCCTGTTACCATGTATGTGATTACAGAATGTATATTTTGAAGGTATTGGTGATTATATAATTCATATCATTTTTATGTTATATGTTTATATACATTTAACTTATATTAGTATATGTATGTTAACCCCATAGTCCTAATTTACCCATCCCCCCACCTTTCATTTTGGCTAACCATTAGTTTATTTGATAAGTCTGTGAGTGTCTTTTTCTGTGGAAATATGTTCATTGGTAGCAATCTTAGGATAACATGTATAAATGATATCATAGGATATTTGTCATACCCTTTTGACTTACTTAACCTTATATGATTATTTCTAGGCTCAACTCTAGTCCTGAAAACGGCATTGTTCATTTTTTTCCAGAGGCTACTATTCCATTTGGTACGTATACCATTTCGTCTTTGTCCATTCATCTGTTTATGGACCTTTTTTTGCTTCCATGTCTTGGCTATTTCAGTATTGTTGCAGTGCACAATTGCCTGCCTCTGTCTTTCCGATTTTGGTGGTCTTAGGTTATAGGCCCAAAAGGTGCCCTGCTGCATCGTATGGTAACTCAATTTTTACCTTTTCAAGCAGCTCCATTCAGTTTGCATTAGTGGTATTACTTCTTTACATCCCACCAGCAGCTAGAAGGTACACATTCCTCTAAAACCCCTTCAGCATTTATAGTTTGTAGACTTTTTGATGATGGTCATGACTGGTGTTACCTGAAACCTTTTTGAATTTGAATTTGCATGTGGCTAATAATTCCTTATACTGAGCTTTAGGCATGTCATTTTTTTCTTTTCCTTTTGTTTTAAAGAGTGAGTACAACTTCCCTCCTCTTATTGACTTCTTGAAAAGTTTCTCATGTGTTGAATTTTTTTGCCTATTCCCTACCCCAGGGCATTTTTTGAAGGCAGGTGTCATTTAGAGCCCTTCAGTCCTTGTGACTATTAAGCAACCTTTGGCACTGGGTTTAAAGCTGCTGTTGTGGGAAACAGCCACAAGGCGGCAGCATTATTACGTTCTCACCTCTTCTTACTAGGGCAACAGAGTCTTCCTGGAGGTAGTTTTCCAAGGTTGTAAATTAGAGTGGAATGTGCTGGGACAAGCCCCCAGAAGTTTATGTCTCCTAACTTATGTTTGCTTTTTAAATTTAATTTCTATTTCTTATCGGAGTAAATTTGATTAGAGTGTTTTGATTGGCTGTACAGAATCTGCTCAATGATTCATACATATATCTGTTCATCTTCGGAACCTGTTATTATGTATGTGATTACAGAATGTATATTTTAAAGGTTTGGTGATTATATAATTTATATAGTTCATATGTTATATGTTTATATACATTTAACATACTTTAGTATATGTATGTTAACCCCATAGTCCTAATTTACCCATCCTCCCACCTTTCATTTTGGCTAACCGTTAGTATTTTTGATAAGTCTGTGACTGTCTTTTTCTGTGGAAATATGTTCATTGGTAGTAATCTTAGGAAAACATGTATAAATGATTTCATAGGATATTTGTCACACCCTTTTGACTTACTTAACCTTATATGACTATTTCTAGTCTCAACTGTAGTTCTGAAAACGGCATTGTTCATTTTTTTCCCGAGGCTACTCTTCCATTCTGTCCATATACCACTTCTTCTTTGTCCATTCACCTGTTTATGGACCATTTTTTGCTTCCATGTCTTGGGTATTTCAGTATTGTTGCAGTGCACATTTGCCTGCCTCTGTATTTCCGATTTTGGTGGTCTTAGGTTATAGGCCCAATAGGTGCCCTGCCGCATCATATGGTAACTCAATTTTTACCTTTTCAAGCAGCTCCATTCAGTATGCGTTAGTGCTGTTACCACTTTACATCCCACCAGCAGCTAGAATGTACACAATTCTCTAAAACCCCTTCAGCATTTATAGTTTGTAGACTTTTTGCTGATGGTCATGACTGGTGTCACCTGAAACCTTTTTGAATTTGAATTTGCATGTGGCTAATAATTCCTTATACTGAGCTTTAGGCATGTCCTTTTTTTTTCTTTTCCTTTTTTTTTAAAGAGTGAGTACAACTTCCCTCCTCTTATTGACTTCTTGAAAAGTTACTCATGTGTTGAATTTTCTTGCCAATTCCATACCCCAGGGCATTTTTTGAGGGCCTGTGTCTTTTACAGCCCTGCAGTCCTTGTGACTATATAAGCAACCATTGGCACTGGGTTTAAAGCTACTGTTGTGGGAAGCAGCCACAAGGCGGCAGCATTATTACGTTCTCAAGTCTTGTTACTAGGACAACACAGTCTTCCTGGAGGTAGTGTTCCGAGCTTGTAAATTAGAGTGCAATGTGCTGGGACAAGCCCCCAGAAGTTTATGTCTCCTAACTTATGTTTGTTTTTTAAATTTAATTTCTATTTCTTATCGGAGTAAATTTGATTAGAGTGTTGTGGTTTTCTGGCTGTACAGAATCTGCTCAATGATTCATACATATGTCTGTTCATCTTCGAACCTGTTAGCATGTATGTGATTACAGAATGTATATTTTAAAGGTATTGGTGATTATATTATTTATATATTTCATATGTTATATGTTTATATACATTTAACATACATTAGTATATGTATTTTAACCCCATTGTCCTAATTTACCCATCCTCCCACCTTTCATTTTGGCTAGCCATTAGTTTATTTGATAAGTCTGTGAGTGTCTTTTTCTGTGGAAATATGTTCATTGGTAGCAATCTTAGGATAACATGTATAAATGATGTCATAGGATATTTGTCATACCCTTTTGACTTACTTAACCTTATATGATCATTTCTAGGCTCAACTGTAGTCCTGAAAACGGCATTGTTCATTTTTTTCCCGAGGCTACTATTCCATTTGGTACGTATCCCACTTCGTTTTTGTCCATTCATCTGTTTATGGACCTTTTTTTTGCTTCCATATCTTGGCTATTTCAATATTGTTGCAATGCACATTTGCCTGCCTCTCTCTTTCCGAATCTGGTGGTCTTAGGTTATAGGCCCAAAAGGTGCCCTGCCGCATCATATGGTAGCTCAATTTTTACCTTTTCAAGCAGCTCCATTCAGTTTGCGTTAGTGCTGTTGCCACTTTACATCCCACCAGCAGCTAGAAGGTACACAGATCTCTAAAACCCCTTCAGCATTTATAGTTTGTAGACATTTTGCTGATGGTCATGACTGGTGTGAGCTGAAACCTTTTTGAATTTGAATTTGTATGTGGCTAATAATTCCTTATACTGAGCTTTAGGCATGTCCTTTTTTTTCTTTTCCTTTTTTTTTTTAAAGAGTGAGTACAACTCCCCTCCTCTTATTGACTTCTTGAAAAATTTCTCATGTGTTGGATTTTCTTGCCTATTCCCTACCCCAGGGCAATTTTTGAGGGCCTGTGTCATTTACAGCCCTGCAGTCCTTGTGACTATATAAGCAACCATTGTCACTGGGTTTAAAGCTGCTGTTTTGGGAGACAGCCACAAGGCGGCAGCATTATTACGTTCTCAAGTCTTGTTACTAGGACAACAGAGTCTTCCTGGAGGTAGTGTTCCGAGCTTGTAAATTAGAGTGCAATGTGCTGGGACAAGCCCCCAGACGTTTATGTCTCCTTACTTATGTTTGTTTTTTAAATTTAATTTGTCTTTCTTATCGGAGTAAATTTGATTAGAGTGTTTTGATTGTCTGGCTGTACAGAATCTGCTCAATGATTCACACATATGTCTGTTCATCTTCGGATCCTGTTACCATGTATGTGATTACAGAATGTATATTTTGAAGGTATTGGTGAATATATAATTCATATCATTTATATGTTATATGTTTATATACATTTAACTTACATTAGTATATGTATGTTAACCCCATAGTCCTAATTTACCCATCCTCCCACCTTTCATTTTGGCTAACCATTAGTTTATTTGATAAGTCTGTGAGTGTCTTTTTCTGTGGAAATATGTTCATTGGTAGCAATCTTAGGAAAACTTGTATAAATAATATCATAGGATATTTGTAATACCCTTTTGTCTTACTTAACCTTATATGATTATTTCTAGTCTCAACTCTACTCCTGAAAACGGCATTGTTCATTTTTTTCCCGAGGCTACTCTTCCATTCTGTCCATATACCACTTCTTCTTTGTCCATTCACCTGTTTATGGACCTTTTTTTTGCTTCCATGTCTTTGCTATTTCAGTATTGTTGCAGTGCACATTTGCCTGCCTCTGTCTTTCCGATTCTGGTGGTCTTAGGTTATAGGCCCAAAAGGTGCCCTGCCGCATCATATGGTAGCTCAATTTTTACTTTTTCAAGCAGCTCGATTCAGTTTGCATTAGTGCTGTTACGACTTTATATCCCACCAGCAGCTAGAAGGTACACACTTCTCTAAAACCCCTTCAGCATTTATAGTTTGTAGACTTTTTGCTGATGGTCATGACTGGTGTGAGCTGAAACCTTTTTGGAGGTTGGATACGCATGTGGCTAATAATTCCTTATGCTGAGCTTTAGGCATGTCCTATTTTTTCTTTTCCTTTTTTTTCAAAAGAGTGAGTACAACTTCCCTCCTCTTATTGATTTCTTGAAAAGTTTCTTATGTGTTGAATTTTCTTGCCTATTCCCTACCCCAGGGCATTTTTTGAGTGCCTGTGTCATTTACAACCGTGCAGTCCTTGTGACTATATAAGCAACCATTGGCACTGGGTTTAAAGGTGCTGTTTTTGGAGACAGCCACAAGGCGGCAGCATTATTACGTTCTCAAGTCTTGTTACTAGGACAACAGAGTCTTCCTGGAGGTAGTGTTCCGAGCTTTTAAATTAGAGTGCAATGTGCTGGGACAAGCCCCCAGAAGTTTATGTCTCCTTACTTATGTTTGTTTTTTAAATTTAATTTGTATTTTTTATCGGAGTAAATTTGATTAGAGTGTTTTTATTGTCTGGCTGTACAGAATCTGTTCAATGATTCATACATATGTCTGTTCATCTTCGGATCCTGTTACCATGTATGTGATTACAGAATGTATATTTTGAAGGTATTGGTGATTATATAATTCATATCATTTATATGTTATATGTTTATATACATTTAACTTATATTAGTATATGTATGTTAACCCCATAGTCCTAATTTACCCATCCCCCCACCTTTCATTTTGGCTAACCATTAGTTTATTTGATAAGTCTGTGAGTGTCTTTTTCAGTGGAAATATGTTCATTGGTAGCAATCTTAGGATAACATGTATAAATGATATCATAGGATATTTGTCATACCCTTTTGACTTACTTAACCTTATATGATTATTTCTAGGCTCAACTCTAGTCCTGAAAACGGCATTGTTCATTTTTTTCCAGAGGCTACTATTCCATTTGGTACGTATACCATTTCGTCTTTGTCCTTTCATCTGTTTATGGACCTTTTTTTTGCTTCCATGTCTTGGCTATTTCATTATTGTTGCAGTGCACATTTGCCTGCCTCTGTCTTTCCGAATCCGGTGGTCTTAGGTTATAGGCCCAAAAGGTGCCCTACCGCATCATATGGTAGCTCAATGTTTACCTTTTCAAGCAGCTCAATTCAGTTTGCGTTACTGCTGTTACCACTTTACATCCAAACAGCAGCTAGAAGGTACACAGTTCTCTAAAACCCCTTCAGCATTTATAGTTTGTAGACTTTTTGCTGATGGTCATGACTGTTGTGAGCTGAAACCTTTTTGGAGGTTGGATACACATGTGGCTAATAATTCCTTATGCTGAGCTTTAGGCATGTCCTTTTTTTCTTTTCCTTTTTTTTTAGAGTGAGTACAACTTCCGTACTCTTATTGACTTCTTGAAAATTTCTCATGTGTTGAATTTCCTTGCCTATTCCCTACACCAGGGCATTTTTTGAGGGCCTGTGTCTTTTACAGCCCTGCAGTCCTTGTGACTATATAAGCAACCATTGGTACTGGGTTTAAAGCTACTGTTGTGGGAAGCAGCCACAAGGCGGCAGCATTATTACGTTCTCAAGTCTTGTTACTAGGACAACACAGTCTTCCTGGAGGTAGTGTTCCGAGCCTGTAAATTAGAGTGCAATGTGCTGGGACAAGCCCCCAGAAGTTTATGTCTCCTAACTTATGTTTGTTTTTTAAATTTAATTTCTATTTCTTATCGGAGTAAATTTGATTAGAGTGTTGTGGTTTTCTGGCTGTACAGAATCTGCTCAATGATTCATACATATGTCTGTTCATCTTCGGATCCTGTTACCATGTATGTGATTACAGAATGTATATTTTGAAGGTATTGGTGAATATATAATTCATATCATTTATATGTTATATGTTTATATACATTTTACATACATTAGTATATGTATGTTAACCCCATAGTCCTAATTTACCCATCCTCCCACCTTTCATTTTGGCTAACCATTAGTTTATATGATAAGTCTGTGAGTGTCTTTTTCTGTGGAAATATGTTCATTGGTAGCAATCTTAGGATAACATGTATAAATGATATCATAGGATATTTCATACCCTTTTGACTTACTTAACCTTATATGATTATTTCTAGGCTCAACTCTACTCCTGAAAACAGCATTCTTCATTTTTTTCCAGAGGCTACTATTCCATTTGGTACGTATACCATTTCGTCTTTGTCCATTCATCTGTTTATGGACCTTTTTTTGCTTCCATGTCTTGGCTATTTCAGTATTGTTGCAGTGCACATTTGCCTGCCTCTGTCTTTCCGATTCTGGTGGTCTTAGGTTATAGGCCCAAAAGGTGCCCTGCCGCATCGTATGGTAACTCAATTTTTACCTTTTCAAGCAGCTCCATTCAGTTTGCATTAGTGGTATTACTTCTTTACATCCCACCAGCAGCTAGAAGGTACACATTCCTCTAAAACCCCTTCAGCATTTATAGTTTGTAGACTTTTTGATGATGGTCATGAGTGGTGTTACCTGAAACCTTTTTGAATTTGAATTTGCATGTGGCTAATAATTCCTTATACTGAGCTTTAGGCATGTCATTTTTTTCTTTTCCTTTTGTTTTAAAGAGTGAGTACAACTTCCCTCCTCTTATTGACTTCTTGAAAAGTTTCTCATGTGTTGAATTTTTTTGCCTATTCCCTACCCCAGGGCATTTTTTGAAGGCAGGTGTCATTTAGAGCCCTTCAGTCCTTGTGACTATTAAGCAACCTTTGGCACTGGGTTTAAAGCTGCTGTTGTGGGAAACAGCCACAAGGCGGCAGCATTATTACGTTCTCAACTCTTGTTACTAGGGCAACAGAGTCTTCCTGGAGGTAGTTTTCCAAGGTTGTAAATTAGAGTGGAATGTGCTGGGACAAGCCCACAGAAGTTTATGTCTCCTAACTTATGTTTGCTTTTTAAATTTAATTTCTATTTCTTATCGGAGTAAATTTGATTAGAGTGTTTTGATTGGCTGTACAGAATCTGCTCAATGATTCATACATATATCTGTTCATCTTCGGAACCTGTTATCAAGTATGTGATCACAGAATATATATTTTGAAGGTATTGGTGATTATATAATTCATATCGTTTATATGTTATATGTTTATATACATTTAACTTACATTAGTATATGTATGTTAACCCCATAGTCCTAACTTACCCATCCCCCCACCTTTCATTTTGGCTAACCATTAGTTTATTTGATAAGTCTGTGAGTGTCTTTTTCTGTGGAAATATGTTCATTGGTAGCAATCTTAAGAAAACTTGTATAAATGATATCATAGGATATTTGTCATACCCTTTTGACTTACTTAACCTTATATGATTTTTTCTAGGCTCAACTGTAGTCCTGAAAACAGCATTGTTCATTTTTCTCCCGAGGCTACTATTCCATTCTGTCCGTATACCACTTCTTCTTTGTCCATTCATCTGTTTATGGACCTTTTTTTTGCTTCCATATCTTGGCTATTTCAGTATTGTTGCAGTGCATATTTGCCTGCCTCTGTCTTTCCAATTTTGGTGGTCTTAGGTTATAGGCCCAAAAGGTGCCCTGCCGCATCATTTGGTAGCTCAATTTTTACCTTTTCAAGCAGCTCGATTCAGTTTGCGTTAGTGCTGTTTCCACTTTACATCCCACCAGCAGCTAGAAGGTACACAGATCTCTAAAACCCGTTCAGCATTTATAGTTTGTAGACATTTTCCTGATGGTAATGACTGGTGTGAGCTGAAACCTTTTTGAATTTGAATTTGTATGTGGCTAATAATTCCTTATACTAAGCTTTAGGCATGTCCTTTTTTTTCTTTTCCTTTTTTTTTTAAAGAGTGACTACAACTTCTCTCCTCTTATTGACTTCTTGAAAATTTCTCATGTGTTGAATTTTCTTGCCAATTCCATACCCCAGGGAATTTTTTGAGGGCCTGTGTCTTTTACAGCCCTGCAGTCCTTGTGACTATATAAGCAACCATTGGCACTGGGTTTAAAGCTACTGTTGTGGGAAGCAGCCACAAGGCGGCAGCATTATTACGTTCTCAAGTCTTGTTACTAGGACAACACAGTCTTCCTGGAGGTAGTGTTCCGAGCTTGTAAATTAGAGTGCAATGTGCTGGGACAAGCCCCCAGAAGTTTATGTCTCCTAACTTATGTTTGTTTTTTAAATTTAATTTCTATTTCTTATCGGAGTAAATTTGATTAGAGTGTTGTGGTTTTCTGGCTGTACAGAATCTGCTCAATGTTTCATACATATGTCTGTTCATCTTCGAACCTGTTAGCATGTATGTGATTACAGAATGTATATTTTAAAGTTATTGGTGATTATATAATTTATATATTTCATATGTTATATGTTTATATACATTTAACATACATTAGTATATGTATTTTAACCCCATTGTCCTAATTTACCCATCCTCCCACCTTTCATTTTGGCTAGCCATTAGTTTATTTGATAAGTCTGTGAGTGTCTTTTTCTGTGGAAATATGTTCATTGGTAGCAATCTTAGGATAACATGTATAAATGATGTCATAGGATATTTGTCATACCCTTTTGACTTACTTAACCTTATATGATTATTTCTAGGCTCAACTGTAGTCCTGAAAACGGCATTGTTCATTTTTTTCCCGAGGCTACTATTCCATTTGGTACGTATCCCACTTCGTCTTTGTCCATTCATCTGTTTATGGACCTTTTTTTTTGCTTCCATGTCTTTGCTATTTCAGTATTGTTGCAGTGCACATTTGCCTGCCTCTGTCTTTCCGATTCTGGTGGTCTTAGGTTATAGGCCCAAAAGGTGCCCTGCCGCATCATATGGTAGCTCAATTTTTACGTTTTCAAGCAGCTCGATTCAGTTTGCATTAGTGCTGTTACGACTTTATATCCCACCAGCAGCTAGAAGGTACACACTTCTCTAAAACCCCTTCAGCATTTATAGTTTGTAGACTTTTTGCTGATGGTCATGACTGGTGTGAGCTGAAACCTTTTTGGAGGTTGGATACGCATGTGGCTAATAATTCCTTATGCTGAGCTTTAGGCATGTCCTATTTTTTCTTTTCCTTTTTTTTAAAATGAGTGAGTACAACTTCCCTCCTCTTATTGATTTCTTGAAAAGTTTCTTATGTGTTGAATTTTCTTGCCTATTCCCTACCCCAGGGCATTTTTTGAGTGCCTGTGTCACTTACAACCGTGCAGTCCTTGTGACTATATAAGCAACCATTGGCACTGGGTTTAAAGGTGCTGTTTTTGGAGACAGCCACAAGGCGGCAGCATTATTACGTTCTCAAGTCTTGTTACTAGGACAACAGAGTCTTCCTGGAGGTAGTGTTCCGAGCTTTTAAATTAGAGTGCAATGTGCTGGGACAAGCCCCCAGAAGTTTATGTCTCCTTACTTATGTTTGTTTTTTAAATTTAATTTGTATTTTTTATCGGAGTAAATTTGATTAGAGTGTTTTGATTGTCTGGCTGTACAGAATCTGTTCAATGATTCATACATATGTCTGTTCATCTTCGGATCCTGTTACCATGTATGTGATCACAGAATATATATTTTGAAGGTATTGGTGATTATATAATTCATATCGTTTATATGTTATATGTTTATATACATTTAACTTACATTAGTATATGTATGTTAACCCCATAGTCCTAACTTACCCATCCCCCCACCTTTCATTTTGGCTAAACATTAGTTTATTTGATAAGTCTGTGAGTGTCTTTTTCTGTGGAAATATGTTCATTGGTAGCAATCTTAAGAAAACTTGTATAAATGATATCATAGGATATTTGTCATACCCTTTTGACTTACTTAACCTTATATGATTTTTTCTAGGCTCAACTGTAGTCCTGAAAACAGCATTGTTCATTTTTCTCCCGAGGCTACTATTCCATTCTGTCCGTATACCACTTCTTCTTTGTCCATTCATCTGTTTATGGACCTTTTTTTTGCTTCCATATCTTGGCTATTTCAGTATTGTTGCAGTGCATATTTGCCTGCCTCTGTCTTTCCAATTTTGGTGGTCTTAGGTTATAGGCCCAAAAGGTGCCCTGCCTCATCATTTGGTAGCTCAATTTTTACCTTTTCAAGCAGCTCGATTCAGTTTGCGTTAGTGCTGTTTCCACTTTACATCCCACCAGCAGCTAGAAGGTACACAGATCTCTAAAACCCCTTCAGCATTTATAGTTTGTAGACATTTTGCTGATGGTAATGACTGGTGTGAGCTGAAACCTTTTTGAATTTGAATTTGTATGTGGCTAATATTTCCTTATACTAAGCTTTAGGCATGTCCTTTTTTTTCTTTTCCTTTTTTTTTTAAAGAGTGAGTACAACTTCCCTCCTCTTATTGACTTCTTGGAAATTTCTCATGTGTTGAATGTTCTTGCCAATTCCCTACCCCAGGGCATATTTTGAGGGCTTGTGTCATTTACAGCCCTGCAGTCCTTGTGACTATATAAGCAATCATTGGCACTGGGTTTAAAGTGCTGTTGTGGGAAGCAGCCACAAGGCGGCAGCATTATTGCGTTCTCAAGTCTTGTTACTAGGAGAACAGAGTCTTCCTGGAGGTAGTGTTCCGAGCTTTTAAATTAGAGTGCAATGTGCTGGGACAAGCCCCCAGAAGTTTATGTCTCCTTACTTATGTTTGTTTTTTAAATTTAATTTGTATTTTTTATCGGAGTAAATTTGATTAGAGTGTTTTGATTGTCTGGCTGTACAGAATCTGTTCAATGATTCATACATATATCTGTTCATCTTCAGAACCTGTTAGCATGTATGTGATTACAGAATGTATATTTTAAAGGTATTGGTGATTATATTATTTTTATAGTTTATATATTATATGTTTATATACATTTAACATACATTAGTATATGTATGTTAACCCCATTGTCCTAATTTACCCATCCTCCCACCTTTCATTTTGGCTAACCATTAGTTTATTTGATAAGTCTGTGAGTGTCTTTTTCTGTGGAAATATGTTCATTGGTAGCAATCTTAGGATAACATGTATTAATGATATCATAGGATATTTGTCATACCCTTTTGACTTACTTAACCTTATATGATTATTTCTAGGCTCAACTCTAGTCCTGAAAACGGCATTGTTCATTTTTTTCCAGAGGCTTCTATTCCATTTGGTACGTGTACCATTTCGTCTTTGTCCATTCATCTGTTTATGGACCTTTTTTTTGCTTCCATGTCTTGGCTATTTCAATATTGTTGCAGTGCACATTTGCCTGCCTCTGTCTTTCCGAATCCAGTTGTCTTAGGTTATAGGCCCAAAATGTGCCCTGCCGCATCATATGGTAGCTCAATGTTTACCTTTTCAAGCAGCTCGATTCAGTTTGCGTTACTGCTGTTACCACTTTACATCCCCCCAGCAGCTAGAAGGTACACAGTTCTCTAAAACCCCTTCAGCATTTATAGTTTGTAGACTTTTTGCTGATGGTCATGACTGGTGTGAGCTGAAACCTTTTTGGAGGTTGGATACGCATGTGGCTAATAATTCCTTATGCTGAGCTTTAGGCATGTCCTTTTTTTCTTTTCCTTTTTTTTTAAAGAGTGACTACAACTTCCCTCCTCTTATTGACTTCTTGAAAATTTCTCATGTGTTGAATTTTCTTGCCAATTCCATACCCCAGGGCATTTTTTGAGGGCCTGTGTCTTTTACAGCCCTGCAGTCCTTGTGACTATATAAGCAACCATTGGCACTGGGTTTAAAGCTACTGTTGTGGGAAGCAGCCACAAGGCGGCAGCATTATTACGTTCTCAAGTCTTGTTACTAGGACAACACAGTCTTCCTGGAGGTAGTGTTCCGAGCTTGTAAATTAGAGTGCAATGTGCTGGGACAAGCCCCCAGAAGTTTATGTCTCCTAACTTATGTTTGTTTTTTAAATTTAATTTCTATTTCTTATCGGAGTAAATTTGATTAGAGTGTTGTGGTTTTCTGGCTGTACAGAATCTGCTCAATGATTCATACATATGTCTGTTCATCTTCGAACCTGTTAGCATGTATGTGATTACAGAATGTATATTTTGAAGGTATTGGTGAATATATAATTCATATCATTTATATGTTATATGTTTATATACATTTAACATACATTAGTATATGTATGTTAACCCCATAGTCCTAATTTACCCATCCTCCCACCTTTCATTTTGGCTAGCCATTAGTTTATTTGATAAGTCTGTGAGTGTCTTTTTCTGTGGAAATATGTTCATTGGTAGCAATCTTAGGATAACATGTATAAATGATGTCATAGGATATTTGTCATACCCTTTTGACTTACTTAACCTTATATGATTATTTCTAGGCTCAACTGTAGTCCTGAAAACGGCATTGTTCATTTTTTTCCCGAGGCTACTATTCCATTTGGTACGTATCCCACTTCGTCTTTGTCCATTCATCTGTTTATGGACCTTTTTTTTTGCTTCCATGTCCTGGCTATTTCAGTATTGTTGCAATGCACATTTGCCTGCCTCTCTCTTTTCGAATCTGGTGGTCTTAGGTTATAGGCCCAAAAGGTGCCCTGCCGCACCATATGGTAACTCAATTTTTACCTTTTCAAGCAGCTCGATTCACTTTGCGTTACTGCTGTTACCACTTTACATCCCACCAGCAGCTAGAAGGTACACACTTCTCTAAAACCCCTTCAGCATTTATTGTTTGTAGACTTTTTGCTGATGGTCATGACTGGAGTGAGCTGAAACCTTTTTGAATTTGAATGTGCATGTGGCTAATAATTCCTTATACTGAGCTTTAGGCATGTCCTTTTTTTCTTTTCCTTTTTTTTTTAAAGAGTGAGTACAACTTCCCTCCTCTTATTGACTTCTTGGAAATTTCTCATGTGTTGAATGTTCTTGCCAATTCCCTACCCCAGGGCATATTTTGAGGGCTTGTGTCTTTTACAGCCCTGCAGTCCTTGTGACTATATAAGCAACCATTGGCACTGGGTTTAAAGCTACTGTTGTGGGAAGCAGCCACAAGGCGGCAGCATTATTGCGTTCTCAAGTCTTGTTACTAGGAGAACAGAGTCTTCCTGGAGGTAGTGTTCTGAGCTTGTAAATTACAGTGCAATATGCTGGGACAAGCCCCCAGAAGTTTATGTCTCCTAACTTATGTTTTTTTTTTAAATTTAATTTCTATTTCTTATCGGAGTAAATTTGATTAGAGTGTTGTGGTTTTCTGGCTGTACAGAATCTGCTCAATGATTCATACATATGTCTGTTCATCTTCGAACCTGTTAGCATGTATGTGATTACAGAATGTATATTTTAAAGGTATTGGTGATTATATAATTTATATATTTCATATGTTATAGGTTTATATACATTTAACATACATTAGTATATGTATTTTAACCCCATAGTCCTAATTTACCCATCCTCCCACCTTTCATTTTGGCTAGCCATTAGTTTATTTGATAAGTCTGTGAGTGTCTTTTTCTGTGGAAATATGTTCATTGGTAGCAATCTTAGGATAACATGTATAAATGATGTCCTAGGATATTTGTCATACCCTTTTGACTTACTTAACCTTATATGATTATTTCTAGGCTCAACTGTAGTCCTGAAAACGGCATTGTTCATTTTTTTCCCGAGGCTACTATTCCATTTGGTACGTATCCCACTTCGTCTTTGTCCATTCATCTGTTTATGGACCTTTTTTTTGCTTCCATGTCTTGGCTATTTCAATATTGTTGCAATGCACATTTGCCTGCCTCTCTCTTTCCGAATCTGGTGGTCTTAGGTTATAGGCCCAAAAGGTACCCTGCCGCATCATATGGTAGCTCAATTTTTACCTTTTCAAGCAGCTCCATTCAGTTTGCGTTAGTGCTGTTGCCACTTTACATCCCACCAGCAGCTAGAAGGTACACAGATCTCTAAAACCCCTTCAGCATTTATAGTTTGTAGACATTTTGCTGATGGTAATGACTGGTGTGAGCTGAAACCTTTTTGAATTTGAATTTGTATGTGGCTAATAATTCCTTATACTGAGCTTTAGGCATGTCCTTTTTTTTCTTTTCCTTTTTTTTTTTAAAGAGTGAGTACAACTCCCCTCCTCTTATTGACTTCTTGAAAAATTTCTCATGTGTTGGATTTTCTTGCCTATTCCCTACCCCAGGGCAATTTTTGAGGGCCTGTGTCATTTACAGCCCTGTAGTCCTTGTGACTATATAAGCAACCATTGTCACTGGGTTTAAAGCTGCTGTTTTGGGAGACAGCCACAAGGCGGCAGCATTATTACGTTCTCAAGTCTTGTTACTAGGACAACAGAGTCTTCCTGGAGGTAGTGTTCCGAGCTTGTAAATTAGAGTGCAATGTGCTGGGACAAGCCCCCAGAAGTTTATGTCTCCTTACTTATGTTTGTTTTTTAAATTTAATTTGTCTTTCTTATCGGAGTAAATTTGATTAGAGTGTTTTGATTGTCTGGCTGTACAGAATCTGCTCAATGATTCACACATATGTCTGTTCATCTTCAGATCCTGTTACCATGTATGTGATTACAGAATGTATATTTTGAAGGTATTGGTGAATATATAATTCATATCATTTATATGTTATATGTTTATATACATTTAACTTACATTAGTATATGTATGTTAACCCCATAGTCCTAATTTACCCATCCTCCCACCTTTCATTTTGGCTAACCATTAGTTTATTTGATAAGTCTGTGAGTGTCTTTTTCTGTGGAAATATGTTCATTGGTAGCAATCTTAGGAAAACTTGTATAAATAATATCATAGGATATTTGTAATACCCTTTTGTCTTACTTAACCTTATATGATTATTTCTAGTCTCAACTCTAGTCCTGAAAACGGCATTGTTCATTTTTTTCCCGAGGCTACTCTTCCATTCTGTCCATATACCACTTCTTCTTTGTCCATTCACCTGTTTATGGACCTTTTTTTTGCTTCCATGTCTTTGCTATTTCAGTATTGTTGCAGTGCACATTTGCCTGCCTCTGTCTTTCCGATTCTGGTGGTCTTAGGTTATAGGCCCAAAAGGTGCCCTGCCGCATCATATGGTAGCTCAATTTTTACGTTTTCAAGCAGCTCGATTCAGTTTGCATTAGTGCTGTTTCGACTTTATATGCCACCAGCAGCTAGAAGGTACACACTTCTCTAAAACCCCTTCAGCATTTATAGTTTGTAGACTTTTTGCTGATGGTCATGACTGGTGTGAGCTGAAACCTTTTTGGAGGTTGGATACGCATGTGGCTAATAATTCCTTATGCTGAGCTTTAGGCATGTCCTATTTTTTCTTTTCCTTTTTTTTAAAAAGAGTGAGTACAACTTCCCTCCTCTTATTGATTTCTTGAAAAGTTTCTTATGTGTTGAATTTTCTTGCCTATTCCCTACCCCAGGGCATTTTTTGAGTGCCTGTGTCATTTACAACCGTGCAGTCCTTGTGACTATATAAGCTACCATTGGCACTGGGTTTAAAGGTGCTGTTTTTGGAGACAGCCACAAGGCGGCAGCATTATTACGTTCTCAAGTCTTGTTACTAGGAGAACAGAGTCTTCCTGGAGGTAGTGTTCCGAGCTTTTAAATTAGAGTGCAATGTGCTGGGACAAGCCCCCAGAAGTTTATGTCTCCTTACTTATGTTTGTTTTTTAAATTTAATTTGTATTTTTTATCGGAGTAAATTTGATTAGAGTGTTTTTATTGTCTGGCTGTACAGAATCTGTTCAATGATTCATACATATGTCTGTTCATCTTCGGATCCTGTTACCATGTATGTGATTACAGAATGTATATTTTGAAGGTATTGGTGATTATATAATTCATATCATTTATATGTTATATGTTTATATACATTTAACTTATATTAGTATATGTATGTTAACCCCATAGTCCTAATTTACCCATCCCCCCACCTTTCATTTTGGCTAACCATTAGTTTATTTGATAAGTCTGTGAGTGTCTTTTTCAGTGGAAATATGTTCATTGGTAGCAATCTTAGGATAACATGTATAAATGATATCATAGGATATTTGTCATACCCTTTTGACTTACTTAACCTTATATGATTATTTCTAGGCTCAACTCTAGTCCTGAAAACGGCATTGTTCATTTTTTTCCAGAGGCTACTATTCCATTTGGTACGTATACCATTTCGTCTTTGTCCTTTCATCTGTTTATGGACCTTTTTTTTGCTTCCATGTCTTGGCTATTTCAATATTGTTGCAGTGCACATTTGCCTGCCTCTGTCTTTCCGAATCCGGTGGTCTTAGGTTATAGGCCCAAAAGGTGCCCTACCGCATCATATGGTAGCTCAATGTTTACCTTTTCAAGCAGCTCAATTCAGTTTGCGTTACTGCTGTTACCACTTTACATCCAAACAGCAGCTAGAAGGTACACAGTTCTCTAAAACCCCTTCAGCATTTATAGTTTGTAGACTTTTTGCTGATGGTCATGACTGTTGTGAGCTGAAACCTTTTTGGAGGTTGGATACACATGTGGCTAATAATTCCTTATGCTGAGCTTTAGGCATGTCCTTTTTTTCTTTTACTTTTTTTTTAGAGTGAGTACAACTTCCGTACTCTTATTGACTTCTTGAAAATTTCTCATGTGTTGAATTTCCTTGCCTATTCCCTACTCCAGGGCATTTTTTGAGGGCCTGTGTCTTTTACAGCCCTGCAGTCCTTGTGACTATATAAGCAACCATTGGTACTGGGTTTAAAGCTACTGTTGTGGGAAGCAGCCACAAGGCGGCAGCATTATTACGTTCTCAAGTCTTGTTACTAGGACAACACAGTCTTCCTGGAGGTAGTGTTCCGAGCCTGTAAATTAGAGTGCAATGTCCTGGGACAAGCCCCCAGAAGTTTATGTCTCCTAACTTATGTTTGTTTTTTAAATTTAATTTCTTATCGGAGTAAATTTGATTAGAGTGTTGTGGTTTTCTGGCTGTACAGAATCTGCTCAATGATTCATACATATGTCTGTTCATCTTCGGATCCTGTTACCATGTATGTGATTACAGAATGTATATTTTGAAGGTATTGGTGAATATATAATTCATATCATTTATATGTTATATGTTTATATACATTTAACATACATTAGTATATGTATGTTAACCCCATAGTCCTAATTTACCCATCCTCCCACCTTTCATTTTGGCTAACCATTAGTTTATATGATAAGTCTGTGAGTTTCTTTTTCTGTGGAAATATGTTCATTGGTAGCAATCTTAGGATAACATGTATAAATGATATCATAGGATATTTCATACCCTTTTGACTTACTTAACCTTATATGATTATTTCTAGGATCAACTCTACTCCTGAAAACAGCATTGTTCATTTTTTTCCAGAGGCTACTATTCCATTTGGTACGTATACCATTTCGTCTTTGTCCATTCATCTGTTTATGGACCTTTTTTTGCTTCCATGTCTTGGCTATTTCAGTATTGTTGCAGTGCACATTTGCCTGCCTCTGTCTTTCCGATTCTGGTGGTCTTAGGTTATAGGCCCAAAAGGTGCCCTGCCGCATCGTATGGTAACTCAATTTTTACCTTTTCAAGCAGCTCCATTCAGTTTGCATTAGTGGTATTACTTCTTTACATCCCACCAGCAGCTAGAAGGTACACATTCCTCTAAAACCCCTTCAGCATTTATAGTTTGTAGACTTTTTGATGATGGTCATGAGTGGTGTTACCTGAAACCTTTTTGAATTTGAATTTGCATGTGGCTAATAATTCCTTATACTGAGCTTTAGGCATGTCATTTTTTTCTTTTCCTTTTGTTTTAAAGAGTGAGTACAACTTCCCTCCTCTTATTGACTTCTTGAAAAGTTTCTCATGTGATGAATTTTTTTGCCTATTCCCTACCCCAGGGCATTTTTTGAAGGCAGGTGTCATTTAGAGCCCTTCAGTCCTTGTGACTATTAAGCAACCTTTGGCACTGGGTTTAAAGCTGCTGTTGTGGGAAACAGCCACAAGGCGGCAGCATTATTACGTTCTCAACTCTTGTTACTAGGGCAACAGAGTCTTCCTGGAGGTAGTTTTCCAAGGTTGTAAATTAGAGTGGAATGTGCTGGGACAAGCCCCCAGAAGTTTATGTCTCCTAACTTATGTTTGCTTTTTAAATTTAATTTCTATTTCTTATCGGAGTAAATTTGATTAGAGTGTTTTGATTGGCTGTACAGAATCTGCTCAATGATTCATACATATATCTGTTCATCTTCGGAACCTGTTATCAAGTATGTGATCACAGAATATATATTTTGAAGGTATTGGTGATTATATAATTCATATCGTTTATATGTTATATGTTTATATACATTTAACTTACATTAGTATATGTATGTTAACCCCATAGTCCTAACTTACCCATCCCCCCACCTTTCATTTTGGCTAACCATTAGTTTATTTGATAAGTCTGTGAGTGTCTTTTTCTGTGGAAATATGTTCATTGGTAGCAATCTTAAGAAAACTTGTATAAATGATATCATAGGATATTTGTCATACCCTTTTGACTTACTTAACATTATATGATTTTTTCTAGCCTCAACTGTAGTCCTGAAAACAGCATTGTTCATTTTTCTCCCAAGGCTACTATTCCATTCTGTCCGTATACCACTTCTTCTTTGTCCATTCATCTGTTTATGGACCTTTTTTTTGCTTCCATATCTTGGCTATTTCAGTATTGTTGCAGTGCATATTTGCCTGCCTCTGTCTTTCCAATTTTGGTGGTCTTAGGTTATAGGCCCAAAAGGTGCCCTGCCGCATCATTTGGTAGCTCAATTTTTACCTTTTCAAGCAGCTCGATTCAGTTTGCGTTAGTGCTGTTTCCACTTTACATCCCACCAGCAGCTAGAAGGTACGCAGATCTCTAAAACCCCTTCAGCATTTATAGTTTGTAGACATTTTGCTGATGGTAATGACTGGTGTGAGCTGAAATCTTTTTGAATTTGAATTTGTATGTGGCTAATAATTCCTTATACTAAGCTTTAGGCATGTCCTTTTTTTTCTTTTCCTTTTTTTTTTAAAGAGTGAGTACAACTTCCCTCCTCTTATTGACTTCTTGGAAATTTCTCATGTGTTGAATGTTCTTGCCAATTCCCTACCCCAGGGCATATTTTGAGGGCTTGTGTCATTTACAGCCCTGCAGTCCTTGTGACTATATAAGCAATCATTGGCACTGGGTTTAAAGTGCTGTTGTGGGAAGCAGCCACAAGGCGGCAGCATTATTGTGTTCTCAAGTCTTGTTACTAGGAGAACAGAGTATTACTGGAGGTAGTGTTCTGAGCTTGTAAATTAGAGTGCAATATGCTGGGACAAGCCCCCAGAAGTTTATGTCTCCTAACTTATGTTTTCTTTTTAAAATTTAATTTCTATTTCTTATCGGAGTAAATTTGATTAGAGTGTTTTGATTGTCTGGCTGTACAGAATCTGCTCAATGATTCATACATATGTCTGTTCATCTTCGGATCCTGTTACCATGTATGTGATCACAGAATATATATTTTGAAGGTATTGGTGATTATATAATTCATATCGTTTATATGTTATATGTTTATATACATTTAACTTACATTAGTATATGTATGTTAACCCCATAGTCCTAACTTACCCATCCCCCCACCTTTCATTTTGGCTAACCATTAGTTTATTTGATAAGTCTGTGAGTGTCTTTTTCTGTGGAAATATGTTCATTGGTAGCAATCTTAAGAAAACTTGTATAAATGATATCATAGGATATTTGTCATACCCTTTTGACTTACTTAACCTTATATGATTTTTTCTAGGCTCAACTGTAGTCCTGAAAACAGCATTGTTCATTTTTCTCCCGAGGCTACTATTCCATTCTGTCCGTATACCACTTCTTCTTTGTCCATTCATCTGTTTATGGACCTTTTTTTTGCTTCCATATCTTGGCCATTTCAGTATTGTTGCAGTGCATATTTACCTGCCTCTGTCTTTCCAATTTTGGTGGTCTTAGGTTATAGGCCCAAAAGGTGCCCTGCCGCATCATTTGGTAGCTCAATTTTTACCTTTTCAAGCAGCTCGATTCAGTTTGCGTTAGTGCTGTTTCCACTTTACATCCCACCAGCAGCTAGAAGGTACACAGATCTCTAAAACCCCTTCAGCATTTATAGTTTGTAGACATTTTGCTGATGGTAATGACTGGTGTGAGCTGAAACCTTTTTGAATTTGAATTTGTATGTGGCTAATAATTCCTTATACTAAGCTTTAGGCATGTCCTTCTTTTTTTTTCCTTTTTTTTTAAAGAGTGAGTACAACTCCCCTCCTCTTATTGACTTCTTGAAAAATTTCTCATGTGTTGGATTTTCTTGCCTATTCCCTACCCCAGGGCAATTTTTGAGGGCCTGTGTCATTTACAGCCCTGCAGTCCTTGTGACTATATAAGCAACCATTGTCATTGGGTTTAAAGCTGCTGTTTTGGGAGACAGCCACAAGGCGGCAGCATTATTACGTTCTCAAGTCTTGTTACTAGGACAACAGAGTCTTCCTGGAGGTAGTGTTCCGAGCTTGTAAATTAGAGTGCAATGTGCTGGGACAAGCCCCCAGAAGTTTATGTCTCCTTACTTATGTTTGTTTTTTAAATTTAATTTGTCTTTCTTATCGGAGTAAATTTGATTAGAGTGTTTTGATTGTCTGGCTGTACAGAATCTGCTCCATGATTCACACATATGTCTGTTCATCTTCGCATCCTGTTACCATGTATGTGATTACAGAATGTATATTTTGAAGGTATTGGTGAATATATAATTCATATCATTTATATGTTATATGTTTATATACATTTAACTTACATTAGTATATGTATGTTAACCCCATAGTCCTAATTTACCCATCCTCCCACCTTTCATTTTGGCTAACCATTAGTTTATTTGATAAGTCTGTGAGTGTCTTTTTCTGTGGAAATATGTTCATTGGTAGCAATCTTAGGATAACATGTATTAATAATATCATAGGATATTTGTAATACCCTTTTGTCTTACTTAACCTTATATGATTATTTCTAGTCTCAACTCTACTCCTGAAAACGGCATTGTTCATTTTTCTCCCGAGGCTACTATTCCATTCTGTCCGTATACCACTTCTTCTTTGTCCATTCATCTGTTTATGGACCTTTTTTTTGCTTCCATATCTTGGCTATTTCAGTATTGTTGCAGTGCATATTTGCCTGCCTCTGTCTTTCCAATTTTGGTGGTCTTAGGTTATAGGCCCAAAAGGTGCCCTGCCCCATCATTTGGTAGCTCAATTTTTACCTTTTCAAGCAGCTCGATTCAGTTTGCGTTAGTGCTGTTTCCACTTTACATCCCACCAGCAGCTAGAAGGTACACAATTCTCTAAAACCCCTTCAGCATTTATAGTTTGTAGACTTTTTGCTGATGGTCATGACTGGTGTCACCTGAAACCTTTTTGAATTTGAATTTGCATGTGGCTAATAATTCCTTATGCTGAGCTTTAGGCATGTCCTTTTTTTCTTTTCCTTTTTTTTTAAAGAGTGAGTACAACTTCCCTCCTCTTATTGACTTCTTGAAAAGTTACTCATGTGTTGAATTTTTTTGCCTATTCCCTACTCCAGGGCATTCTTTGAGGGCCGGTGTCATTTAGAGCCCTGCAGTCCTTGTGACTATTAAGCAACCTTTGGCACTGGGTTTAAAGCTGCTGTTGTGGGAAACAGCCACAAGGTGGCAGCATTATTACGTTCTCAACTCTTGTTACTAGGGCAACACAGTCTTCCTGGAGGTAGTTTTCCAAGGTTGTAAATTAGAGTGGAATGTGCTGGGACAAGCCCCCAGAAGTTTATGTCTCCTAACTTATGTTTGCTTTTTAAATTTAATTTCTATTTCTTATCAGAGTCAGTTTGCTTAGAGTGTTTTGATTGTCTGGCTGTACAGAATCTGCTCAATGATTCATACATATGTCTGTTCATCTTCGGATCCTGCTACCATGTACGTGATTACAGAATGTATATTTTTGAAGCTATTGGTGATGATATAATGCATATAGTTTATATGTGATATGTTTATATACATTTAACATACATTAGTATATGTATGTTAACCCCATTGTCCTAATTTACCCATCCTCCCACCTTTCATTTTGGCTAACCACTAGTTTATTTGATAAGTCTGTGAGTGTCTTTTTCTGTGGAAATATGTTCATTGGTAGCAATCTTAGGATAACATGTATTAATGATATCATAGGATATTTGTCATACCCTTTTGACTTACTTAACCTTATATGATTATTTCTAGGCTCAACTCTAGTCCTGAAAACGGCATTGTTCATTTTTTTCCAGAGGCTTGTATTCCATTTGGTACGTGTACCATTTCGTCTTTGTCCATTCATCTGTTTATGGACCTTTTTTTTGCTTCCATGTCTTGGCTATTTCAATATTGTTGCAGTGCACATTTGCCTGCCTCTGTCTTTCCGAATCCAGTTGTCTTAGGTTATAGGCCCAAAATGTGCCCTGCCGCATCATATGGTAGCTCAATGTTTACCTTTTCAAGCAGCTCGATTCATTTTGCGTTACTGCTGTTACCACTTTACATCCCACCAGCAGCTAGAAGGTACACAGTTCTCTAAAACCCCTTCAGCATTTATAGTTTGTAGACCTTTTGCTGATGGTCATGACTGGTGTGAGCTGAAACCTTTTTGGAGGTTGGATACGCCTGTGGCTAATAATTCCTTATGCTGAGCTTTAGGCATGTCCTTTTTTTCTTTTCCTTTTTTTTTAGAGTGAGTACAACTTCCGTACTCTTATTGACTTCTTGAAAATTTCTCATGTGTTGAATTTCCTTGCCTATTCCCTACACCAGGGCATTTTTTGAGGGCCTGTGTCTTTTACAGCCCTGCAGTCCTTGTGACTATATAAGCAACCATTGGTACTGGGTTTAAAGCTACTGTTGTGGGAAGCAGCCACAAGGCGGCAGCATTATTACGTTCTCAAGTCTTGTTACTAGGACAACACAGTCTTCCTGGAGGTAGTGTTCCGAGCCTGTAAATTAGAGTGCAATGTCCTGGGACAAGCCCCCAGAAGTTTATGTCTCCTAACTTATGTTTGTTTTTTAAATTTAATTTCTATTTCTTATCGGAGTAAATTTGATTAGAGTGTTGTGGTTTTCTGGCTGTACAGAATCTGCTCAATGATTCATACATATGTCTGTTCATCTTCGGATCCTGTTACCATGTATGTGATTACAGAATGTATATTTTGAAGGTATTGGTGAATATATAATTCATATCATTTATATGTTATATGTTTATATACATTTAACATACATTAGTATATGTATGTTAACCCCATAGTCCTAATTTACCCATCCTCCCACCTTTCATTTTGGCTAACCCTTAGTTTATATGATAAGTCTGTGAGTGTCTTTTTCTGTGGAAATATGTTCATTGGTAGCAATCTTAGGATAACATGTATAAATGATGTCATAGGATATTTGTCATACCCTTTTGACTTACTTAACCTTATATGATTATTTCTAGGCTCAACTCTAGTCCTGAAAACAGCATTGTTCATTTTTTTCCAGAGGCTACTATTCCATTTGGTACATATACCATTTCGTCTTTGTCCATTCATCTGTTTATGGACCTTTTTTTGCTTCCATGTCTTGGCTATTTCAGTATTGTTGCAGTGCACATTTGCCTGCCTCTGTCTTTCCGATTCTGGTGGTCTTAGGTTATAGGCCCAAAAGGTGCCCTGCCGCATCGTATGGTAACTCAATTTTTACCTTTTCAAGCAGCTCCATTCAGTTTGCATTAGTGGTATTACTTCTTTACATCCCACCAGCAGCTAGAAGGTACACATTCCTCTAAAACCCCTTCAGCATTTATAGTTTGTAGACTTTTTGATGATGGTCATGAGTGGTGTTACCTGAAACCTTTTTGAATTTGAATTTGCATGTGGCTAATAATTCCTTATACTGAGCTTTAGGCATGTCATTTTTTTCTTTTCCTTTTGTTTTAAAGAGTGAGTACAACTTCCCTCCTCTTATTGACTTCTTGAAAAGTTTCTCATGTGTTGAATTTTTTTGCCTATTCCCTACCCCAGGGCATTTTTTGAAGGCAGGTGTCATTTAGAGCCCTTCAGTCCTTGTGACTATTAAGCAACCTTTGGCACTGGGTTTAAAGCTGCTGTTGTGGGAAACAGCCACAAGGCGGCAGCATTATTACGTTCTCAACTCTTGTTACTAGGGCAACAGAGTCTTCCTGGAGGTAGTTTTCCAAGGTTGTAAATTAGAGTGGAATGTGCTGGGACAAGCCCCCAGAAGTTTATGTCTCCTAACTTATGTTTTCTTTTTAAAATTTAATTTCTATTTCTTATCGGAGTAAATTTGATTAGAGTGTTTTGATTGTCTGGCTGTACAGAATCTGCTCAATGATTCATACATATGTCTGTTCATCTTCGGATCCTGTTACCATGTATGTGATCACAGAATATATATTTTGAAGGTATTGGTGATTATATAATTCATATCGTTTATATGTTATATGTTTATATACATTTAACTTACATTAGTATATGTATGTTAACCCCATAGTCCTAACTTACCCATCCCCCCACCTTTCATTTTGGCTAAACATTAGTTTATTTGATAAGTCTGTGAGTGTCTTTTTCTGTGGAAATATGTTCATTGGTAGCAATCTTAAGAAAACTTGTATAAATGATATCATAGGATATTTGTCATACCCTTTTGACTTACTTAACCTTATATGATTTTTTCTAGGCTCAACTGTAGTCCTGAAAACAGCATTGTTCATTTTTCTCCCGAGGCTACTATTCCATTCTGTCCGTATACCACTTCTTCTTTGTCCATTCATCTGTTTATGGACCTTTTTTTTGCTTCCATATCTTGGCTATTTCAGTATTGTTGCAGTGCATATTTGCCTGCCTCTGTCTTTCCAATTTTGGTGGTCTTAGGTTATAGGCCCAAAAGGTGCCCTGCCGCATCATTTGGTAGCTCAATTTTTACCTTTTCAAGCAGCTCGATTCAGTTTGCGTTAGTGCTGTTTCCACTTTACAACCCACCAGCAGCTAGAAGGTACACAGATCTCTAAAACCCCTTCAGCATTTATAGTTTGTAGACATTTTGCTGATGGTAATGACTGGTGTGAGCTGAAACCTTTTTGAATTTGAATTTGTATGTGGCTAATAATTCCTTATACTAAGCTTTAGGCATGTACTTTTTTTTCTTTTCCTTTTTTTTTTTAAAGAGTGAGTACAACTCCCCTCCTCTTATTGACATCTTGAAAAATTTCTCATGTGTTGGATTTTCTTGCCTAGTCCCTACCCCAGGGCAATTTTTGAGGGCCTGTGTCATTTACAGCCCTGCAGTCCTTGGGACTATATAAGCAACCATTGGCACTGGGTTTAAAGCTACTGTTGTGGGAAGCAGCCACAAGGCGGCAGCATTATTACGTTCTCAAGTCTTGTTACTAGGACAACACAGTCTTCCTGGAGGTAGTGTTCCGAGCTTGTAAATTAGAGTGCAATGTGCTGGGACAAGCCCCCAGAAGTTTATGTCTCCTCACTTATGTTTGTTTTTTAAATTTAATTTCTATTTCTTATCGGAGTAAATTTGATTAGAGTGTTGTGGTTTTCTGGCTGTACAGAATCTGCTCAATGATTCATACATATGTCTGTTCATCTTCGAACCTGTTAGCATGTATGTGATTACACAATGTATATTTTAAATGTATTGGTGATTATATAATTTATATATTTCATATGTTATATGTTTATATACATTTAACATACATTAGTATATGTATTTTAACCCCATAGTCCTAATTTACCCATCCTCCCACCTTTCATTTTGGCTAGCCATTAGTTTATTTGATAAGTCTGTGAGTGTCTTTTTCTGTGGAAATATGTTCATTGGTAGCAATCTTAGGATAACATGTATAAATGATGTCATAGGATATTTGTCATACCCTTTTGACTTACTTAACCTTATATGATTATTTCTAGGCTCAACTGTAGTCCTGAAAACGGCATTGTTCATTTTTTTCCCGAGGCTACTATTCCATTTGGTACGTATCCCACTTCTTCTTTGTCCATTCATCTGTTTATGGACCTTTTTTTTTGCTTCCATGTCTTGGCTATTTCAGTATTGTTGCAGTGCACATTTGCCTGCCTCTGTCTTTCCGATTCCGGTGGTCTTAGGTTATAGGCCCAAAATGTGCCCTGCCGCATCATATGGTAGCTCAATGTTTACCTTTTCAAGCAGCTCGATTCAGTTTGCGTTACTGCTGTTACCACTTTACATCCCCCCAGCAGCTAGAAGGTACACAGTTCTCTAAAACCCCTTCAGCATTTATAGTTTGTAGACTTTTTGCTGATGGTCATGACTGGTGTGAGCTGAAACCTTTTTGGAGGTTGGATACGCATGTGGCTAATAATTCCTTATGCTGAGCTTTAGGCATGTCCTTTTTTTCTTTTCCTTTTTTTTAAAGAGTGACTACAACTTCTCTCCTCTTATTGACTTCTTGAAAATTTCTCATGTGTTGAATTTTCTTGCCAATTCCATACCCCAGGGAATTTTTTGAGGGCCTGTGTCTTTTACAGCCCTGCAGTCCTTGTGACTATATAAGCAACCATTGGCACTGGGTTTAAAGCTACTGTTGTGGGAAGCAGCCACAAGGCGGCAGCATTATTACGTTCTCAAGTCTTGTTACTAGGACAACACAGTCTTCCTGGAGGTAGTGTTCCGAGCTTGTAAATTAGAGTGCAATGTGCTGGGATAAGCCCCCAGAAGTTTATGTCTCCTAACTTATGTTTGTTTTTTAAATTTAATTTCTATTTCTTATCGGAGTAAATTTGATTAGAGTGTTGTGGTTTTCTGGCTGTACAGAATCTGCTCAATGATTCATACATATGTCTGTTCATCTTCGAACCTGTTAGCATGTATGTGATTACAGAATGTATATTTTAAAGTTATTGGTGATTATATAATTTATATATTTCATATGTTATATGTTTATATACATTTAACATACATTAGTATATGTATTTTAACCCCATTGTCCTAATTTACCCATCCTCCCACCTTTCATTTTGGCTAGCCATTAGTTTATTTGATAAGTCTGTGAGTGTCTTTTTCTGTGGAAATATGTTCATTGGTAGCAATCTTAGGATAACATGTATAAATGATGTCATAGGATATTTGTCATACCCTTTTGACTTACTTAACCTTATATGATTATTTCTAGGCTCAACTGTAGTCCTGAAAACGGCATTGTTCATTTTTTTCCCGAGGCTACTATTCCATTTGGTACGTATCCCACTTCGTCTTTGTCCATTCATCTGTTTATGGACCTTTTTTTTTGCTTCCATGTCTTTGCTATTTCAGTATTGTTGCAGTGCACATTTGCCTGCCTCTGTCTTTCCGATTCTGGTGGTCTTAGGTTATAGGCCCAAAAGGTGCCCTGCCGCATCATATGGTAGCTCAATTTTTACGTTTTCAAGCAGCTCGATTCAGTTTGCATTAGTGCTGTTACGACTTTATATCCCACCAGCAGCTAGAAGGTACACACTTCTCTAAAACCCCTTCAGCATTTATAGTTTGTAGACTTTTTGCTGATGGTCATGACTGGTGTGAGCTGAAACCTTTTTGGAGGTTGGATACGCATGTGGCTAATAATTCCTTATGCTGAGCTTTAGGCATGTCCTATTTTTTCTTTTCCTTTTTTTTAAAATGAGTGAGTACAACTTCCCTCCTCTTATTGATTTCTTGAAAAGTTTCTTATGTGTTGAATTTTCTTGCCTATTCCCTACCCCAGGGCATTTTTTGAGTGCCTGTGTCACTTACAACCGTGCAGTCCTTGTGACTATATAAGCAACCATTGGCACTGGGTTTAAAGGTGCTGTTTTTGGAGACAGCCACAAGGCGGCAGCATTATTACGTTCTCAAGTCTTGTTACTAGGACAACAGAGTCTTCCTGGAGGTAGTGTTCCGAGCTTTTAAATTAGAGTGCAATGTGCTGGGACAAGCCCCCAGAAGTTTATGTCTCCTTACTTATGTTTGTTTTTTAAATTTAATTTGTATTTTTTATCGGAGTAAATTTGATTAGAGTGTTTTGATTGTCTGGCTGTACAGAATCTGTTCAATGATTCATACATATGTCTGTTCATCTTCGGATCCTGTTACCATGTATGTGATCACAGAATATATATTTTGAAAGTATTGGTGATTATATAATTCATATCGTTTATATGTTATATGTTTATATACATTTAACTTACATTAGTATATGTATGTTAACCCCATAGTCCTAACTTACCCATCCCCCCACCTTTCATTTTGGCTAAACATTAGTTTATTTGATAAGTCTGTGAGTGTCTTTTTCTGTGGAAATATGTTCATTGGTAGCAATCTTAAGAAAACTTGTATAAATGATATCATAGGATATTTGTCATACCCTTTTGACTTACTTAACCTTATATGATTTTTTCTAGGCTCAACTGTAGTCCTGAAAACAGCATTGTTCATTTTTCTCCCGAGGCTACTATTCCATTCTGTCCGTATACCACTTCTTCTTTGTCCATTCATCTGTTTATGGACCTTTTTTTTGCTTCCATATCTTGGCTATTTCAGTATTGTTGCAGTGCATATTTGCCTGCCTCTGTCTTTCCAATTTTGGTGGTCTTAGGTTATAGGCCCAAAAGGTGCCCTGCCTCATCATTTGGTAGCTCAATTTTTACCTTTTCAAGCAGCTCGATTCAGTTTGCGTTAGTGCTGTTTCCACTTTACATCCCACCAGCAGCTAGAAGGTACACAGATCTCTAAAACCCCTTCAGCATTTATAGTTTGTAGACATTTTGCTGATGGTAATGACTGGTGTGAGCTGAAACCTTTTTGAATTTGAATTTGTATGTGGCTAATATTTCCTTATACTAAGCTTTAGGCATGTCCTTTTTTTTCTTTTCCTTTTTTTTTTAAAGAGTGAGTACAACTTCCCTCCTCTTATTGACTTCTTGGAAATTTCTCATGTGTTGAATGTTCTTGCCAATTCCCTACCCCAGGGCATATTTTGAGGGCTTGTGTCATTTACAGCCCTGCAGTCCTTGTGACTATATAAGCAATCATTGGCACTGGGTTTAAAGTGCTGTTGTGGGAAGCAGCCACAAGGCGGCAGCATTATTGCGTTCTCAAGTCTTGTTACTAGGAGAACAGAGTCTTCCTGGAGGTAGTGTTCCGAGCTTTTAAATTAGAGTGCAATGTGCTGGGACAAGCCCCCAGAAGTTTATGTCTCCTTACTTATGTTTGTTTTTTAAATTTAATTTGTATTTTTTATCGGAGTAAATTTGATTAGAGTGTTTTGATTGTCTGGCTGTACAGAATCTGTTCAATGATTCATACATATATCTGTTCATCTTCAGAACCTGTTAGCATGTATGTGATTACAGAATGTATATTTTAAAGGTATTGGTGATTATATTATTTATATAGTTTATATATTATATGTTTATATACATTTAACATACATTAGTATATGTATGTTAACCCCATTGTCCTAATTTACCCATCCTCCCACCTTTCATTTTGGCTAACCATTAGTTTATTTGATAAGTCTGTGAGTGTCTTTTTCTGTGGAAATATGTTCATTGGTAGCAATCTTAGGATAACATGTATTAATGATATCATAGGATATTTGTCATACCCTTTTGACTTACTTAACCTTATATGATTATTTCTAGGCTCAACTCTCGTCCTGAAAACGGCATTGTTCATTTTTTTCCAGAGGCTTCTATTCCATTTGGTACGTGTACCATTTCGTCTTTGTCCATTCATCTGTTTATGGACCTTTTTTTTGCTTCCATGTCTTGGCTATTTCAATATTGTTGCAGTGCACATTTGCCTGCCTCTGTCTTTCCGAATCCAGTTGTCTTAGGTTATAGGCCCAAAATGTGCCCTGCCGCATCATATGGTAGCTCAATGTTTACCTTTTCAAGCAGCTCGATTCAGTTTGCGTTACTGCTGTTACCACTTTACATCCCCCCAGCAGCTAGAAGGTACACAGTTCTCTAAAACCCCTTCAGCATTTATAGTTTGTAGACTTTTTGCTGATGGTCATGACTGGTGTGAGCTGAAACCTTTTTGGAGGTTGGATACGCATGTGGCTAATAATTCCTTATGCTGAGCTTTAGGCATGTCCTTTTTTTCTTTTCCTTTTTTTTTAAAGAGTGACTACAACTTCCCTCCTCTTATTGACTTCTTGAAAATTTCTCATGTGTTGAATTTTCTTGCCAATTCCATACCCCAGGGCATTTTTTGAGGGCCTGTGTCTTTTACAGCCCTGCAGTCCTTGTGACTATATAAGCAACCATTGGCACTGGGTTTAAAGCTACTGTTGTGGGAAGCAGCCACAAGGCGGCAGCATTATTACGTTCTCAAGTCTTGTTACTAGGACAACACAGTCTTCCTGGAGGTAGTGTTCCGAGCTTGTAAATTAGAGTGCAATGTGCTGGGACAAGCCCCCAGAAGTTTATGTCTCCTAACTTATGTTTGTTTTTTAAATTTAATTTCTATTTCTTATCGGAGTAAATTTGATTAGAGTGTTGTGGTTTTCTGGCTGTACAGAATCTGCTCAATGATTCATACATATGTCTGTTCATCTTCGAACCTGTTAGCATGTATGTGATTACAGAATGTATATTTTAAATGTATTGGTGATTATATAATTTATATAGTTCATATGTTATATGTTTATATACATTTAACATACATTAGTATATGTATGTTAACCCCATAGTCCTAATTTACCCATCCTCCCACCTTTCATTTTGGCTAGCCATTAGTTTATTTGATAAGTCTGTGAGTGTCTTTTTCTGTGGAAATATGTTCATTGGTAGCAATCTTAGGATAACATGTATAAATGATGTCATAGGATATTTGTCATACCCTTTTGACTTACTTAACCTTATATGATTATTTCTAGGCTCAACTGTAGTCCTGAAAACGGCATTGTTCATTTTTTTCCCGAGGCTACTATTCCATTTGGTACGTATCCCACTTCGTCTTTGTCCATTCATCTGTTTATGGACCTTTTTTTTTGCTTCCGTGTCTTGGCTATTTCAATATTGTTGCAATGCACATTTGCCTGCCTCTCTCTTTCCGAATCTGGTGGTCTTAGGTTATAGGCCCAAAAGGTGCCCTGCCGCACCATATGGTAACTCAATTTTTACCTTTTCAAGCAGCTCGATTCAGTTTGCGTTACTGCTGTTACCACTTTACATCCCACCAGCAGCTAGAAGGTACACACTTCTCTAAAACCCCTTCAGCATTTATTGTTTGTAGACTTTTTGCTGATGGTCATGACTGGAGTGAGCTGAAACCTTTTTGAATTTGAATTTGCATGTGGCTAATAATTCCTTATACTGAGCTTTAGGCATGTCCTTTTTTTCTTTTCCTTTTTGTTTTTAAAGAGTGAGTACAACTTCCCTCCTCTTATTGACTTCTTGGAAATTTCTCATGTATTGAATGTTCTTGCCAATTCCCTACCCCAGGGCATATTTTGAGGGCTTGTGTCTTTTACAGCCCTGCAGTCCTTGTGACTATATAAGCAACCATTGGCACTGGGTTTAAAGCTACTGTTGTGGGAAGCAGCCACAAGGCGGCAGCATTATTGCGTTCTCAAGTCTTGTTACTAGGAGAACAGAGTCTTCCTGGAGGTAGTGTTCTGAGCTTGTAAATTAGAGTGCAATATGCTGGGACAAGCCCCCAGAAGTTTATGTCTCCTAACTTATGTTTTTTTTTTAAATTTAATTTCTATTTCTTATCGGAGTAAATTTGATTAGAGTGTTGTGGTTTTCTGGCTGTACAGAATCTGCTCAATGATTCATACATATGTCTGTTCATCTTCGAACCTGTTAGCATGTATGTGATTACAGAATGTATATTTTAAAGGTATTGGTGATTATATAATTTATATATTTCATATGTTATAGGTTTATATACATTTAACATACATTAGTATATGTATTTTAACCCCATAGTCCTAATTTACCCATCCTCCCACCTTTCATTTTGGCTAGCCATTAGTTTATTTGATAAGTCTGTGAGTGTCTTTTTCTGTGGAAATATGTTCATTGGTAGCAATCTTAGGATAACATGTATAAATGATGTCCTAGGATATTTGTCATACCCTTTTGACTTACTTAACCTTATATGATTATTTCTAGGCTCAACTGTAGTCCTGAAAACGGCATTGTTCATTTTTTTCCCGAGGCTACTATTCCATTTGGTACGTATCCCACTTCGTCTTTGTCCATTCATCTGTTTATGGACCTTTTTTTTGCTTCCATGTCTTGGCTATTTCAATATTGTTGCAATGCACATTTGCCTGCCTCTCTCTTTCCGAATCTGGTGGTCTTAGGTTATAGGCCCAAAAGGTGCCCTGCCGCATCATATGGTAGCTCAATTTTTACCTTTTCAAGCAGCTCCATTCAGTTTGCGTTAGTGCTGTTGCCACTTTACATCCCACCAGCAGCTAGAAGTTACACAGATCTCTAAAACCCCTTCAGCATTTATAGTTTGTAGACATTTTGCTGATGGTAATGACTGGTGTGAGCTGAAACCTTTTTGAATTTGAATTTGTATGTGGCTAATAATTCCTTATACTAAGCTTTAGGCATGTCCTTTTTTTTCTTTTCCTTTTTTTTTTTAAAGAGTGAGTACAACTCCCCTCCTCTTATTGACTTCTTGAAAAATTTCTCATGTGTTGGATTTTCTTGCCTATTCCCTACCCCAGGGCAATTTTTGAGGGCCTGTGTCATTTACAGCCCTGCAGTCCTTGTGACTATATAAGCAACCATTGTCACTGGGTTTAAAGCTGCTGTTTTGGGAGACAGCCACAAGGCGGCAGCATTATTACGTTCTCAAGTCTTGTTACTAGGACAACAGAGTCTTCCTGGAGGTAGTGTTCCGAGCTTGTAAATTAGAGTGCAATGTGCTGGGACAAGCCCCCAGAAGTTTATGTCTCCTTACTTATGTTTGTTTTTTAAATTTAATTTGTCTTTCTTATCGGAGTAAATTTGATTAGAGTGTTTTGATTGTCTGGCTGTACAGAATCTGCTCAATGATTCACACATATGTCTGTTCATCTTCGGATCCTGTTACCATGTATGTGATTACAGAATGTATATTTTGAAGGTATTGGTGAATATATAATTCATATCATTTATATGTTATATGTTTATATACATTTAACTTACATTAGTATATGTATGTTAACCCCATAGTCCTAATTTACCCATCCTCCCACCTTTCATTTTGGCTAACCATTAGTTTATTTGATAAGTCTGTGAGTGTCTTTTTCTGTGGAAATATGTTCATTGGTAGCAATCTTAGGAAAACTTGTATAAATAATATCATAGGATATTTGTAATACCCTTTTGTCTTACTTAACCTTATATGATTATTTCTAGTCTCAACTCTAGTCCTGAAAACGGCATTGTTCATTTTTTTCCCGAGGCTACTCTTCCATTCTGTCCATATACCACTTCTTCTTTGTCCATTCACCTGTTTATGGACCTTTTTTTTGCTTCCATGTCTTTGCTATTTCAGTATTGTTGCAGTGCACATTTGCCTGCCTCTGTCTTTCCGATTCTGGTGGTCTTAGGTTATAGGCCCAAAAGGTGCCCTGCCGCATCATATGGTAGCTCAATTTTTACGTTTTCAAGCAGCTCGATTCAGTTTGCATTAGTGCTGTTACGACTTTATATCCCACCAGCAGCTAGAAGGTACACACTTCTCTAAAACCCCTTCAGCATTTATAGTTTGTAGACTTTTTGCTGATGGTCATGACTGGTGTGAGCTGAAACCTTTTTGGAGGTTGGATACGCATGTGGCTAATAATTCCTTATGCTGAGCTTTAGGCATGTCCTATTTTTTCTTTTCCTTTTTTTTAAAATGAGTGAGTACAACTTCCCTCCTCTTATTGACTTCTTGGAAATTTCTCATGTGTTGAATGTTCTTGCCAATTCCCTACCCCAGGGCATATTTTGAGGGCTTGTGTCATTTACAGCCCTGCAGTCCTTGTGACTATATAAGCAATCATTGGCACTGGGTTTAAAGTGCTGTTGTGGGAAGCAGCCACAAGGCGGCAGCATTATTGCGTTCTCAAGTCTTGTTACTAGGAGAACAGAGTCTTCCTGGGGGTAGTGTTCTGAGCTTGTAAATTAGAGTGCAATATGCTGGGACAAGCCCCCAGAAGTTTATGTCTCCTAACTTATGTTTTTTTTTTAAATTTAATTTCTATTTCTTATCGGAGTAAATTTGATTAGAGTGTTTTGATTGTCTGGCTGTACAGAATCTGCTCAATGATTCATACATATGTCTGTTCATCTTCGGATCCTGTTACCATGTATGTGATCACAGAATATATATTTTGAAGGTATTGGTGATTATATAATTCATATCGTTTATATGTTATATGTTTATATACATTTAACTTACATTAGTATATGTATGTTAACCCCATAGTCCTAACTTACCCATCCCCCCACCTTTCATTTTGGCTAACCATTAGTTTATTTGATAAGTCTGTGAGTGTCTTTTTCTGTGGAAATATGTTCATTGGTAGCAATCTTAAGAAAACTTGTATAAATGATATCATAGGATATTTGTCATACCCTTTTGACTTACTTAACCTTATATGATTTTTTCTAGGCTCAACTGTAGTCCTGAAAACAGCATTGTTCATTTTTCTCCCGAGGCTACTATTCCATTCTGTCCGTATACCACTTCTTCTTTGTCCATTCATCTGTTTATGGACCTTTTTTTTGCTTCCATATCTTGGCTATTTCAGTATTGTTGCAGTGCACATTTGCCTGCCTCTGTCTTTCCGATTCTGGTGGTCTTAGGTTATAGGCCCAAAAGGTGCCCTGCCGCATCATATGGTAGCTCAATTTTTACGTTTTCAAGCAGCTCGATTCAGTTTGCATTAGTGATGTTACGACTTTATATCCCAGCAGCAGCTAGAAGGTACACACTTCTCTAAAACCCCTTCAGCATTTATAGTTTGTAGACTTTTTGCTGATGGTCATGACTGGTGTGAGCTGAAACCTTTTTGGAGGTTGGATACGCATGTGGCTAATAATTCCTTATGCTGAGCTTTAGGCATGTCCTATTTTTTCTTTTCCTTTTTTTTAAAAAGAGTGAGTACAACTTCCCTCCTCTTATTGATTTCTTGAAAAGTTTCTTATGTGTTGAATTTTCTTGCCTATTCCCTACCCCAGGGCATTTTTTGAGTGCCTGTGTCATTTACAACCGTGCAGTCCTTGTGACTATATAAGCAACCATTGGCACTGGGTTTAAAGGTGCTGTTTTTGGAGACAGCCACAAGGCGGCAGCATTATTACGTTCTCAAGTCTTGTTACTAGGACAACAGAGTTTTCCTGGAGGTAGTGTTCCGAGCTTTTAAATTAGAGTGCAATGTGCTGGGACAAGCCCCCAGAAGTTTATGTCTCCTTACTTATGTTTGTTTTTTAAATTTAATTTGTATTTTTTATCGGAGTAAATTTGATTAGAGTGTTTTGATTGTCTGGCTGTACAGAATCTGTTCAATGAATCATACATATGTCTGTTCATCTTCGGATCCTGTTACCATGTATGTGATTACAGAATGTATATTTTGAAGGTATTGGTGATTATATAATTCATATCATTTATATGTTATATGTTTATATACATTTAACTTATATTAGTATATGTATGTTAACCCCATAGTCCTAATTTACCCATCCCCCCACCTTTCATTTTGGCTAACCATTAGTTTATTTGATAAGTCTGTGAGTGTCTTTTTCAGTGGAAATATGTTCATTGGTAGCAATCTTAGGATAACATGTATAAATGATATCATAGGATATTTGTCATACCCTTTTGACTTACTTAACCTTATATGATTATTTCTAGGCTCAACTCTAGTCCTGAAAACGGCATTGTTCATTTTTTTCCAGAGGCTACTATTCCATTTGGTACGTATACCATTTCGTCTTTGTCCTTTCATCTGTTTATGGACCTTTTTTTTGCTTCCATGTCTTGGCTATTTCAATATTGTTGCAGGGCACATTTGCCTGCCCCTGTCTTTCCGAATCCGGTGGTCTTAGGTTATAGGCCCAAAAGGTGCCCTGCCGCATCATATGGTAGCTCAATGTTTACCTTTTCAAGCAGCTCAGTTCAGTTTGCGTTACTGCTGTTACCACTTTACATCCAAACAGCAGCTAGAAGGTACACAGTTCTCTAAAACCCCTTCAGCATTTATAGTTTGTAGACTTTTTGCTGATGGTCATGACTGGTGTGAGCTGAAACCTTTTTGGAGGTTGGATACACATGTGGCTAATAATTCCTTATGCTGAGCTTTAGGCATGTCCTTTTTTTCTTTTCCTTTTTTTTTAGAGTGAGTACAACTTCCATACTCTTATTGACTTCTTGAAAATTTCTCATGTGTTGAATTTCCTTGCCTATTCCCTACACCACGGCATTTTTTGAGGGCCTGTGTCTTTTACAGCCCTGCAGTCCTTGTGACTATATAAGCAACCATTGGTACTGGGTTTAAAGCTACTGTTGTGGGAAGCAGCCACAAGGCGGCAGCATTATTACGTTCTCAAGTCTTGTTACTAGGACAACACAGTCTTCCTGGAGGTAGTGTTCCGAGCCTGTAAATTAGAGTGCAATGTCCTGGGACAAGCCCCCAGAAGTTTATGTCTCCTAACTTATGTTTGTTTTTTAAATTTAATTTCTATTTCTTATCGGAGTAAATTTGATTAGAGTGTTGTGGTTTTCTGGCTGTACAGAATCTGCTCAATGATTCATACATATGTCTGTTCATCTTCGGATCCTGTTACCATGTATGTGATTACAGAATGTATATTTTGAAGGTATTGGTGAATATATAATTCATATCATTTATATGTTATATGTTTATATACATTTAACATACATTAGTATATGTATGTTAACCCCATAGTCCTAATTTACCCATCCTCCCACCTTTCATTTTGGCTAACCATTAGTTTATATGATAAGTCTGTGAGTGTCTTTTTCTGTGGAAATATGTTCATTGGTAGCAATCTTAGGATAACATGTATAAATGATATCATAGGATATTTGTCATACCCTTTTGACTTACTTAACCTTATATGATTATTTCTAGGCTCAACTCTAGTCCTGAAAACAGCATTGTTCATTTTTTTCCAGAGGCTACTATTCCATTTGGTACGTATACCATTTCGTCTTTGTCCATTCATCTGTTTATGGACCTTTTTTTGCTTCCATGTGTTGGCTATTTCAGTATTGTTGCAGTGCACATTTGCCTGCCTCTGTCTTTCCGATTCTGGTGGTCTTAGGTTATAGGCCCAAAAGGTGCCCTGCCGCATCGTATGGTAACTCAATTTTTACCTTTTCAAGCAGCTCCATTCAGTTTGCATTAGTGGTATTACTTCTTTACATCCCACCAGCAGCTAGAAGGTACACATTCCTCTAAAACCCCTTCAGCATTTATAGTTTGTAGACTTTTTGATGATGGTCATGAGTGGTGTTACCTGAAACCTTTTTGAATTTGAATTTGCATGTGGCTAATAATTCCTTATACTGAGCTTTAGGCATGTCATTTTTTTCTTTTCCTTTTGTTTTAAAGAGTGAGTACAACTTCCCTCCTCTTATTGACTTCTTGAAAAGTTTCTCATGTGTTGAATTTTTTTGCCTATTCCCTACCCCAGGGCATTTTTTGAAGGCAGGTGTCATTTAGAGCCCTTCAGTCCTTGTGACTATTAAGCAACCTTTGGCACTGGGTTTAAAGCTGCTGTTGTGGGAAACAGCCACAAGGCGGCAGCATTATTACGTTCTCAACTCTTGTTACTAGGGCAACAGAGTCTTCCTGGAGGTAGTTTTCCAAGGTTGTAAATTAGAGTGGAATGTGCTGGGACAAGCCCCCAGAAGTTTATGTCTCCTAACTTATGTTTGCTTTTTAAATTTAATTTCTATTTCTTATCGGAGTAAATTTGATTAGAGTGTTTTGATTGGCTGTACAGAATCTGCTCAATGATTCATACATATATCTGTTCATCTTCGGAACCTGTTATCAAGTATGCGATCACAGAATATATATTTTGAAGGTATTGGTGATTATATAATTCATATCGTTTATATGTTATATGTTTATATACATTTAACTTACATTAGTATATGTATGTTAACCCCATAGTCCTAACTTACCCATCCCCCCACCTTTCATTTTGGCTAACCATTAGTTTATTTGATAAGTCTGTGAGTGTCTTTTTCTGTGGAAATATGTTCATTGGTAGCAATCTTAAGAAAACTTGTATAAATGATATCATAGGATATTTGTCATACCCTTTTGACTTACTTATTAACCTTATATGATTTTTTCTAGGCTCAACTGTAGTCCTGAAAACAGCATTGTTCATTTTTCTCCCGAGGCTACTATTCCATTCTGTCCGTATACCACTTCTTCTTTGTCCATTCATCTGTTTATGGACCTTTTTTTTGCTTCCATATCTTGGCTATTTCAGTATTGTTGCAGTGCATATTTGCCTGCCTCTGTCTTTCCAATTTTGGTGGTCTTAGGTTATAGGCCCAAAAGGTGCCCTGCCGCATCATTTGGTAGCTCAATTTTTACCTTTTCAAGCAGCTCGATTCAGTTTGCGTTAGTGCTGTTTCCACTTTACATCCCACCAGCAGCTAGAAGGTACACAGATCTCTAAAACCCGTTCAGCATTTATAGTTTGTAGACATTTTCCTGATGGTAATGACTGGTGTGAGCTGAAACCTTTTTGAATTTGAATTTGTATGTGGCTAATAATTCCTTATACTAAGCTTTAGGCATGTCCTTTTTTTTCTTTTCCTTTTTTTTTTAAAGAGTGAGTACAACTTCCCTCCTCTTATTGACTTCTTGGAAATTTCTCATGTGTTGAATGTTCTTGCCAATTCCCTACCCCAGGGCATATTTTGAGGGCTTGTGTCATTTACAGCCCTGCAGTCCTTGTGACTATATAAGCAATCATTGGCACTGGGTTTAAAGTGCTGTTGTGGGAAGCAGCCACAAGGCGGCAGCATTATTGCGTTCTCAAGTCTTGTTACTAGGAGAACAGAGTCTTCCTTGGGGTAGTGTTCAGAGCTTTTAAATTAGAGTGCAATGTGCAGGGACAAGCCCCCAGAAGTTTATGTCTCCTTACTTATGTTTGTTTTTTAAATTTAATTTGTATTTTTTATCGGAGTAAATTTGATTAGAGTGTTTTGATTGTCTGGCTGTACAGAATCTGTTCAATGATTCATACATATATCTGTTCATCTTCGGAACCTGTTAGCATGTATGTGATTACAGAATGTATATTTTGAAGGTATTGGTGATTATATAATTCATATCATTTATATGTTATATGTTTATATACATTTAACTTATATTAGTATATGTATGTTAACCCCATAGTCCTAATTTACCTATCCCCCCACCTTTCATTTTGGCTAACCATTAGTTTATTTGATAAGTCTGTGAGTGTCTTTTTCTGTGGAAATATTTTCATTGGTAGCAATCTTAGGATAACATGTATAAATGATATCATAGGATATTTGTCATACCCTTTTGACTTACTTAACCTTATATGATTATTTCTAGGCTCAACTCTAGTCCTGAAAACGGCATTGTTCATTTTTTTCCAGAGGCTACTATTCCATTTGGTACGTATACCATTTCGTCTTTGTCCATTCATCTGTTTATGGACCTTTTTTTTGCTTCCATGTCTTGGCTATTTCAATATTGTTGCAGTGCACATTTGCCTGCCTCTGTCTTTCCGAATCCGGTGGTCTTAGGTTATAGGCCCAAAAGGTGCCCTGCCACATCATATGGTAGCTCAATGTTTACCTTTTCAAGCAGCTCGATTCAGTTTGCGTTACTGCTGTTACCACTTTACATCCAAACAGCAGCTAGAAGGTACACAGTTCTCTAAAACCCCTTCAGCATTTATAGTTTGTAGACTTTTTGCTGATGGTCATGACTGGTGTGAGCTGAAACCTTTTTGGAGGTTGGATACGCATGTGGCTAATAATTCCTTATGCTGAGCTTTAGGCATGTCCTTTTTTTCTTTTCCTTTTTTTTTAAAGAGTGAGTACAACTTCCGTACTCTTATTGACTTCTTGAAAATTTCTCATGTGTTGAATTTTCTTGCCAATTCCCTACCCCAGGGCATTTTTTGAGGGCCTGTGTCTTTTACAGCCCTGCAGTCCTTGTGACTATATAAGCAACCATTGTCACTGGGTTTAAAGCTACTGTTGTGGGAAGCAGCCACAAGGCGGCAGCATTATTACGTTCTCAAGCCTTGTTACTAGGACAACACAGTCTTCCTGGAGGTAGTGTTCCGAGCCTGTAAATTAGAGTGCAATGTCCTGGGACAAGCCCCCAGAAGTTTATGTCTCCTAACTCATGTTTGTTTTTTAAATTTAATTTCTATTTCTTATCGGAGTAAATTTGATTAGAGTGTTGTGGTTTTCTGGCTGTACAGAATCTGCTCAATGATTCATACATATGTCTGTTCATCTTCGAACCTGTTAGCATGTATGTGATTACAGAATGTATATTTTAAAGGTATTGGTGATTATATAATTTATATAGTTCATATGTTATATGTTTATATACATTTAACATACATTAGTATATGTATGTTAACCGCATAGTCCTAATTTACCCATCCTCCCACCTTTCATTTTGGCTAGCCATTAGTTTATTTGATAAGTCTGTGAGTGTCTTTTTCTGTGGAAATATGTTCATTGGTAGCAATCTTAGGATAACATGTATAAATGATGTCATAGGATATTTGTCATACCCTTTTGACTTACTTAACCTTATATGATTATTTCTAGGCTCTACTGTAGTCCTGAAAACGGCATTGTTCATTTTTTTCCCGAGGCTACTATTCCATTTGGTACGTATCCCACTTCGTCTTTGTCCATTCATCTGTTTATGGACCTTTTTTTTTGCTTCCATGTCTTGGCTATTTCAATATTGTTGCAATGCACATTTGCCTGCCTCTCTCTTTCCGAATCTGGTGGTCTTAGGTTATAGGCCCAAAAGGTGCCCTGCCGCACCATATGGTAACTCAATTTTTACCTTTTCAAGCAGCTCGATTCAGTTTGCGTTACTGCTGTTACCACTTTACATCCCACCAGCAGCTAGAAGGTACACAGATCTCTAAAACCCCTTCAGCATTTATAGTTTGTAGACATTTTGCTGATGGTAATGACTGGTGTGAGCTGAAACCTTTTTGAATTTGAATTTGTATGTGGCTAATAATTCCTTATACTAAGCTTTAGGCATGTCCTTTTTTTTCTTTTCCTTTTTTTTTTAAAGAGTGAGTACAACTTCCCTCCTCTTATTGACTTCTTGGAAATTTCTCATGTGTTGAATGTTCTTGCCAATTCCCTACCCCAGGGCATATTTTGAGGGCTTGTGTCATTTACAGCCCTGCAGTCCTTGTGACTATATAAGCAATCATTGGCACTGGGTTTAAAGTGCTGTTGTGGGAAGCAGCCACAAGGCGGCAGCATTATTGCGTTCTCAAGTCTTGTTACTAGGAGAACAGAGTCTTCCTGGAGGTAGTGTTCTGAGCTTGTAAATTAGAGTGCAATATGCTGGGACAAGCCCCCAGAAGTTTATGTCTCCTAACTTATGTTTTTTTTTTAAATTTAATTTCTATTTCTTATCGGAGTAAATTTGATTAGAGTGTTTTGATTGTCTGGCTGTACAGAATCTGCTCAATGATTCATACATATGTCTGTTCATCTTCGGATCCTGTTACCATGTATGTGATCACAGAATATATATTTTGAAGATATTGGTGATTATATAATTCATATCGTTTATATGTTATATGTTTATATACATTTAACTTACATTAGTATATGTATGTTAACCCCATAGTCCTAACTTACCCATCCCCCCACCTTTCATTTTGGCTAACCATTAGTTTATTTGATAAGTCTGTGAGTGTCTTTTTCTGTGGAAATATGTTCATTGGTAGCAATCTTAAGAAAACTTGTATAAATGATATCATAGGATATTTGTCATACCCTTTTGACTTACTTAACCTTATATGATTTTTTCTAGGCTCAACTGTAGTCCTGAAAACAGCATTGTTCATTTTTCTCCCGAGGCTACTATTCCATTCTGTCCGTATACCACTTCTTCTTTGTCCATTCATCTGTTTATGGACCTTTTTTTTGCTTCCATATCTTGGCTATTTCAGTATTGTTGCAGTGCATATTTGCCTGCCTCTGTCTTTCCAATTTTGGTGGTCTTAGGTTATAGGCCCAAAAGGTGCCCTGCCGCATCATTTGGTAGATCAGTTTTTACCTTTTCAAGCAGCTCGATTCAGTTTGCGTTAGTGCTGTTTCCACTTTACAACCCACCAGCAGCTAGAAGGTACACAGATCTCTAAAACCCCTTCAGCATTTATAGTTTGTAGACATTTTGCTGATGGTAATGACTGGTGTGAGCTGAAACCTTTTTGAATTTGAATTTGTATGTGGCTAATAATTCCTTATACTAAGCTTTAGGCATGTACTTTTTTTTCTTTTCCTTTTTTTTTTTAAAGAGTGAGTACAACTCCCCTCCTCTTATTGACTTCTTGAAAAATTTCTCATGTGTTGGATTTTCTTGCCTAGTCCCTACCCCAGGGCAATTTTCGAGGGCCTGTGTCATTTACAGCCCTGCAGTCCTTGGGACTATATAAGCAACCATTGTCACTGGGTTTAAAGCTGCTGTTTTGGGAGACAGCCACAAGGCGGCAGCATTATTACGTTCTCAAGTCTTGTTACTAGGACAACAGAGTCTTCCTGGAGGTAGTGTTCCGAGCTTGTAAATTAGAGTGCAATGTGCTGGGACAAGCCCCCAGAAGTTTATGTCTCCTTACTTATGTTTGTTTTTTAAATTTAATTTGTATTTTTTATCGGAGTAAATTTGATTAGAGTGTTTTGATTGTCTGGCTGTACAGAATCTATTCAATGATTCACACATATGTCTGTTCGTCTTCGGATCCTGTTACCATGTATGTGATTACAGAATGTATATTTTGAAGGTATTGGTGATTATATAATTCATATCATTTATATGTTATATGTTTATATACATTTAACTTATATTAGTATATGTATGTTAACCCCATAGTCCTAATTTACCCATCCCCCCACCTTTCATTTTGGCTAACCATTAGTTTATTTGATAAGTCTGTGAGTGTCTTTTTCTGTGGAAATATGTTCATTGGTAGCAATCTTAGGATAACATGTATAAATGATATCATAGGATATTTGTCATACCCTTTTGACTTACTTAACCTTATATGATTATTTCTAGGCTCAACTCTAGTCCTGAAAACGGCATTGTTCATTTTTTTCCAGAGGCTACTATTCCATTTGGTACGTATACCATTTCGTCTTTGTCCATTCATCTGTTTATGGACCTTTTTTTGCTTCCATGTCTTGGCTATTTCAGTATTGTTGCAGTGCACAATTGCCTGCCTCTGTCTTTCCGATTTTGGTGGTCTTAGGTTATAGGCCCAAAAGGTGCCCTGCTGCATCGTATGGTAACTCAATTTTTACCTTTTCAAGCAGCTCCATTCAGTTTGCATTAGTGGTATTACTTCTTTACATCCCACCAGCAGCTAGAAGGTACACATTCCTCTAAAACCCCTTCAGCATTTATAGTTTGTAGACTTTTTGATGATGGTCATGACTGGTGTTACCTGAAACCTTTTTGAATTTGAATTTGCATGTGGCTAATAATTCCTTATACTGAGCTTTAGGCATGTCATTTTTTTCTTTTCCTTTTGTTTTAAAGAGTGAGTACAACTTCCCTCCTCTTATTGACTTCTTGAAAAGTTTCTCATGTGTTGAATTTTTTTGCCTATTCCCTACCCCAGGGCATTTTTTGAAGGCAGGTGTCATTTAGAGCCCTTCAGTCCTTGTGACTATTAAGCAACCTTTGGCACTGGGTTTAAAGCTGCTGTTGTGGGAAACAGCCACAAGGCGGCAGCATTATTACGTTCTCAACTCTTGTTACTAGGGCAACAGAGTCTTCCTGGAGGTAGTTTTCCAAGGTTGTAAATTAGAGTGGAATGTGCTGGGACAAGCCCCCAGAAGTTTATGTCTCCTAACTTATGTTTGCTTTTTAAATTTAATTTCTATTTCTTATCGGAGTAAATTTGATTAGAGTGTTTTGATTGTCTGGCTGTACAGAATCTGCTCAATGATTCATACATATATCTGTTCATCTTCGGAACCTGTTATCATGTATGTGATTACAGAATGTATATTTTAAAGGTTTGGTGATTATATATTTTATATAGTTCATATGTTATATGTTTATATACATTTAACATACATTAGTATATGTATGTTAACTCCATAGTCCTAATTTACCCATCCTCCCACCTTTCATTTTGGCTAACCATTAGTTTATTTGATAAGTCTGTGAGTGTCTTTTTTTGTGGAAATATGTTCATTGGTAGCAATCTTAGGATAACATGTATAAATGATATCATAGGATATTTGTCATACCCTTTTGACTAACTTACCCTTATATGACTATTTCTAGTCTCAACTATAGTTCTGAAAACGGCATTGTTCATTTTTTTCCCGAGGCTACTCTTCCATTCTGTCCATATACCACTTCTTCTTTGTCCATTCACCTGTTTATGGACCATTTTTTGCTTCCATGTCTTGGGTATTTCAGTATTGTTGCAGTGCACATTTGCCTGCCTCTGTATTTCCGATTTTGGTGGTCTTAGGTTATAGGCCCAAAAGGTGCCCTGCCGCATCATATGGTAACTCAATTTTTACCTTTTCAAGCAGCTCCATTCAGTATGCGTTAGTGCTGTTACCACTTTACATCCCACCAGCAGCTAGAATGTACACAATTCTCTAAAACCCCTTCAGCATTTATAGTTTGTAGACTTTTTGCTGATGGTCATGACTGGTGTCACCTGAAACCTTTTTGAATTTGAATTTGCATGTGGCTAATAATTCCTTATACTGAGCTTTAGGCATGTCCTTTTTTTTTCTTTTCCTTTTTTTTTAAAGAGTGAGTACAACTTCCCTCCTCTTATTGACTTCTTGAAAATTTCTCATGTGTTGAATTTTCTTGCCAATTCCATACCCCAGGGCATTTTTTGAGGGCCTGTGTCTTTTACAGCCCTGCAGTCCTTGTGACTATATAAGCAACCATTGGCACTGGGTTTAAAGCTACTGTTGAGGGAAGCAGCCACAAGGCGGCAGCATTATTACGTTCTCAAGTCTTGTTACTAGGACAACACAGTCTTCCTGGAGGTAGTGTTCCGAGCTTGTAAATTAGAGTGCAATGTGCTGGGACAAGCCCCCAGAAGTTTATGTCTCCTAACTTATGTTTGTTTTTTAAATTTAATTTCTGTTTCTTATCGGAGTAAATTTGATTAGAGTGTTGTGGTTTTCTGGCTGTACAGAATCTGCTCAATGATTCATACATATGTCTGTTCATCTTCGAACCTGTTAGCATGTATGTGATTACAGAATGTATATTTTAAAGGTATTGGTGATTATATTATTTATATATTTCATATGTTATATGTTTATATACATTTAACATACATTAGTATATGTATTTTAACCCCATTGTCCTAATTTACCCATCCTCCCACCTTTCATTTTGGCTAGCCATTAGTTTATTTGATAAGTCTGTGAGTGTCTTTTTCTGTGGAAATATGTTCATTGGTAGCAATCTTAGGATAACATGTATAAATGATGTCATAGGATATTTGTCATACCCTTTTGACTTACTTAACCTTATATGATTATTTCTAGGCTCAACTGTAGTCCTGAAAACGGCATTGTTCATTTTTTTCCCGAGGCTACTATTCCATTTGGTACGTGTCCCACTTCGTCTTTGTCCATTCATCTGTTTATGGACCTTTTTTTTGCTTCCATGTCTTTGCTATTTCAGTATTGTTGCAGTGCACATTTGCCTGCCTCTGTCTTTCCGATTCTGGTGGTCTTAGATTATAGGCCCAAAAGGTGCCCTGCCGCATCATATGGTAGCTCAATTTTTACGTTTTCAAGCAGCTCGATTCAGTTTGCATTAGTGCTGTTACGACTTTATATCCCACCAGCAGCTAGAAGGTACACACTTCTCTAAAACCCCTTCAGCATTTATAGTTTGTAGACTTTTTGCTGATGGTCATGACTGGTGTGAGCTGAAACCTTTTTGGAGGTTGGATACGCATGTGGCTAATAATTCCTTATGCTGAGCTTTAGGCATGTCCTATTTTTTCTTTTCCTTTTTTTTAAAAAGAGTGAGTACAACTTCCCTCCTCTTATTGATTTCTTGAAAAGTTTCTTATGTGTTGAATTTTCTTGCCTATTCCCTACCCCAGGGCATTTTTTGAGTGCCTGTGTCATTTACAACCGTGCAGTCCTTGTGACTATATAAGCAACCATTGGCACTGGGTTTAAAGGTGCTGTTTTTGGAGACAGCCACAAGGCGGCAGCATTATTACGTTCTCAAGTCTTGTTACTAGGACAACAGAGTCTTCCTGGAGGTAGTGTTCCGAGCTTTTAAATTAGAGTGCAATGTGCTGGGACAAGCCCCCAGAAGTTTATGTCTCCTTACTTATGTTTGTTTTTTAAATTTAATTTGTATTTTTTATCGGAGTAAATTTGATTAGAGTGTTTTGATTGTCTGGCTGTACAGAATCTGTTCAATGATTCATACATATGTCTGTTCATCTTCGGGTCCTGTTACCATGTATGTGATCACAGAATGTATATTTTAAAGGTATTGGTAATTATATTATTTATATAGTTTATATATTATATGTTTATATACATTTAACATACATTAGTATATGTATGTTAACCCCATTGTCCTAATTTACCCATCCTCCCACCTTTCATTTTGGCTAACCATTAGTTTATTTGATAAGTCTGTGAGTGTCTTTTTCTGTGGAAATATGTTCATTGGTAGCAATCTTAGGATAACATGTATTAATGATATCATAGGATATTTGTCATACCCTTTTGACTTACTTAACCTTATATGATTATTTCTAGGCTCAACTCTAGTCCTGAAAACGGCATTGTTCATTTTTTTCCCGAGGCTACTATTCCATTTGGTACGTATACCATTTCGTCTTTGTCCATGCATCTGTTTATGGACCTTTTTTTTGCTTCCATGTCTTGGCTATTTCAGTATTGTTGCAGTGCACATTTGCCTGCCTCTGTCTTTCCGAATCCGGTGGTCTTAGGTTATAGGCCCAAAAGGTGCCCTGCCGCATCATATGGTAGCTCAATGTTTACCTTTTCAAGCAGCTCCATTCAGTTTGCATTAGTGGTATTACTTCTTTACATCCCACCAGCAGCTAGAAGGTACACATTCCTCTAAAACCCCTTCAGCATTTATAGTTTGTAGACTTTTTGATGATGGTCATGACTGGTGTTACCTGAAACCTTTTTGAATTTGAATTTGCATGTGGCTAATAATTCCTTATGCTGAGCTTTAGGCATGTCATTTTTTTCTTTCCCTTTTGTTTTAATGAGTGAGTACAACTTCCCTCCTCTTATTGACTTCTTGAAAAGTTTCTTATGTGTTGAATTTTCTTGCCTATTCCCTACCCCAGGGCATTTTTTGAAGGCAGGTGTCATTTAGAGCCCTTCAGTCCTTGTGACTATTAAGCAACCTTTGGCACTGGGTTTAAAGGTGCTGTTTTTGGAGACAGGCACAAGGCGGCAGCATTATTACGTTCTCAAGTCTTGTTACTAGGACAACAGAGTCTTCCTGGAGGTAGTTTTCCAAGGTTGTAAATTAGAGTGGAATGTGCTGGGACAAGCCCCCAGAAGTTTATGTCTCCTTACTTATGTTTGTTTTTTAAATTTAATTTGTATTTTTTATCGGAGTAAATTTGATTAGAGTGTTTTGATTGTCTCGCTGTACAGAATCTGTTCAATGATTCATACATATGTCTGTTCATCTTCGGATCCTGTTACCATGTATGTGATCACAGAATATATATTTTGAAGGTATTGGTGATTATATAATTCATATCGTTTATATGTTATATGTTTATATACATTTAACTTACATTAGTATATGTATGTTAACCCCATAGTCCTAAATTACCCATCCCCCCACCTTTCATTTTGGCTAACCATTAGTTTATTTGATAAGTCTGTGAGTGTCTTTTTCTGTGGAAATATGTTCATTGGTAGCAATCTTAAGAAAACTTGTATAAATGATATCATAGGATATTTGTCATACCCTTTTGACTTACTTAACCTTATATGATTTTTTCTAGGCTCAACTGTAGTCCTGAAAACAGCATTGTTCATTTTTCTCCCGAGGCTACTATTCCATTCTGTCCGTATACCACTTCTTCTTTGTCCATTCATCTGTTTATGGACCTTTTTTTTGCTTCCATATCTTGGCTATTTCAGTATTGTTGCAGTGCATATTTGCCTGCCTCTGTCTTTCCAATTTTGGTGGTCTTAGGTTATAGGCCCAAAAGGTGCCCTGCCCCATCATTTGGTAGCTCAATTTTTACCTTTTCAAGCAGCTCGATTCAGTTTGCGTTAGTGCTGTTTCCACTTTACATCCCACCAGCAGATAGAAGGTACACAGATCTCTAAAACCCCTTCAGCATTTATAGTTTGTAGACATTTTGCTGATGGTAATGATTGGTGTGAGCTGAAACCTTTTTGAATTTGAATTTGTATGTGGCTCATAATTCCTTATACTAAGCTTTAGGCATGTCCTTTTTTTTCTTTTCCTTTTTTTTTTAAAGAGTGAGTACAACTTCCCTCCTTTTATTGACTTCTTGGAAATTTCTCATGTGTTGAATGTTCTTGCCAATTCCCTACCCCAGGGCATATTTTGAGGGCTTGTGTCATTTACAGACCTGCAGTCCTTGTGACTATATAAGCAATCATTGGCACTGGGTTTAAAGTGCTGTTGTGGGAAGCAGCCACAAGGCGGCAGCATTATTGCGTTCTCAAGTCTTGTTACTAGGAGAACAGAGTCTTCCTGGGGGTAGTGTTCTGAGCTTGTAAATTAGAGTGCAATATGCTGGGACAAGCCCCCAGAAGTTTATGTCTCCTAACTTATGTTTTTTTTTTAAATTTAATTTCTATTTCTTATCGGAGTAAATTTGATTAGAGTGTTTTGATTGTCTGGCTGTACAGAATCTGCTCAATGATTCATACATATGTCTGTTCATCTTCGGATCCTGTTACCATGTATGTGATCACAGAATATATATTTTGAAGGTATTGGTGATTATATAATTCATATCGTTTATATGTTATATGTTTATATACATTTAACTTACATTAGTATATGTATGTTAACCCCATAGTCCTAACTTACCCATCCCCCCACCTTTCATTTTGGCTAACCATTAGTTTATTTGATAAGTCTGTGAGTGTCTTTTTCTGTGGAAATATGTTCATTGGTAGCAATCTTAAGAAAACTTGTATAAATGATATCATAGGATATTTGTCATACCCTTTTGACTTACTTAACCTTATATGATTTTTTCTAGGCTCAACTGTAGTCCTGAAAACAGCATTGTTCATTTTTCTCCCGAGGCTACTATTCCATTCTGTCCGTATACCACTTCTTCTTTGTCCATTCATCTGTTTATGGACCTTTTTTTTGCTTCCATATCTTGGCTATTTCAGTATTGTTGCAGTGCACATTTGCCTGCCTCTGTCTTTCCGATTCTGGTGGTCTTAGGTTATAGGCCCAAAAGGTGCCCTGCCGCATCATATGGTAGCTCAATTTTTACGTTTTCAAGCAGCTCGATTCAGTTTGCATTAGTGATGTTACGACTTTATATCCCACCAGCAGCTAGAAGGTACACACTTCTCTAAAACCCCTTCAGCATTTATAGTTTGTAGACTTTTTGCTGATGGTCATGACTGGTGTGAGCTGAAACCTTTTTGGAGGTTGGATACGCATGTGGCTAATAATTCCTTATGCTGAGCTTTAGGCATGTCCTATTTTTTCTTTTCCTTTTTTTTAAAAAGAGTGAGTACAACTTCCCTCCTCTTATTGATTTCTTGAAAAGTTTCTTATGTGTTGAATTTTCTTGCCTATTCCCTACCCCAGGGCAATTTTTGAGGGCCTGTGTCATTTACAGCCCTGCAGTCCTTGTGACTATATAAGCAACCATTGTCATTGGGTTTAAAGCTGCTGTTTTTGGAGACAGCCACAAGGCGGCAGCATTAGTACGTTCTCAACTCTTGTTACTAGGACAACAGAGTCTTCCTGGAGGTAGTGTTCCGAGCTTTTAAATTAGAGTGCAATGTGCAGGGACAAGCCCCCAGAAGTTTATGTCTCCTTACTTATGTTTGTTTTTTAAATTTAATTTGTATTTTTTATCGGAGTAAATTTGATTAGAGTGTTTTGATTGTCTGGCTGTACAGAATCTGTTCAATGATTCATACATATGTCTGTTCATCTTCGGATCCTGTTACCATGTATGTGATCACAGAATATATATTTTGAAGGTATTGGTGATTATATAATTCATATCGTTTATATGTTATATGTTTATATACATTTAACTTACATTAGTATATGTATGTTAACCCCATAGTCCTAAATTACCCATCCCCCCACCTTTCATTTTGGCTAACCATTAGTTTATTTGATAAGTCTGTGAGTGTCTTTTTGTGTGGAAATATGTTCATTGGTAGCAATCTTAAGAAAACTTGTATAAATGATATCATAGGATATTTGTCATACCCTTTTGACTTACTTAACCTTATATGATTTTTTCTAGGCTCAACTGTAGTCCTGAAAACAGCATTGTTCATTTTTCTCCCGAGGCTACTATTCCATTCTGTCCGTATACCACTTCTTCTTTGTCCATTCATCTGTTTATGGACCTTTTTTTTGCTTCCATATCTTGGCTATTTCAGTATTGTTGCAGTGCATATTTGCCTGCCTCTGTCTTTCCAATTTTGGTGGTCTTAGGTTATAGGCCCAAAAGGTGCCCTGCCCCATCATTTGGTAGCTCAATTTTTACCTTTTCAAGCAGCTCGATTCAGTTTGCGTTAGTGCTGTTTCCACTTTACATCCCACCAGCAGCTAGAAGGTACACAGATCTCTAAAACCCCTTCAGCATTTATAGTTTGTAGACATTTTGCTGATGGTAATGACTGGTGTGAGCTGAAACCTTTTTGAATTTGAATTTGTATGTGGCTCATAATTCCTTATACTAAGCTTTAGGCATGTCCTTTTTTTTCTTTTCCTTTTTTTTTTAAAGAGTGAGTACAACTTCCCTCCTCTTATTGACTTCTTGGAAATTTCTCATGTGTTGAATGTTCTTGCCAATTCCCTACCCCAGGGCATATTTTGAGGGCTTGTGTCATTTACAGCCCTGCAGTCCTTGTGACTATATAAGCAATCATTGGCACTGGGTTTAAAGTGCTGTTGTGGGAAGCAGCCACAAGGCGGCAGCATTATTGCGTTCTCAAGTCTTGTTACTAGGAGAACAGAGTCTTCCTGGGGGTAGTGTTCTGAGCTTGTAAATTAGAGTGCAATGTGCTGGGACAAGCCCCCAGAAGTTTATGTCTCCTAACTTATGTTTTTTTTTTAAATTTAATTTCTATTTCTTATCGGAGTAAATTTGATTAGAGTGTTTTGATTGTCTGGCTGTACAGAATCTGCTCAATGATTCATACATATGTCTGTTCATCTTCGGATCCTGTTACCATGTATGTGATCACAGAATATATATTTTGAAGGTATTGGTGATTATATAATTCATATCGTTTATATGTTATATGTTTATATACATTTAACTTACATTAGTATATGTATGTTAACCCCATAGTCCTAACTTACCCATCCCCCCACCTTTCATTTTGGCTAACCATTAGTTTATTTGATAAGTCTGTGAGTGTCTTTTTCTGTGGAAATATGTTCATTGGTAGCAATCTTAAGAAAACTTGTATAAATGATATCATAGGATATTTGTCATACCCTTTTGACTTACTTAACCTTATATGATTTTTTCTAGGCTCAACTGTAGTCCTGAAAACAGCATTGTTCATTTTTCTCCCGAGGCTACTATTCCATTCTGTCCGTATACCACTTCTTCTTTGTCCATTCATCTGTTTATGGACCTTTTTTTTGCTTCCATATCTTGGCTATTTCAGTATTGTTGCAGTGCACATTTGCCTGCCTCTGTCTTTCCGATTCTGGTGGTCTTAGGTTATAGGCCCAAAAGGTGCCCTGCCGCATCATATGGTAGCTCAATTTTTACGTTTTCAAGCAGCTCGATTCAGTTTGCATTAGTGATGTTACGACTTTATATCCCACCAGCAGCTAGAAGGTACACACTTCTCTAAAACCCCTTCAGCATTTATAGTTTGTAGACTTTTTGCTGATGGTCATGACTGGTGTGAGCTGAAACCTTTTTGGAGGTTGGATACGCATGTGGCTAATAATTCCTTATGCTGAGCTTTAGTCATGTCCTATTTTTTCTTTTCCTTTTTTTTAAAAAGAGTGAGTACAACTTCCCTCCTCTTATTGATTTCTTGAAAAGTTTCTTATGTGTTGAATTTTCTTGCCTATTCCCTACCCCAGGGCATTTTTTGAGTGCCTGTGTCATTTACAACCGTACAGTCCTTGTGACTATATAAGCAACCATTGGCACTGGGTTTAAAGGTGCTGTTCTTGGAGACAGCCACAAGGCGGCAGCATTATTACGTTCTCAAGTCTTGTTACTAGGACAACAGAGTCTTCCTGGAGGTAGTGTTCCGAGCTTTTAAATTAGAGTGCAATGTGCTGGGACAAGCCCCCAGAAGTTTATGTCTCCTTACTTATGTTTGTTTTTTAAATTTAATTTGTATTTTTTATCGGAGTAAATTTGATTAGAGTGTTTTGATTGTCTGGCTGTACAGAATCTGTTCAATGATTCATACATATGTCTGTTCATCTTCGGATCCTGTTACCATGTATGTGATTACAGAATGTATATTTTGAAGGTATTGGTGATTATATAATTCATATCATTTATATGTTATATGTTTATATACATTTAACTTATATTAGTATATGTATGTTAACCCCATACTCCTAATTTACCCATCCCCCCACCTTTCATTTTGGCTAACCATTAGTTTATTTGATAAGTCTGTGAGTGTCTTTTTCAGTGGAAATATGTTCATTGGTAGCAATCTTAGGATAACATGTATAAATGATATCATAGGATATTTGTCATACCCTTTTGACTTACTTAACCTTATATGATTATTTCTAGGCTCAACTCTAGTCCTGAAAACGGCATTGTTCATTTTTTTCCAGAGGCTACTATTCCATTTGGTACGTATACCATTTCGTCTTTGTCCTTTCATCTGTTTATGGACCTTTTTTTTGCTTCCATGTCTTGGCTATTTCAGTATTGTTGCAGTGCACATTTGCCTGCCTCTGTCTTTCCGATTCTGGTGGTCTTAGGTTATAGGCCCAAAAGGTGCCCTGCCGCATCGTATGGTAACTCAATTTTTACCTTTTCAAGCAGCTCCATTCAGTTTGCATTAGTGGTATTACTTCTTTACATCCCACCAGCAGCTAGAAGGTACACATTCCTCTAAAACCCCTTCAGCATTTATAGTTTGTAGACTTTTTGATGATGGTCATGAGTGGTGTTACCTGAAACCTTTTTGAATTTGAATTTGCATGTGGCTAATCATTCCTTATACTGAGCTTTAGGCATGTCATTTTTTTCTTTTCCTTTTGTTTTAAAGAGTGAGTACAACTTCCCTCCTCTTACTGACTTCTTGAAAAGTTTCTCATGTGTTGAATTTTTTTGCCTATTTCCTACCCCAGGGCATTTTTTGAAGGCAGGTGTCATTTAGAGCCCTTCAGTCCTTGTGACTATTAAGCAACCTTTGGCACTGGGTTTAAAGCTGCTGTTGTGGGAAACAGCCACAAGGCGGCAGCATTATTACGTTCTCAACTCTTGTTACTAGGGCAACAGAGTCTTCCTGGAGGTAGTTTTCCAAGGTTGTAAATTAGAGTGGAATGTGCTGGGACAAGCCCCCAGAAGTTTATGTCTCCTAACTTATGTTTGCTTTATAAATTTAATTTCTATTTCTTATCGGAGTAAATTTGATTAGAGTGTTTTGATTGGCTGTACAGAATCTGCTCAATGATTCATACATATATCTGTTCATCTTCGGAACCTGTTATCAAGTATGTGATTACAGAATATATATTTTGAAGGTATTGGTGATTATATAATTCATTTCGTTTATATGTTATATGTTTATATACATTTAACTTACATTAGTATATGTATGTTAACCCCATAGTCCTAACTTACCCATCCCCCCACCTTTCATTTTGGCTAACCATTAGTTTATTTGATAAGTCTGTCAGTGTCTTGTTCTGTGGAAATATGTTCATTGGTAGCAATCTTAAGAAAACTTGTATAAATGATATCATAGGATATTTGTCATACCCTTTTGACTTACTTAACCTTATATGATTTTTTCTAGGCTCATCTGTAGTCCTGAAAACAGCATTGTTCATTTTTCTCCCGAGGCTACTATTCCATTCTGTCCGTATACCACTTCTTCTTTGTCCATTCATCTGTTTATGGACCTTTTTTTTGCTTCCATATCTTGGCTATTTCAGTATTGTTGCAGTGCATATTTGCCTGCCTCTGTCTTTCCAATTTTGGTTGTCTTAGGTTATAGGCCTAAAAGGTGCCCTGCCGCATCATTTGGTAGCTCAATTTTTACCTTTTCAAGCAGCTCGATTCAGTTTGCGTTAGTGCTGTTTCCACTTTACATCCCACCAGCAGCTAGAAGGTACACAGATCTCTAAAACCCCTTCAGCATTTATAGTTTGTAGACATTTTGCTGATGGTAATGACTGGTGTGAGCTGAAACCTTTTTGAATTTGAATTTGTATGTGGCTAATAATTCCTTATACTAAGCTTTAGGCATGTCCTTTTTTTTCTTTTCCTTTTTTTTTTAAAGAGTGAGTACAACTTCCCTCCTCTTATTGACTTCTTGGAAATTTCTCATGTGTTGAATGTTCTTGCCAATTCCTTACCTCATGGCATATTTTGAGGGCTTGTGTCATTTACAGCCCTGCAGTCCTTGTGACTATATAAGCAATCATTGGCACTGGGTTTAAAGTGCTGTTGTGGGAAGCAGCCGCAAGGCGGCAGCATTATTGCGTTCTCAAGTCTTGTTACTAGGAGAACAGAGTCTTCCTGGAGGTAGTGTTCTGAGCTTGTAAATTAGAGTGCAATATGGTGGGACAAGCCCCCAGAAGTTTATGTCTCCTAACTTATGTTTTTTTTTTAAATTTAATTTCTATTTCTTATCGGAGTAAATTTGATTAGAGTGTTTTGATTGTCTGGCTGTACAGAATCTGCTCAATGATTCATACATATGTCTGTTCATCTTCGGATCCTGTTACCATGTATGTGATCACAGAATATATATTTTGAACGTATTGGTGATTATATAATTCATATCGTTTATATGTTATATGTTTATATACATTTAACTTACATTAGTATATGTATGTTAACCCCATAGTCCTAACTTACCCATCCCCCCACCTTTCATTTTGGCTAACCATTAGTTTATTTGATAAGTCTGTGAGTGTCTTTTTCTGTGGAAATATGTTCATTGGTAGCAATCTTAAGAAAACTTGTATAAATGATATCATAGGATATTTGTCATACCCTTTTGACTTACTTAACCTTATATGATTTTTTCTAGGCTCAACTGTAGTCCTGAAAACAGCTTTGTTCATTTTTCTACCGAGGCTACTATTCCATTCTGTCCGTATACCACTTCTTCTTTGTCCATTCATCTGTTTATGGACCTTTTTTTTGCTTCCATATCTTGGCTATTTCAGTATTGTTGCAGTGCATATTTGCCTGCCTCTGTCTTTCCAATTTTGGTGGTCTTAGTTTATAGGCCCAAAAGGTGCCCTGCCGCATCATTTGGTAGCTCAATTTTTACCTTTTCAAGCAGCTCGATTCAGTTTGCGTTAGTGCTGTTTCCACTTTACATCCCACCAGCAGCTAGAAGGTACACAGATCTCTAAAACCCCTTCAGCATTTATACTTTGTAGACATTTTGCTGATGGTAATGACTGGTGTGAGCTGAAACCTTTTTGAATTTGAATTTGTATGTGGCTAATAATTCCTTATACTAAGCTTTAGGCATGTCCTTTTTTTTCTTTTCCTTTTTTTTTTTAAAGAGTGAGTACAACTCCCCTCCTCTTATTGACTTCTTGAAAAATTTCTCATGTGTTGGATTTTCTTGCCTATTCCCTACCCCAGGGCAATTTTTGAGGGCCTGTGTCATTTACAGCCCTGCAGTCCTTGTGACTATATAAGCAACCATTGTCAATGGGTTTAAAGCTGCTGTTTTGGGAGACAGCCACAAGGCGGCAGCATTATTACGTTCTCAAGTCTTGTTACTAGGACAACAGAGTCTTCCTGGAGGTAGTGTTCCGAGCTTTTAAATTAGAGTGCAATGTGCTGGGACAAGCCTCCAGAAGTTTATGTCTCCTTACTTATGTTTGTTTTTTAAATTTAATTTGTCTTTCTTATCGGAGTAAATTTGATTAGAGTGTTTTGATTGTCTGGCTGTACAGAATCTGCTCAATGATTCACACATATGTCTGTTCATCTTCGGATCCTGTTACCATGTATGTGATTACAGAATGTATATTTTGAAGGTATTGGTGAATATATAATTCATATCATTTATATGTTATATGTTTATATACATTTAACTTACATTAGTATATGTATGTTAACCCCATAGTCCTAATTTACCCATCCTCCCACCTTTCATTTTGGCTAACCATTAGTTTATTTGATAAGTCTGTGAGTGTCTTTTTCTGTGGAAATATGTTCATTGGTAGCAATCTTAGGAAAACTTGTATAAATAATATCATAGGATATTTGTAATACCCTTTTGTCTTACTTAACCTTATATGATTATTTCTAGTCTCAACTCTAGTCCTGAAAACGGCATTGTTCATTTTTTTTCCGAGGCTACTCTTCCATTCTGTCCATATACCACTTCTTCATTGTCCATTCACCTGTTTATGGACCTTTTTTTTGCTTCCATGTCTTTGCTATTTCAGTATTGTTGCAGTGCACATTTGCCTGCCTCTGTCTTTCCGATTCTGGTGGTCTTAGGTTATAGGCCCAAAAGGTGCCCTGCCGCATCATATGGTAGCTCAATTTTTACGTTTTCAAGCAGCTCGATTCAGTTTGCATTAGTGCTGTTACGACTTTATATCCCACCAGCAGCTAGAAGGTACACACTTCTCTAAAACCCCTTCAGCATTTATAGTTTGTAGACTTTTTGCTGATGGTCATGACTGGTGTGAGCTGAAACCTTTTTGGAGGTTGGATACGCATGTGGCTAATAATTCCTTATGCTGAGCTTTAGGCATGTCCTTTTTTTCTTTTCCTTTTTTTTTAAAGAGTGAGTTCAACTTCCGTACTCTTATTGACTTTTCAAAATTTCTCATGTGTTGAATTTTCTTGCCAATTCCCTACCCTAGGGCATTTTTTGAGGGCCTGTGTCTTTTACAGCCCTGCAGTCCTTGTGACTATATAAGCAACCATTGGCACTGGGTTTAAAGCTACTGTTGTGGGAAGCAGCCACAAGGCGGCAGCATTATTACGTTCTCAAGTCTTGTTACTAGGACAACACAGTCTTCCTGGAGGTAGTGTTCCGAGCTTGTAAATTAGAGTGCAATGTGCTGGGACAAGCCCCCAAAAGTTTATGTCTCCTAACTTATGTTTGTTTTTTAAATTTTATTTCTATTTCTTATCAGAGTAAATTTGATTAGAGTGTTTTGATTGTCTGGCTGTACAGAATCTGCTCAATGATTCATACATATTTCTGTTCATCTTCGGATCCTGTTACCATGTATGTGATTACAGAATGTATATTTTGAAGGTATTGGTGAATATATAATTCATATCATTTATATGTTATATGTTTATATACATTTAACATACATTAGTATATGTATGTTAACCCCATAGTCCTAATTTACCCATCCTCCCACCTTTTATATTGGCTAACCATTAGTTTATATGATAAGTCTGTGAGTGTCTTTTTCTGTGGAAATATGTTCATTGGTAGCAATCTTAGGATAACATGTATAAATGATATCATAGGATATTTGTCATACCCTTTTGACTTACTTAACCTTATATGATTATTTCTAGGCTCAACTCTAGTCCTGAAAACAGCATTGTTCATTTTTTTCCAGAGGCTACTATTCCATTTGGTACGTATACCATTTCGTCTTTGTTCATTCATCTGTTTATGGACCTTTTTTTGCTTCCATGTCTTGGCTATTTCAGTATTGTTGCAGTGCACATTTGCCTGCCTCTGTCTTTCCGATTCTGGTGGTCTTAGGTTATAGGCCCAAAAGGTGCCCTGCCGCATCGTATGGTAACTCAATTTTTACCTTTTCAAGCAGCTCCATTCAGTTTGCATTAGTGGTATTACTTCTTTACATCCCACCAGCAGCTAGAAGGTACACATTCCTCTAAAACCCCTTCAGCATTTATAGTTTGTAGACTTTTTGATGATGGTCATGACTGGTGTTACCTGAAACCTTTTTGAATTTGAATTTGCATGTGGCTAATAATTCCTTATACTGAGCTTTAGGCATGTCATTTTTTTCTTTTCCTTTTGTTTTAAAGAGTGAGTACAACTTCCCTCCTCTTATTGACTTCTTGAAAAGTTTCTCATGTGTTGAATTTTTTTGCCTATTCCCTACCCCAGGGCATTTTTTGAAGGCAGGTGTCATTTAGAGCCCTTCAGTCCTTGTGACTATTAAGCAACCTTTGGCACTGGGTTTAAAGCTGCTGTTGTGGGAAACAGCCACAAGGCGGCAGCATTATTACATTCTCAACTCTTCTTACTAGGGCAACAGAGTCTTCCTGGACGTAGTTTTCCAAGGTTGTAAATTAGAGTGGAATGTGCTGTGACAAGCCCCCAGAAGTTTATGTCTCCTAACTTATGTTTGCTTTTTAAATTTAATTTCTATTTCTTATCGGAGTAAATTTGATTAGAGTGTTTTGATTGGCTGTACAGAATCTGCTCAATGATTCATACATATATCTGTTCATCTTCGGAACCTGTTATCATGTATGTGATTACAGAATGTATATTTTAAAGGTTTGGTGATTATATATTTTATATAGTTCATATGTTATATGTTTATATACATTTAACATACATTAGTATATGTATGTTAACCCCATAGTCCTAATTTACCCATCCTCCCACCTTTCATTTTGGCTAACCATTAGTTTATTTGATAAGTCTGTGAGTGTCTTTTTTTGTGGAAATATGTTCATTGGTAGCAATCTTAGGATAACATGTATAAATGATATCATAGGATATTTGTCATACCCTTTTGACTAACTTACCCTTATATGATTATTTCTAGGCTCAACTGTAGTCATGAAAACGGCATTGTTCATTTTTTTCCCGAGGCTACTATTCCATTTGGTACGTATACCACTTCGTCTTTGTCCATTCATTTGTTTATGGAGCTTTTTTTTGCTTCTATGTCTTGGCTATTTCAATATTGTTGCAGTGCATATTTGCCTGCATCTGTCTTTCCGATTTTGGTGGTCTTATATTATAGGCCCAAAAGGTGCCCTGCCGCATCATACGGTAACTCAATTTTTACCTTTTCAAGTAGCTGCTTTCAGTTTTCGTTAGTGCTCTTACCAGTTTACATCCCACCGGAACCTAGAAGGTACACAGTTCTCTAAAACCCGTTCAGCATTTATAGTTTGTAGATTTTTTGCTGATGGTCATGACTGGTGTGAGCTGAAACCTTATTGAATTTGAATTTGCATGTGCCTAATAATTTCCTTTACTGAGCTTTAGGCATGCCGTTTTTTTTCTTTTCCTTTCTTTTTTAGAGAGTGAGTACAACCTCCCTCCTCTTATTGACTTCTTGAAAAATTTCTCATGTGTTGAATTTTCTTGCCTATTCCCTACCCCAAGGCATTTTTTGAGGGCCTGTATCATTTACAGCCCTGCAGTCCTTGTGACAATATAAGCAACCATTTGCACTGGGTTTAAAGCTGCTGTTGTGGGAAATAGCCACAAGGCAGCAGCATTATTAGGTTCTCAACTCTTGTTAATAGGGAAGCAGAGTCTTCCTGGAGGTAGTGTTCCGAGGTTGTAAATTAGAGTGGAATGTGCTGGGACAAGCCCCCAGAAGTTTATGTCTCCTTACTTATGTTTGTTTTTTAAATTTAACTTCTACTTTTTATCGGAGTAAATTTGATTAGAGTGTTTTGATTGTCTGGCTGTACAGAATCTGCTCAATGATTCATACATATGTCTGTTCATCTGCGGATCCTGTTACCATGTATGTGATTACAGAATGTATATTTTGAAGGGATTGGTGATTATATAATTCATATCATTTATATGTTATATGTTTATATACATTTAACTTACATTAGTATATGTATGTTAACCCCATAGTCCTAATTTACCCATCCTCCCACCTTTCATTTTGGCTAACCGTTAGTATTTTTGATAAGTCTGTGACTGTCTTTTTCTGTGGAAATATGTTCATTGGTAGTAATCTTAGGAAAACATGTATAAATGATTTCATAGGATATTTGTCACACCCTTTTGACTTACTTAACCTTATATGACTATTTCTAGTCTCAACTGTAGTTCTGAAAACGGCATTGTTCATTTTTTTCCCGAGGCTACTCTTCCATTCTGTCCATATACCACTTCTTCTTTGTCCATTCACCTGTTTATGGACCATTTTTTGCTTCCATGTCTTGGGTATTTCAGTATTGTTGCAGTGCACATTTGCCTGCCTCTGTATTTCCGATTTTGGTGGTCTTAGGTTATAGGCCCAAAAGGTGCCCTGCCGCATCATATGGTAACTCAATTTTTACCTTTTCAAGCAGCTCCATTCAGTATGCGTTAGTGCTGTTACCACTTTACATCCCACCAGCAGCTAGAATGTACACAATTCTCTAAAACCCCTTCAGCATTTATAGTTTGTAGACTTTTTGATGATGGTCATGACTGGTGTCACCTGAAACCTTTTTGAATTTGAATTTGCATGTGGCTAATAATTCCTTATACTGAGCTTTAGGCATGTCCTTTTTTTTCTTTTCCTTTTTTTTAAAGAGTGAGTGCAACTTCCCTCCTCTTATTGACTTCTTGAAAAGTTACTCATGTGTTGAATTTTTTTGCCTATTCCCTACTCCAGGGCATTCTTTGAGGGCCGGTGTCATTTAGAGCCCTGCAGTCCTTGTGACTATTAAGCAACCTTTGGCACTGGGTTTAAAGCTGCTGTTGTGGGAAACAGCCACAAGGTGGCAGCATTATTACGTTCTCAACTCTTGTTACTAGGGCAACAGAGTCTTCCTGGAGGTAGTTTTCCAAGGTTGTAAATTAGAGTGGAATGTGCTGGGACAAGCCCCCAGAAGTTTATGTCTCCTAACTTATGTTTGCTTTTTAAATTTAATTTCTATTTCTTATCAGTGTCAATTTGATTAGAGTGTTTTGATTGTCTGGCTGTACAGAATCTGCTCAATGATTCATACATATGTCTGTTCATCTTCGGATCCTGCTACCATGTACGTGATTACAGAATGTATATTTTAAAGCTATTGGTGATGATATAATGCATATAGTTTATATGTGATATGTTTATATACATTTAACATACATTAGTATATGTATGTTAACCCCATAGTCCTAATTTACCTATTCTCCCACCTTTCATTTTGGCTAACCATTAGTTTATTTGATTAGTCTGTGAGTGTCTTTTTCTGTGGAAATATGTTCATGGGTAGCAATCTTAGGATAACTTTTATAAATGATATCGTAGGATATTTGTCATACCCTTTTGACTTACTTAACCTTATATAATTATTTCTAGTCTCAACTGTAGTCCTGGAAACGGCAATGTTCATTTTTTTTCCGAGGCTACTATTCCATGTGGTACGTATACCACTTCGTCTTTGTCCATTCATCTGTTTATGGACCTTTTTTTTGCTTCCATGTCTTGGCTATTTCAGTATTGCTGCAGGGCACATTTGCCTGCCTCTGTCTTTCCGAATCTGGTGGTCTTAGGTTATAGGCCCAAAAGGTGCCCTGCCGCATCATATGGTTGCTCAATTTTTACGTTTTCAAGCAGCTCGATTCAGGTTGCGTTACTGCTGTTACCACTTTACATCCCCCCAGCAGCTAGAAGGTACACAGTTCTCTACAACCCCTTCACCATTTATAGTTTGTAGACTTTTTCCTGATGGTCATGACTGGTGTCAGCTGAAACCTTTTTGAATTTGAAATTGCATGTTAGTAATAATTCCTTATACTGAGCTTTAGGCATGTCCTATTTTTTCTTTTCCTTTTTTTTTTAAAGAGTGAGTACAACTTCCCTCCTCTTATTGACTTCTTGAAAAGTTTCTCATGTGTTGAATTTTCTTGCCTATTCCCTTGCCCAGGGCATTTTTTGAGGGCAGGTGTCATTTAGAGCCCTGCAGTCCTTGTGACTATTAAGCAACCATTGGCACTGGGTTTAAAGCTGCTGTTGTGGGAAACAGCCACAAGGCGGCAGCATTATTACGTTCTCAACTCTTGTTACTAGGGCAACAGAGTCTTCCTGGAGGTAGTTTTCCAAGGTTGTAAATTAGAGTGGAATGTTCTGGGAGAAGTCCCCAGAAGTTTATGTCTCCTAACTTATGTTTGCTTTTTAAATTTAATTTCTATTTCTTATCGGAGTAAATTTGATTAGAGTGTTGTGGTTTTCTGGCTGTACAGAATCTGCTCAATGATTCATACATATGTCTGTTCATCTTCGAACCTGTTAGCATGTATGTGATCACAGAATATATATTTTGAAGGTATTGGTGATTATATAATTCATATCGTTTATATGTTATATGTTTATATACATTTAACTTACATTAGTATATGTATGTTAACCCCATAGTCCTAAATTACCCATCCCCCCACCTTTCATTTTGGCTAACCATTAGTTTATTTGATAAGTCTGTGAGTGTCTTTTTCTGTGGAAATATGTTCATTGGTAGCAATCTTAAGAAAACTTGTATAAATGATATCATAGGATATTTGTCATACCCTTTTGACTTACTTAACCTTATATGATTTTTTCTAGGCTCAACTGTAGTCCTGAAAACAGCATTGTTCATTTTTCTCCCGAGGCTACTATTCCATTCTGTCCGTATACCACTTCTTCTTTGTCCATTCATCTGTTTATGGACCTTTTTTTTGCTTCCATATCTTGGCTATTTCAGTATTGTTGCAGTGCATATTTGCCTGCCTCTGTCTTTCCAATTTTGGTGGTCTTAGGTTATAGGCCCAAAAGGTGCCCTGCCCCATCATTTGGTAGCTCAATTTTTACCTTTTCAAGCAGCTCGATTCAGTTTGCGTTAGTGCTGTTTCCACTTTACATCCCACCAGCAGCTAGAAGGTACACAGATCTCTAAAACCCCTTCAGCATTTATAGTTTGTAGACATTTTGCTGATGGTAATGACTGGTGTGAGCTGAAACCTTTTTGAATTTGAATTTGTATGTGGCTCATAATTCCTTATACTAAGCTTTAGGCAGGTCCTTTTTTTTCTTTTCCTTTTTTTTTTAAAGAGTGAGTACAACTTCCCTCCTCTTATTGACTTCTTGGAAATTTCTCATGTGTTGAATGTTCTTGCCAATTCCCTACCCCAGGGCATATTTTGAGGGCTTGTGTCATTTACAGCCCTGCAGTCCTTGTGACTATATAAGCAATCATTGGCACTGGGTTTAAAGTGCTGTTGTGGGAAGCAGCCACAAGGCGGCAGCATTATTGCGTTCTCAAGTCTTGTTACTAGGAGAACAGAGTCTTCCTGGAGGTAGTGTTCCGAGCTTTTAAATTAGAGTGCAATGTGCTGGGACAAGCCCCCAGAAGTTTATGTCTCCTAACTTATGTTTTTTTTTTAAATTTAATTTCTATTTCTTATCGGAGTAAATTTGATTAGAGTGTTTTGATTGTCTGGCTGTACAGAATCTGCTCAATGATTCATACATATGTCTGTTCATCTTCGGATCCTGTTACCATGTATGTGATCACAGAATATATATTTTGAAGGTATTGGTGATTATATAATTCATATCGTTTATATGTTATATGTTTATATACATTTAACTTACATTAGTATATGTATGTTAACCCCATAGTCCTAACTTACCCATCCCCCCACCTTTCATTTTGGCTAACCATTAGTTTATTTGATAAGTCTGTGAGTGTCTTTTTCTGTGGAAATATGTTCATTGGTAGCAATCTTAAGAAAACTTGTATAAATGATATCATAGGATATTTGTCATACCCTTTTGACTTACTTAACCTTATATGATTTTTTCTAGGCTCAACTGTAGTCCTGAAAACAGCATTGTTCATTTTTCTCCCGAGGCTACTATTCCATTCTGTCCGTATACCACTTCTTCTTTGTCCATTCATCTGTTTATGGACCTTTTTTTTGCTTCCATATCTTGGCTATTTCAGTATTGTTGCAGTGCACATTTGCCTGCCTCTGTCTTTCCGATTCTGGTGGTCTTAGGTTATAGGCCCAAAAGGTGCCCTGCCGCATCATATGGTAGCTCAATTTTTACGTTTTCAAGCAGCTCGATTCAGTTTGCATTAGTGCTGTTACGACTTTATATCCCACCAGCAGCTAGAAGGTACACACTTCTCTAAAACCCCTTCAGCATTTATAGTTTGTAGACTTTTTGCTGATGGTCATGACTGGTGTGAGCTGAAACCTTTTTGGAGGTTGGATACGCATGTGGCTAATAATTCCTTATGCTGAGCTTTAGGCATGTCCTTTTTTTCTTTTCCTTTTTTTTTAAAGAGTGAGTACAACTTCCGTACTCTTATTGACTTCTTGAAAATTTCTCATGTGTTGAATTTTCTTGCCAATTCCCTACCCCAGGGCATTTTTTGAGGGCCTGTGTCTTTTACAGCCCTGCAGTCCTTGTGACTATATAAGCAACCATTGGCACTGGGTTTAAAGCTACTGTTGTGGGAAGCAGCCACAAGGCGGCAGCATTATTACGTTCTCAAGTCTTGTTACTAGGACAACACAGTCTTCCTGGAGGTAGTGTTCCGAGCTTGTAAATTAGAGTGCAATGTGCTGGGACAAGCCCCCAAAAGTTTATGTCTCCTAACTTATGTTTGTTTTTTAAATTTAATTTCTATTTCTTATCGGAGTAAATTTGATTAGAGTGTTTTGATTGTCTGGCTGTACAGAATCTGCTCAATGATTCATACATATGTCTGTTCATCTTCGGATCCTGTTACCATGTATGTGATTACAGAATGTATATTTTGAAGGTATTGGTGAATATATAATTCATATCATTTATATGTTATATGTTTATATACATTTAACATACATTAGTATATGTATGTTAACCCCATAGTCCTAATTTACCCATCCTCCCACCTTTCATTTTGGCTAACCATTAGTTTATATGATAAGTCTGTGAGTGTCTTTTTCTGTGGAAATATGTTCATTGGTAGCAATCTTAGGATAACATGTATAAATGATATCATAGGATATTTGTCATACCCTTTTGACTTACTTAACCTTATATGATTATTTCTAGGCTCAACTCTAGTCCTGAAAACAGCATTGTTCATTTTTTTCCAGAGGCTACTATTCCATTTGGTACGTATACCATTTCGTCTTTGTCCATGCATCTGTTTATGGACCTTTTTTTGCTTCCATGTCTTGGCTATTTCAGTATTGTTGCAGTGCACATTTGCCTGCCTCTGTCTTTCCGATTCTGGTGGTCTTAGGTTATAGGCCCAAAAGGTGCCCTGCCGCATCGTATGGTAACTCAATTTTTACCTTTTCAAGCAGCTCCATTCAGTTTGCATTAGTGGTATTACTTCTTTACATCCCACCAGCAGCTAGAAGGTACACATTCCTCTAAAACCCCTTCAGCATTTATAGTTTGTAGACTTTTTGATGATGGTCATGACTGGTGTTACCTGAAACCTTTTTGAATTTGAATTTGCATGTGGCTAATAATTCCTTATACTGAGCTTTAGGCATGTCATTTTTTTCTTTCCCTTTTGTTTTAAAGAGTGAGTACAACTTCCCTCCTCTTATTGACTTCTTGAAAAGTTTCTCATGTGTTGAATTTTTTTGCCTATTCCCTACCCCAGGGCATTTTTTGAAGGCAGGTGTCATTTAGAGCCCTTCAGTCCTTGTGACTATTAAGCCACCTTTGGCACTGGGTTTAAAGCTGCTGTTGTGGGAAACAGCCACAAGGCGGCAGCATTATTACGTTCTCAACTCTTGTTACTAGGGCAACAGAGTCTTCCTGGAGGTAGTTTTCCAAGGTTGTAAATTAGAGTGGAATGTGCTGGGACAAGCCCCCAGAAGTTTATGTCTCCTAACTTATGTTTGCTTTTTAAATTTAATTTCTATTTCTTATCGGAGTAAATTTGATTAGAGTGTTTTGATTGTCTGGCTGTACAGAATCTGCTCAATGATTCATACATATATCTGTTCATCTTCGGAACCTGTTACCATGTATGTGATTACAGAATGTATATTTTAAAGGTTTGGTGATTATATATTTTATATAGTTCATATGTTATATGTTTATATACATTTAACATACATTAGTATATGTATGTTAACCCCATAGTCCTAATTTACCCATCCTCCCACCTTTCATTTTGGCTAACCATTAGTTTATTTGATAAGTCTGTGAGTGTCTTTTTCTGTGGAAATATGTTCATTGGTAGCAATCTTAGGATAACATGTATAAATGATATCATAGGATATTTGTCATACCCTTTTGACTAACTTACCCTTATATGACTATTTCTAGTCTCAACTGTAGTTCTGAAAACGGCATTGTTCATTTTTTTCCCGAGGCTACTCTTCCATTCTGTCCATATACCACTTCTTCTTTGTCCATTCACCTGTTTATGGACCATTTTTTGCTTCCATGTCTTGGGTATTTCAGTATTGTTGCAGTGCACATTTGCCTGCCTCTGTATTTCCGATTTTGGTGGTCTTAGGTTATAGGCCCAAAAGGTGCCCTGCCGCATCATATGGTAACTCAATTTTTACCTTTTCAAGCAGCTCCATTCAGTATGCGTTAGTGCTGTTACCACTTTACATCCCACCAGCAGCTAGAATGTACACAATTCTCTAAAACCCCTTCAGCATTTATACTTTGTAGACTTTTTGCTGATGGTCATGACTGGTGTCACCTGAAACCTTTTTGAATTTGAATTTGCATGTGGCTAATAATTCCTTATACTGAGCTTTAGGCATGTCCTTTTTTTTTCTTTTCCTTTTTTTTTAAAGAGTGAGTACAACTTCCCTCCTCTTATTGACTTCTTGAAAATTTCTCATGTGTTGAATTTTCTTGCCAATTCCATACCCCAGGGCATTTTTTGAGGGCCTGTGTCTTTTACAGCCCTGCAGTCCTTGTGACTATATAAGCAACCATTGGCACTGGGTTTAAAGCTACTGTTGAGGGAAGCAGCCACAAGGCGGCAGCATTATTACGTTCTCAAGTCTTGTTACTAGGACAACACAGTCTTCCTGGAGGTAGTGTTCCGAGCTTGTAAATTAGAGTGCAATGTGCTGGGACAAGCCCCCAGAAGTTTATGTCTCCTAACTTATGTTTGTTTTTTAAATTTAATTTCTGTTTCTTATCGGAGTAAATTTGATTAGAGTGTTGTGGTTTTCTGGCTGTACAGAATCTGCTCAATGATTCATACATATGTCTGTTCATCTTCGAACCTGTTAGCATGTATGTGATTACAGAATGTATATTTTAAAGGTATTGGTGATTATATTATTTATATATTTCATATGTTATATGTTTATATACATTTAACATACATTAGTATATGTATTTTAACCCCATTGTCCTAATTTACCCATCCTCCCACCTTTCATTTTGGCTAGCCATTAGTTTATTTGATAAGTCTGTGAGTGTCTTTTTCTGTGGAAATATGTTCATTGGTAGCAATCTTAGGATAACATGTATAAATGATGTCATAGGATATTTGTCATACCCTTTTGACTTACTTAACCTTATATGATTATTTCTAGGCTCAACTGTAGTCCTGAAAACGGCATTGTTCATTTTTTTCCCGAGGCTACTATTCCATTTGGTACGTATCCCACTTCGTCTTTGTCCATTCATCTGTTTATGGACCTTTTTTTTTGCTTCCATGTCTTTGCTATTTCAGTTTTGTTGCAGTGCACATTTGCCTGCCTCTGTCTTTCCGATTCTGGTGGTCTTAGGTTATAGGCCCAAAAGGTGCCCTGCCGCATCATATGGTAGCTCAATTTTTACGTTTTCAAGCAGCTCGATTCAGTTTGCATTAGTGCTGTTACGACTTTATATCCCACCAGCAGCTAGAAGGTACACACTTCTCTAAAACCCCTTCAGCATTTATAGTTTGTAGACTTTTTGCTGATGGTCATGACTGGTGTGAGCTGAAACCTTTTTGGAGGTTGGATACGCATGTGGCTAATAATTCCTTATGCTGAGCTTTAGGCATGTCCTATTTTTTCTTTTCCTTTTTTTTAAAATGAGTGAGTACAACTTCCCTCCTCTTATTGATTTCTTGAAAAGTTTCTTATGTGTTGAATTTTCTTGCCTATTCCCTACCCCAGGGCATTTTTTGAGTGCCTGTGTCATTTACAACCGTGCAGTCCTTGTGACTATATAAGCAACCTTTGGCACTGGGTTTAAAGGTGCTGTTTTTGGAGACAGCCACAAGGCGGCAGCATTATTACGTTCTCAAGTCTTGTTACTAGGACAACAGAGTCTTCCTGGAGGTAGTGTTCCGAGCTTTTAAATTAGAGTGCAATGTGCTGGGACAAGCCCCCAGAAGTTTATGTCTCCTTACTTATGTTTGTTTTTAAAATTTAATTTGTATTTTTTATCGGAGTAAATTTGATTAGAGTGTTTTGATTGTCTGGCTGTACAGAATCTGTTCAATGATTCATACATATATCTGTTCATCTTCGGAACCTGTTAGCATGTATGTGATTACAGAATGTATATTTTAAAGGTATTGGTGATTATATTATTTATATAGTTTATATATTATATGTTTATATACATTTAACATACATTAGTATATGTATTTTAACCCCATTGTCCTAATTTACCCATCCTCCCACCTTTCATTTTGGCTAACCATTAGTTTATTTGATAAGTCTGTGAGTGTCTTTTTCTGTGGAAATATGTTCATTGGTAGCAATCTTAGGATAACATGTATTAATGATATCATAGGATATTTGTCATACCCTTTTGACTTACTTAAGCTTATATGATTATTTCTAGGCTCAACTGTAGTCCTGAAAACGGCATTGTTCATTTTTTTCCAGAGGCTTCTATTCCATTTGGTACGTATACCACTTCTTCTTTGTCCATTCATCTGTTTATGGACCTTTTTTTTGCTTCCATATCTTGGCTATTTCAGTATTCTTGCAGTGCATATTTGCCTGCCTCTGTCTTTCCAATTTTGGTGGTCTTAGGTTATAGGCCCAAAAGGTGCCCTGCCCCATCATTTGGTAGCTCAATTTTTACCTTTTCAAGCAGCTCGATTCAGTTTGCGTTAGTGGTGTTTCCACTTTACATCCCACCAGCAGCTAGAAGGTACACAGATCTCTAAAACCCCTTCAGCATTTATAGTTTGTAGACATTTTGCTGATGGTAATGACTGGAGTGAGCTGAAACCTTTTTGAATTTGAATTTGTATGTGGCTAATAATTCCTTATACTAAGCTTTAGGCATGTCCTTTTTTTTCTTTTCCTTTTTTTTTTAAAGAGTGAGTACAACTTCCCTCCTCTTATTGACTTCTTGGAAATTTCTCATGTGTTGAATGTTCTTGCCAATTCCCTACCCCAGGGCATATTTTGAGGGCTTGTGTCATTTACAGACCTGCAGTCCTTGTGACTATATAAGCAATCATTGGCACTGGGTTTAAAGTGCTGTTGTGGGAAGCAGCCACAAGGCGGCAGCATTATTGCGTTCTCAAGTCTTGTTACTAGGAGAACAGAGTCTTCCTGGGGGTAGTGTTCTGAGCTTGTAAATTAGAGTGCAATATGCTGGGACAAGCCCCCAGAAGTTTATGTCTCCTAACTTATGTTTTTTTTTTAAATTTAATTTCTATTTCTTATCGGAGTAAATTTGATTAGAGTGTTTTGATTGTCTGGCTGTACAGAATCTGCTCAATGATTCATACATATGTCTGTTCATCTTCGGATCCTGTTACCATGTATGTGATCACAGAATATATATTTTGAAGGTATTGGTGATTATATTATTTATATAGTTTATATGTTATATGTTTATATACATTTAACTTACATTAGTATATGTATGTTAACCCCATAGTCCTAATTTACCCATCCTCCCACCTTTCATTTTGGCTAACCATTAGTTTATATGATAAGTCTGTGAGTGTCTTTTTCTGTGGAAATATGTTCATTGGTAGCAATCTTAGGATAACATGTATAAATGATATCATAGGATATTTGTCATACCCTTTTGACTTACTTAACCTTATATGATTATTTCTAGGCTCAACTCTAGTCCTGAAAACGGCATTGTTCATTTTTTTCCAGAGGCTTCTATTCCATTTGGTACGTGTACCATTTCGTCTTTGTCCATTCATCTGTTTATGGACCTTTTTTTGCTTCCATGTCTTGGCTATTTCAATATTGTTGCAGTGCACATTTCCCTGCCTCTGTCTTTCCGAATCCAGTTGTCTTAGGTTATAGGCCCAAAATGTGCCCTGCCGCATCATATGGTAGCGCAATGTTTACCTTTTCAAGCAGCTCGATTCAGTTTGCGTTACTGCTGTTACCACTTTACATCCCACCAGCAGCTAGAAGGTACACAGTTCTCTAAAACCCCTTCAGCATTTATAGTTTGTAGACTTTTCGCTGATGGTCATGACTGGTGTGAGCTGAAACCTTTTTGGAGGTTGGATACGCATGTGGCTAATAATTCCTTATGCTGAGCTTTAGGCATGTCCTTTTTTTCTTTTCCTTTTTTTTTAAAGAGTGACTACAACTTCCCTCCTCTTATTGACTTCTTGAAAATTTCTCATGTGTTGAATTTTCTTGCCAATTCCATACCCCAGGGCATTTTTTGAGGGCCTGTGTCTTTTACAGCCCTGCAGTCCTTGTGACTATATAAGCAACCATTGGCACTGGGTTTAAAGGTACTGTTGTGGGAAGCAGCCACAAGGCGGCAGCATTATTACGTTCTCAAGTCTTGTTACTAGGACAACACAGTCTTCCTGGAGGTAGTGTTCCGAGCTTGTAAATTAGAGTGCAATGTGCTGGGACAAGCCCCCAGAAGTTTATGTCTCCTAACTCATGTTTGTTTTTTAAATTTAATTTCTATTTCTTATCGGAGTAAATTTGATTAGAGTGTTGTGGTTTTCTGGCTGTACAGAATCTGCTCAATGATTCATACATATGTCTGTTCATCTTCGAACCTGTTAGCATGTATGTGATTACAGAATGTATATTTAAAAGGTATTGGTGATTATATAATTTATATATTTCATATGTTATATGTTTATATACATTTAACATACATTAGTATATGTATTTTAACCCCATAGTCCTAATTTACCCATCCTCCCACCTTTCATTTTGGCTAGCCATTAGTTTATTTGATAAGTCTGTGAGTGTCTTTTTCTGTGGAAATATGTTCATTGGTAGCAATCTTAGGATAACATGTATAAATGATGTCATAGGATATTTGTCATACCCTTTTGACTTACTTAACCTTATATGATTATTTCTAGGCTCAACTGTAGTCCTGAAAACGGCATTGTTCATTTTTTTCCCGAGGCTACTATTCCATTTGGTACGTATCCCACTTCGTCTTTGTCCATTCATCTGTTTATGGACCTTTTTTTTTGCTTCCATGTCTTTGCTATTTCAGTTTTGTTGCAGTGCACATTTGCCTGCCTCTGTCTTTCCGATTCTGGTGGTCTTAGGTTATAGGCCCAAAAGGTGCCCTGCCGCATCATATGGTAGCTCAATTTTTACGTTTTCAAGCAGCTCGATTCAGTTTGCATTAGTGCTGTTACGACTTTATATCCCACCAGCAGCTAGAAGGTACACACTTCTCTAAAACCCCTTCAGCATTTATAGTTTGTAGACTTTTTGCTGATGGTCATGACTGGTGTGAGCTGAAACCTTTTTGGAGGTTGGATACGCATGTGGCTAATAATTCCTTATGCTGAGCTTTAGGCATGTCCTATTTTTTCTTTTCCTTTTTTTTAAAATGAGTGAGTACAACTTCCCTCCTCTTATTGATTTCTTGAAAAGTTTCTTATGTGTTGAATTTTCTTGCCTATTCCCTACCCCAGGGCATTTTTTGAGTGCCTGTGTCATTTACAACCGTGCAGTCCTTGTGACTATATAAGCAACCTTTGGCACTGGGTTTAAAGGTGCTGTTTTTGGAGACAGCCACAAGGCGGCAGCATTATTACGTTCTCAAGTCTTGTTACTAGGACAACAGAGTCTTCCTGGAGGTAGTGTTCCGAGCTTTTAAATTAGAGTGCAATGTGCTGGGACAAGCCCCCAGAAGTTTATGTCTCCTTACTTATGTTTGTTTTTAAAATTTAATTTGTATTTTTTATCGGAGTAAATTTGATTAGAGTGTTTTGATTGTCTGGCTGTACAGAATCTGTTCAATGATTCATACATATATCTGTTCATCTTCGGAACCTGTTAGCATGTATGTGATTACAGAATGTATATTTTAAAGGTATTGGTGATTATATTATTTATATAGTTTATATATTATATGTTTATATACATTTAACATACATTAGTATATGTATGTTAACCCCATAGTCCTAATTTACCCATCCTCCCACCTTTCATTTTGGCTAACCATTAGTTTATTTGATAAGTCTGTGAGTGTCTTTTTCTGTGGAAATATGTTCATTGGTAGCAATCTTAGGATAACATGTATTAATGATATCATAGGATATTTGTCATACCCTTTTGACTTACTTAAGCTTATATGATTATTTCTAGGCTCAACTGTAGTCCTGAAAACGGCATTGTTCATTTTTTTCCAGAGGCTTCTATTCCATTTGGTACGTATACCACTTCTTCTTTGTCCATTCATCTGTTTATGGACCTTTTTTTTGCTTCCATATCTTGGCTATTTCAGTATTCTTGCAGTGCATATTTGCCTGCCTCTGTCTTTCCAATTTTGGTGGTCTTAGGTTATAGGCCCAAAAGGTGCCCTGCCCCATCATTTGGTAGCTCAATTTTTACCTTTTCAAGCAGCTCGATTCAGTTTGCGTTAGTGGTGTTTCCACTTTACATCCCACCAGCAGCTAGAAGGTACACAGATCTCTAAAACCCCTTCAGCATTTATAGTTTGTAGACATTTTGCTGATGGTAATGACTGGTGTGAGCTGAAACCTTTTTGAATTTGAATTTGTATGTGGCTAATAATTCCTTATACTAAGCTTTAGGCATGTCCTTTTTTTTCTTTTCCTTTTTTTTTTAAAGAGTGAGTACAACTTCCCTCCTCTTATTGACTTCTTGGAAATTTCTCATGTGTTGAATGTTCTTGCCAATTCCCTACCCCAGGGCATATTTTGAGGGCTTGTGTCATTTACAGACCTGCAGTCCTTGTGACTATATAAGCAATCATTGGCACTGGGTTTAAAGTGCTGTTGTGGGAAGCAGCCACAAGGCGGCAGCATTATTGCGTTCTCAAGTCTTGTTACTAGGAGAACAGAGTCTTCCTGGGGGTAGTGTTCTGAGCTTGTAAATTAGAGTGCAATATGCTGGGACAAGCCCCCAGAAGTTTATGTCTCCTAACTTATGTTTTTTTTTTAAATTTAATTTCTATTTCTTATCGGAGTAAATTTGATTAGAGTGTTTTGATTGTCTGGCTGTACAGAATCTGCTCAATGATTCATACATATGTCTGTTCATCTTCGGATCCTGTTACCATGTATGTGATCACAGAATATATATTTTGAAGGTATTGGTGATTATATTATTTATATAGTTTATATGTTATATGTTTATATACATTTAACTTACATTAGTATATGTATGTTAACCCCATAGTCCTAATTTACCCATCCTCCCACCTTTCATTTTGGCTAACCATTAGTTTATATGATAAGTCTGTGAGTGTCTTTTTCTGTGGAAATATGTTCATTGGTAGCAATCTTAGGATAACATGTATAAATGATATCATAGGATATTTGTCATACCCTTTTGACTTACTTAACCTTATATGATTATTTCTAGGCTCAACTCTAGTCCTGAAAACGGCATTGTTCATTTTTTTCCAGAGGCTTCTATTCCATTTGGTACGTGTACCATTTCGTCTTTGTCCATTCATCTGTTTATGGACCTTTTTTTGCTTCCATGTCTTGGCTATTTCAATATTGTTGCAGTGCACATTTCCCTGCCTCTGTCTTTCCGAATCCAGTTGTCTTAGGTTATAGGCCCAAAATGTGCCCTGCCGCATCATATGGTAGCGCAATGTTTACCTTTTCAAGCAGCTCGATTCAGTTTGCGTTGCTGCTGTTACCACTTTACATCCCACCAGCAGCTAGAAGGTACACAGTTCTCTAAAACCCCTTCAGCATTTATAGTTTGTAGACTTTTCGCTGATGGTCATGACTGGTGTGAGCTGAAACCTTTTTGGAGGTTGGATACGCATGTGGCTAATAATTCCTTATGCTGAGCTTTAGGCATGTCCTTTTTTTCTTTTCCTTTTTTTTTAAAGAGTGACTACAACTTCCCTCCTCTTATTGACTTCTTGAAAATTTCTCATGTGTTGAATTTTCTTGCCAATTCCATACCCCAGGGCATTTTTTGAGGGCCTGTGTCTTTTACAGCCCTGCAGTCCTTGTGACTATATAAGCAATCATTGGCACTGGGTTTAAAGGTACTGTTGTGGGAAGCAGCCACAAGGCGGCAGCATTATTACGTTCTCAAGTCTTGTTACTAGGACAACACAGTCTTCCTGGAGGTAGTGTTCCGAGCTTGTAAATTAGAGTGCAATGTGCTGGGACAAGCCCCCAGAAGTTTATGTCTCCTAACTCATGTTTGTTTTTTAAATTTAATTTCTATTTCTTATCGGAGTAAATTTGATTAGAGTGTTGTGGTTTTCTGGCTGTACAGAATCTGCTCAATGATTCATACATATGTCTGTTCATCTTCGAACCTGTTAGCATGTATGTGATTACAGAATGTATATTTAAAAGGTATTGGTGATTATATAATTTATATATTTCATATGTTATATGTTTATATACATTTAACATACATTAGTATATGTATTTTAACCCCATAGTCCTAATTTACCCATCCTCCCACCTTTCATTTTGGCTAGCCATTAGTTTATTTGATAAGTCTGTGAGTGTCTTTTTCTGTGGAAATATGTTCATTGGTAGCAATCTTAGGATAACATGTATAAATGATGTCATAGGATATTTGTCATACCCTTTTGACTTACTTAACCTTATATGATTATTTCTAGGCTCAACTGTAGTCCTGAAAACGGCATTGTTCATTTTTTTCCCGAGGCTACTATTGCATTTGGTACGTATCCCACTTCTTCTTTGTCCATTCATCTGTTTATGGACCTTTTTTTTTGCTTCCATGTCTTGGCTATTTCAGTATTGTTGCAGTGCACATTTGCCTGCCTCTGTCTTTCCGATTCTGGTGGTCTTAGGTTATAGGCCCAAAAGGTGCCCTGCCGCATCGTGTGGTAACTCAATTTTTACCTTTTCAAGCAGCTCCATTCAGTTTGCATTAGTGGTATTACTTCTTTACATCCCACCAGCAGCTAGAAGGTACACATTCCTCTAAAACCCCTTCAGTATTTATAGTTTGTAGACTTTTTGATGATGGTCATGACTGGTGTTACCTGAAACCTTTTTGAATTTGAATTTGCATGTGGCTAATAATTCCTTATACTCAGCTTTAGGCATGTCATTTTTTTCTTTTCCTTTTGTTTTAAAGAGTGAGTACAACTTCCCTCCTCTTATTGACTTCTTGAAAAGTTTCTCATGTGTTGAATTTTTTTGCCTATTCCCTACCCCAGGGCATTTTTTGAAGGCAGGTGTCATTTAGAGCCCTTCAGTCCTTGTGACTATTAAGCAACCTTTGGCACTGGGTTTAAAGCTGCTGTTGTGGGAAACAGCCACAAGGCGGCAGCATTATTACGTTCTCTACTCCTCTTACTAGGGAAACAGAGTCTTCCTGGAGGTAGTTTTCCAAGGTTGTAAATTAGAGTGGAATGTGCTGGGACAAGCCCCCAGAAGTTTATGTCTCCTAACTTATGTTTGCTTTTTAAATTTAATTTCTATTTCTTATCGGAGTAAATTTGATTAGAGTGTTTTGATTGGCTGTACAGAATCTGCTCAATGATTCATACATATATCTGTTCATCTTCGGAACCTGTTATCATGTATGTGATTACAGAATATATATTTTAAAGGTTTGGTGATTATATAATTTATATAGTTCATATGTTATATGTTTATATACATTTAACATACATTAGTATATGTATGTTAACCCCATAGTCCTAATTTACCCATCCTCCCACCTTTCATTTTGGCTAACCATTAGTTTATTTGATAAGTCTGTGAGTGTCTTTTTTTGTGGAAATATGTTCATTGGTAGCAATCTTAGGATAACATGTATAAATGATATCATAGGATATTTGTCATACCCTTTTGACTAACTTACCCTTATATGATTATTTCTAGGCTCAACTGTAGTCATGAAAACGGCATTGTTCATTTTTTTCCCGAGGCTACTATTCCATTTGGTACGTATACCACTTCGTCTTTGTCCATTCATTTGTTTATGGACCTTTTTTTTGCTTCTATGTCTTGGCTATTTCAATATTGTTGCAGTGCATATTTGCCTGCATCTGTCTTTCCGATTTTGGTGGTCTTATATTATAGGCCCAAAAGGTGCCCTGCCGCATCATACGGTAACTCAATTTTTACCTTTTCAAGTAGCTGCATTCAGTTTTCGTTAGTGCTCTTACCAGTTTACATCCCACCGGAACCTAGAAGGTACACAGTTCTCTAAAACCCGTTCAGCATTTATAGTTTGTAGATTTTTTGCTGATGGTCATGACTGGTGTGAGCTGAAACCTTATTGAATTTGAATTTGCATGTGCCTAATAATTTCCTTTACTGAGCTTTAGGCATGCCCTTTTTTTTCTTTTCCTTTTTTTTAGAGAGTGAGTACAACCTCCCTCCTCTTATTGACTTCTTGAAAAATTTCTCATGTGTTGAATTTTCTCGCCTATTCCCTACCCCAAGGCATTTTTTGAGGGCCTGTATCATTTACAGCCCTGCAGTCCTTGTGACAATATAAGCAACCATTGGCACTCGGTTTAAAGCTGCTGTTGTGGGAAATAGCCACAAGGCAGCAGCATTATTACGTTCTCAACTCTTGTTAATAGGGCAGCAGAGTCTTCCTTTAGGTAGTGTTCCGAGTTTGTAAATTAGAGTGGAATGTGCTGGGACAAGCCCCCAGAAGTTTATGTCTCCTTACTTATGTTTGTTTTTTAAATTTAACTTCTACTTTTTATCGGAGTAAATTTGATTAGAGTGTTTTGATTGTCTGGCTGTACAGAATCTGCTCAATGATTCATACATATGTCTGTTCATCTGCGGATCCTGTTACCATGTATGTGATTACAGAATGTATATTTTGAAGGGATTGGTGATTATATAATTCATATCATTTATATGTTATATGTTTATATACATTTAACTTACATTAGTATATGTATGTTAACCCCATAGTCCTAATTTACCCATCCTCCCACCTTTCATTTTGGCTAACCGTTAGTATTTTTGATAAGTCTGTGACTGTCTTTTTCTGTGGAAATATGTTCATTGGTAGTAATCTTAGGAAAACATGTATAAATGATTTCATAGGATATTTGTCACACCCTTTTGACTTACTTAACCTTATATGACTATTTCTAGTCTCAGCTGTAGTTCTGAAAACGGCATTGTTCATTTTTTTCCCGAGGCAACTCTTCCATTCTGTCCATATACCACTTCTTCTTTGTCCATTCACCTGTTTATGGACCATTTTTTGCTTCCATGTCTTGGGTATTTCAGTATTGTTGCAGTGCACATTTGCCTGCCTCTGTATTTCCGATTTTGGTGGTCTTACGTTATAGGCCCAAAAGGTGCCCTGCCGCATCATATGGTAACTCAATTTTTACCTTTTCAAGCAGCTCCATTCAGTATGCGTTAGTGCTGTTACCACTTTACATCCCACCAGCAGGTAGAATGTACACAATTCTCTAAAACCCCTTCAGCATTTATAGTTTGTAGACTTTTTGCTGATGGTCATGACTGGTGTCACCTGAAACCTTTTTGAATTTGAATTTGCATGTGGCTAATAATTCCTTATACTGAGCTTTAGGCATGTCCTTTTTTTTCTTTTCCTTTTTTTTTAAAGAGTGAGTACAACTTCCCTCCTCTTATTGACTTCTTGAAAAGTTACTCATGTGTTGAATTTTTTTGCCTATTCCCTACTCCAGGGCATTCTTTGAGGGCCGGTGTCATTTAGAGCCCTGCAGTCCTTGTGACTATTAAGCAACCTTTGGCACTGGGTTTAAAGCTGCTGTTGTGGGAAACAGCCACAAGGTGGCAGCATTATTACGTTCTCAACTCTTGTTACTAGGGCAACAGAGTCTTCCTGGAGGTAGTTTTCCAAGGTTGTAAATTAGAGTGGAATGTGCTGGGACAAGCCCCCAGAAGTTTATGTCTCCTAACTTATGTTTGCTTTTTAAATTTAATTTCTATTTCTTATCAGAGTCAATTTGATTAGAGTGTTTTGATTGTCTGGCTGTACAGAATCTGCTCAATGATTCATACATATGTCTGTTCATCTTCGGATCCTGCTACCATGTACGTGATTACAGAATGTATATTTTAAAGCGATTGGTGATGATATAATGCATATAGTTTATATGTGATATGTTTATATACATTTAACATACATTAGTATATGTATGTTAACCCCATAGTCCTAATTTACCTATTCTCCCACCTTTCATTTTGGCTAACCATTAGTTTATTTGATTAGTCTGTGAGTGTCTTTTTCTGTGGAAATATGTTCATGGGTAGCAATCTTAGGATAACTTTTATAAATGATATCGTAGGATATTTGTCATACCCTTTTGACTTACTTAACCTTATATGATTATTTCTAGTCTCAACTGTAGTCCTGGAAACGGCAATGTTCATTTTTTTTCCGAGGCTACTATTCCATTTGGTACGTATACCACTTCGTCTTTGTCCATTCATCTGTTTATGGACCTTTTTTTTGCTTCCATGTCTTGGCTATTTCAGTATTGCTGCAGTGCACATTTGCCTGCCTCTGTCTTTCCGAATCTGGTGGTCTTAGGTTATAGGCCCAAAAGGTGCCCTGCCGCATCATATGGTAGCTCAATTTTTACGTTTTCAAGCAGCTCGATTCAGGTTGCGTTACTGCTGTTACCACTTTACATCCCCCCAGCAGCTAGAAGGTACACAGTTCTCTAAAACCCCTTCACCATTTATAGTTTGTAGACTTTTTCCTGATGGTCATGACTGGTGTGAGCTGAAACCTTTTTGAATTTGAAATTGCATGTTAGTAATAATTCCTTATAATGAGCTTTAGGCATGTCCTATTTTTTCTTTTCCTTTTTTTCTTAAAGAGTGAGTACAACTTCCCTCCTCTTATTGACTTCTTGAAAAGTTTCTCATGTGTTGAATTTTCTTGCCTATTCCCTTGCCCAGGGCATTTTTTGAGGGCAGGTGTCTTTTAGAGCCCTGCAGTCCTTGTGACTATTAAGCAACCATTGGCACTGGGTTTAAAGCTGCTGTTGTGGGAAACAGCCACAAGGCGGCAGCATTATTACGTTCTCAACTCTTGTTACTAGGGCAACAGAGTCTTCCTGGAGGTAGTTTCCAAGGTTGTAAATTAGAGTGGAATGTTCTGGGAGAAGTCCCCAGAAGTTTATGTCTCCTAACTTATGTTTGCTTTTTAAATTTAATTTCTATTTCTTATAGGAGTAAATTTGATTAGAGTGTTTTTATTGTTTGACTGTACAGAATCTGCTCAATGATTCATACATATATCTGTTCATCTTCGGAACCTGTTAGCATGTATGTGATTACAGAATGTATATTTTAAAGGTATTGGTGATTATATTATTTATATAGTTTATATATTATATGTTTATATACATTTAACATACATTAGTATATGTATGTTAACCCCATTGTCCTAATTTACCCATCCTCCCACCTTTCATTTTGGCTAACCATTAGTTTATTTGATAAGTCTGTGAGTGTCTTTTTCTGTGGAAATATGTTCATTGGTAGCAATCTTAGGATAACATGTATTAATGATATCATAGGATATTTGTCATACCCTTTTGACTTACTTAACCTTATATGATTATTTCTAGGCTCAACTCTAGTCCTGAAAACGGCATTGTTCATTTTTTTCCAGAGGCTTCTATTCCATTTGGTACGTGTACCATTTCGTCTTTGTCCATTCATCTGTTTATGGACCTTTTTTTTGCTTCCATGTCTTGGCTATTTCAATATTGTTGCAGTGCACATTTGCCTGCCTCTGTCTTTCCGAATCCAGTTGTCTTAGGTTATAGGCCCAAAATGTGCCCTGCCGCATCATATGGTAGCTCAATGTTTACCTTTTCAAGCAGCTCGATTCAGTTTGCGTTACTGCTGTTACCACTTTACATCCCACCAGCAGCTAGAAGGTACACAGTTCTCTAAAACCCCTTCAGCATTTATAGTTTGTAGACTTTTTGCTGATGGTCATGACTGGTGTGAGCTGAAACCTTTTTGGAGGTTGGATACGCATGTGGCTAATAATTCCTTATGCTGAGCTTTAGGCATGTCCTTTTTTTCTTTTCCTTTTTTTTTAAAGAGTGACTACAACTTCCCTCCTCTTATTGACTTCTTGAAAATTTCTCATGTGTTGAATTTTCTTGCCAATTCCATACCCCAGGGCATTTTTTGAGGGCCTGTGTCTTTTACAGCCCTGCAGTCCTTGTGACTATATAAGCAACCATTGGCACTGGGTTTAAAGCTACTGTTGTGGGAAGCAGCCACAAGGCGGCAGCATTATTACGTTCTCAAGTCTTGTTACTAGGACAACACAGTCTTCCTGGAGGTAGTGTTCCGAGCTTGTAAATTAGAGTGCAATGTGCTGGGACAAGCCCCCAGAAGTTTATGTCTCCTAACTTATGTTTGTTTTTTAAATTTAATTTCTATTTCTTATCGGACTAAATTTGATTAGAGTGTTGTGGTTTTCTGGCTGTACAGAATCTGCTCAATGATTCATACATATGTCTGTTCATCTTCGAACCTGTTAGCATGTATGTGATTACAGAATGTATATTTTAAAGGTATTGGTGATTATATAATTTATATATTTCATATGTTATATGTTTATATACATTTAACATACATTAGTATATGTATTTTAACCCCATTGTCCTAATTTACCCATCCTCCCACCTTTCATTTTGGCTAGCCATTAGTTTATTTGATAAGTCTGTGAGTGTCTTTTTCTGTGGAAATATGTTCATTGGTAGCAATCTTAGGATAACATGTATAAATGATGTCATAGGATATTTGTCATACCCTTTTGACTTACTTAACCTTATATGATTATTTCTAGGCTCAACTGTAGTCCTGAAAACGGCATTGTTCATTTTTTTCCCGAGGCTACTATTCCATTTGGTACGTGTCCCACTTCGTCTTTGTCCATTCATCTGTTTATGGACCTTTTTTTTGCTTCCATGTCTTTGCTATTTCAGTATTGTTGCAGTGCACATTTGCCTGCCTCTGTCTTTCCGATTCTGGTGGTCTTAGGTTATAGGCCCAAAAGGTGCCCTGCCGCATCATATGGTAGCTCAATTTTTACGTTTTCAAGCAGCTCGATTCAGTTTGCATTAGTGCTGTTACGACTTTATATCCCACCAGCAGCTAGAAGGTACACACTTCTCTAAAACCCCTTCAGCATTTATAGTTTGTAGACTTTTTGCTGATGGTCATGACTGGTGTGAGCTGAAACCTTTTTGAATTTGAATTTGTATGTGGCTAATAATTCCTTATACTAAGCTTTAGGCATGTCCTTTTTTTTCTTTTCCTTTTTTTTTTAAAGAGTGAGTACAACTTCCCTCCTCTTATTGACTTCTTGGAAATTTCTCATGTGTTGAATGTTCTTGCCAATTCCCTACCCCAGGGCATATTTTGATTGCTTGTGTCATTTACAGCCCTGCAGTCCTTGTGACTATATAAGCAATCATTGGCACTGGGTTTAAAGTGCTGTTGTGGGAAGCAGCCGCAAGGCGGCAGCATTATTGCGTTCTCAAGTCTTGTTACTAGGAGAACAGAGTCTTCCTGGAGGTAGTGTTCTGAGCTTGTAAATTAGAGTGCAATATGCTGGGACAAGCCCCCAGAAGTTTATGTCTCCTAACTTATGTTTTTTTTTAAAATTTAATTTCTATTTCTTATCGGAGTAAATTTGATTAGAGTGTTTTGATTGTCTGGCTGTACAGAATCTGCTCAATGATTCATACATATGTCTGTTCATCTTCGGATCCTGTTACCATGTATGTGATCACAGAATATATATTTTGAACGTATTGGTGATTATATAATTCATATCGTTTATATGTTATATGTTTATATACATTTAACTTACATTAGTATATGTATGTTAACCCCATAGTCCTAACTTACCCATCCCCCCACCTTTCATTTTGGCTAACCATTAGTTTATTTGATAAGTCTGTGAGTGTCTTTTTCTGTGGAAATATGTTCATTGGTAGCAATCTTAAGAAAACTTGTATAAATGATATCATAGGATATTTGTCATACCCTTTTGACTTACTTAACCTTATATGATTTTTTCTAGGCTCAACTGTAGTCCTGAAAACAGCATTGTTCATTTTTCTCCCGAGGCTACTATTCCATTCTGTCCGTATACCACTTCTTCTTTGTCCATTCATCTGTTTATGGACCTTTTTTTTGCTTCCATATCTTGGCTATTTCAGTATTGTTGCAGTGCATATTTGCCTGCCTCTGTCTTTCCAATTTTGGTGGTCTTAGATTATAGGCCCAAAAGGTGCCCTGCCGCATCATTTGGTAGCTCAATTTTTACCTTTTCAAGCAGCTCGATTCAGTTTGCGTTAGTGCTGTTTCCACTTTACATCCCACCAGCAGCTAGAAGGTACACAGATCTCTAAAACCCCTTCAGCATTTATACTTTGTAGACATTTTGCTGATGGTAATGACTGGTGTGAGCTGAAACCTTTTTGAATTTGAATTTGTATGTGGCTAATAATTCCTTATACTAAGCTTTAGGCATGTCCTTTTTTTTCTTTTCCTTTTTTTTTTTAAAGAGTGAGTACAACTTCCCTCCTCTTATTGATTTCTTGAAAAATTTCTCATGTGTTGGATTTTCTTGCCTATTCCCTACCCCAGGGCAATTTTTGAGGGCCTGTGTCATTTACAGCCCTGCAGTCCTTGGGACTATATAAGCAACCATTGTCACTGGGTTTAAAGCTGCTGTTTTGGGAGACAGCCACAAGGCAGCAGCATTATTACGTTCTCAAGTCTTGTTACTAGGACAACAGAGTCTTCCTGGAGGTAGTGTTCCGAGCTTGTAAATTAGAGTGCAATGTGCTGGGACAAGCCCCCAGAAGTTTATGTCTCCTTACTTATGTTTGTTTTTTAAATTTAATTTGTATTTTTTATCGGAGTAAATTTGATTAGAGTGTTTTGATTGTCTGGCTGTACAGAATCTGTTCAATGATTCACACATATGTCTGTTCATTTTCGGATCCTGTTACCATGTATGTGATTACAGAATGTATATTTTGAAGGTATTGGTGATTATATAATTCATATCATTTATATGTTATATGTTTATATACATTTAACTTATATTAGTATATGTATGTTAACCCCATAGTCCTAATTTACCCATCCTCCCACCTTTCATTTTGGCGAACCATTAGTTTATTTGATAAGTCTGTGAGTGTCTTTTTCTGTGGAAATATGTTCATTGGTAGCAATCTTAGGAAAACTTGTATAAATAATATCATAGGATATTTGTAATACCCTTTTGTCTTACTTAACCTTATATGATTATTTCTAGTCTCAACTCTAGTCCTGAAAACGGCATTGTTCATTTTTTTCCCGAGGCTACTCTTCATTCTGTCCATATACCACTTCTTCTTTGTCCATTCACCTGTTTATGGACCTTTTTTTTGCTTCCATGCCTTTGCTATTTCAGTATTGTTGCAGTGCACATTTGGCTGCCTCTGTCTTTCCGATTCTGGTGGTCTTAGGTTATAGGCCCAAAAGGTGCCCTGCCGCATCATATGGTAGTTCAATTTTTACGTTTTCAAGCAGCTCGATTCAGTTTGCATTAGTGCTGTTACAACTTTATATCCCACCAGCAGCTAGAAGGTACACACTTCTCTAAAACCCCTTCAGCATTTATAGTTTGTAGACTTTTTGCTGATGGTCATGACTGGTGTGAGCTGAAACCTTTTTGGAGGTTGGATACGCATGTGGCTAATAATTCCTTATGCTGAGCTTTAGGCATGTCCTATTTTTTCTTTTCCTTTTTTTTAAAAAGAGTGAGTACAACTTCCCTCCTCTTATTGATTTCTTGAAAAGTTTCTTATGTGTTGAATTTTCTTGCCTATTCCCTACCCCAGGGCATTTTTTGAGTGCCTGTGTCATTTACAACCGTGCAGTCCTTGTGACTATATAAGCAAGCATTGGCACTGGGTTTAAAGGTGCTGTTTTTGAAGACAGCCACAAGGCGGCAGCATTGTTACGTTCTCAAGTCTTGTTACTAGGACAACAGAATCTTCCTGGAGGTAGTGTTCCGAGCTTTTAAATTAGAGTGCAATGTGCTGGGACAAGCCCCCAGAAGTTTATGTCTCCTTACTTATGTTTGTTTTTTAAATTTAATTTGTATTTTTTATCGGAGTAAATTTGATTAGAGTGTTTTGATTGTCTGGCTGTACAGAATCTGTTCAATGATTCATACATATGTCTGTTCATCTTCGGATCCTGTTACCATGTATGTGATTACAGAATGTATATTTTGAAGGTATTGGTGATTATATAATTCATATCATTTATGTGTTATATGTTTATATACATTTAACTTATATTAGTATATGTATGTTAACCCCATAGTCCTAATTTACCCATCCCCCCACCTTTCATTTTGGCTAACCATTAGTTTATTTGATAAGTTTGTGAGTGTCTTTTTCTGTGGAAATATGTTCATTGGTAGCAATCTTAGGATAACATGTATAAATGATATCATAGGATATTTGTCATACCCTTTTGACTTACTTAACCTTATATGATTATTTCTAGGCTCAACTCTAGTCCTGAAAACGGCATTGTTCATTTTTTTCCAGAGGCTACTATTCCATTTGGTACGTATACCATTTCGTCTTTGTCCATTCATCTGTTTATGGACCTTTTTTTGCTTCCATGTCTTGGCTATTTCAGTATTGTTGCAGTGCACAATTGCCTGCCTCTGTCTTTCCGATTCTGGTGGTCTTAGGTTATAGGCCCAAAAGGTGCCCTGCTGCATCGTATGGTAACTCAATTTTTACCTTTTCAAGCAGCTCCATTCAGTTTGCATTAGTGGTATTACTTCTTTACATCCCACCAGCAGCTAGAAGGTACACATTCCTCTAAAACCCCTTCAGCATTTATAGTTTGTAGACTTTTTGATGATGGTCATGACTGGTGTTACCTGAAACCTTTTTGAATTTGAATTTGCATGTGGCTAATAATTCCTTATACTGAGCTTTAGGCATGTCATTTTTTTCTTTTCCTTTTGTTTTAAAGAGTGAGTACAACTTCCCTCCTCTTATTGACTTCTTGAAAAGTTTCTCATGTGTTGAATTTTTTTGCCTATTCCCTACCCCAGGGCATTTTTTGAAGGCAGGTGTCATTTAGAGCCCTTCAGTCCTTGTGACTATTAAGCAACCTTTGGCACTGGGTTTAAAGCTGCTGTTGTGGGAAACAGCCACAAGGCGGCAGCATTATTACGTTCTCACCTCTTCTTACTAGGGCAACAGAGTCTTCCTGGAGGTAGTTTTCCAAGGTTGTAAATTAGAGTGGAATGTGCTGGGACAAGCCCCCAGAAGTTTATGCCTCCTAACTTATGTTTGCTTTTTAAATTTAATTTCTATTTCTTATCGGAGTAAATTTGATTAGAGTGTTTTGATTGGCTGTACAGAATCTGCTCAATGATTCATACATATATCTGTTCATCTTCGGAACCTGTTATTATGTATGTGATTACAGAATGTATATTTTAAAGGTTTGGTGATTATATAATTTATATAGTTCATATGTTATATGTTTATATACATTTAACATACATTAGTATATGTATGTTAACCCCATAGTCCTAATTTACCCATCCTCCCACCTTTCATTTTGGCTAACCGTTAGTATTTTTGATAAGTCTGTGACTGTCTTTTTCTGTGGAAATATGTTCATTGGTAGCAATCTTAGGATAACATGTATAAATGATGTCATAGGATATTTGTCATACCCTTTTGACTTACTTAACCTTCTATGATTATTTCTAGGCTCAACTGTAGTCCTGAAAACGGCATTGTTCATTTTTTTCCCGAGGCTACTATTCCATTTGGTACGTATCCCACTTCGTCTTTGTCCATTCATCTGTTTATGGACCTTTTTTTTTCTTCCATGTCTTTGCTATTTCAGTATTGTTGCAGTGCACATTTGCCTGCCTCTGTCTTTCCGATTCTGGTGGTCTTAGGTTATAGGCCCAAAAGGTGCCCTGCCGCATCATATGGTAGCTCAATTTTTACGTTTTCAAGCAGCTCGATTCAGTTTGCATTAGTGCTGTTACGACTTTATATCCCACCAGCAGCTAGAAGGTACACACTTCTCTAAAACCCCTTCAGCATTTATAGTTTGTAGACTTTTTGCTGATGGTCATGACTGGTGTGAGCTGAAACCTTTTTGGAGGTTGGATACGCATGTGGCTAATAATTCCTTATGCTGAGCTTTAGGCATGTCCTATTTTTTCTTTTCCTTTTTTTTAAAAAGAGTGAGTACAACTTCCCTCCTCTTATTGATTTCTTGAAAAGTTTCTTATGTGTTGAATTTTCTTGCCTATTCCCTACCCCAGGGCAATTTTTGAGGGCCTGTGTCATTTACAGCCCTGCAGTCCTTGTGATTATATAAGCAACCATTGTCATTGGGTTTAAAGCTGCTGTTTTTGGAGACAGCCACAAGGCGGCAGCATTAGTACGTTCTCAACTCTTGTTACTAGGACAACAGAGTCTTCCTGGAGGTAGTGTTCCGAGCTTTTAAATTAGAGTGCAATGTGCAGGGACAAGCCCCCAGAAGTTTATGTCTCCTTACTTATGTTTGTTTTTTAAATTTAATTTGTATTTTTTATCGGAGTAAATTTGATTAGAGTGTTTTGATTGTCTCGCTGTACAGAATCTGTTCAATGATTCATACATATGTCTGTTCATCTTCGGATCCTGTTACCATGTATGTGATCACAGAATATATATTTTGAAGGTATTGGTGATTATATAATTCATATCGTTTATATGTTATATGTTTATATACATTTAACTTACATTAGTATATGTATGTTAACCCCATAGTCCTAAATTACCCATCCCCCCACCTTTCATTTTGGCTAACCATTAGTTTATTTGATAAGTCTGTGAGTGTCTTTTTCTGTGGAAATATGTTCATTGGTAGCAATCTTAAGAAAACTTGTATAAATGATATCATAGGATATTTGTCATACCCTTTTGACTTACTTAACCTTATATGATTTTTTCTAGGCTCAACTGTAGTCCTGAAAACAGCATTGTTCATTTTTCTCCCGAGGCTACTATTCCATTCTGTCCGTATACCACTTCTTCTTTGTCCATTCATCTGTTTATGGACCTTTTTTTTGCTTCCATATCTTGGCTATTTCAGTATTGTTGCAGTGCATATTTGCCTGCCTCTGTCTTTCCAATTTTGGTGGTCTTAGGTTATAGGCCCAAAAGGTGCCCTGCCCCATCATTTGGTAGCTCAATTTTTACCTTTTCAAGCAGCTCGATTCAGTTTGCGTTAGTGCTGTTTCCACTTTACATCCCACCAGCAGCTAGAAGGTACACAGATCTCTAAAACCCCTTCAGCATTTATAGTTTGTAGACATTTTGCTGATGGTAATGACTGGTGTGAGCTGAAACCTTTTTGAATTTGAATTTGTATGTGGCTCATAATTCCTTATACTAAGCTTTAGGCATGTCCTTTTTTTTCTTTTCCTTTTTTTTTTAAAGAGTGAGTACAACTTCCCTCCTCTTATTGACTTCTTGGAAATTTCTCATGTGTTGAATGTTCTTGCCAATTCCCTACCCCAGGGCATATTTTGAGGGCTTGTGTCATTTACAGCCCTGCAGTCCTTGTGACTATATAAGCAATCATTGGCACTGGGTTTAAAGTGCTGTTGTGGGAAGCAGCCACAAGGCGGCAGCATTATTGCGTTCTCAAGTCTTGTTACTAGGAGAACAGAGTCTTCCTGGAGGTAGTGTTCCGAGCTTTTAAATTAGAGTGCAATGTGCTGGGACAAGCCCCCAGAAGTTTATGTCTCCTAACTTATGTTTTTTTTTTAAATTTAATTTCTATTTCTTATCGGAGTAAATTTGATTAGAGTGTTTTGATTGTCTGGCTGTACAGAATCTGCTCAATGATTCATACATATGTCTGTTCATCTTCGGATCCTGTTACCATGTATGTGATCACAGAATATATATTTTGAAGGTATTGGTGATTATATAATTCATATCGTTTATATGTTATATGTTTATATACATTTAACTTACATTAGTATATGTATGTTAACCCCATAGTCCTAACTTACCCATCCCCCCACCTTTCATTTTGGCTAACCATTAGTTTATTTGATAAGTCTGTGAGTGTCTTTTTCTGTGGAAATATGTTCATTGGTAGCAATCTTAAGAAAACTTGTATAAATGATATCATAGGATATTTGTCATACCCTTTTGACTTACTTAACCTTATATGATTTTTTCTAGGCTCAACTGTAGTCCTGAAAACAGCATTGTTCATTTTTCTCCCGAGGCTACTATTCCATTCTGTCCGTATACCACTTCTTCTTTGTCCATTCATCTGTTTATGGACCTTTTTTTTGCTTCCATATCTTGGCTATTTCAGTATTGTTGCAGTGCACATTTGCCTGCCTCTGTCTTTCCGATTCTGGTGGTCTTAGGTTATAGGCCCAAAAGGTGCCCTGCCGCATCATATGGTAGCTCAATTTTTACGTTTTCAAGCAGCTCGATTCAGTTTGCATTAGTGCTGTTACGACTTTATATCCCACCAGCAGCTAGAAGGTACACACTTCTCTAAAACCCCTTCAGCATTTATAGTTTGTAGACTTTTTGCTGATGGTCATGACTGGTGTGAGCTGAAACCTTTTTGGAGGTTGGATACGCATGTGGCTAATAATTCCTTATGCTGAGCTTTAGGCATGTCCTTTTTTTCTTTTCCTTTTTTTTTAAAGAGTGAGTACAACTTCCGTACTCTTATTGACTTCTTGAAAATTTCTCATGTGTTGAATTTTCTTGCCAATTCCCTACCCCAGGGCATTTTTTGAGGGCCTGTGTCTTTTACAGCCCTGCAGTCCTTGTGACTATATAAGCAACCATTGGCACTGGGTTTAAAGCTACTGTTGTGGGAAGCAGCCACAAGGCGGCAGCATTATTACGTTCTCAAGTCTTGTTACTAGGACAACACAGTCTTCCTGGAGGTAGTGTTCCGAGCTTGTAAATTAGAGTGCAATGTGCTGGGACAAGCCCCCAAAAGTTTATGTCTCCTAACTTATGTTTGTTTTTTAAATTTAATTTCTATTTCTTATCGGAGTAAATTTGATTAGAGTGTTTTGATTGTCTGGCTGTACAGAATCTGCTCAATGATTCATACATATGTCTGTTCATCTTCGGATCCTGTTACCATGTATGTGATTACAGAATGTATATTTTGAAGGTATTGGTGAATATATAATTCATATCATTTATATGTTATATGTTTATATACATTTAACATACTTTAGTATATGTATGTTAACCCCATAGTCCTAATTTACCCATCCTCCCACCTTTCATTTTGGCTAACCATTAGTTTATATGATAAGTCTGTGAGTGTCTTTTTCTGTGGAAATATGTTCATTGGTAGCAATCTTAGGATAACATGTATAAATGATATCATAGGATATTTGTCATACCCTTTTGACTTACTTAACCTTATATGATTATTTCTAGGCTCAACTCTAGTCCTGAAAACAGCATTGTTCATTTTTTTCCAGAGGCTACTATTCCATTTGGTACGTATACCATTTCGTCTTTGTCCATGCATCTGTTTATGGACCTTTTTTTGCTTCCATGTCTTGGCTATTTCAGTATTGTTGCAGTGCACATTTGCCTGCCTCTGTCTTTCCGATTCTGGTGGTCTTAGGTTATAGGCCCAAAAGGTGCCCTGCCGCATCGTATGGTAACTCAATTTTTACCTTTTCAAGCAGCTCCATTCAGTTTGCATTAGTGGTATTACTTCTTTACATCCCACCAGCAGCTAGAAGGTACACATTCCTCTAAAACCCCTTCAGCATTTATAGTTTGTAGACTTTTTGATGATGGTCATGACTGGTGTTACCTGAAACCTTTTTGAATTTGAATTTGCATGTGGCTAATAATTCCTTATACTGAGCTTTAGGCATGTCATTTTTTTCTTTCCCTTTTGTTTTAAAGAGTGAGTACAACTTCCCTCCTCTTATTGACTTCTTGAAAAGTTTCTCATGTGTTGAATTTTTTTGCCTATTCCCTACCCCAGGGCATTTTTTGAAGGCAGGTGTCATTTAGAGCCCTTCAGTCCTTGTGACTATTAAGCCACCTTTGGCACTGGGTTTAAAGCTGCTGTTGTGGGAAACAGCCACAAGGCGGCAGCATTATTACGTTCTCAACTCTTGTTACTAGGGCAACAGAGTCTTCCTGGAGGTAGTTTTCCAAGGTTGTAAATTAGAGTGGAATGTGCTGGGACAAGCCCCCAGAAGTTTATGTCTCCTAACTTATGTTTGCTTTTTAAATTTAATTTCTATTTCTTATCGGAGTAAATTTGATTAGAGTGTTTTGATTGTCTGGCTGTACAGAATCTGCTCAATGATTCATACATATATCTGTTCATCTTCGGAACCTGTTACCATGTATGTGATTACAGAATGTATATTTTAAAGGTTTGGTGATTATATATTTTATATAGTTCATATGTTATATGTTTATATACATTTAACATACATTAGTATATGTATGTTAACCCCATAGTCCTAATTTACCCATCCTCCCACCTTTCATTTTGGCTAACCATTAGTTTATTTGATAAGTCTGTGAGTGTCTTTTTCTGTGGAAATATGTTCATTGGTAGCAATCTTAGGATAACATGTATAAATGATATCATAGGATATTTGTCATACCCTTTTGACTAACTTACCCTTATATGACTATTTCTAGTCTCAACTGTAGTTCTGAAAACGGCATTGTTCATTTTTTTCCCGAGGCTACTCTTCCATTCTGTCCATATACCACTTCTTCTTTGTCCATTCACCTGTTTATGGACCATTTTTTGCTTCCATGTCTTGGGTATTTCAGTATTGTTGCAGTGCACATTTGCCTGCCTCTGTATTTCCGATTTTGGTGGTCTTAGGTTATAGGCCCAAAAGGTGCCCTGCCGCATCATATGGTAACTCAATTTTTACCTTTTCAAGCAGCTCCATTCAGTATGCGTTAGTGCTGTTACCACTTTACATCCCACCAGCAGCTAGAATGTACACAATTCTCTAAAACCCCTTCAGCATTTATAGTTTGTAGACTTTTTGCTGATGGTCATGACTGGTGTCACCTGAAACCTTTTTGAATTTGAATTTGCATGTGGCTAATAATTCCTTATACTGAGCTTTAGGCATGTCCTTTTTTTTTCTTTTCCTTTTTTTTTAAAGAGTGAGTACAACTTCCCTCCTCTTATTGACTTCTTGAAAATTTCTCATGTGTTGAATTTTCTTGCCAATTCCATACCCCAGGGCATTTTTTGAGGGCCTGTGTCTTTTACAGCCCTGCAGTCCTTGTGACTATATAAGCAACCATTGGCACTGGGTTTAAAGCTACTGTTGAGGGAAGCAGCCACAAGGCGGCAGCATTATTACGTTCTCAAGTCTTGTTACTAGGACAACACAGTCTTCCTGGAGGTAGTGTTCCGAGCTTGTAAATTAGAGTGCAATGTGCTGGGACAAGCCCCCAGAAGTTTATGTCTCCTAACTTATGTTTGTTTTTTAAATTTAATTTCTGTTTCTTATCGGAGTAAATTTGATTAGAGTGTTGTGGTTTTCTGGCTGTACAGAATCTGCTCAATGATTCATACATATGTCTGTTCATCTTCGAACCTGTTAGCATGTATGTGATTACAGAATGTATATTTTAAAGGTATTGGTGATTATATTATTTATATATTTCATATGTTATATGTTTATATACATTTAACATACATTAGTATATGTATTTTAACCCCATTGTCCTAATTTACCCATCCTCCCACCTTTCATTTTGGCTAGCCATTAGTTTATTTGATAAGTCTGTGAGTGTCTTTTTCTGTGGAAATATGTTCATTGGTAGCAATCTTAGGATAACATGTATAAATGATGTCATAGGATATTTGTCATACCCTTTTGACTTACTTAACCTTATATGATTATTTCTAGGCTCAACTGTAGTCCTGAAAACGGCATTGTTCATTTTTTTCCCGAGGCTACTATTCCATTTGGTACGTATCCCACTTCGTCTTTGTCCATTCATCTGTTTATGGACCTTTTTTTTTGCTTCCATGTCTTTGCTATTTCAGTATTGTTGCAGTGCACATTTGCCTGCCTCTGTCTTTCCGATTCTGGTGGTCTTAGGTTATAGGCCCAAAAGGTGCCCTGCCGCATCATATGGTAGCTCAATTTTTACGTTTTCAAGCAGCTCGATTCAGTTTGCATTAGTGCTGTTACGACTTTATATCCCACCAGCAGCTAGAAGGTACACACTTCTCTAAAACCCCTTCAGCATTTATAGTTTGTAGACTTTTTGCTGATGGTCATGACTGGTGTGAGCTGAAACCTTTTTGGAGGTTGGATACGCATGTGGCTAATAATTCCTTATGCTGAGCTTTAGGCATGTCCTATTTTTTCTTTTCCTTTTTTTTAAAATGAGTGAGTACAACTTCCCTCCTCTTATTGATTTCTTGAAAAGTTTCTTATGTGTTGAATTTTCTTGCCTATTCCCTACCCCAGGGCATTTTTTGAGTGCCTGTGTCATTTACAACCGTGCAGTCCTTGTGACTATATAAGCAACCTTTGGCACTGGGTTTAAAGGTGCTGTTTTTGGAGACAGCCACAAGGCGGCAGCATTATTACGTTCTCAAGTCTTGTTACTAGGACAACAGAGTCTTCCTGGAGGTAGTGTTCCGAGCTTTTAAATTAGAGTGCAATGTGCTGGGACAAGCCCCCAGAAGTTTATGTCTCCTTACTTATGTTTGTTTTTAAAATTTAATTTGTATTTTTTATCGGAGTAAATTTGATTAGAGTGTTTTGATTGTCTGGCTGTACAGAATCTGTTCAATGATTCATACATATATCTGTTCATCTTCGGAACCTGTTAGCATGTATGTGATTACAGAATGTATATTTTAAAGGTATTGGTGATTATATTATTTATATAGTTTATATATTATATGTTTATATACATTTAACATACATTAGTATATGTATTTTAACCCCATTGTCCTAATTTACCCATCCTCCCACCTTTCATTTTGGCTAACCATTAGTTTATTTGATAAGTCTGTGAGTGTCTTTTTCTGTGGAAATATGTTCATTGGTAGCAATCTTAGGATAACATGTATTAATGATATCATAGGATATTTGTCATACCCTTTTGACTTACTTAAGCTTATATGATTATTTCTAGGCTCAACTGTAGTCCTGAAAACGGCATTGTTCATTTTTTTCCAGAGGCTTCTATTCCATTTGGTACGTATACCACTTCTTCTTTGTCCATTCATCTGTTTATGGACCTTTTTTTTGCTTCCATATCTTGGCTATTTCAGTATTCTTGCAGTGCATATTTGCCTGCCTCTGTCTTTCCAATTTTGGTGGTCTTAGGTTATAGGCCCAAAAGGTGCCCTGCCCCATCATTTGGTAGCTCAATTTTTACCTTTTCAAGCAGCTCGATTCAGTTTGCGTTAGTGCTGTTTCCACTTTACATCCCACCAGCAGCTAGAAGGTACACAGATCTCTAAAACCCCTTCAGCATTTATAGTTTGTAGACATTTTGCTGATGGTAATGACTGGTGTGAGCTGAAACCTTTTTGAATTTGAATTTGTATGTGGCTAATAATTCCTTATACTAAGCTTTAGGCATGTCCTTTTTTTTCTTTTCCTTTTTTTTTTAAAGAGTGAGTACAACTTCCCTCCTCTTATTGACTTCTTGGAAATTTCTCATGTGTTGAATGTTCTTGCCAATTCCCTACCCCAGGGCATATTTTGAGGGCTTGTGTCATTTACAGACCTGCAGTCCTTGTGACTATATAAGCAATCATTGGCACTGGGTTTAAAGTGCTGTTGTGGGAAGCAGCCGCAAGGCGGCAGCATTATTGCGTTCTCAAGTCTTGTTACTAGGAGAACAGAGTCTTCCTGGGGGTAGTGTTCTGAGCTTGTAAATTAGAGTGCAATATGCTGGGACAAGCCCCCAGAAGTTTATGTCTCCTAACTTATGTTTTTTTTTTAAATTTAATTTCTATTTCTTATCGGAGTAAATTTGATTAGAGTGTTTTGATTGTCTGGCTGTACAGAATCTGCTCAATGATTCATACATATGTCTGTTCATCCTCGGATCCTGTTACCATGTATGTGATCACAGAATATATATTTTGAAGGTATTGGTGATTATATTATTTATATAGTTTATATGTTATATGTTTATATACATTTAACTTACATTAGTATATGTATGTTAACCCCATAGTCCTAATTTACCCATCCTCCCACCTTTCATTTTGGCTAACCATTAGTTTATATGATAAGTCTGTGAGTGTCTTTTTCTGTGGAAATATGTTCATTGGTAGCAATCTTAGGATAACATGTATAAATGATATCATAGGATATTTGTCATACCCTTTTGACTTACTTAACCTTATATGATTATTTCTAGGCTCAACTCTAGTCCTGAAAACGGCATTGTTCATTTTTTTCCAGAGGCTTCTATTCCATTTGGTACGTGTACCATTTCGTCTTTGTCCATTCATCTGTTTATGGACCTTTTTTTGCTTCCATGTCTTGGCTATTTCAATATTGTTGCAGTGCACATTTCCCTGCCTCTGTCTTTCCGAATCCAGTTGTCTTAGGTTATAGGCCCAAAATGTGCCCTGCCGCATCATATGGTAGCGCAATGTTTACCTTTTCAAGCAGCTCGATTCAGTTTGCGTTACTGCTGTTACCACTTTACATCCCACCAGCAGCTAGAAGGTACACAGTTCTCTAAAACCCCTTCAGCATTTATAGTTTGTAGACTTTTCGCTGATGGTCATGACTGGTGTGAGCTGAAACCTTTTTGGAGGTTGGATACGCATGTGGCTAATAATTCCTTATGCTGAGCTTTAGGCATGTCCTTTTTTTCTTTTCCTTTTTTTTTAAAGAGTGACTACAACTTCCCTCCTCTTATTGACTTCTTGAAAATTTCTCATGTGTTGAATTTTCTTGCCAATTCCATACCCCAGGGCATTTTTTGAGGGCCTGTGTCTTTTACAGCCCTGCAGTCCTTGTGACTATATAAGCAACCATTGGCACTGGGTTTAAAGCTACTGTTGTGGGAAGCAGCCACAAGGCGGCAGCATTATTACGTTCTCAAGTCTTGTTACTAGGACAACACAGTCTTCCTGGAGGTAGTGTTCCGAGCTTGTAAATTAGAGTGCAATGTGCTGGGACAAGCCCCCAGAAGTTTATGTCTCCTAACTCATGTTTGTTTTTTAAATTTAATTTCTATTTCTTATCGGAGTAAATTTGATTAGAGTGTTGTGGTTTTCTGGCTGTACAGAATCTGCTCAATGATTCATACATATGTCTGTTCATCTTCGAACCTGTTAGCATGTATGTGATTACAGAATGTATATTTAAAAGGTATTGGTGATTATATAATTTATATATTTCATATGTTATATGTTTATATACATTTAACATACATTAGTATATGTATTTTAACCCCATAGTCCTAATTTACCCATCCTCCCACCTTTCATTTTGGCTAGCCATTAGTTTATTTGATAAGTCTGTGAGTGTCTTTTTCTGTTGAAATATGTTCATTGGTAGCAATCTTAGGATAACATGTATAAATGATGTCATAGGATATTTGTCATACCCTTTTGACTTACTTAACCTTATATGATTATTTCTAGGCTCAACTGTAGTCCTGAAAACGGCATTGTTCATTTTTTTCCCGAGGCTACTATTCCATTTGGTACGTATCCCACTTCTTCTTTGTCCATTCATCTGTTTATGGACCTTTTTTTTTGCTTCCATGTCTTGGCTATTTCAGTATTGTTGCAGTGCACATTTGCCTGCCTCTGTCTTTCCGATTCTGGTGGTCTTAGGTTATAGGCCCAAAAGGTGCCCTGCCGCATCGTGTGGTAACTCAATTTTTACCTTTTCAAGCAGCTCCATTCAGTTTGCATTAGTGGTATTACTTCTTTACATCCCACCAGCAGCTAGAAGGTACACATTCCTCTAAAACCCCTTCAGTATTTATAGTTTGTAGACTTTTTGATGATGGTCATGACTGGTGTTACCTGAAACCTTTTTGAATTTGAATTTGCATGTGGCTAATAATTCCTTATACTCAGCTTTAGGCATGTCATTTTTTTCTTTTCCTTTTGTTTTAAAGAGTGAGTACAACTTCCCTCCTCTTATTGACTTCTTGAAAAGTTTCTCATGTGTTGAATTTTTTTGCCTATTCCCTACCCCAGGGCATTTTTTGAAGGCAGGTGTCATTTAGAGCCCTTCAGTCCTTGTGACTATTAAGCAACCTTTGGCACTGGGTTTAAAGCTGCTGTTGTGGGAAACAGCCACAAGGCGGCAGCATTATTACGTTCTCACCTCTTCTTACTAGGGCAACAGAGTCTTCCTGGAGGTAGTTTTCCAAGGTTGAAAATTAGAGTGGAATGTGCTGGGACAAGCCCCCAGAAGTTTATGTCTCCTAACTTATGTTTGCTTTTTAAATTTAATTTCTATTTCTTATCGGAGTAAATTTGATTAGAGTGTTTTGATTGGCTGTACAGAATCTGCTCAATGATTCATACATATATCTGTTCATCTTCGGAACCTGTTATTATGTATGTGATTACAGAATGTATATTTTAAAGGTTTGGTGATTATATAATTTATATAGTTCATATGTTATATGTTTATATACATTTAACATACATTAGTATATGTATGTTAACCCCATAGTCCTAATTTACCCATCCTCCCACCTTTCATTTTGGCTAACCGTTAGTATTTTTGATAAGTCTGTGACTGTCTTTTTCTGTGGAAATATGTTCATTGGTAGCAATCTTAGGATAACATGTATAAATGATGTCATAGGATATTTGTCATACCCTTTTGACTTACTTAACCTTCTATGATTATTTCTAGGCTCAACTGTAGTCCTGAAAACGGCATTGTTCATTTTTTTCCCGAGGCTACTATTCCATTTGGTACGTATCCCACTTCGTCTTTGTCCATTCATCTGTTTATGGACCTTTTTTTTTCTTCCATGTCTTTGCTATTTCAGTATTGTTGCAGTGCACATTTGCCTGCCTCTGTCTTTCCGATTCTGGTGGTCTTAGGTTATAGGCCCAAAAGGTGCCCTGCCGCATCATATGGTAGCTCAATTTTTACGTTTTCAAGCAGCTCGATTCAGTTTGCATTAGTGCTGTTACGACTTTATATCCCACCAGCAGCTAGAAGGTACACACTTCTCTAAAACCCCTTCAGCATTTATAGTTTGTAGACTTTTTGCTGATGGTCATGACTGGTGTGAGCTGAAACCTTTTTGGAGGTTGGATACGCATGTGGCTAATAATTCCTTATGCTGAGCTTTAGGCATGTCCTATTTTTTCTTTTCCTTTTTTTTAAAAAGAGTGAGTACAACTTCCCTCCTCTTATTGATTTCTTGAAAAGTTTCTTATGTGTTGAATTTTCTTGCCTATTCCCTACCCCAGGGCAATTTTTGAGGGCCTGTGTCATTTACAGCCCTGCAGTCCTTGTGATTATATAAGCAACCATTGTCATTGGGTTTAAAGCTGCTGTTTTTGGAGACAGCCACAAGGCGGCAGCATTAGTACGTTCTCAACTCTTGTTACTAGGACAACAGAGTCTTCCTGGAGGTAGTGTTCCGAGCTTTTAAATTAGAGTGCAATGTGCAGGGACAAGCCCCCAGAAGTTTATGTCTCCTTACTTATGTTTGTTTTTTAAATTTAATTTGTATTTTTTATCGGAGTAAATTTGATTAGAGTGTTTTGATTGTCTGGCTGTACAGAATCTGTTCAATGATTCATACATATGTCTGTTCATCTTCGGATCCTGTTACCATGTATGTGATCACAGAATATATATTTTGAAGGTATTGGTGATTATATAATTCATATCGTTTATATGTTATATGTTTATATACATTTAACTTACATTAGTATATGTATGTTAACCCCATAGTCCTAAATTACCCATCCCCCCACCTTTCATTTTGGCTAACCATTAGTTTATTTGATAAGTCTGTGAGTGTCTTTTTCTGTGGAAATATGTTCATTGGTAGCAATCTTAAGAAAACTTGTATAAATGATATCATAGGATATTTGTCATACCCTTTTGACTTACTTAACCTTATATGATTTTTTCTAGGCTCAACTGTAGTCCTGAAAACAGCATTGTTCATTTTTCTCCCGAGGCTACTATTCCATTCTGTCCGTATACCACTTCTTCTTTATCCATTCATCTGTTTATGGACCTTTTTTTTGCTTCCATATCTTGGCTATTTCAGTATTGTTGCAGTGCATATTTGCCTGCCTCTGTCTTTCCAATTTTGGTGGTCTTAGGTTATAGGCCCAAAAGGTGCCCTGCCCCATCATTTGGTAGCTCAATTTTTACCTTTTCAAGCAGCTCGATTCAGTTTGCGTTAGTGCTGTTTCCACTTTACATCCCACCAGCAGCTAGAAGGTACACAGATCTCTAAAACCCCTTCAGCATTTATAGTTTGTAGACATTTTGCTGATGGTAATGACTGGTGTGAGCTGAAACCTTTTTGAATTTGAATTTGTATGTGGCTCATAATTCCTTATACTAAGCTTTAGGCAGGTCCTTTTTTTTCTTTTCCTTTTTTTTTTAAAGAGTGAGTACAACTTCCCTCCTCTTATTGACTTCTTGGAAATTTCTCATGTGTTGAATGTTCTTGCCAATTCCCTACCCCAGGGCATATTTTGAGGGCTTGTGTCATTTACAGCCCTGCAGTCCTTGTGACTATATAAGCAATCATTGGCACTGGGTTTAAAGTGCTGTTGTGGGAAGCAGCCACAAGGCGGCAGCATTATTGCGTTCTCAAGTCTTGTTACTAGGAGAACAGAGTCTTCCTGGAGGTAGTGTTCCGAGCTTTTAAATTAGAGTGCAATGTGCTGGGACAAGCCCCCAGAAGTTTATGTCTCCTAACTTATGTTTTTTTTTTAAATTTAATTTCTATTTCTTATCGGAGTAAATTTGATTAGAGTGTTTTGATTGTCTGGCTGTACAGAATCTGCTCAATGATTCATACATATGTCTGTTCATCTTCGGATCCTGTTACCATGTATGTGATCACAGAATATATATTTTGAAGGTATTGGTGATTATATAATTCATATCGTTTATATGTTATATGTTTATATACATTTAACTTACATTAGTATATGTATGTTAACCCCATAGTCCTGACTTACCCATCCCCCCACCTTTCATTTTGGCTAACCATTAGTTTATTTGATAAGTCTGTGAGTGTCTTTTTCTGTGGAAATATGTTCATTGGTAGCAATCTTAAGAAAACTTGTATAAATGATATCATAGGATATTTGTCATACCCTTTTGACTTACTTAACCTTATATGATTTTTTCTAGGCTCAACTGTAGTCCTGAAAACAGCATTGTTCATTTTTCTCCCGAGGCTACTATTCCATTCTGTCCGTATACCACTTCTTCTTTGTCCATTCATCTGTTTATGGACCTTTTTTTTGCTTCCATATCTTGGCTATTTCAGTATTGTTGCAGTGCACATTTGCCTGCCTCTGTCTTTCCGATTCTGGTGGTCTTAGGTTATAGGCCCAAAAGGTGCCCTGCCGCATCATATGGTAGCTCAATTTTTACGTTTTCAAGCAGCTCGATTCAGTTTGCATTAGTGCTGTTACGACTTTATATCCCACCAGCAGCTAGAAGGTACACACTTCTCTAAAACCCCTTCAGCATTTATAGTTTGTAGACTTTTTGCTGATGGTCATGACTGGTGTGAGCTGAAACCTTTTTGGAGGTTGGATACGCATGTGGCTAATAATTCCTTATGCTGAGCTTTAGGCATGTCCTTTTTTTCTTTTCCTTTTTTTTTAAAGAGTGAGTACAACTTCCGTACTCTTATTGACTTCTTGAAAATTTCTCATGTGTTGAATTTTCTTGCCAATTCCCTACCCCAGGGCATTTTTTGAGGGCCTGTGTCTTTTACAGCCCTGCAGTCCTTGTGACTATATAAGCAACCATTGGCACTGGGTTTAAAGCTACTGTTGTGGGAAGCAGCCACAAGGCGGCAGCATTATTACGTTCTCAAGTCTTGTTACTAGGACAACACAGTCTTCCTGGAGGTAGTGTTCCGAGCTTGTAAATTAGAGTGCAATGTGCTGGGACAAGCCCCCAAAAGTTTATGTCTCCTAACTTATGTTTGTTTTTTAAATTTAATTTCTATTTCTTATCGGAGTAAATTTGATTAGAGTGTTTTGATTGTCTGGCTGTACAGAATCTGCTCAATGATTCATACATATGTCTGTTCATCTTCGGATCCTGTTACCATGTATGTGATTACAGAATGTATATTTTGAAGGTATTGGTGAATATATAATTCATATCATTTATATGTTATATGTTTATATACATTTAACATACATTAGTATATGTATGTTAACCCCATAGTCCTAATTTACCCATCCTCCCACCTTTCATTTTGGCTAACCATTAGTTTATATGATAAGTCTGTGAGTGTCTTTTTCTGTGGAAATATGTTCATTGGTAGCAATCTTAGGATAACATGTATAAATGATATCATAGGATATTTGTCATACCCTTTTGACTTACTTAACCTTATATGATTATTTCTAGGCTCAACTCTAGTCCTGAAAACAGCATTGTTCATTTTTTTCCAGAGGCTACTATTCCATTTGGTACGTATACCATTTCGTCTTTGTCCATGCATCTGTTTATGGACCTTTTTTTGCTTCCATGTCTTGGCTATTTCAGTATTGTTGCAGTGCACATTTGCCTGCCTCTGTCTTTCCGATTCTGGTGGTCTTAGGTTATAGGCCCAAAAGGTGCCCTGCCGCATCGTATGGTAACTCAATTTTTACCTTTTCAAGCAGCTCCATTCAGTTTGCATTAGTGGTATTACTTCTTTACATCCCACCAGCAGCTAGAAGGTACACATTCCTCTAAAACCCCTTCAGCATTTATAGTTTGTAGACTTTTTGATGATGGTCATGACTGGTGTTACCTGAAACCTTTTTGAATTTGAATTTGCATGTGGCTAATAATTCCTTATACTGAGCTTTAGGCATGTCATTTTTTTCTTTCCCTTTTGTTTTAAAGAGTGAGTACAACTTCCCTCCTCTTATTGACTTCTTGAAAAGTTTCTCATGTGTTGAATTTTTTTGCCTATTCCCTACCCCAGGGCATTTTTTGAAGGCAGGTGTCATTTAGAGCCCTTCAGTCCTTGTGACTATTAAGCCACCTTTGGCACTGGGTTTAAAGCTGCTGTTGTGGGAAACAGCCACAAGGCGGCAGCATTATTACGTTCTCAACTCTTGTTACTAGGGCAACAGAGTCTTCCTGGAGGTAGTTTTCCAAGGTTGTAAATTAGAGTGGAATGTGCTGGGACAAGCCCCCAGAAGTTTATGTCTCCTAACTTATGTTTGCTTTTTAAATTTAATTTCTATTTCTTATCGGAGTAAATTTGATTAGAGTGTTTTGATTGTCTGGCTGTACAGAATCTGCTCAATGATTCATACATATATCTGTTCATCTTCGGAACCTGTTACCATGTATGTGATTACAGAATGTATATTTTAAAGGTTTGGTGATTATATATTTTATATAGTTCATATGTTATATGTTTATATACATTTAACATACATTAGTATATGTATGTTAACCCCATAGTCCTAATTTACCCATCCTCCCACCTTTCATTTTGGCTAACCATTAGTTTATTTGATAAGTCTGTGAGTGTCTTTTTCTGTGGAAATATGTTCATTGGTAGCAATCTTAGGATAACATGTATAAATGATATCATAGGATATTTGTCATACCCTTTTGACTAACTTACCCTTATATGACTATTTCTAGTCTCAACTGTAGTTCTGAAAACGGCATTGTTCATTTTTTTCCCGAGGCTACTCTTCCATTCTGTCCATATAACACTTCTTCTTTGTCCATTCACCTGTTTATGGACCATTTTTTGCTTCCATGTCTTGGGTATTTCAGTATTGTTGCAGTGCACATTTGCCTGCCTCTGTATTTCCGATTTTGGTGTTCTTAGGTTATAGGCCCAAAAGGTGCCCTGCCGCATCATATGGTAACTCAATTTTTACCTTTTCAAGCAGCTCCATTCAGTATGCGTTAGTGCTGTTACCACTTTACATCCCACCAGCAGCTAGAATGTACACAATTCTCTAAAACCCCTTCAGCATTTATAGTTTGTAGACTTTTTGCTGATGGTCATGACTGGTGTCACCTGAAACCTTTTTGAATTTGAATTTGCATGTGGCTAATAATTCCTTATACTGAGCTTTAGGCATGTCCTTTTTTTTTCTTTTCCTTTTTTTTTAAAGAGTGAGTACAACTTCCCTCCTCTTATTGACTTCTTGAAAATTTCTCATGTGTTGAATTTTCTTGCCAATTCCATACCCCAGGGCATTTTTTGAGGGCCTGTGTCTTTTACAGCCCTGCAGTCCTTGTGACTATATAAGCAACCATTGGCACTGGGTTTAAAGCTACTGTTGAGGGAAGCAGCCACAAGGCGGCAGCATTATTACGTTCTCAAGTCTTGTTACTAGGACAACACAGTCTTCCTGGAGGTAGTGTTCCGAGCTTGTAAATTAGAGTGCAATGTGCTGGGACAAGCCCCCAGAAGTTTATGTCTCCTAACTTATGTTTGTTTTTTAAATTTAATTTCTGTTTCTTATCGGAGTAAATTTGATTAGAGTGTTGTGGTTTTCTGGCTGTACAGAATCTGCTCAATGATTCATACATATGTCTGTTCATCTTCGAACCTGTTAGCATGTATGTGATTACAGAATGTATATTTTAAAGGTATTGGTGATTATATTATTTATATATTTCATATGTTATATGTTTATATACATTTAACATACATTAGTATATGTATTTTAACCCCATTGTCCTAATTTACCCATCCTCCCACCTTTCATTTTGGCTAGCCATTAGTTTATTTGATAAGTCTGTGAGTGTCTTTTTCTGTGGAAATATGTTCATTGGTAGCAATCTTAGGATAACATGTATAAATGATGTCATAGGATATTTGTCATACCCTTTTGACTTACTTAACCTTATATGATTATTTCTAGGCTCAACTGTAGTCCTGAAAACGGCATTGTTCATTTTTTTCCCGAGGCTACTATTCCATTTGGTACGTATCCCACTTCGTCTTTGTCCATTCATCTGTTTATGGACCTTTTTTTTTGCTTCCATGTCTTTGCTATTTCAGTATTGTTGCAGTGCACATTTGCCTGCCTCTGTCTTTCCGATTCTGGTGGTCTTAGGTTATAGGCCCAAAAGGTGCCCTGCCGCATCATATGGTAGCTCAATTTTTACGTTTTCAAGCAGCTCGATTCAGTTTGCATTAGTGCTGTTACGACTTTATATCCCACCAGCAGCTAGAAGGTACACACTTCTCTAAAACCCCTTCAGCATTTATAGTTTGTAGACTTTTTGCTGATGGTCATGACTGGTGTGAGCTGAAACCTTTTTGGAGGTTGGATACGCATGTGGCTAATAATTCCTTATGCTGAGCTTTAGGCATGTCCTATTTTTTCTTTTCCTTTTTTTTAAAATGAGTGAGTACAACTTCCCTCCTCTTATTGATTTCTTGAAAAGTTTCTTATGTGTTGAATTTTCTTGCCTATTCCCTACCCCAGGGCATTTTTTGAGTGCCTGTGTCATTTACAACCGTGCAGTCCTTGTGACTATATAAGCAACCTTTGGCACTGGGTTTAAAGGTGCTGTTTTTGGAGACAGCCACAAGGCGGCAGCATTATTACGTTCTCAAGTCTTGTTACTAGGACAACAGAGTCTTCCTGGAGGTAGTGTTCCGAGCTTTTAAATTAGAGTGCAATGTGCTGGGACAAGCCCCCAGAAGTTTATGTCTCCTTACTTATGTTTGTTTTTAAAATTTAATTTGTATTTTTTATCGGAGTAAATTTGATTAGAGTGTTTTGATTGTCTGGCTGTACAGAATCTGTTCAATGATTCATACATATATCTGTTCATCTTCGGAACCTGTTAGCATGTATGTGATTACAGAATGTATATTTTAAAGGTATTGGTGATTATATTATTTATATAGTTTATATATTATATGTTTATATACATTTAACATACATTAGTATATGTATTTTAACCCCATTGTCCTAATTTACCCATCCTCCCACCTTTCATTTTGGCTAACCATTAGTTTATTTGATAAGTCTGTGAGTGTCTTTTTCTGTGGAAATATGTTCATTGGTAGCAATCTTAGGATAACATGTATTAATGATATCATAGGATATTTGTCATACCCTTTTGACTTACTTAAGCTTATATGATTATTTCTAGGCTCAACTGTAGTCCTGAAAATGGCATTGTTCATTTTTTTCCAGAGGCTTCTATTCCATTTGGTACGTATACCACTTCTTCTTTGTCCATTCATCTGTTTATGGACCTTTTTTTTGCTTCCATATCTTGGCTATTTCAGTATTCTTGCAGTGCATATTTGCCTGCCTCTGTCTTTCCAATTTTGGTGGTCTTAGGTTATAGGCCCAAAAGGTGCCCTGCCCCATCATTTGGTAGCTCAATTTTTACCTTTTCAAGCAGCTCGATTCAGTTTGCGTTAGTGGTGTTTCCACTTTACATCCCACCAGCAGCTAGAAGGTACACAGATCTCTAAAACCCCTTCAGCATTTATAGTTTGTAGACATTTTGCTGATGGTAATGACTGGTGTGAGCTGAAACCTTTTTGAATTTGAATTTGTATGTGGCTAATAATTCCTTATACTAAGCTTTAGGCATGTCCTTTTTTTTCTTTTCCTTTTTTTTTTAAAGAGTGAGTACAACTTCCCTCCTCTTATTGACTTCTTGGAAATTTCTCATGTGTTGAATGTTCTTGCCAATTCCCTACCCCAGGGCATATTTTGAGGGCTTGTGTCATTTACAGACCTGCAGTCCTTGTGACTATATAAGCAATCATTGGCACTGGGTTTAAAGTGCTGTTGTGGGAAGCAGCCACAAGGCGGCAGCATTATTGCGTTCTCAAGTCTTGTTACTAGGAGAACAGAGTCTTCCTGGGGGTAGTGTTCTGAGCTTGTAAATTAGAGTGCAATATGCTGGGACAAGCCCCCAGAAGTTTATGTCTCCTAACTTATGTTTTTTTTTTAAATTTAATTTCTATTTCTTATCGGAGTAAATTTGATTAGAGTGTTTTGATTGTCTGGCTGTACAGAATCTGCTCAATGATTCATACATATGTGTGTTCATCTTCGGATCCTGTTACCATGTATGTGATCACAGAATATATATTTTGAAGGTATTGGTGATTATATTATTTATATAGTTTATATGTTATATGTTTATATACATTTAACTTACATTAGTATATGTATGTTAACCCCATAGTCCTAATTTACCCATCCTCCCACCTTTCATTTTGGCTAACCATTAGTTTATATGATAAGTCTGTGAGTGTCTTTTTCTGTGGAAATATGTTCATTGGTAGCAATCTTAGGATAACATGTATAAATGATATCATAGGATATTTGTCATACCCTTTTGACTTACTTAACCTTATATGATTATTTCTAGGCTCAACTCTAGTCCTGAAAACGGCATTGTTCATTTTTTTCCAGAGGCTTCTATTCCATTTGGTACGTGTACCATTTCGTCTTTGTCCATTCATCTGTTTATGGACCTTTTTTTGCTTCCATGTCTTGGCTATTTCAATATTGTTGCAGTGCACATTTCCCTGCCTCTGTCTTTCCGAATCCAGTTGTCTTAGGTTATAGGCCCAAAATGTGCCCTGCCGCATCATATGGTAGCGCAATGTTTACCTTTTCAAGCAGCTCGATTCAGTTTGCGTTACTGCTGTTACCACTTTACATCCCACCAGCAGCTAGAAGGTACACAGTTCTCTAAAACCCCTTCAGCATTTATAGTTTGTAGACTTTTCGCTGATGGTCATGACTGGTGTGAGCTGAAACCTTTTTGGAGGTTGGATACGCATGTGGCTAATAATTCCTTATGCTGAGCTTTAGGCATGTCCTTTTTTTCTTTTCCTTTTTTTTTAAAGAGTGACTACAACTTCCCTCCTCTTATTGACTTCTTGAAAATTTCTCATGTGTTGAATTTTCTTGCCAATTCCATACCCCAGGGCATTTTTTGAGGGCCTGTGTCTTTTACAGCCCTGCAGTCCTTGTGACTATATAAGCAACCATTGGCACTGGGTTTAAAGGTACTGTTGTGGGAAGCAGCCACAAGGCGGCAGCATTATTACGTTCTCAAGTCTTGTTACTAGGACAACACAGTCTTCCTGGAGGTAGTGTTCCGAGCTTGTAAATTAGAGTGCAATGTGCTGGGACAAGCCCCCAGAAGTTTATGTCTCCTAACTCATGTTTGTTTTTTAAATTTAATTTCTATTTCTTATCGGAGTAAATTTGATTAGAGTGTTGTGGTTTTCTGGCTGTACAGAATCTGCTCAATGATTCATACATATGTCTGTTCATCTTCGAACCTGTTAGCATGTATGTGATTACAGAATGTATATTTAAAAGGTATTGGTGATTATATAATTTATATATTTCATATGTTATATGTTTATATACATTTAACATACATTAGTATATGTATTTTAACCCCATAGTCCTAATTTACCCATCCTCCCACCTTTCATTTTGGCTAGCCATTAGTTTATTTGATAAGTCTGTGAGTGTCTTTTTCTGTGGAAATATGTTCATTGGTAGCAATCTTAGGATAACATGTATAAATGATGTCATAGGATATTTGTCATACCCTTTTGACTTACTTAACCTTATATGATTATTTCTAGGCTCAACTGTAGTCCTGAAAACGGCATTGTTCATTTTTTTCCCGAGGCTACTATTGCATTTGGTACGTATCCCACTTCTTCTTTGTCCATTCATCTGTTTATGGACCTTTTTTTTTGCTTCCATGTCTTGGCTATTTCAGTATTGTTGCAGTGCACATTTGCCTGCCTCTGTCTTTCCGATTCTGGTGGTCTTAGGTTATAGGCCCAAAAGGTGCCCTGCCGCATCGTGTGGTAACTCAATTTTTACCTTTTCAAGCAGCTCCATTCAGTTTGCATTAGTGGTATTACTTCTTTACATCCCACCAGCAGCTAGAAGGTACACATTCCTCTAAAACCCCTTCAGTATTTATAGTTTGTAGACTTTTTGATGATGGTCATGACTGGTGTTACCTGAAACCTTTTTGAATTTGAATTTGCATGTGGCTAATAATTCCTTATACTCAGCTTTAGGCATGTCATTTTTTTCTTTTCCTTTTGTTTTAAAGAGTGAGTACAACTTCCCTCCTCTTATTGACTTCTTGAAAAGTTTCTCATGTGTTGAATTTTTTTGCCTATTCCCTACCCCAGGGCATTTTTTGAAGGCAGGTGTCATTTAGAGCCCTTCAGTCCTTGTGACTATTAAGCAACCTTTGGCACTGGGTTTAAAGCTGCTGTTGTGGGAAACAGCCACAAGGCGGCAGCATTATTACGTTCTCTACTCCTCTTACTAGGGAAACAGAGTCTTCCTGGAGGTAGTTTTCCAAGGTTGTAAATTAGAGTGGAATGTGCTGGGACAAGCCCCCAGAAGTTTATGTCTCCTAACTTATGTTTGCTTTTTAAATTTAATTTCTATTTCTTATCGGAGTAAATTTGATTAGAGTGTTTTGATTGGCTGTACAGAATCTGCTCAATGATTCATACATATATCTGTTCATCTTCGGAACCTGTTATCATGTATGTGATTACAGAATATATATTTTAAAGGTTTGGTGATTATATAATTTATATAGTTCATATGTTATATGTTTATATACATTTAACATACATTAGTATATGTATGTTAACCCCATAGTCCTAATTTACCCATCCTCCCACCTTTCATTTTGGCTAACCATTAGTTTATTTGATAAGTCTGTGAGTGTCTTTTTTTGTGGAAATATGTTCATTGGTAGCAATCTTAGGATAACATGTATAAATGATATCATAGGATATTTGTCATACCCTTTTGACTAACTTACCCTTATATGATTATTTCTAGGCTCAACTGTAGTCATGAAAACGGCATTGTTCATTTTTTTCCCGAGGCTACTATTCCATTTGGTACGTATACCACTTCGTCTTTGTCCATTCATTTGTTTATGGACCTTTTTTTTGCTTCTATGTCTTGGCTATTTCAATATTGTTGCAGTGCATATTTGCCTGCATCTGTCTTTCCGATTTTGGTGGTCTTATATTATAGGCCCAAAAGGTGCCCTGCCGCATCATACGGTAACTCAATTTTTACCTTTTCAAGTAGCTGCATTCAGTTTTCGTTAGTGCTCTTACCAGTTTACATCCCACCGGAACCTAGAAGGTACACAGTTCTCTAAAACCCGTTCAGCATTTATAGTTTGTAGATTTTTTGCTGATGGTCATGACTGGTGTGAGCTGAAACCTTATTGAATTTGAATTTGCATGTGCCTAATAATTTCCTTTACTGAGCTTTAGGCATGCCCTTTTTTTTCTTTTCCTTTTTTTTAGAGAGTGAGTACAACCTCCCTCCTCTTATTGACTTCTTGAAAAATTTCTCATGTGTTGAATTTTCTCGCCTATTCCCTACCCCAAGGCATTTTTTGAGGGCCTGTATCATTTACAGCCCTGCAGTCCTTGTGACAATATAAGCAACCATTGGCACTCGGTTTAAAGCTGCTGTTGTGGGAAATAGCCACAAGGCAGCAGCATTATTACGTTCTCAACTCTTGTTAATAGGGCAGCAGAGTCTTCCTTTAGGTAGTGTTCCGAGTTTGTAAATTAGAGTGGAATGTGCTGGGACAAGCCCCCAGAAGTTTATGTCTCCTTACTTATGTTTGTTTTTTAAATTTAACTTCTACTTTTTATCGGAGTAAATTTGATTAGAGTGTTTTGATTGTCTGGCTGTACAGAATCTGCTCAATGATTCATACATATGTCTGTTCATCTGCGGATCCTGTTACCATGTATGTGATTACAGAATGTATATTTTGAAGGGATTGGTGATTATATAATTCATATCATTTATATGTTATATGTTTATATACATTTAACTTACATTAGTATATGTATGTTAACCCCATAGTCCTAATTTACCCATCCTCCCACCTTTCATTTTGGCTAACCGTTAGTATTTTTGATAAGTCTGTGACTGTCTTTTTCTGTGGAAATATGTTCATTGGTAGTAATCTTAGGAAAACATGTATAAATGATTTCATAGGATATTTGTCACACCCTTTTGACTTACTTAACCTTATATGACTATTTCTAGTCTCAGCTGTAGTTCTGAAAACGGCATTGTTCATTTTTTTCCCGAGGCAACTCTTCCATTCTGTCCATATACCACTTCTTCTTTGTCCATTCACCTGTTTATGGACCATTTTTTGCTTCCATGTCTTGGGTATTTCAGTATTGTTGCAGTGCACATTTGCCTGCCTCTGTATTTCCGATTTTGGTGGTCTTACGTTATAGGCCCAAAAGGTGCCCTGCCGCATCATATGGTAACTCAATTTTTACCTTTTCAAGCAGCTCCATTCAGTATGCGTTAGTGCTGTTACCACTTTACATCCCACCAGCAGGTAGAATGTACACAATTCTCTAAAACCCCTTCAGCATTTATAGTTTGTAGACTTTTTGCTGATGGTCATGACTGGTGTCACCTGAAACCTTTTTGAATTTGAATTTGCATGTGGCTAATAATTCCTTATACTGAGCTTTAGGCATGTCCTTTTTTTTCTTTTCCTTTTTTTTTAAAGAGTGAGTACAACTTCCCTCCTCTTATTGACTTCTTGAAAAGTTACTCATGTGTTGAATTTTTTTGCCTATTCCCTACTCCAGGGCATTCTTTGAGGGCCGGTGTCATTTAGAGCCCTGCAGTCCTTGTGACTATTAAGCAACCTTTGGCACTGGGTTTAAAGCTGCTGTTGTGGGAAACAGCCACAAGGTGGCAGCATTATTACGTTCTCAACTCTTGTTACTAGGGCAACAGAGTCTTCCTGGAGGTAGTTTTCCAAGGTTGTAAATTAGAGTGGAATGTGCTGGGACAAGCCCCCAGAAGTTTATGTCTCCTAACTTATGTTTGCTTTTTAAATTTAATTTCTATTTCTTATCAGAGTCAATTTGATTAGAGTGTTTTGATTGTCTGGCTGTACAGAATCTGCTCAATGATTCATACATATGTCTGTTCATCTTCGGATCCTGCTACCATGTACGTGATTACAGAATGTATATTTTAAAGCGATTGGTGATGATATAATGCATATAGTTTATATGTGATATGTTTATATACATTTAACATACATTAGTATATGTATGTTAACCCCATAGTCCTAATTTACCTATTCTCCCACCTTTCATTTTGGCTAACCATTAGTTTATTTGATTAGTCTGTGAGTGTCTTTTTCTGTGGAAATATGTTCATGGGTAGCAATCTTAGGATAACTTTTATAAATGATATCGTAGGATATTTGTCATACCCTTTTGACTTACTTAACCTTATATGATTATTTCTAGTCTCAACTGTAGTCCTGGAAACGGCAATGTTCATTTTTTTTCCGAGGCTACTATTCCATTTGGTACGTATACCACTTCGTCTTTGTCCATTCATCTGTTTATGGACCTTTTTTTTGCTTCCATGTCTTGGCTATTTCAGTATTGCTGCAGTGCACATTTGCCTGCCTCTGTCTTTCCGAATCTGGTGGTCTTAGGTTATAGGCCCAAAAGGTGCCCTGCCGCATCATATGGTAGCTCAATTTTTACGTTTTCAAGCAGCTCGATTCAGGTTGCGTTACTGCTGTTACCACTTTACATCCCCCCAGCAGCTAGAAGGTACACAGTTCTCTAAAACCCCTTCACCATTTATAGTTTGTAGACTTTTTCCTGATGGTCATGACTGGTGTGAGCTGAAACCTTTTTGAATTTGAAATTGCATGTTAGTAATAATTCCTTATAATGAGCTTTAGGCATGTCCTATTTTTTCTTTTCCTTTTTTTCTTAAAGAGTGAGTACAACTTCCCTCCTCTTATTGACTTCTTGAAAAGTTTCTCATGTGTTGAATTTTCTTGCCTATTCCCTTGCCCAGGGCATTTTTTGAGGGCAGGTGTCTTTTAGAGCCCTGCAGTCCTTGTGACTATTAAGCAACCATTGGCACTGGGTTTAAAGCTGCTGTTGTGGGAAACAGCCACAAGGCGGCAGCATTATTACGTTCTCAACTCTTGTTACTAGGGCAACAGAGTCTTCCTGGAGGTAGTTTCCAAGGTTGTAAATTAGAGTGGAATGTTCTGGGAGAAGTCCCCAGAAGTTTATGTCTCCTAACTTATGTTTGCTTTTTAAATTTAATTTCTATTTCTTATAGGAGTAAATTTGATTAGAGTGTTTTTATTGTTTGACTGTACAGAATCTGCTCAATGATTCATACATATATCTGTTCATCTTCGGAACCTGTTAGCATGTATGTGATTACAGAATGTATATTTTAAAGGTATTGGTGATTATATTATTTATATAGTTTATATATTATATGTTTATATACATTTAACATACATTAGTATATGTATGTTAACCCCATTGTCCTAATTTACCCATCCTCCCACCTTTCATTTTGGCTAACCATTAGTTTATTTGATAAGTCTGTGAGTGTCTTTTTCTGTGGAAATATGTTCATTGGTAGCAATCTTAGGATAACATGTATTAATGATATCATAGGATATTTGTCATACCCTTTTGACTTACTTAACCTTATATGATTATTTCTAGGCTCAACTCTAGTCCTGAAAACGGCATTGTTCATTTTTTTCCAGAGGCTTCTATTCCATTTGGTACGTGTACCATTTCGTCTTTGTCCATTCATCTGTTTATGGACCTTTTTTTTGCTTCCATGTCTTGGCTATTTCAATATTGTTGCAGTGCACATTTGCCTGCCTCTGTCTTTCCGAATCCAGTTGTCTTAGGTTATAGGCCCAAAATGTGCCCTGCCGCATCATATGGTAGCTCAATGTTTACCTTTTCAAGCAGCTCGATTCAGTTTGCGTTACTGCTGTTACCACTTTACATCCCACCAGCAGCTAGAAGGTACACAGTTCTCTAAAACCCCTTCAGCATTTATAGTTTGTAGACTTTTTGCTGATGGTCATGACTGGTGTGAGCTGAAACCTTTTTGGAGGTTGGATACGCATGTGGCTAATAATTCCTTATGCTGAGCTTTAGGCATGTCCTTTTTTTCTTTTCCTTTTTTTTTAAAGAGTGACTACAACTTCCCTCCTCTTATTGACTTCTTGAAAATTTCTCATGTGTTGAATTTTCTTGCCAATTCCATACCCCAGGGCATTTTTTGAGGGCCTGTGTCTTTTACAGCCCTGCAGTCCTTGTGACTATATAAGCAACCATTGGCACTGGGTTTAAAGCTACTGTTGTGGGAAGCAGCCACAAGGCGGCAGCATTATTACGTTCTCAAGTCTTGTTACTAGGACAACACAGTCTTCCTGGAGGTAGTGTTCCGAGCTTGTAAATTAGAGTGCAATGTGCTGGGACAAGCCCCCAGAAGTTTATGTCTCCTAACTTATGTTTGTTTTTTAAATTTAATTTCTATTTCTTATCGGAGTAAATTTGATTAGAGTGTTGTGGTTTTCTGGCTGTACAGAATCTGCTCAATGATTCATACATATGTCTGTTCATCTTCGAACCTGTTAGCATGTATGTGATTACAGAATGTATATTTAAAAGGTATTGGTGATTATATAATTTATATATTTCATATGTTATATGTTTATATACATTTAACATACATTAGTATATGTATTTTAACCCCATTGTCCTAATTTACCCATCCTCCCACCTTTCATTTTGGCTAGCCATTAGTTTATTTGATAAGTCTGTGAGTGTCTTTTTCTGTGGAAATATGTTCATTGGTAGCAATCTTAGGATAACATGTATAAATGATGTCATAGGATATTTGTCATACCCTTTTGACTTACTTAACCTTATATGATTATTTCTAGGCTCAACTGTAGTCCTGAAAATGGCATTGTTCATTTTTTTCCCGAGGCTACTATTCCATTTGGTACGTGTCCCACTTCGTCTTTGTCCATTCATCTGTTTATGGACCTTTTTTTTGCTTCCATGTCTTTGCTATTTCAGTATTGTTGCAGTGCACATTTGCCTGCCTCTGTCTTTCCGATTCTGGTGGTCTTAGGTTATAGGCCCAAAAGGTGCCCTGCCGCATCATATGGTAGCTCAATTTTTACGTTTTCAAGCAGCTCGATTCAGTTTGCATTAGTGCTGTTACGACTTTATATCCCACCAGCAGCTAGAAGGTACACACTTCTCTAAAACCCCTTCAGCATTTATAGTTTGTAGACTTTTTGCTGATGGTCATGACTGGTGTGAGCTGAAACCTTTTTGAATTTGAATTTGTATGTGGCTAATAATTCCTTATACTAAGCTTTAGGCATGTCCTTTTTTTTCTTTTCCTTTTTTTTTTAAAGAGTGAGTACAACTTCCCTCCTCTTATTGACTTCTTGGAAATTTCTCATGTGTTGAATGTTCTTGCCAATTCCCTACCCCAGGGCATATTTTGATTGCTTGTGTCATTTACAGCCCTGCAGTCCTTGTGACTATATAAGCAATCATTGGCACTGGGTTTAAAGTGCTGTTGTGGGAAGCAGCCGCAAGGCGGCAGCATTATTGCGTTCTCAAGTCTTGTTACTAGGAGAACAGAGTCTTCCTGGAGGTAGTGTTCTGAGCTTGTAAATTAGAGTGCAATATGCTGGGACAAGCCCCCAGAAGTTTATGTCTCCTAACTTATGTTTTTTTTTAAAATTTAATTTCTATTTCTTATCGGAGTAAATTTGATTAGAGTGTTTTGATTGTCTGGCTGTACAGAATCTGCTCAATGATTCATACATATGTCTGTTCATCTTCGGATCCTGTTACCATGTATGTGATCACAGAATATATATTTTGAACGTATTGGTGATTATATAATTCATATCGTTTATATGTTATATGTTTATATACATTTAACTTACATTAGTATATGTATGTTAACCCCATAGTCCTAACTTACCCATCCCCCCACCTTTCATTTTGGCTAACCATTAGTTTATTTGATAAGTCTGTGAGTGTCTTTTTCTGTGGAAATATGTTCATTGGTAGCAATCTTAAGAAAACTTGTATAAATGATATCATAGGATATTTGTCATACCCTTTTGACTTACTTAACCTTATATGATTTTTTCTAGGCTCAACTGTAGTCCTGAAAACAGCATTGTTCATTTTTCTCCCGAGGCTACTATTCCATTCTGTCCGTATACCACTTCTTCTTTGTCCATTCATCTGTTTATGGACCTTTTTTTTGCTTCCATATCTTGGCTATTTCAGTATTGTTGCAGTGCATATTTGCCTGCCTCTGTCTTTCCAATTTTGGTGGTCTTAGATTATAGGCCCAAAAGGTGCCCTGCCGCATCATTTGGTAGCTCAATTTTTACCTTTTCAAGCAGCTCGATTCAGTTTGCGTTAGTGCTGTTTCCACTTTACATCCCACCAGCAGCTAGAAGGTACACAGATCTCTAAAACCCCTTCAGCATTTATACTTTGTAGACATTTTGCTGATGGTAATGACTGGTGTGAGCTGAAACCTTTTTGAATTTGAATTTGTATGTGGCTAATAATTCCTTATACTAAGCTTTAGGCATGTCCTTTTTTTTCTTTTCCTTTTTTTTTTTAAAGAGTGAGTACAACTTCCCTCCTCTTATTGATTTCTTGAAAAATTTCTCATGTGTTGGATTTTCTTGCCTATTCCCTACCCCAGGGCAATTTTTGAGGGCCTGTGTCATTTACAGCCCTGCAGTCCTTGGGACTATATAAGCAACCATTGTCACTGGGTTTAAAGCTGCTGTTTTGGGAGACAGCCACAAGGCAGCAGCATTATTACGTTCTCAAGTCTTGTTACTAGGACAACAGAGTCTTCCTGGAGGTAGTGTTCCGAGCTTGTAAATTAGAGTGCAATGTGCTGGGACAAGCCCCCAGAAGTTTATGTCTCCTTACTTATGTTTGTTTTTTAAATTTAATTTGTATTTTTTATCGGAGTAAATTTGATTAGAGTGTTTTGATTGTCTGGCTGTACAGAATCTGTTCAATGATTCACACATATGTCTGTTCATTTTCGGATCCTGTTACCATGTATGTGATTACAGAATGTATATTTTGAAGGTATTGGTGATTATATAATTCATATCATTTATATGTTATATGTTTATATACATTTAACTTATATTAGTATATGTATGTTAACCCCATAGTCCTAATTTACCCATCCTCCCACCTTTCATTTTGGCGAACCATTAGTTTATTTGATAAGTCTGTGAGTGTCTTTTTCTGTGGAAATATGTTCATTGGTAGCAATCTTAGGAAAACTTGTATAAATAATATCATAGGATATTTGTAATACCCTTTTGTCTTACTTAACCTTATATGATTATTTCTAGTCTCAACTCTAGTCCTGAAAACGGCATTGTTCATTTTTTTCCCGAGGCTACTCTTCATTCTGTCCATATACCACTTCTTCTTTGTCCATTCACCTGTTTATGGACCTTTTTTTTGCTTCCATGCCTTTGCTATTTCAGTATTGTTGCAGTGCACATTTGGCTGCCTCTGTCTTTCCGATTCTGGTGGTCTTAGGTTATAGGCCCAAAAGGTGCCCTGCCGCATCATATGGTAGTTCAATTTTTACGTTTTCAAGCAGCTCGATTCAGTTTGCATTAGTGCTGTTACAACTTTATATCCCACCAGCAGCTAGAAGGTACACACTTCTCTAAAACCCCTTCAGCATTTATAGTTTGTAGACTTTTTGCTGATGGTCATGACTGGTGTGAGCTGAAACCTTTTTGGAGGTTGGATACGCATGTGGCTAATAATTCCTTATGCTGAGCTTTAGGCATGTCCTATTTTTTCTTTTCCTTTTTTTTAAAATGAGTGAGTACAACTTCCCTCCTCTTATTGATTTCTTGAAAAGTTTCTTATGTGTTGAATTTTCTTGCCTATTCCCTACCCCAGGGCATTTTTTGAGTGCCTGTGTCATTTACAACCGTGCAGTCCTTGTGACTATATAAGCAAGCATTGGCACTGGGTTTAAAGGTGCTGTTTTTGAAGACAGCCACAAGGCGGCAGCATTGTTACGTTCTCAAGTCTTGTTACTAGGACAACAGAATCTTCCTGGAGGTAGTGTTCCGAGCTTTTAAATTAGAGTGCAATGTGCTGGGACAAGCCCCCAGAAGTTTATGTCTCCTTACTTATGTTTGTTTTTTAAATTTAATTTGTATTTTTTATCGGAGTAAATTTGATTAGAGTGTTTTGATTGTCTGGCTGTACAGAATCTGTTCAATGATTCATACATATGTCTGTTCATCTTCGGATCCTGTTACCATGTATGTGATTACAGAATGTATATTTTGAAGGTATTGGTGATTATATAATTCATATCATTTATGTGTTATATGTTTATATACATTTAACTTATATTAGTATATGTATGTTAACCCCATAGTCCTAATTTACCCATCCCCCCACCTTTCATTTTGGCTAACCATTAGTTTATTTGATAAGTTTGTGAGTGTCTTTTTCTGTGGAAATATGTTCATTGGTAGCAATCTTAGGATAACATGTATAAATGATATCATAGGATATTTGTCATACCCTTTTGACTTACTTAACCTTATATGATTATTTCTAGGCTCAACTCTAGTCCTGAAAACGGCATTGTTCATTTTTTTCCAGAGGCTACTATTCCATTTGGTACGTATACCATTTCGTCTTTGTCCATTCATCTGTTTATGGACCTTTTTTTGCTTCCATGTCTTGGCTATTTCAGTATTGTTGCAGTGCACAATTGCCTGCCTCTGTCTTTCCGATTCTGGTGGTCTTAGGTTATAGGCCCAAAAGGTGCCCTGCTGCATCGTATGGTAACTCAATTTTTACCTTTTCAAGCAGCTCCATTCAGTTTGCATTAGTGGTATTACTTCTTTACATCCCACCAGCAGCTAGAAGGTACACATTCCTCTAAAACCCCTTCAGCATTTATAGTTTGTAGACTTTTTGATGATGGTCATGACTGGTGTTACCTGAAACCTTTTTGAATTTGAATTTGCATGTGGCTAATAATTCCTTATACTGAGCTTTAGGCATGTCATTTTTTTCTTTTCCTTTTGTTTTAAAGAGTGAGTACAACTTCCCTCCTCTTATTGACTTCTTGAAAAGTTTCTCATGTGTTGAATTTTTTTGCCTATTCCCTACCCCAGGGCATTTTTTGAAGGCAGGTGTCATTTAGAGCCCTTCAGTCCTTGTGACTATTAAGCAACCTTTGGCACTGGGTTTAAAGCTGCTGTTGTGGGAAACAGCCACAAGGCGGCAGCATTATTACGTTCTCACCTCTTCTTACTAGGGCAACAGAGTCTTCCTGGAGGTAGTTTTCCAAGGTTGTAAATTAGAGTGGAATGTGCTGGGACAAGCCCCCAGAAGTTTATGCCTCCTAACTTATGTTTGCTTTTTAAATTTAATTTCTATTTCTTATCGGAGTAAATTTGATTAGAGTGTTTTGATTGGCTGTACAGAATCTGCTCAATGATTCATACATATATCTGTTCATCTTCGGAACCTGTTATTATGTATGTGATTACAGAATGTATATTTTAAAGGTTTGGTGATTATATAATTTATATAGTTCATATGTTATATGTTTATATACATTTAACATACATTAGTATATGTATGTTAACCCCATAGTCCTAATTTACCCATCCTCCCACCTTTCATTTTGGCTAACCGTTAGTATTTTTGATAAGTCTGTGACTGTCTTTTTCTGTGGAAATATGTTCATTGGTAGCAATCTTAGGATAACATGTATAAATGATGTCATAGGATATTTGTCATACCCTTTTGACTTACTTAACCTTCTATGATTATTTCTAGGCTCAACTGTAGTCCTGAAAACGGCATTGTTCATTTTTTTCCCGAGGCTACTATTCCATTTGGTACGTATCCCACTTCGTCTTTGTCCATTCATCTGTTTATGGACCTTTTTTTTTCTTCCATGTCTTTGCTATTTCAGTATTGTTGCAGTGCACATTTGCCTGCCTCTGTCTTTCCGATTCTGGTGGTCTTAGGTTATAGGCCCAAAAGGTGCCCTGCCGCATCATATGGTAGCTCAATTTTTACGTTTTCAAGCAGCTCGATTCAGTTTGCATTAGTGCTGTTACGACTTTATATCCCACCAGCAGCTAGAAGGTACACACTTCTCTAAAACCCCTTCAGCATTTATAGTTTGTAGACTTTTTGCTGATGGTCATGACTGGTGTGAGCTGAAACCTTTTTGGAGGTTGGATACGCATGTGGCTAATAATTCCTTATGCTGAGCTTTAGGCATGTCCTATTTTTTCTTTTCCTTTTTTTTAAAAAGAGTGAGTACAACTTCCCTCCTCTTATTGATTTCTTGAAAAGTTTCTTATGTGTTGAATTTTCTTGCCTATTCCCTACCCCAGGGCAATTTTTGAGGGCCTGTGTCATTTACAGCCCTGCAGTCCTTGTGATTATATAAGCAACCATTGTCATTGGGTTTAAAGCTGCTGTTTTTGGAGACAGCCACAAGGCGGCAGCATTAGTACGTTCTCAACTCTTGTTACTAGGACAACAGAGTCTTCCTGGAGGTAGTGTTCCGAGCTTTTAAATTAGAGTGCAATGTGCAGGGACAAGCCCCCAGAAGTTTATGTCTCCTAACTTATGTTTGTTTTTTAAATTTAATTTCTATTTCTTATCGGAGTAAATTTGATTAGAGTGTTGTGGTTTTCTGGCTGTACAGAATCTGCTCAATGATTCATACATATGTCTGTTCATCTTCGAACCTGTTAGCATGTATGTGATTACAGAATGTATATTTAAAAGGTATTGGTGATTATATAATTTATATATTTCATATGTTATATGTTTATATACATTTAACCTACATTAGTATATGTATTTTAACCCCATTGTCCTAATTTACCCATCCTCCCACCTTTCATTTTGGCTAGCCATTAGTTTATTTGATAAGTCTGTGAGTGTCTTTTTCTGTGGAAATATGTTCATTGGTAGCAATCTTAGGATAACATGTATAAATGATGTCATAGGATATTTGTCATACCCTTTTGACTTACTTAACCTTATATGATTATTTCTAGGCTCAACTGTAGTCCTGAAAATGGCATTGTTCATTTTTTTCCCGAGGCTACTATTCCATTTGGTACGTGTCCCACTTCGTCTTTGTCCATTCATCTGTTTATGGACCTTTTTTTTGCTTCCATGTCTTTGCTATTTCAGTATTGTTGCAGTGCACATTTGCCTGCCTCTGTCTTTCCGATTCTGGTGGTCTTAGGTTATAGGCCCAAAAGGTGCCCTGCCGCATCATATGGTAGCTCAATTTTTACGTTTTCAAGCAGCTCGATTCAGTTTGCATTAGTGCTGTTACGACTTTATATCCCACCAGCAGCTAGAAGGTACACACTTCTCTAAAACCCCTTCAGCATTTATAGTTTGTAGACTTTTTGCTGATGGTCATGACTGGTGTGAGCTGAAACCTTTTTGAATTTGAATTTGTATGTGGCTAATAATTCCTTATACTAAGCTTTAGGCATGTCCTTTTTTTTCTTTTCCTTTTTTTTTTAAAGAGTGAGTACAACTTCCCTCCTCTTATTGACTTCTTGGAAATTTCTCATGTGTTGAATGTTCTTGCCAATTCCCTACCCCAGGGCATATTTTGATTGCTTGTGTCATTTACAGCCCTGCAGTCCTTGTGACTATATAAGCAATCATTGGCACTGGGTTTAAAGTGCTGTTGTGGGAAGCAGCCGCAAGGCGGCAGCATTATTGCGTTCTCAAGTCTTGTTACTAGGAGAACAGAGTCTTCCTGGAGGTAGTGTTCTGAGCTTGTAAATTAGAGTGCAATATGCTGGGACAAGCCCCCAGAAGTTTATGTCTCCTAACTTATGTTTTTTTTTAAAATTTAATTTCTATTTCTTATCGGAGTAAATTTGATTAGAGTGTTTTGATTGTCTGGCTGTACAGAATCTGCTCAATGATTCATACATATGTCTGTTCATCTTCGGATCCTGTTACCATGTATGTGATCACAGAATATATATTTTGAACGTATTGGTGATTATATAATTCATATCGTTTATATGTTATATGTTTATATACATTTAACTTACATTAGTATATGTATGTTAACCCCATAGTCCTAACTTACCCATCCCCCCACCTTTCATTTTGGCTAACCATTAGTTTATTTGATAAGTCTGTGAGTGTCTTTTTCTGTGGAAATATGTTCATTGGTAGCAATCTTAAGAAAACTTGTATAAATGATATCATAGGATATTTGTCATACCCTTTTGACTTACTTAACCTTATATGATTTTTTCTAGGCTCAACTGTAGTCCTGAAAACAGCATTGTTCATTTTTCTCCCGAGGCTACTATTCCATTCTGTCCGTATACCACTTCTTCTTTGTCCATTCATCTGTTTATGGACCTTTTTTTTGCTTCCATATCTTGGCTATTTCAGTATTGTTGCAGTGCATATTTGCCTGCCTCTGTCTTTCCAATTTTGGTGGTCTTAGATTATAGGCCCAAAAGGTGCCCTGCCGCATCATTTGGTAGCTCAATTTTTACCTTTTCAAGCAGCTCGATTCAGTTTGCGTTAGTGCTGTTTCCACTTTACATCCCACCAGCAGCTAGAAGGTACACAGATCTCTAAAACCCCTTCAGCATTTATACTTTGTAGACATTTTGCTGATGGTAATGACTGGTGTGAGCTGAAACCTTTTTGAATTTGAATTTGTATGTGGCTAATAATTCCTTATACTAAGCTTTAGGCATGTCCTTTTTTTTCTTTTCCTTTTTTTTTTTAAAGAGTGAGTACAACTTCCCTCCTCTTATTGATTTCTTGAAAAATTTCTCATGTGTTGGATTTTCTTGCCTATTCCCTACCCCAGGGCAATTTTTGAGGGCCTGTGTCATTTACAGCCCTGCAGTCCTTGGGACTATATAAGCAACCATTGTCACTGGGTTTAAAGCTGCTGTTTTGGGAGACAGCCACAAGGCAGCAGCATTATTACGTTCTCAAGTCTTGTTACTAGGACAACAGAGTCTTCCTGGAGGTAGTGTTCCGAGCTTGTAAATTAGAGTGCAATGTGCTGGGACAAGCCCCCAGAAGTTTATGTCTCCTTACTTATGTTTGTTTTTTAAATTTAATTTGTATTTTTTATCGGAGTAAATTTGATTAGAGTGTTTTGATTGTCTGGCTGTACAGAATCTGTTCAATGATTCACACATATGTCTGTTCATTTTCGGATCCTGTTACCATGTATGTGATTACAGAATGTATATTTTGAAGGTATTGGTGATTATATAATTCATATCATTTATATGTTATATGTTTATATACATTTAACTTATATTAGTATATGTATGTTAACCCCATAGTCCTAATTTACCCATCCTCCCACCTTTCATTTTGGCGAACCATTAGTTTATTTGATAAGTCTGTGAGTGTCTTTTTCTGTGGAAATATGTTCATTGGTAGCAATCTTAGGAAAACTTGTATAAATAATATCATAGGATATTTGTAATACCCTTTTGTCTTACTTAACCTTATATGATTATTTCTAGTCTCAACTCTAGTCCTGAAAACGGCATTGTTCATTTTTTTCCCGAGGCTACTCTTCATTCTGTCCATATACCACTTCTTCTTTGTCCATTCACCTGTTTATGGACCTTTTTTTTGCTTCCATGCCTTTGCTATTTCAGTATTGTTGCAGTGCACATTTGGCTGCCTCTGTCTTTCCGATTCTGGTGGTCTTAGGTTATAGGCCCAAAAGGTGCCCTGCCGCATCATATGGTAGTTCAATTTTTACGTTTTCAAGCAGCTCGATTCAGTTTGCATTAGTGCTGTTACAACTTTATATCCCACCAGCAGCTAGAAGGTACACACTTCTCTAAAACCCCTTCAGCATTTATAGTTTGTAGACTTTTTGCTGATGGTCATGACTGGTGTGAGCTGAAACCTTTTTGGAGGTTGGATACGCATGTGGCTAATAATTCCTTATGCTGAGCTTTAGGCATGTCCTATTTTTTCTTTTCCTTTTTTTTAAAATGAGTGAGTACAACTTCCCTCCTCTTATTGATTTCTTGAAAAGTTTCTTATGTGTTGAATTTTCTTGCCTATTCCCTACCCCAGGGCATTTTTTGAGTGCCTGTGTCATTTACAACCGTGCAGTCCTTGTGACTATATAAGCAAGCATTGGCACTGGGTTTAAAGGTGCTGTTTTTGAAGACAGCCACAAGGCGGCAGCATTGTTACGTTCTCAAGTCTTGTTACTAGGACAACAGAATCTTCCTGGAGGTAGTGTTCCGAGCTTTTAAATTAGAGTGCAATGTGCTGGGACAAGCCCCCAGAAGTTTATGTCTCCTTACTTATGTTTGTTTTTTAAATTTAATTTGTATTTTTTATCGGAGTAAATTTGATTAGAGTGTTTTGATTGTCTGGCTGTACAGAATCTGTTCAATGATTCATACATATGTCTGTTCATCTTCGGATCCTGTTACCATGTATGTGATTACAGAATGTATATTTTGAAGGTATTGGTGATTATATAATTCATATCATTTATGTGTTATATGTTTATATACATTTAACTTATATTAGTATATGTATGTTAACCCCATAGTCCTAATTTACCCATCCCCCCACCTTTCATTTTGGCTAACCATTAGTTTATTTGATAAGTTTGTGAGTGTCTTTTTCTGTGGAAATATGTTCATTGGTAGCAATCTTAGGATAACATGTATAAATGATATCATAGGATATTTGTCATACCCTTTTGACTTACTTAACCTTATATGATTATTTCTAGGCTCAACTCTAGTCCTGAAAACGGCATTGTTCATTTTTTTCCAGAGGCTACTATTCCATTTGGTACGTATACCATTTCGTCTTTGTCCATTCATCTGTTTATGGACCTTTTTTTGCTTCCATGTCTTGGCTATTTCAGTATTGTTGCAGTGCACAATTGCCTGCCTCTGTCTTTCCGATTCTGGTGGTCTTAGGTTATAGGCCCAAAAGGTGCCCTGCTGCATCGTATGGTAACTCAATTTTTACCTTTTCAAGCAGCTCCATTCAGTTTGCATTAGTGGTATTACTTCTTTACATCCCACCAGCAGCTAGAAGGTACACATTCCTCTAAAACCCCTTCAGCATTTATAGTTTGTAGACTTTTTCATGATGGTCATGACTGGTGTTACCTGAAACCTTTTTGAATTTGAATTTGCATGTGGCTAATAATTCCTTATACTGAGCTTTAGGCATGTCATTTTTTTCTTTTCCTTTTGTTTTAAAGAGTGAGTACAACTTCCCTCCTCTTATTGACTTCTTGAAAAGTTTCTCATGTGTTGAATTTTTTTGCCTATTCCCTACCCCAGGGCATTTTTTGAAGGCAGGTGTCATTTAGAGCCCTTCAGTCCTTGTGACTATTAAGCAACCTTTGGCACTGGGTTTAAAGCTGCTGTTGTGGGAAACAGCCACAAGGCGGCAGCATTATTACGTTCTCACCTCTTCTTACTAGGGCAACAGAGTCTTCCTGGAGGTAGTTTTCCAAGGTTGTAAATTAGAGTGGAATGTGCTGGGACAAGCCCCCAGAAGTTTATGCCTCCTAACTTATGTTTGCTTTTTAAATTTAATTTCTATTTCTTATCGGAGTAAATTTGATTAGAGTGTTTTGATTGGCTGTACAGAATCTGCTCAATGATTCATACATATATCTGTTCATCTTCGGAACCTGTTATTATGTATGTGATTACAGAATGTATATTTTAAAGGTTTGGTGATTATATAATTTATATAGTTCATATGTTATATGTTTATATACATTTAACATACATTAGTATATGTATGTTAACCCCATAGTCCTAATTTACCCATCCTCCCACCTTTCATTTTGGCTAACCGTTAGTATTTTTGATAAGTCTGTGACTGTCTTTTTCTGTGGAAATATGTTCATTGGTAGCAATCTTAGGATAACATGTATAAATGATGTCATAGGATATTTGTCATACCCTTTTGACTTACTTAACCTTCTATGATTATTTCTAGGCTCAACTGTAGTCCTGAAAACGGCATTGTTCATTTTTTTCCCGAGGCTACTATTCCATTTGGTACGTATCCCACTTCGTCTTTGTCCATTCATCTGTTTATGGACCTTTTTTTTTCTTCCATGTCTTTGCTATTTCAGTATTGTTGCAGTGCACATTTGCCTGCCTCTGTCTTTCCGATTCTGGTGGTCTTAGGTTATAGGCCCAAAAGGTGCCCTGCCGCATCATATGGTAGCTCAATTTTTACGTTTTCAAGCAGCTCGATTCAGTTTGCATTAGTGCTGTTACGACTTTATATCCCACCAGCAGCTAGAAGGTACACACTTCTCTAAAACCCCTTCAGCATTTATAGTTTGTAGACTTTTTGCTGATGGTCATGACTGGTGTGAGCTGAAACCTTTTTGGAGGTTGGATACGCATGTGGCTAATAATTCCTTATGCTGAGCTTTAGGCATGTCCTATTTTTTCTTTTCCTTTTTTTTAAAAAGAGTGAGTACAACTTCCCTCCTCTTATTGATTTCTTGAAAAGTTTCTTATGTGTTGAATTTTCTTGCCTATTCCCTACCCCAGGGCAATTTTTGAGGGCCTGTGTCATTTACAGCCCTGCAGTCCTTGTGATTATATAAGCAACCATTGTCATTGGGTTTAAAGCTGCTGTTTTTGGAGACAGCCACAAGGCGGCAGCATTAGTACGTTCTCAACTCTTGTTACTAGGACAACAGAGTCTTCCTGGAGGTAGTGTTCCGAGCTTTTAAATTAGAGTGCAATGTGCAGGGACAAGCCCCCAGAAGTTTATGTCTCCTTACTTATGTTTGTTTTTTAAATTTAATTTGTATTTTTTATCGGAGTAAATTTGATTAGAGTGTTTTGATTGTCTCGCTGTACAGAATCTGTTCAATGATTCATACATATGTCTGTTCATCTTCGGATCCTGTTACCATGTATGTGATCACAGAATATATATTTTGAAGGTATTGGTGATTATATAATTCATATCGTTTATATGTTATATGTTTATATACATTTAACTTACATTAGTATATGTATGTTAACCCCATAGTCCTAAATTACCCATCCCCCCACCTTTCATTTTGGCTAACCATTAGTTTATTTGATAAGTCTGTGAGTGTCTTTTTCTGTGGAAATATGTTCATTGGTAGCAATCTTAAGAAAACTTGTATAAATGATATCATAGGATATTTGTCATACCCTTTTGACTTACTTAACCTTATATGATTTTTTCTAGGCTCAACTGTAGTCCTGAAAACAGCATTGTTCATTTTTCTCCCGAGGCTACTATTCCATTCTGTCCGTATACCACTTCTTCTTTGTCCATTCATCTGTTTATGGACCTTTTTTTTGCTTCCATATCTTGGCTATTTCAGTATTGTTGCAGTGCATATTTGCCTGCCTCTGTCTTTCCAATTTTGGTGGTCTTAGGTTATAGGCCCAAAAGGTGCCCTGCCCCATCATTTGGTAGCTCAATTTTTACCTTTTCAAGCAGCTCGATTCAGTTTGCGTTAGTGCTGTTTCCACTTTACATCCCACCAGCAGCTAGAAGGTACACAGATCTCTAAAACCCCTTCAGCATTTATAGTTTGTAGACATTTTGCTGATGGTAATGACTGGTGTGAGCTGAAACCTTTTTGAATTTGAATTTGTATGTGGCTCATAATTCCTTATACTAAGCTTTAGGCATGTCCTTTTTTTTCTTTTCCTTTTTTTTTTAAAGAGTGAGTACAACTTCCCTCCTCTTATTGACTTCTTGGAAATTTCTCATGTGTTGAATGTTCTTGCCAATTCCCTACCCCAGGGCATATTTTGAGGGCTTGTGTCATTTACAGCCCTGCAGTCCTTGTGACTATATAAGCAATCATTGGCACTGGGTTTAAAGTGCTGTTGTGGGAAGCAGCCACAAGGCGGCAGCATTATTGCGTTCTCAAGTCTTGTTACTAGGAGAACAGAGTCTTCCTGGAGGTAGTGTTCCGAGCTTTTAAATTAGAGTGCAATGTGCTGGGACAAGCCCCCAGAAGTTTATGTCTCCTAACTTATGTTTTTTTTTTAAATTTAATTTCTATTTCTTATCGGAGTAAATTTGATTAGAGTGTTTTGATTGTCTGGCTGTACAGAATCTGCTCAATGATTCATACATATGTCTGTTCATCTTCGGATCCTGTTACCATGTATGTGATCACAGAATATATATTTTGAAGGTATTGGTGATTATATAATTCATATCGTTTATATGTTATATGTTTATATACATTTAACTTACATTAGTATATGTATGTTAACCCCATAGTCCTAACTTACCCATCCCCCCACCTTTCATTTTGGCTAACCATTAGTTTATTTGATAAGTCTGTGAGTGTCTTTTTCTGTGGAAATATGTTCATTGGTAGCAATCTTAAGAAAACTTGTATAAATGATATCATAGGATATTTGTCATACCCTTTTGACTTACTTAACCTTATATGATTTTTTCTAGGCTCAACTGTAGTCCTGAAAACAGCATTGTTCATTTTTCTCCCGAGGCTACTATTCCATTCTGTCCGTATACCACTTCTTCTTTGTCCATTCATCTGTTTATGGACCTTTTTTTTGCTTCCATATCTTGGCTATTTCAGTATTGTTGCAGTGCACATTTGCCTGCCTCTGTCTTTCCGATTCTGGTGGTCTTAGGTTATAGGCCCAAAAGGTGCCCTGCCGCATCATATGGTAGCTCAATTTTTACGTTTTCAAGCAGCTCGATTCAGTTTGCATTAGTGATGTTACGACTTTATATCCCACCAGCAGCTAGAAGGTACACACTTCTCTAAAACCCCTTCAGCATTTATAGTTTGTAGACTTTTTGCTGATGGTCATGACTGGTGTGAGCTGAAACCTTTTTGGAGGTTGGATACGCATGTGGCTAATAATTCCTTATGCTGAGCTTTAGGCATGTCCTATTTTTTCTTTTCCTTTTTTTTAAAAAGAGTGAGTACAACTTCCCTCCTCTTATTGATTTCTTGAAAAGTTTCTTATGTGTTGAATTTTCTTGCCTATTCCCTACCCCAGGGCATTTTTTGAGTGCCTGTGTCATTTACAACCGTACAGTCCTTGTGACTATATAAGCAACCATTGGCACTGGGTTTAAAGGTGCTGTTCTTGGAGACAGCCACAAGGCGGCAGCATTATTACGTTCTCAAGTCTTGTTACTAGGACAACAGAGTCTTCGTGGAGGTAGTGTTCCGAGCTTTTAAATTAGAGTGCAATGTGCTGGGACAAGCCCCCAGAAGTTTATGTCTCCTTACTTATGTTTGTTTTTTAAATTTAATTTGTATTTTTTATCGGAGTAAATTTGATTAGAGTGTTTTGATTGTCTGGCTGTACAGAATCTGTTCAATGATTCATACATATGTCTGTTCATCTTCGGATCCTGTTACCATGTATGTGATTACAGAATGTATATTTTGAAGGTATTGGTGATTATATAATTCATATCATTTATATGTTATATGTTTATATACATTTAACTTATATTAGTATATGTATGTTAACCCCATAGTCCTAATTTACCCATCCCCCCACCTTTCATTTTGGCTAACCATTAGTTTATTTGATAAGTCTGTGAGTGTCTTTTTCAGTGGAAATATGTTCATTGGTAGCAATCTTAGGATAACATGTATAAATGATATCATAGGATATTTGTCATACCCTTTTGACTTACTAAACCTTATATGATTATTTCTAGGCTCAACTCTAGTCCTGAAAACGGCATTGTTCATTTTTTTCCAGAGGCTACTATTCCATTTGGTACGTATACCATTTCGTCTTTGTCCTTTCATCTGTTTATGGACCTTTTTTTTGCTTCCATGTCTTGGCTATTTCAATATTGTTGCAGTGCACATTTGCCTGCCTCTGTCTTTCCGAATCCGGTGGTCTTAGGTTATAGGCCCAAAAGGTGCCCTGCCGCATCATATGGTAGCTCAATGTTTACCTTTTCAAGCAGCTCAATTCAGTTTGCGTTACTGCTGTTACCACTTTACATCCAAACAGCAGCTAGAAGGTACACAGTTCTCTAAAACCCCTTCAGCATTTATAGTTTGTAGACTTTTTGCTGATGGTCATGACTGGTGTGAGCTGAAACCTTTTTGCAGGTTGGATACGCATGTGGCTAATAATTCCTTATGCTGAGCTTTAGGCATGTCCTTTTTTTCTTTTCCTTTTTTTTTAGAGTGAGTACAACTTCCGTACTCTTATTGACTTCTTGAACATTTCTCATGTGTTGAATTTCCTTGCCTATTCCCTACACCAGGGCATTTTTTGAGGGCCTGTGTCTTTTACAGCCCTGCAGTCCTTGTGACTATATAAGCAACCATTGGTACTGGGTTTAAAGCTACTGTTGTGGGAAGCAGCCACAAGGCGGCAGCATTATTACGTTCTCAAGTCTTGTTACTAGGACAACACAGTCTTCCTGGAGGTAGTGTTCCGAGCTTTTAAATTAGAGTGCAATGTGCAGGGACAAGCCCCCAGAAGTTTATGTCTCCTTACTTATGTTTGTTTTTTAAATTTAATTTGTATTTTTTATCGGAGTAAATTTGATTAGTGTGTTTTGATTGTCTGGCTGTACAGAATCTGTTCAATGATTCATACATATGTCTGTTCATCTTCGGATCCTGTTACCATGTATGTGATCACAGAATATATATTTTGAAGGTATTGGTGATTATATAATTCATATCGTTTATATGTTATATGTTTATATACATTTAACTTACATTAGTATATGTATGTTACCCCCATAGTCCTAAATTACCCATCCCCCCACCTTTCATTTTGGCTAACCATTAGTTTATTTGATAAGTCTGTGAGTGTCTTTTTCTGTGGAAATATGTTCATTGGTAGCAATCTTAAGAAAACTTGTATAAATGATATCATAGGATATTTGTCGTACCCTTTTGACTTACTTAACCTTATATGATTTTTTCTAGGCTCAACTGTAGTCCTGAAAACAGCATTGTTCATTTTTCTCCCGAGGCTACTATTCCATTCTGTCCGTATACCACTTCTTCTTTGTCCATTCATCTGTTTATGGACCTTTTTTTTGCTTCCATATCTTGGCTATTTCAGTATTGTTGCAGTGCATATTTGCCTGCCTCTGTCTTTCCAATTTTGGTGGTCTTAGGTTATAGGCCCAAAAGGTGCCCTGCCCCATCATTTGGTAGCTCAATTTTTACCTTTTCAAGCAGCTCGATTCAGTTTGCGTTAGTGCTGTTTCCACTTTACATCCCACCAGCAGCTAGAAGGTACACAGATCTCTAAAACCCCTTCAGCATTTATAGTTTGTAGACATTTTGCTGATGGTAATGACTGGTGTGAGCTGAAACCTTTTTGAATTTGAATTTGTATGTGGCTAATAATTCCTTATACTAAGCTTTAGGCATGTCCTTTTTTTTCTTTTCCTTTTTTTTTTAAAGAGTGAGTACAACTTCCCTCCTCTTATTGACTTCTTGGAAATTTCTCATGTGTTGAATGTTCTTGCCAATTCCCTACCCCAGGGCATATTTTGAGGGCTTGTGTCATTTACAGCCCTGCAGTCCTTGTGACTATATAAGCAATCATTGGCACTGGGTTTAAAGTGCTGTTGTGGAAAGCAGCCACAAGGCGGCAGCATTATTGCGTTCTCAAGTCTTGTTACTAGGAGAACAGAGTCTTCCTGGAGGTAGTGTTCTGAGCTTGTAAATTAGAGTGCAATATGCTGGGACAAGCCCCCAGAAGTTTATGTCTCCTAACTTATGTTTGTTTTTTAAATTTAATTTCTATTTCTTATCGGAGTAAATTTGATTAGAGTGTTGTGGTTTTCTGGCTGTACAGAATCTGCTCAATGATTCATACATATGTCTGTTCATCTTCGAACCTGTTAGCATGTATGTGATTACAGAATGTATATTTTAAAGGTATTGGTGATTATATAATTTATATATTTCATATGTTATATGTTTATATACATTTAACATACATTAGTATATGTATTTTAACCCCATAGTCCTAATTTACCCATCCTCCCACCTTTCATTTTGGCTAGCAATTAGTTTATTTGATAAGTCTGTGAGTGTCTTTTTCTGTGGAAATATGTTCATTGGTAGCAATCTTAGGATAACATGTATAAATGATGTCCTAGGATATTTGTCATACCCTTTTGACTTACTTAACCTTATATGATTATTTCTAGGCTCAACTGTAGTCCTGAAAACGGCATTGTTCATTTTTTTCCCGAGGCTACTATTCCATTTGGTACGTATCCCACTTCGTCTTTGTCCATTCATCTGTTTATGGACCTTTTTTTGCTTCCATGTCTTGGCTATTTCAGTATTGTTGCAGTGCACATTTGCCTGCCTCTGTCTTTCCGATTCTGGTGGTCTTAGGTTATAGGCCCAAAAGGTGCCCTGCCGCATCGTATGGTAACTCAATTTTTACCTTTTGAAGCAGCTCCATTCAGTTTCATTAGTGGTATTACTTCTTTACATCCCACCAGCAGCTAGAAGGTACACATTCCTCTAAAACCCCTTCAGCATTTATAGTTTGTAGACTTTTTGATGATGGTCATGACTGGTGTTACCTGAAACCTTTTTGAATTTGAATTTGCATGTGGCTAATAATTCCTTATACTGAGCTTTAGGCATGTCATTTTTTTCTTTTCCTTTTGTTTTAAAGAGTGAGTACAACTTCCCTCCTCTTATTGACTTCTTGAAAAGTTTCTCATGTGTTGAATTTTTTTGCCTATTCCCTACCCCAGGGCATTTTTTGAAGGCAGGTGTCATTTAGAGCCCTTGAGTCCTTGTGACTATTAAGCAACCTTTGGCACTGGGTTTAAAGCTGCTGTTGTGGGAAACAGCCACAAGGCGGCAGCATTATTACGTTCTCCACTCTTCTTACTAGGGCAACAGAGTCTTCCTGGAGGTAGTTTTCCAAGGTTGTAAATTAGAGTGGAATGTGCTGGGACAAGCCCCCAGAAGTTTATGTCTCCTAACTTATGTTTGCTTTTTAAATTTAATTTCTATTTCTTATCGGAGTAAATTTGATTAGAGTGTTTTGATTGGCTGTACAGAATCTGCTCAATGATTCATACATATATCTGTTCATCTTCGGAACCTGTTATCATGTATGTGATTACAGAATGTATATTTTAAAGGTTTGGTGATTATATATTTTATATAGTTCATATGTTATATGTTTATATACATTTAACATACATTAGTATATGTATGTTAACCCCATAGTCCTAATTTACCCATCCTCCCACCTTTCATTTTGGCTAACCATTAGTTTATTTGATAAGTCTGTGAGTGTCTTTTTTTGTGGAAATATGTTCATTGGTAGCAATCTTAGGATAACATGTATAAATGATATCATAGGATATTTGTCATACCCTTTTGACTAACTTACCCTTATATGACTATTTCTAGTCTCAACTGTAGTTCTGAAAACGGCATTGTTCATTTTTTTCCCGAGGCTACTCTTCCATTCTGTCCATATACCACTTCTTCTTTGTCCATTCACCTGTTTATGGACCATTTTTTGCTTCCATGTCTTGGGTATTTCAGTATTGTTGCAGTGCACATTTGCCTGCCTCTGTATTTCCGATTTTGGTGGTCTTAGGTTATAGGCCCAAAAGGTGCCCTGCCGCATCATATGGTAACTCAATTTTTACCTTTTCAAGCAGCTCCATTCAGTATGCGTTAGTGCTGTTACCACTTTACATCCCACCAGCAGGTAGAATGTACACAATTCTCTAAAACCCCTTCAGCATTTATAGTTTGTAGACTTTTTGCTGATGGTCATGACTGGTGTCACCTGAAACCTTTTTGAATTTGAATTTGCATGTGGCTAATAATTCCTTATACTGAGCTTTAGGCATGTCCTTTTTTTTTCTTTTCCTTTTTTTTTAAAGAGTGAGTACAACTTCCCTCCTCTTATTGACTTCTTGAAAAGTTACTCATGTGTTGAATTTTCTTGCCAATTCCATACCCCAGGGCATTTTTTGAGGGCCTGTGTCTTTTACAGCCCTGCAGTCCTTGTGACTATATAAGCAACCATTGGCACTGGGTTTAAAGCTACTGTTGTGGGAAGCAGCCAAAAGGCGGCAGCATTATTACGTTCTCAAGTCTTGTTACTAGGACAACACAGTCTTCCTGGAGGTAGTGTTCCGAGCTTGTAAATTAGAGTGCAATGTGCTGGGACAAGCCGCCAGAAGTTTATGTCTCCTAACTTATGTTTGTTTTTTAAATTTAATTTCTATTTCTTATCGGAGTAAATTTGATTAGAGTGTTGTGGTTTTCTGGCTGTACAGAATCTGCTCAATGATTCATACATATGTCTGTTCATCTTCGAACCTGTTAGCATGTATGTGATTACAGAATGTATAATTTAAAGGTATTGGTGATTATATAATTTATATATTTCATATGTTATATGTTTATATACATTTAACATACATTAGTATATGTATTTTAACCCCATTGTCCTAATTTACCCATCCTCCCACCTTTCATTTTGGCTAGCCATTAGTTTATTTGATAAGTCTGTGAGTGTCTTTTTCTGTGGAAATATGTTCATTGGTAGCAATCTTAAGATAACATGTATAAATGATGTCATAGGATATTTGTCATACCCTTTTGACTTACTTAACCTTATATGATTATTTCTAGGCTCAACTGTAGTCCTGAAAACGGCATTGTTCATTTTTTTCCAGAGGCTACTATTCCATTTGGTACGTATCCCACTTCTTCTTTGTCCATTCATCTGTTTATGGACCTTTTTTTTTGCTTCCATGTCTTTGCTATTTCAGTATTGTTGCAGTGCACATTTGCCTGCCTCTGTCTTTCCGATTCTGGTGGTCTTAGGTTATAGGCCCAAAAGGTGCCCTGCCACATCATATGGTAGCTCAATTTTTACGTTTTCAAGCAGCTCGATTCAGTTTGCATTAGTGCTGTTACGACTTTATATCCCACCAGCAGCTAGAAGGTACACACTTCTCTAAAACCCCTTCAGCATTTATAGTTTGTAGACTTTTTGCTGATGGTCATGACTGGTGTGAGCTGAAACCTTTTTGGAGGTTGGATACGCATGTGGCTAATAATTCCTTATGCTGAGCTTTAGGCATGTCCTATTTTTTCTTTTCCTTTTTTTTAAAATGAGTGAGTACAACTTCCCTCCTCTTATTGATTTCTTGAAAAGTTTCTTATGTGTTGAATTTTCTTGCCTATTCCCTACCCCAGGGCATTTTTTGAGTGCCTGTGTCATTTACAACCGTGCAGTCCTTGTGACTATATAAGCAACCATTGGCACTGGGTTTAAAGGTGCTGTTTTTGGAGACAGCCACAAGGCGGCAGCATTATTACGTTCTCAAGTGTTGTTACTAGGACAACAGAGTCTTCCTGGAGGTAGTGTTCCGAGCTTTTAAATTAGAGTGCAATGTGCTGGGACAAGCCCCCAGAAGTTTATGTCTCCTTACTTATGTTTGTTTTTTAAATTTAATTTGTATTTTTTATCGGAGTAAATTTGATTAGAGTGTTTTGATTGTCTGGCTGTACAGAATCTGTTCAATGATTCATACATATATCTGTTCATCTTCGGAACCTGTTAGCATGTATGTGATTACAGAATGTATATTTTAAAGGTATTGGTAATTATATTATTTATATAGTTTATATATTATATGTTTATATACATTTAACATACATTAGTATATGTATGTTAACCCCATTGTCCTAATTTACCCATCCTCCCACCTTTCATTTTGGCTAACCATTAGTTTATTTGATAAGTCTGTGAGTGTCTTTTTCTGTGGAAATATGTTCATTGGTAGCAATCTTAGGATAACATGTATTAATGATATCATAGGATATTTGTCATACCCTTTTGACTTACTTAACCTTATATGATTATTTCTAGGCTCAACTCTAGTCCTGAAAACGGCATTGTTCATTTTTTTCCAGAGGCTTCTATTCCATTTGGTACGTGTACCATTTCGTCTTTGTCCATTCATCTGTTTATGGACCTTTTTTTTGCTTCCATGTCTTGGCTATTTCAATATTGTTGCAGTGCACATTTGCCTGCCTCTGTCTTTCCGAATCCAGTTGTCTTAGGTTATAGGCCCAAAATGTGCCCTGCCGCATCATATGGTAGCTCAATGTTTACCTTTTCAAGCAGCTCGATTCAGTTTGCGTTACTGCTGTTACCACTTTACATCCCACCAGCAGCTAGAAGGTACACAGTTCTCTAAAACCCCTTCAGCATTTATAGTTTGTAGACTTTTTGCTGATGGTCATGACTGGTGTGAGCTGAAACCTTTTTGGAGGTTGGATACACATGTGGCTAATAATTCCTTATGCTGAGCTTTAGGCATGTCCTTTTTTTCTTTTCCTTTTTTTTTAAAGGGTGACTACAACTTCCCTCCTCTTATTGAATTCTTGAAAATTTCTCATGTGTTGAATTTTCTTGCCAATTCCATACCCCAGGGCATTTTTTGAGGGCCTGTGTCTTTTACAGCCCTGCAGTCCTTGTGACTACATAAGCAACCATTGGCACTGGGTTTAAAGCTACTGTTGTGGGAAGCAGCCACAAGGCGGCAGCATTATTACGTTCTCAAGTCTTGTTACTAGGACAACACAGTCTTCCTGGAGGTAGTGTTCCGAGCTTGTAAATTAGAGTGCAATGTGCTGGGACAAGCCCCCAGAAGTTTATGTCTCCTAACTTATGTTTGTTTTTTAAATTTAATTTCTATTTCTTATCGGAGTAAATTTGATTAGAGTGTTGTGGTTTTCTGGCTGGACAGAATCTGCTCAATGATTCATACATATGTCTGTTCATCTTCGAACCTGTTAGCATGTATGTGATTACAGAATGTATATTTTAAAGGTATTGGTGATTATATAATTTATATATTTCATATGTTATATGTTTATATACATTTAACATACATTAGTATATGTATTTTAACCCCATTGTCCTAATTTACCCATCCTCCCACCTTTCATTTTGGCTAGCCATTAGTTTATTTGATAAGTCTGTGAGTGTCTTTTTCTGTGGAAATATGTTCATTGGTAGCAATCTTAGGATAACATGTATAAATGATGTCATAGGATATTTGTCATACCCTTTTGACTTACTTAACCTTATATGATTATTTCTAGGCTCAACTGTAGTCCTGAAAACGGCATTGTTCATTTTTTTCCCGAGGCTACTATTCCATTTGGTACGTATCCCACTTCGTCTTTGTCCATTCATCTGTTTATGGACCTTTTTTTTTGCTTCCATGTCTTTGCTATTTCAGTATTGTTGCAGTGCACATTTGCCTGCCTCTGTCTTTCCGATTCTGGTGGTCTTAGGTTATAGGCCCAAAAGATGCCCTGCCGCATCATATGGTAGCTCAATTTTTACGTTTTCAAGCAGCTCGATTCAGTTTGCATTAGTGCTGTTACGACTTTATATCCCACCAGCAGCTAGAAGGTACACACTTCTCTAAAACCCCTTCAGCATTTATAGCTTGTAGACTTTTTGCTGATGGTCATGACTGGTGTGAGCTGAAACCTTTTTGGAGGTTGGATACGCATGTGGCTAATAATTCCTTATGCTGAGCTTTAGGCATGTCCTATTTTTTCTTTTCCTTTTTTTTAAAATGAGTGAGTACAACTTCCCTCCTCTTATTGATTTCTTGAAAAGTTTCTTATGTGTTGAATTTTCTTGCCTATTCCCTACCCCAGGGCAATTTTTGAGGGCCTGTGTCATTTACAGCCCTGCAGTCCTTGTGATTATATAAGCAACCATTGTCATTGGGTTTAAAGCTGCTGTTTTTGGAGACAGCCACAAGGCGGCAGCATTAGTACGTTCTCAACTCTTGTTACTAGGACAACAGAGTCTTCCTGGAGGTAGTGTTCCGAGCTTTTAAATTAGAGTGCAATGTGCAGGGACAAGCCCCCAGAAGTTTATGTCTCCTTACTTATGTTTGTTTTTTAAATTTAATTTGTATTTTTTATCGGAGTAAATTTGATTAGAGTGTTTTGATTGTCTCGCTGTACAGAATCTGTTCAATGATTCATACATATGTCTGTTCATCTTCGGATCCTGTTACCATGTATGTGATCACAGAATATATATTTTGAAGGTATTGGTGATTATATAATTCATATCGTTTATATGTTATATGTTTATATACATTTAACTTACATTAGTATATGTATGTTAACCCCATAGTCCTAAATTACCCATCCCCCCACCTTTCATTTTGGCTAACCATTAGTTTATTTGATAAGTCTGTGAGTGTCTTTTTCTGTGGAAATATGTTCATTGGTAGCAATCTTAAGAAAACTTGTATAAATGATATCATCGGATATTTGTCATACCCTTTTGACTTACTTAACCTTATATGATTTTTTCTAGGCTCAACTGTAGTCCTGAAAACAGCATTGTTCATTTTTCTCCCGAGGCTACTATTCCATTCTGTCCGTATACCACTTCTTCTTTGTCCATTCATCTGTTTATGGACCTTTTTTTTGCTTCCATATCTTGGCTATTTCAGTATTGTTGCAGTGCATATTTGCCTGCCTCTGTCTTTCCAATTTTGGTGGTCTTAGGTTATAGGCCCAAAAGGTGCCCTGCCCCATCATTTGGTAGCTCAATTTTTACCTTTTCAAGCAGCTCGATTCAGTTTGCGTTAGTGCTGTTTCCACTTTACATCCCACCAGCAGCTAGAAGGTACACAGATCTCTAAAACCCCTTCAGCATTTATAGTTTGTAGACATTTTCCTGATGGTAATGACTGGTGTGAGCTGAAACCTTTTTGAATTTGAATTTGTATGTGGCTCATAATTCCTTATACTAAGCTTTAGGCATGTCCTTTTTTTTCTTTTCCTTTTTTTTTTAAAGAGTGAGTACAACTTCCCTCCTCTTATTGACTTCTTGGAAATTTCTCATGTGTTGAATGTTCTTGCCAATTCCCTACCCCAGGGCATATTTTGAGGGCTTGTGTCATTTACAGCCCTGCAGTCCTTGTGACTATATAAGCAATCATTGGCACTGGGTTTAAAGTGCTGTTGTGGGAAGCAGCCACAAGGCGGCAGCATTATTGCGTTCTCAAGTCTTGTTACTAGGAGAACAGAGTCTTCCTGGAGGTAGTGTTCCGAGCTTTTAAATTAGAGTGCAATGTGCTGGGACAAGCCCCCAGAAGTTTATGTCTCCTAACTTATGTTTTTTTTTTAAATTTAATTTCTATTTCTTATCGGAGTAAATTTGATTAGAGTGTTTTGATTGTCTGGCTGTACAGAATCTGCTCAATGATTCATACATATGTCTGTTCATCTTCGGATCCTGTTACCATGTATGTGATCACAGAATATATATTTTGAAGGTATTGGTGATTATATAATTCATATCGTTTATATGTTATATGTTTATATACATTTAACTTACATTAGTATATGTATGTTAACCCCATAGTCCTAACTTACCCATCCCCCCACCTTTCATTTTGGCTAACCATTAGTTTATTTGATAAGTCTGTGAGTGTCTTTTTCTGTGGAAATATGTTCATTGGTAGCAATCTTAAGAAAACTTGTATAAATGATATCATAGGATATTTGTCATACCCTTTTGACTTACTTAACCTTATATGATTTTTTCTAGGCTCAACTGTAGTCCTGAAAACAGCATTGTTCATTTTTCTCCCGAGGCTACTATTCCATTCTGTCCGTATACCACTTCTTCTTTGTCCATTCATCTGTTTATGGACCTTTTTTTTGCTTCCATATCTTGGCTATTTCAGTATTGTTGCAGTGCACATTTGCCTGCCTCTGTCTTTCCGATTCTGGTGGTCTTAGGTTATAGGCCCAAAAGGTGCCCTGCCGCATCATATGGTAGCTCAATTTTTACGTTTTCAAGCAGCTCGATTCAGTTTGCATTAGTGCTGTTACGACTTTATATCCCACCAGCAGCTAGAAGGTACACACTTCTCTAAAACCCCTTCAGCATTTATAGCTTGTAGACTTTTTGCTGATGGTCATGACTGGTGTGAGCTGAAACCTTTTTGGAGGTTGGATACGCATGTGGCTAATAATTCCTTATGCTGAGCTTTAGGCATGTCCTATTTTTTCTTTTCCTTTTTTTTAAAATGAGTGAGTACAACTTCCCTCCTCTTATTGATTTCTTGAAAAGTTTCTTATGTGTTGAATTTTCTTGCCTATTCCCTACCCCAGGGCAATTTTTGAGGGCCTGTGTCATTTACAGCCCTGCAGTCCTTGTGATTATATAAGCAACCATTGTCATTGGGTTTAAAGCTGCTGTTTTTGGAGACAGCCACAAGGCGGCAGCATTAGTACGTTCTCAACTCTTGTTACTAGGACAACAGAGTCTTCCTGGAGGTAGTGTTCCGAGCTTTTAAATTAGAGTGCAATGTGCAGGGACAAGCCCCCAGAAGTTTATGTCTCCTTACTTATGTTTGTTTTTTAAATTTAATTTGTATTTTTTATCGGAGTAAATTTGATTAGAGTGTTTTGATTGTCTCGCTGTACAGAATCTGTTCAATGATTCATACATATGTCTGTTCATCTTCGGATCCTGTTACCATGTATGTGATCACAGAATATATATTTTGAAGGTATTGGTGATTATATAATTCATATCGTTTATATGTTATATGTTTATATACATTTAACTTACATTAGTATATGTATGTTAACCCCATAGTCCTAAATTACCCATCCCCCCACCTTTCATTTTGGCTAACCATTAGTTTATTTGATAAGTCTGTGAGTGTCTTTTTCTGTGGAAATATGTTCATTGGTAGCAATCTTAAGAAAACTTGTATAAATGATATCATCGGATATTTGTCATACCCTTTTGACTTACTTAACCTTATATGATTTTTTCTAGGCTCAACTGTAGTCCTGAAAACAGCATTGTTCATTTTTCTCCCGAGGCTACTATTCCATTCTGTCCGTATACCACTTCTTCTTTGTCCATTCATCTGTTTATGGACCTTTTTTTTGCTTCCATATCTTGGCTATTTCAGTATTGTTGCAGTGCATATTTGCCTGCCTCTGTCTTTCCAATTTTGGTGGTCTTAGGTTATAGGCCCAAAAGGTGCCCTGCCCCATCATTTGGTAGCTCAATTTTTACCTTTTCAAGCAGCTCGATTCAGTTTGCGTTAGTGCTGTTTCCACTTTACATCCCACCAGCAGCTAGAAGGTACACAGATCTCTAAAACCCCTTCAGCATTTATAGTTTGTAGACATTTTGCTGATGGTAATGACTGGTGTGAGCTGAAACCTTTTTGAATTTGAATTTGTATGTGGCTCATAATTCCTTATACTAAGCTTTAGGCATGTCCTTTTTTTTCTTTTCCTTTTTTTTTTAAAGAGTGAGTACAACTTCCCTCCTCTTATTGACTTCTTGGAAATTTCTCATGTGTTGAATGTTCTTGCCAATTCCCTACCCCAGGGCATATTTTGAGGGCTTGTGTCATTTACAGCCCTGCAGTCCTTGTGACTATATAAGCAATCATTGGCACTGGGTTTAAAGTGCTGTTGTGGGAAGCAGCCACAAGGCGGCAGCATTATTGCGTTCTCAAGTCTTGTTACTAGGAGAACAGAGTCTTCCTGGAGGTAGTGTTCCGAGCTTTTAAATTAGAGTGCAATGTGCTGGGACAAGCCCCCAGAAGTTTATGTCTCCTAACTTATGTTTTTTTTTTAAATTTAATTTCTATTTCTTATCGGAGTAAATTTGATTAGAGTGTTTTGATTGTCTGGCTGTACAGAATCTGCTCAATGATTCATACATATGTCTGTTCATCTTCGGATCCTGTTACCATGTATGTGATCACAGAATATATATTTTGAAGGTATTGGTGATTATATAATTCATATCGTTTATATGTTATATGTTTATATACATTTAACTTACATTAGTATATGTATGTTAACCCCATAGTCCTAACTTACCCATCCCCCCACCTTTCATTTTGGCTAACCATTAGTTTATTTGATAAGTCTGTGAGTGTCTTTTTCTGTGGAAATATGTTCATTGGTAGCAATCTTAAGAAAACTTGTATAAATGATATCATAGGATATTTGTCATACCCTTTTGACTTACTTAACCTTATATGATTTTTTCTAGGCTCAACTGTAGTCCTGAAAACAGCATTGTTCATTTTTCTCCCGAGGCTACTATTCCATTCTGTCCGTATACCACTTCTTCTTTGTCCATTCATCTGTTTATGGACCTTTTTTTTGCTTCCATATCTTGGCTATTTCAGTATTGTTGCAGTGCACATTTGCCTGCCTCTGTCTTTCCGATTCTGGTGGTCTTAGGTTATAGGCCCAAAAGGTGCCCTGCCGCATCATATGGTAGCTCAATTTTTACGTTTTCAAGCAGCTCGATTCAGTTTGCATTAGTGATGTTACGACTTTATATCCCACCAGCAGCTAGAAGGTACACACTTCTCTAAAACCCCTTCAGCATTTATAGTTTGTAGACTTTTTGCTGATGGTCATGACTGGTGTGAGCTGAAACCTTTTTGGAGGTTGGATACGCATGTGGCTAATAATTCCTTATGCTGAGCTTTAGGCATGTCCTATTTTTTCTTTTCCTTTTTTTTAAAAAGAGTGAGTACAACTTCCCTCCTCTTATTGATTTCTTGAAAAGTTTCTTATGTGTTGAATTTTCTTGCCTATTCCCTACCCCAGGGCATTTTTTGAGTGCCTGTGTCATTTACAACCGTACAGTCCTTGTGACTATATAAGCAACCATTGGCACTGGGTTTAAAGGTGCTGTTCTTGGAGACAGCCACAAGGCGGCAGCATTATTACGTTCTCAAGTCTTGTTACTAGGACAACAGAGTCTTCGTGGAGGTAGTGTTCCGAGCTTTTAAATTAGAGTGCAATGTGCTGGGACAAGCCCCCAGAAGTTTATGTCTCCTTACTTATGTTTGTTTTTTAAATTTAATTTGTATTTTTTATCGGAGTAAATTTGATTAGAGTGTTTTGATTGTCTGGCTGTACAGAATCTGTTCAATGATTCATACATATGTCTGTTCATCTTCGGATCCTGTTACCATGTATGTGATTACAGAATGTATATTTTGAAGGTATTGGTGATTATATAATTCATATCATTTATATGTTATATGTTTATATACATTTAACTTATATTAGTATATGTATGTTAACCCCATAGTCCTAATTTACCCATCCCCCCACCTTTCATTTTGGCTAACCATTAGTTTATTTGATAAGTCTGTGAGTGTCTTTTTCAGTGGAAATATGTTCATTGGTAGCAATCTTAGGATAACATGTATAAATGATATCATAGGATATTTGTCATACCCTTTTGACTTACTAAACCTTATATGATTATTTCTAGGCTCAACTCTAGTCCTGAAAACGGCATTGTTCATTTTTTTCCAGAGGCTACTATTCCATTTGGTACGTATACCATTTCGTCTTTGTCCTTTCATCTGTTTATGGACCTTTTTTTTGCTTCCATGTCTTGGCTATTTCAATATTGTTGCAGTGCACATTTGCCTGCCTCTGTCTTTCCGAATCCGGTGGTCTTAGGTTATAGGCCCAAAAGGTGCCCTGCCGCATCATATGGTAGCTCAATGTTTACCTTTTCAAGCAGCTCAATTCAGTTTGCGTTACTGCTGTTACCACTTTACATCCAAACAGCAGCTAGAAGGTACACAGTTCTCTAAAACCCCTTCAGCATTTATAGTTTGTAGACTTTTTGCTGATGGTCATGACTGGTGTGAGCTGAAACCTTTTTGCAGGTTGGATACGCATGTGGCTAATAATTCCTTATGCTGAGCTTTAGGCATGTCCTATTTTTTCTTTTCCTTTTTTTTAAAATGAGTGAGTACAACTTCCCTCCTCTTATTGATTTCTTGAAAAGTTTCTTATGTGTTGAATTTTCTTGCCTATTCCCTACCCCAGGGCAATTTTTGAGGGCCTGTGTCATTTACAGCCCTGCAGTCCTTGTGATTATATAAGCAACCATTGTCATTGGGTTTAAAGCTGCTGTTTTTGGAGACAGCCACAAGGCGGCAGCATTAGTACGTTCTCAACTCTTGTTACTAGGACAACAGAGTCTTCCTGGAGGTAGTGTTCCGAGCTTTTAAATTAGAGTGCAATGTGCAGGGACAAGCCCCCAGAAGTTTATGTCTCCTTACTTATGTTTGTTTTTTAAATTTAATTTGTATTTTTTATCGGAGTAAATTTGATTAGAGTGTTTTGATTGTCTCGCTGTACAGAATCTGTTCAATGATTCATACATATGTCTGTTCATCTTCGGATCCTGTTACCATGTATGTGATCACAGAATATATATTTTGAAGGTATTGGTGATTATATAATTCATATCGTTTATATGTTATATGTTTATATACATTTAACTTACATTAGTATATGTATGTTAACCCCATAGTCCTAAATTACCCATCCCCCCACCTTTCATTTTGGCTAACCATTAGTTTATTTGATAAGTCTGTGAGTGTCTTTTTCTGTGGAAATATGTTCATTGGTAGCAATCTTAAGAAAACTTGTATAAATGATATCATCGGATATTTGTCATACCCTTTTGACTTACTTAACCTTATATGATTTTTTCTAGGCTCAACTGTAGTCCTGAAAACAGCATTGTTCATTTTTCTCCCGAGGCTACTATTCCATTCTGTCCGTATACCACTTCTTCTTTGTCCATTCATCTGTTTATGGACCTTTTTTTTGCTTCCATATCTTGGCTATTTCAGTATTGTTGCAGTGCATATTTGCCTGCCTCTGTCTTTCCAATTTTGGTGGTCTTAGGTTATAGGCCCAAAAGGTGCCCTGCCCCATCATTTGGTAGCTCAATTTTTACCTTTTCAAGCAGCTCGATTCAGTTTGCGTTAGTGCTGTTTCCACTTTACATCCCACCAGCAGCTAGAAGGTACACAGATCTCTAAAACCCCTTCAGCATTTATAGTTTGTAGACATTTTGCTGATGGTAATGACTGGTGTGAGCTGAAACCTTTTTGAATTTGAATTTGTATGTGGCTCATAATTCCTTATACTAAGCTTTAGGCATGTCCTTTTTTTTCTTTTCCTTTTTTTTTTAAAGAGTGAGTACAACTTCCCTCCTCTTATTGACTTCTTGGAAATTTCTCATGTGTTGAATGTTCTTGCCAATTCCCTACCCCAGGGCATATTTTGAGGGCTTGTGTCATTTACAGCCCTGCAGTCCTTGTGACTATATAAGCAATCATTGGCACTGGGTTTAAAGTGCTGTTGTGGGAAGCAGCCACAAGGCGGCAGCATTATTGCGTTCTCAAGTCTTGTTACTAGGAGAACAGAGTCTTCCTGGAGGTAGTGTTCCGAGCTTTTAAATTAGAGTGCAATGTGCTGGGACAAGCCCCCAGAAGTTTATGTCTCCTAACTTATGTTTTTTTTTTAAATTTAATTTCTATTTCTTATCGGAGTAAATTTGATTAGAGTGTTTTGATTGTCTGGCTGTACAGAATCTGCTCAATGATTCATACATATGTCTGTTCATCTTCGGATCCTGTTACCATGTATGTGATCACAGAATATATATTTTGAAGGTATTGGTGATTATATAATTCATATCGTTTATATGTTATATGTTTATATACATTTAACTTACATTAGTATATGTATGTTAACCCCATAGTCCTAACTTACCCATCCCCCCACCTTTCATTTTGGCTAACCATTAGTTTATTTGATAAGTCTGTGAGTGTCTTTTTCTGTGGAAATATGTTCATTGGTAGCAATCTTAAGAAAACTTGTATAAATGATATCATAGGATATTTGTCATACCCTTTTGACTTACTTAACCTTATATGATTTTTTCTAGGCTCAACTGTAGTCCTGAAAACAGCATTGTTCATTTTTCTCCCGAGGCTACTATTCCATTCTGTCCGTATACCACTTCTTCTTTGTCCATTCATCTGTTTATGGACCTTTTTTTTGCTTCCATATCTTGGCTATTTCAGTATTGTTGCAGTGCACATTTGCCTGCCTCTGTCTTTCCGATTCTGGTGGTCTTAGGTTATAGGCCCAAAAGGTGCCCTGCCGCATCATATGGTAGCTCAATTTTTACGTTTTCAAGCAGCTCGATTCAGTTTGCATTAGTGATGTTACGACTTTATATCCCACCAGCAGCTAGAAGGTACACACTTCTCTAAAACCCCTTCAGCATTTATAGTTTGTAGACTTTTTGCTGATGGTCATGACTGGTGTGAGCTGAAACCTTTTTGGAGGTTGGATACGCATGTGGCTAATAATTCCTTATGCTGAGCTTTAGGCATGTCCTATTTTTTCTTTTCCTTTTTTTTAAAAAGAGTGAGTACAACTTCCCTCCTCTTATTGATTTCTTGAAAAGTTTCTTATGTGTTGAATTTTCTTGCCTATTCCCTACCCCAGGGCATTTTTTGAGTGCCTGTGTCATTTACAACCGTACAGTCCTTGTGACTATATAAGCAACCATTGGCACTGGGTTTAAAGGTGCTGTTCTTGGAGACAGCCACAAGGCGGCAGCATTATTACGTTCTCAAGTCTTGTTACTAGGACAACAGAGTCTTCGTGGAGGTAGTGTTCCGAGCTTTTAAATTAGAGTGCAATGTGCTGGGACAAGCCCCCAGAAGTTTATGTCTCCTTACTTATGTTTGTTTTTTAAATTTAATTTGTATTTTTTATCGGAGTAAATTTGATTAGAGTGTTTTGATTGTCTGGCTGTACAGAATCTGTTCAATGATTCATACATATGTCTGTTCATCTTCGGATCCTGTTACCATGTATGTGATTACAGAATGTATATTTTGAAGGTATTGGTGATTATATAATTCATATCATTTATATGTTATATGTTTATATACATTTAACTTATATTAGTATATGTATGTTAACCCCATAGTCCTAATTTACCCATCCCCCCACCTTTCATTTTGGCTAACCATTAGTTTATTTGATAAGTCTGTGAGTGTCTTTTTCAGTGGAAATATGTTCATTGGTAGCAATCTTAGGATAACATGTATAAATGATATCATAGGATATTTGTCATACCCTTTTGACTTACTAAACCTTATATGATTATTTCTAGGCTCAACTCTAGTCCTGAAAACGGCATTGTTCATTTTTTTCCAGAGGCTACTATTCCATTTGGTACGTATACCATTTCGTCTTTGTCCTTTCATCTGTTTATGGACCTTTTTTTTGCTTCCATGTCTTGGCTATTTCAATATTGTTGCAGTGCACATTTGCCTGCCTCTGTCTTTCCGAATCCGGTGGTCTTAGGTTATAGGCCCAAAAGGTGCCCTGCCGCATCATATGGTAGCTCAATGTTTACCTTTTCAAGCAGCTCAATTCAGTTTGCGTTACTGCTGTTACCACTTTACATCCAAACAGCAGCTAGAAGGTACACAGTTCTCTAAAACCCCTTCAGCATTTATAGTTTGTAGACTTTTTGCTGATGGTCATGACTGGTGTGAGCTGAAACCTTTTTGCAGGTTGGATACGCATGTGGCTAATAATTCCTTATGCTGAGCTTTAGGCATGTCCTTTTTTTCTTTTCCTTTTTTTTTAGAGTGAGTACAACTTCCGTACTCTTATTGACTTCTTGAACATTTCTCATGTGTTGAATTTCCTTGCCTATTCCCTACACCAGGGCATTTTTTGAGGGCCTGTGTCTTTTACAGCCCTGCAGTCCTTGTGACTATATAAGCAACCATTGGTACTGGGTTTAAAGCTACTGTTGTGGGAAGCAGCCACAAGGCGGCAGCATTATTACGTTCTCAAGTCTTGTTACTAGGACAACACAGTCTTCCTGGAGGTAGTGTTCCGAGCTTTTAAATTAGAGTGCAATGTGCAGGGACAAGCCCCCAGAAGTTTATGTCTCCTTACTTATGTTTGTTTTTTAAATTTAATTTGTATTTTTTATCGGAGTAAATTTGATTAGTGTGTTTTGATTGTCTGGCTGTACAGAATCTGTTCAATGATTCATACATATGTCTGTTCATCTTCGGATCCTGTTACCATGTATGTGATCACAGAATATATATTTTGAAGGTATTGGTGATTATATAATTCATATCGTTTATATGTTATATGTTTATATACATTTAACTTACATTAGTATATGTATGTTACCCCCATAGTCCTAAATTACCCATCCCCCCACCTTTCATTTTGGCTAACCATTAGTTTATTTGATAAGTCTGTGAGTGTCTTTTTCTGTGGAAATATGTTCATTGGTAGCAATCTTAAGAAAACTTGTATAAATGATATCATAGGATATTTGTCGTACCCTTTTGACTTACTTAACCTTATATGATTTTTTCTAGGCTCAACTGTAGTCCTGAAAACAGCATTGTTCATTTTTCTCCCGAGGCTACTATTCCATTCTGTCCGTATACCACTTCTTCTTTGTCCATTCATCTGTTTATGGACCTTTTTTTTGCTTCCATATCTTGGCTATTTCAGTATTGTTGCAGTGCATATTTGCCTGCCTCTGTCTTTCCAATTTTGGTGGTCTTAGGTTATAGGCCCAAAAGGTGCCCTGCCCCATCATTTGGTAGCTCAATTTTTACCTTTTCAAGCAGCTCGATTCAGTTTGCGTTAGTGCTGTTTCCACTTTACATCCCACCAGCAGCTAGAAGGTACACAGATCTCTAAAACCCCTTCAGCATTTATAGTTTGTAGACATTTTGCTGATGGTAATGACTGGTGTGAGCTGAAACCTTTTTGAATTTGAATTTGTATGTGGCTCATAATTCCTTATACTAAGCTTTAGGCATGTCCTTTTTTTTCTTTTCCTTTTTTTTTTAAAGAGTGAGTACAACTTCCCTCCTCTTATTGACTTCTTGGAAATTTCTCATGTGTTGAATGTTCTTGCCAATTCCCTACCCCAGGGCATATTTTGAGGGCTTGTGTCATTTACAGCCCTGCAGTCCTTGTGACTATATAAGCAATCATTGGCACTGGGTTTAAAGTGCTGTTGTGGGAAGCAGCCACAAGGCGGCAGCATTATTGCGTTCTCAAGTCTTGTTACTAGGAGAACAGAGTCTTCCTGGGGGTAGTGTTCTGAGCTTGTAAATTAGAGTGCAATGTGCTGGGACAAGCCCCCAGAAGTTTATGTCTCCTAACTTATGTTTTTTTTTTAAATTTAATTTCTATTTCTTATCGGAGTAAATTTGATTAGAGTGTTTTGATTGTCTGGCTGTACAGAATCTGCTCAATGATTCATACATATGTCTGTTCATCTTCGGATCCTGTTACCATGTATGTGATCACAGAATATATATTTTGAAGGTATTGGTGATTATATAATTCATATCGTTTATATGTTATATGTTTATATACATTTAACTTACATTAGTATATGTATGTTAACCCCATAGTCCTAACTTACCCATCCCCCCACCTTTCATTTTGGCTAACCATTAGTTTATTTGATAAGTCTGTGAGTGTCTTTTTCTGTGGAAATATGTTCATTGGTAGCAATCTTAAGAAAACTTGTATAAATGATATCATAGGATATTTGTCATACCCTTTTGACTTACTTAACCTTATATGATTTTTTCTAGGCTCAACTGTAGTCCTGAAAACAGCATTGTTCATTTTTCTCCCGAGGCTACTATTCCATTCTGTCCGTATACCACTTCTTCTTTGTCCATTCATCTGTTTATGGACCTTTTTTTTGCTTCCATATCTTGGCTATTTCAGTATTGTTGCAGTGCACATTTGCCTGCCTCTGTCTTTCCGATTCTGGTGGTCTTAGGTTATAGGCCGAAAAGGTGCCCTGCCGCATCATATGGTAGCTCAATTTTTACGTTTTCAAACAGCTCGATTCAGTTTGCATTAGTGATGTTACGACTTTATATCCCACCAGCAGCTAGAAGGTACACACTTCTCTAAAACCCCTTCAGCATTTATAGTTTGTAGACTTTTTGCTGATGGTCATGACTGGTGTGAGCTAAAACCTTTTTGGAGGTTGGATACGCATGTGGCTAATAATTCCTTATGCTGAGCTTTAGTCATGTCCTATTTTTTCTTTTCCTTTTTTTTAAAAAGAGTGAGTACAACTTCCCTCCTCTTATTGATTTCTTGAAAAGTTTCTCATGTGTTGAATTTTCTTGCCTATTCCCTACCCCAGGGCATTTTTTGAGTGCCTGTGTCATTTACAACCGTACAGTCCTTGTGACTATATAAGCAACCATTGGCACTGGGTTTAAAGGTGCTGTTCTTGGAGACAGCCACAAGGCGGCAGCATTATTACGTTCTCAAGTCTTGTTACTAGGACAACAGAGTCTTCCTGGAGGTAGTGTTCCGAGCTTTTAAATTAGAGTGCAATGTGCTGGGACAAGCCCCCAGAAGTTTATGTCTCCTTACTTATGTTTGTTTTTTAAATTTAATTTCTATTTCTTATCGGAGTAAATTTGATTAGAGTGTTGTGGTTTTCTGGCTGTACAGAATCTGCTCAATGATTCATACATATGTCTGTTCATCTTCGAACCTGTTAGCATGTATGTGATTACAGAATGTATATTTTAAAGGTATTGGTGATTATATAATTTATATATTTCATATGTTATATGTTTATATACATTTAACATACATTAGTATATGTATTTTAACCCCATAGTCCTAATTTACCCATCCTCCCACCTTTCATTTTGGCTAGCCATTAGTTTATTTGATAAGTCTGTGAGTGTCTTTTTCTGTGGAAATATGTTCATTGGTAGCAATCTTAAGAAAACTTGTATAAATGATATCATAGGATATTTGTCATACCCTTTTGACTTACTTAACCTTATATGATTTTTTCTAGGCTCAACTGTAGTCCTGAAAACAGCATTGTTCATTTTTCTCCCGAGGCTACTATTCCATTCTGTCCGTATACCACTTCTTCTTTGTCCATTCATCTGTTTATGGACCTTTTTTTTGCTTCCATATCTTGGCTATTTCAGTATTGTTGCAGTGCATATTTGCCTGCCTCTGTCTTTCCAATTTTGGTGGTCTTAGGTTATAGGCCCAAAAGGTGCCCTGCCCCATCATTTGGTAGCTCAATTTTTACCTTTTCAAGCAGCTCGATTCATTTTGCGTTAGTGCTGTTTCCACTTTACATCCCACCAGCAGCTAGAAGGTACACAATGCTCTAAAACCCCTTCAGCATTTATAGTTTGTAGACTTTTTGCTGATGGTCATGACTGGTGTCACCTGAAACCTTTTTGAATTTGAATTTGCATGTGGCTAATAATTCCTTATACTGAGCTTTAGGCATGTCCTTTTTTATTCTTTTCCTTTTTTTTTTAAAGAGTGAGTACAACTTCCCTCCTCTTATTGACTTCTTGAAAATTTACTCATGTGTTGAATTTTTTTGCCTATTCCCTACTCCAGGGCATTCTTTGAGGGCCGGTGTCATTTAGAGCCCTGCAGTCCTTGTGACTATTAAGCAACCTTTGGCACTGGGTTTAAAGCTGCTGTTGTGGGAAACAGCCACAAGGTGGCAGCATTATTACGTTCTCAACTCTTGTTACTAGGGCAACAGAGTCTTCCTGGAGGTAGTTTTCCAAGGTTGTAAATTAGAGTGGAATGTGCTGGGACAAGCCCCCAGAAGTTTATGTCTCCTAACTTATGTTTGCTTTTTAAATTTAATTTCTATTTCTTATCAGAGTCAGTTTGCTTAGAGTGTTTTGATTGTCTGGCTGTACAGAATCTGCTCAATGATTCATACATATGTCTGTTCATCTTCGGATCCTGCTACCATGTACGTGATTACAGAATGTATATTTTTGAAGCTATTGGTGATGATATAATGCATATAGTTTATATGTGATATGTTTATATACATTTAACATACATTAGTATATGTATGTTAACCCCATTGTCCTAATTTACCCATCCTCCCACCTTTCATTTTGGCTAACCATTAGTTTATTTGATAAGTCTGTGAGTGTCTTTTTCTGTGGAAATATGTTCATTGGTAGCAATCTTAGGATAACATGTATTAATGATATCATAGGATATTTGTCATACCCTTTTGACTTACTTAACCTTATATGATTATTTCTAGGCTCAACTCTAGTCCTGAAATCGGCATTGTTCATTTTTTTCCAGAGGCTTCTATTCCATTTGGTACGTGTACCATTTCGTCTTTGTCCATTCATCTGTTTATGGACCTTTTTTTTGCTTCCATGTCTTGGCTATTTCAATATTGTTGCAGTGCACATTTGCCTGCCTCTGTCTTTCCGAATCCAGTTGTCTTAGGTTATAGGCCCAAAATGTGCCCTGCCACATCATATGGTAGCTCAATGTTTACCTTTTCAAGCAGCTCGATTCAGTTTGCGTTACTGCTGTTACCACTTTACATCCCACCAGCAGCTAGAAGGTACACAGTTCTCTAAAACCCCTTCAGCATTTATAGTTTGTAGACTTTTTGCTGATGGTCATGACTGGTGTGAGCTGAAACCTTTTTGGAGGTTGGATACGCATGTGGCTAATAATTCCTTATGCTGAGCTTTAGGCATGTCCTTTTTTTCTTTTCCTTTTTTTTTAAAGAGTGACTACAACTTCCCTCCTCTTATTGACTTCTTGAAAATTTCTCATGTGTTGAATTTTCTTGCCAATTCCATACCCCAGGGCATTTTTTGAGGGCCTGTGTCTTTTACAGCCCTGCAGTCCTTGTGACTATATAAGCAACCATTGGCACTGGGTTTAAAGCTACTGTTGTGGGAAGCAGCCACAAGGCGGCAGCATTATTACGTTCTCAAGTCTTGTTACTAGGACAACACAGTCTTCCTGGAGGTAGTGTTCCGAGCTTGTAAATTAGAGTGCAATGTGCTGGGACAAGCCCCCAGAAGTTTATGTCTCCTAACTTATGTTTGTTTTTTAAATTTAATTTCTATTTCTTATCGGAGTAAATTTGATTAGAGTGTTGTGGTTTTCTGGCTGTACAGAATCTGCTCAATGATTCATACATATGTCTGTTCATCTTCGAACCTGTTAGCATGTATGTGATTACAGAATGTATATTTTAAAGGTATTGGTGATTATATAATTTATATATTTCATATGTTATATGTTTATATACATTTAACATACATTAGTATATGTATTTTAACCCCATAGTCCTAATTTACCCATCCTCCCACCTTTCATTTTGGCTAGCCATTAGTTTATTTGATAAGTCTGTGAGTGTCTTTTTCTGTGGAAATATGTTCATTGGTAGCAATCTTAGGATAACATGTATAAATGATGTCCTAGGATATTTGTCATACCCTTTTGACTTACTTAACCTTATATGATTATTTCTAGGGTCAACTGTAGTCCTGAAAACGGCATTGTTCATTTTTTTCCCGAGGCTACTATTCCATTTGGTACGTAACCCACTTCGTCTTTCTCCATTCATCTGTTTATGGACCTTTTTTTTGCTTCCATGTCTTGGCTATTTCAATATTGTTGCAATGCACATTTGCCTGCCTCTCTCTTTCCGAATCTGGTGGTCTTAGGTTATAGGCCCAAAAGGTGCCCTGCCGCATCATATGGTAGCTCAATTTTTACCTTTTCAAGCAGCTCCATTCAGTTTGCGTTAGTGCTGTTGCCACTTTACATCCCACCAGCAGCTAGAAGGTACACAGATCTCTAAAACCCCTTCAGCATTTATAGTTTGTAGACATTTTGCTGATGGTCATGACGGGTGTGAGCTGAAACCTTTTTGAAGGTTGGATACGCATGTGGCTAATAATTCCTTATGCTGAGCTTTAGGCATGTCCTATTTTTTCTTTTCCTTTTTTTTAAAAAGAGTGAGTACAACTTCCCTCCTCTTATTGATTTCTTGAAAAGTTTCTTATGTGTTGAATTTTCTTGCCTATTCCCTACCCCAGGGCATTTTTTGAGTGCCTGTGTCATTTACAACCGTACAGTCCTTGTGACTATATAAGCAACCATTGGCACTGGGTTTAAAGGTGCTGTTTTTGGAGACAGCCACAAGGCGGCAGCATTATTACGTTCTCAAGTCTTGTTACTAGGACAACAGAGTCTTCCTGGAGGTAGTGTTCCGAGCTTTTAAATTAGAGTGCAATGTGCTGGGACAAGCCCCCAGAAGTTTATGTCTCCTTACTTATGTTTGTTTTTTAAATTTAATTTGTATTTTTTATCGGAGTAAATTTGATTAGAGTGTTTTGATTGTCTGGCTGTACAGAATCTGTTCAATGATTCATACATATGTCTGTTCATCTTCGGATCCTGTTACCATGTATGTGATTACAGAATGTATATTTTGAAGGTATTGGTGATTATATAATTCATATCATTTATATGTTATATGTTTATATACATTTAACTTATATTAGTATATGTATGTTAACCCCATAGTCCTAATTTATCCATCCCCCCACCTTTCATTTTGGCTAACCATTAGTTTATTTGATAAGTCTGTGAGTGTCTTTTTCTGTGGAAATATGTTCATTGGTAGCAATCTTAGGATAACATGTATAAATGATATCATAGGATATTTGTCATACCCTTTTGACTTACTTAACCTTATATGATTATTTCTAGGCTCAACTCTAGTCCTGAAAACGGCATTGTTCATTTTTTTCCAGAGGCTACTATTCCATTTGGTACGTATACCATTTCGTCTTTGTCCATTCATCTGTTTATGGACCTTTTTTTTGCTTCCATGTCTTGGCTATTTCAATATTGTTGCAGTGCACATTTGCCTGCCTCTGTCTTTCCGAATCCGGTGGTCTTAGGTTATAGGCCCAAAAGGTGCCCTGCCGCATCATATGGTAGCTCAGTGTTTACCTTTTCAAGCAGCTCGATTCAGTTTGCGTTACTGCTGTTACCACTTTACATCCAAACAGCAGCTAGAAGGTACACAGTTCTCTAAAACCCCTTCAGCATTTATAGTTTGTAGACTTTTTGCTGATGGTCATGACTGGTGTGAGCTGAAACCTTTTTGCAGGTTGGATACGCATGTGGCTAATAATTCCTTATGCTGAGCTTTAGGCATGTCCTTTTTTTCTTTTCCTTTTTTTTAAAGAGTGAGTACAACTTCCGTACTCTTATTGACTTCTTGAAAATTTCTCATGTGTTGAATTTTCTTGCCAATTCCCTACACCAGGGTATTTTTTGAGGGCCTGTGTCTTTTACAGCCCTGCAGTCCTTGTGACTATATAAGCAACCATTGGCACTGGGTTTAAAGCTACTGTTGTGGGAAGCAGCCACAAGGCGGCAGCATTATTACGTTCTCAAGTCTTGTTACTAGGACAACACAGTCTTCCTGGAGGTAGTGTTCCGAGCTTGTAAATTAGAGTGCAATGTGCTGGGACAAGCCCCCAAAAGTTTATGTCTCCTAACTTATGTTTGTTTTTTAAATTTAATTTCTATTTCTTATCGGAGTAAATTTGATTAGAGTGTTTTGATTGTCTGGCTGTACAGAATCTGCTCAATGATTCATACATATGTCTGTTCATCTTCGGATCCTGTTACCATGTATGTGATTACAGAATGTATATTTTGAAGGTATTGGTGAATATATAATGCATATCATTTATATGTTATATGTTTATATACATTTAACATACATTAGTATATGTATGTTAACCCCATAGTCCTAATTTACCCATCCTCCCACCTTTCATTTTGGCTAACCATTAGTTTATATGATAAGTCTGTGAGTGTCTTTTTCTGTGGAAATATGTTCATTGGTAGCAATCTTAGGATAACATGTATAAATGATGTCATAGGATATTTGTCATACCCTTTTGACTTACTTAACCTTATATGATTATTTCTAGGCTCAACTCTAGTCCTGAAAATGGCATTGTTCATTTTTCTCCCGAGGCTACTATTCCATTCTGTCCGTATACCACTTCTTCTTTGTCCATTCATCTGTTTATGGACCTTTTTTTTGCTTCCATATCTTGGCTATTTCAGTATTGTTGCAGTGCATATTTGCCTGCCTCTGTCTTTCCAATTTTGGTGTTCTTAGGTTATAGGCCCAAAAGGTGCCCTGCCGCATCATTTGGTAGCTCAATTTTTACCTTTTCAAGCAGCTCGATTCAGTTTGCGTTAGTGCTGTTTCCACTTTACATCCCACCAGCAGCTAGAAGGTACACAGATCTCTAAAACCCCTTCAGCATTTATAGTTTGTAGACATTTTGCTGATGGTAATGACTGGTGTGAGCTGAAACCTTTTTGAATTTGAATTTGTATGTGGCTAATAATTCCTTATACTAAGCTTTAGGCATGTCCTTTTTTTTCTTTTCCTTTTTTTTTTAAAGAGTGAGTACAACTTCCCTCCTCTTATTGACTTCTTGGAAATTTCTCATGTGTTGAATGTTCTTGCCAATTCCCTACCCCAGGGCATATTTTGAGGGCTTGTGTCATTTACAGCCCTGCAGTCCTTGTGACTATATAAGCAATCATTGGCACTGGGTTTAAAGTGCTGTTGTGGAAAGCAGCCACAAGGCGGCAGCATTATTGCGTTCTCAAGTCTTGTTACTAGGAGAACAGAGTCTTCCTGGAGGTAGTGTTCTGAGCTTGTAAATTAGAGTGCAATATGCTGGGACAAGCCCCCAGAAGTTTATGTCTCCTAACTTATGTTTGTTTTTTAAATTTAATTTCTATTTCTTATCGGAGTAAATTTGATTAGAGTGTTGTGGTTTTCTGGCTGTACAGAATCTGCTCAATGATTCATACATATGTCTGTTCATCTTCGAACCTGTTAGCATGTATGTGATTACAGAATGTATATTTTAAAGGTATTGGTGATTATATAATTTATATATTTCATATGTTATATGTTTATATACATTTAACATACATTAGTATATGTATTTTAACCCCATAGTCCTAATTTACCCATCCTCCCACCTTTCATTTTGGCTAGCAATTAGTTTATTTGATAAGTCTGTGAGTGTCTTTTTCTGTGGAAATATGTTCATTGGTAGCAATCTTAGGATAACATGTATAAATGATGTCCTAGGATATTTGTCATACCCTTTTGACTTACTTAACCTTATATGATTATTTCTAGGCTCAACTGTAGTCCTGAAAACGGCATTGTTCATTTTTTTCCCGAGGCTACTATTCCATTTGGTACGTATCCCACTTCGTCTTTGTCCATTCATCTGTTTATGGACCTTTTTTTGCTTCCATGTCTTGGCTATTTCAGTATTGTTGCAGTGCACATTTGCCTGCCTCTGTCTTTCCGATTCTGGTGGTCTTAGGTTATAGGCCCAAAAGGTGCCCTGCCGCATCGTATGGTAACTCAATTTTTACCTTTTGAAGCAGCTCCATTCAGTTTCATTAGTGGTATTACTTCTTTACATCCCACCAGCAGCTAGAAGGTACACATTCCTCTAAAACCCCTTCAGCATTTATAGTTTGTAGACTTTTTGATGAAGGTCATGACTGGTGTTACCTGAAACCTTTTTGAATTTGAATTTGCATGTGGCTAATAATTCCTTATACTGAGCTTTAGGCATGTCATTTTTTTCTTTTCCTTTTGTTTTAAAGAGTGAGTACAACTTCCCTCCTCTTATTGACTTCTTGAAAAGTTTCTCATGTGTTGAATTTTTTTGCCTATTCCCTACCCCAGGGCATTTTTTGAAGGCAGGTGTCATTTAGAGCCCTTGAGTCCTTGTGACTATTAAGCAACCTTTGGCACTGGGTTTAAAGCTGCTGTTGTGGGAAACAGCCACAAGGCGGCAGCATTATTACGTTCTCCACTCTTCTTACTAGGGCAACAGAGTCTTCCTGGAGGTAGTTTTCCAAGGTTGTAAATTAGAGTGGAATGTGCTGGGACAAGCCCCCAGAAGTTTATGTCTCCTAACTTATGTTTGCTTTTTAAATTTAATTTCTATTTCTTATCGGAGTAAATTTGATTAGAGTGTTTTGATTGGCTGTACAGAATCTGCTCAATGATTCATACATATATCTGTTCATCTTCGGAACCTGTTATCATGTATGTGATTACAGAATGTATATTTTAAAGGTTTGGTGATTATATATTTTATATAGTTCATATGTTATATGTTTATATACATTTAACATACATTAGTATATGTATGTTAACCCCATAGTCCTAATTTACCCATCCTCCCACCTTTCATTTTGGCTAACCATTAGTTTATTTGATAAGTCTGTGAGTGTCTTTTTTTGTGGAAATATGTTCATTGGTAGCAATCTTAGGATAACATGTATAAATGATATCATAGGATATTTGTCATACCCTTTTGACTAACTTACCCTTATATGACTATTTCTAGTCTCAACTGTAGTTCTGAAAACGGCATTGTTCATTTTTTTCCCGAGGCTACTCTTCCATTCTGTCCATATACCACTTCTTCTTTGTCCATTCACCTGTTTATGGACCATTTTTTGCTTCCATGTCTTGGGTATTTCAGTATTGTTGCAGTGCACATTTGCCTGCCTCTGTATTTCCGATTTTGGTGGTCTTAGGTTATAGGCCCAAAAGGTGCCCTGCCGCATCATATGGTAACTCAATTTTTACCTTTTCAAGCAGCTCCATTCAGTATGCGTTAGTGCTGTTACCACTTTACATCCCACCAGCAGGTAGAATGTACACAATTCTCTAAAACCCCTTCAGCATTTATAGTTTGTAGACTTTTTGCTGATGGTCATGACTGGTGTCACCTGAAACCTTTTTGAATTTGAATTTGCATGTGGCTAATAATTCCTTATACTGAGCTTTAGGCATGTCCTTTTTTTTTCTTTTCCTTTTTTTTTAAAGAGTGAGTACAACTTCCCTCCTCTTATTGACTTCTTGAAAAGTTACTCATGTGTTGAATTTTCTTGCCAATTCCATACCCCAGGGCATTTTTTGAGGGCCTGTGTCTTTTACAGCCCTGCAGTCCTTGTGACTATATAAGCAACCATTGGCACTGGGTTTAAAGCTACTGTTGTGGGAAGCAGCCAAAAGGCGGCAGCATTATTACGTTCTCAAGTCTTGTTACTAGGACAACACAGTCTTCCTGGAGGTAGTGTTCCGAGCTTGTAAATTAGAGTGCAATGTGCTGGGACAAGCCGCCAGAAGTTTATGTCTCCTAACTTATGTTTGTTTTTTAAATTTAATTTCTATTTCTTATCGGAGTAAATTTGATTAGAGTGTTGTGGTTTTCTGGCTGTACAGAATCTGCTCAATGATTCATACATATGTCTGTTCATCTTCGAACCTGTTAGCATGTATGTGATTACAGAATGTATATTTTAAAGGTATTGGTGATTATATAATTTATATATTTCATATGTTATATGTTTATATACATTTAACATACATTAGTATATGTATTTTAACCCCATTGTCCTAATTTACCCATCCTCCCACCTTTCATTTTGGCTAGCCATTAGTTTATTTGATAAGTCTGTGAGTGTCTTTTTCTGTGGAAATATGTTCATTGGTAGCAATCTTAAGATAACATGTATAAATGATGTCATAGGATATTTGTCATACCCTTTTGACTTACTTAACCTTATATGATTATTTCTAGGCTCAACTGTAGTCCTGAAAACGGCATTGATCATTTTTTTCCAGAGGCTACTATTCCATTTGGTACGTATCCCACTTCTTCTTTGTCCATTCATCTGTTTATGGACCTTTTTTTTTGCTTCCATGTCTTTGCTATTTCAGTATTGTTGCAGTGCACATTTGCCTGCCTCTGTCTTTCCGATTCTGGTGGTCTTAGGTTATAGGCCCAAAAGGTGCCCTGCCACATCATATGGTAGCTCAATTTTTACGTTTTCAAGCAGCTCGATTCAGTTTGCATTAGTGCTGTTACGACTTTATATCCCACCAGCAGCTAGAAGGTACACACTTCTCTAAAACCCCTTCAGCATTTATAGTTTGTAGACTTTTTGCTGATGGTCATGACTGGTGTGAGCTGAAACCTTTTTGGAGGTTGGATACGCATGTGGCTAATAATTCCTTATGCTGAGCTTTAGGCATGTCCTATTTTTTCTTTTCCTTTTTTTTAAAATGAGTGAGTACAACTTCCCTCCTCTTATTGATTTCTTGAAAAGTTTCTTATGTGTTGAATTTTCTTGCCTATTCCCTACCCCAGGGCATTTTTTGAGTGCCTGTGTCATTTACAACCGTGCAGTCCTTGTGACTATATAAGCAACCATTGGCACTGGGTTTAAAGGTGCTGTTTTTGGAGACAGCCACAAGGCGGCAGCATTATTACGTTCTCAAGTCTTGTTACTAGGACAACAGAGTCTTCCTGGAGGTAGTGTTCCGAGCTTTTAAATTAGAGTGCAATGTGCTGGGACAAGCCCCCAGAAGTTTATGTCTCCTTACTTATGTTTGTTTTTTAAATTTAATTTGTATTTTTTATCGGAGTAAATTTGATTAGAGTGTTTTGATTGTCTGGCTGTACAGAATCTGTTCAATGATTCATACATATATCTGTTCATCTTCGGAACCTGTTAGCATGTATGTGATTACAGAATGTATATTTTAAAGGTATTGGTAATTATATTATTTATATAGTTTATATATTATATGTTTATATACATTTAACATACATTAGTATATGTATGTTAACCCCATTGTCCTAATTTACCCATCCTCCCACCTTTCATTTTGGCTAACCATTAGTTTATTTGATAAGTCTGTGAGTGTCTTTTTCTGTGGAAATATGTTCATTGCTGGCAATCTTAGGATAACATGTATTAATGATATCATAGGATATTTGTCATACCCTTTTGACTTACTTAACCTTATATGATTATTTCTAGGCTCAACTCTAGTCCTGAAAACGGCATTGTTCATTTTTTTCCAGAGGCTTCTATTCCATTTGGTACGTGTACCATTTCGTCTTTGTGCATTCATCTGTTTATGGACCTTTTTTTTGCTTCCATGTCTTGGCTATTTCAATATTGTTGCAGTGCACATTTGCCTGCCTCTGTCTTTCCGAATCCAGTTGTCTTAGGTTATAGGCCCAAAATGTGCCCTGCCGCATCATATGGTAGCTCAATGTTTACCTTTTCAAGCAGCTCGATTCAGTTTGCGTTACTGCTGTTACCACTTTACATCCCACCAGCAGCTAGAAGGTACACAGTTCTCTAAAACCCCTTCAGCATTTATAGTTTGTAGACTTTTTGCTGATGGTCATGACTGGTGTGAGCTGAAACCTTTTTGGAGGTTGGATACACATGTGGCTAATAATTCCTTATGCTGAGCTTTAGGCATGTCCTTTTTTTCTTTTCCTTTTTTTTTAAAGGGTGACTACAACTTCCCTCCTCTTATTGACTTCTTGAAAATTTCTCATGTGTTGAATTTTCTTGCCAATTCCATACCCCAGGGCATTTTTTGAGGGCCTGTGTCTTTTACAGCCCTGCAGTCCTTGTGACTATATAAGCAACCATTGGCACTGGGTTTAAAGCTACTGTTGTGGGAAGCAGCCACAAGGCGGCAGCATTATTACGTTCTCAAGTCTTGTTACTAGGACAACACAGTCTTCCTGGAGGTAGTGTTCCGAGCTTGTAAATTAGAGTGCAATGTGCTGGGACAAGCCCCCAGAAGTTTATGTCTCCTAACTTATGTTTGTTTTTTAAATTTAATTTCTATTTCTTATCGGAGTAAATTTGATTAGAGTGTTGTGGTTTTCTGGCTGTACAGAATCTGCTCAATGATTCATACATATGTCTGTTCATCTTCGAACCTGTTAGCATGTATGTGATTACAGAATGTATATTTTAAAGGTATTGGTGATTATATAATTTATATATTTCATATGTTATATGTTTATATACATTTAACATACATTAGTATATGTATTTTAACCCCATTGTCCTAATTTACCCATCCTCCCACCTTTCATTTTGGCTAGCCATTAGTTTATTTGATAAGTCTGTGAGTGTCTTTTTCTGTGGAAATATGTTCATTGGTAGCAATCTTAGGATAACATGTATAAATGATGTCATAGGATATTTGTCATACCCTTTTGACTTACTTAACCTTATATGATTATTTCTAGGCTCAACTGTAGTCCTGAAAACGGCATTGTTCATTTTTTTCCCGAGGCTACTATTCCATTTGGTACGTATCCCACTTCGTCTTTGTCCATTCATCTGTTTATGGACCTTTTTTTTTGCTTCCATGTCTTTGCTATTTCAGTATTGTTGCAGTGCACATTTGCCTGCCTCTGTCTTTCCGATTCTGGTGGTCTTAGGTTATAGGCCCAAAAGATGCCCTGCCGCATCATATGGTAGCTCAATTTTTACGTTTTCAAGCAGCTCGATTCAGTTTGCATTAGTGCTGTTACGACTTTATATCCCACCAGCAGCTAGAAGGTACACACTTCTCTAAAACCCCTTCAGCATTTATAGCTTGTAGACTTTTTGCTGATGGTCATGACTGGTGTGAGCTGAAACCTTTTTGGAGGTTGGATACGCATGTGGCTAATAATTCCTTATGCTGAGCTTTAGGCATGTCCTATTTTTTCTTTTCCTTTTTTTTAAAATGAGTGAGTACAACTTCCCTCCTCTTATTGATTTCTTGAAAAGTTTCTTATGTGTTGAATTTTCTTGCCTATTCCCTACCCCAGGGCATTTTTTGAGTGCCTGTGTCATTTACAACCGTGCAGTCCTTGTGACTATATAAGCAACCATTGGCACTGGGTTTAAAGGTGCTCTTTTTGGAGACAGCCACAAGGCGGCAGCATTATTACGTTCTCAAGTCTTGTTACTAGGACAACAGAGTCTTCCTGGAGGTAGTGTTCCGAGCTTTTAAATTAGAGTGCAATGTGCTGGGACAAGCCCCCAGAAGTTTATGTCTCCTTACTTATGTTTGTTTTTTAAATTTAATTTGTATTTTTTATCGGAGTAAATTTGATTAGAGTGTTTTGATTGTCTGGCTGTACAGAATCTGTTCAATGATTCATACATATGTCTGTTCATCTTCGGATCCTGTTACCATGTATGTGATTACAGAATATATATTTTGAAGGTATTGGTGATTATATAATTCATATCATTTATATGTTATATGTTTATATACATTTAACTTATATTAGTATATGTATGTTAACCCCATAGTCCTAATTTACCCATCCCCCCACCTTTCATTTTGGCTAACCATTAGTTTATTTGATAAGTCTGTGAGTGTCTTTTTCTGTGGAAATATGTTCATTGGTAGCAATCTTAGGATAACATGTATAAATGATATCATAGGATATTTGTCATACCCTTTTGACTTACTTAACCTTATATGATTATTTCTAGGCTCAACTCTAGTCCTGAAAACGGCATTGTTCATTTTTTTCCAGAGGCTACTATTCCATTTGGTACGTATACCATTTCGTCTTTGTTCATTCATCTGTTTATGGACCTTTTTTTGCTTCCATGTCTTGGCTATTTCAGTATTGTTGCAGTGCACATTTGCCTGCCTCTGTCTTTCCGATTCTGGTGGTCTTAGGTTATAGGCCCAAAAGGTGCCCTGCCGCATCGTATGGTAACTCAATTTTTACCTTTTCAAGCAGCTCCATTCAGTTTGCATTAGTGGTATTACTTCTTTACATCCCACCAGCAGCTAGAAGGTACACATTCCTCTAAAACCCCTTCAGCATTTATAGTTTGTAGACTTTTTGATGATGGTCATGACTGGTGTTACCTGAAACCTTTTTGAATTTGAATTTGCATGTGGCTAATAATTCCTTATACTGAGCTTTAGGCATGTCATTTTTTTCTTTTCCTTTTGTTTTAAAGAGTGAGTACAACTTCCCTCCTCTTATTGACTTCTTGAAAAGTTTCTCATGTGTTGAATTTTTTTGCCTATTCCCTACCACAGGGCATTTTTTGAAGGCAGGTGTCATTTAGAGCCCTTCAGTCCTTGTGACTATTAAGCAACCTTTGGCACTAGGTTTAAAGCTGCTGTTGTGGGAAACAGCCACAAGGCGGCAGCATTATTACGTTCTCGCCTCTTCTTACTAGGGCAACAGAGTCTTCCTGGAGGTAGTTTTCCAAGGTTGTAAATTAGAGTGGAATGTGCTGGGACAAGCCCCCAGAAGTTTATGTCTCCTAACTTATGTTTGCTTTTTAAATTTAATTTCTATTTCTTATCGGAGTAAATTTGATTAGAGTGTTTTGATTGGCTGTACAGAATCTGCTCAATGATTCATACATATATCTGTTCATCTTCGGAACCTGTTATTATGTATGTGATTACAGAATGTATATTTTAAAGGTTTGGTGATTATATAATTTATATAGTTCATATGTTATATGTTTATATACATTTAACATACATTAGTATATGTATGTTAACCCCATAGTCCTAATTTACCCATCCTCCCACCTTTCATTTTGGCTAACCATTAGTTTATTTGATAAGTCTGTGAGTGTCTTTTTCTGTGGAAATATGTTCATTGGTAGCAATCTTAGGAAAACTTGTATAAATGATATCATAGGATATTTGTAATACCCTTTTGTCTTACTTAACCTTATATGATTATTTCTAGTCTCAACTCTAATCCTGAAAACGGCATTGTTCATTTTTTTCCCGAGGCTACTCTTCCATTCCGTCCATATACCACTTCTTCTTTGTCCATTCACCTGTTTATGGACCTTTTTTTTGCTTCCATGTCTTTGCTATTTCAGTATTGTTGCAGTGCACATTTGCCTGCCTCTGTCTTTCCGATTCTGGTGGTCTTAGGTTATAGGCCCAAAAGGTGCCCTGCCGCATCATATGGTAGTTCAATTTTTACGTTTTCAAGCAGCTCGATTCAGTTTGCTTTAGTGCTGTTACAACTTTATATCCCACCAGCAGCTAGAAGGTACACACTTCTCTAAAACCCCTTCAGCATTTATAGTTTGTAGACTTTTTGCTGATGGTCATGACTGGTGTGAGCTGAAACCTTTTTGGAGGTTGGATACGCATATGGCTAATAATTCCTTATGCTGAGCTTTAGGCATGTCCTATTTTTTCTTTTCCTTTTTTTTAAAAAGAGTGAGTACAACTTCCCTCCTCTTATTGATTTCTTGAAAAGTTTCTTATGTGTTGAATTTTCTTGCCTATTCCCTGCCCCAGGGCATTTTTTGAGTGCCTGTGTCATTTACAACCGTACAGTCCTTGTGACTATATAAGCAACCATTGGCACTGGGTTTAAAGGTGCTGTTTTTGGAGACAGCCACAAGGCGGCAGCATTATTACGTTCTCAAGTCTTGTTACTAGGACAACAGAGTCTTCCTGGAGGTAGTGTTCCGAGCTTTTAAATTAGAGTGCAATGTGCTGGGACAAGCCCCCAGAAGTTTATGTCTCCTTACTTATGTTTGTTTTTTAAATTTAATTTGTATTTTTTATCGGAGTAAATTTGATTAGAGTGTTTTGATTGTCTGGCTGTACAGAATCTGTTCAATGATTCATACATATGTCTGTTCATCTTCGGATCCTGTTACCATGTATGTGATTACAGAATGTATATTTTGAAGGTATTGGTGATTATATAATTCATATCATTTATATGTTATATGTTTATATACATTTAACTTATATTAGTATATGTATGTTAACCCCATAGTCCTAATTTACCCATCCCCCCACCTTTCATTTTGGCTAACCATTAGTTTATTTGATAAGTCTGTGAGTGTCTTTTTCTGTGGAAATATGTTCATTGGTAGCAATCTTAGGATAACATGTATAAATGATATCATAGGATATTTGTCATACCCTTTTGACTTACTTAACCTTATATGATTATTTCTAGGCTCAACTCTAGTCCTGAAAACGGCATTGTTCATTGTTTTCCAGAGGCTACTATTCCATTTGGTATGTATACCATTTCGTCTTTGTCCATTCATCTGTTTATGGACCTTTTTTTGCTTCCATGTCTTGGCTATTTCAGTATTGTTGCAGTGCACATTTGCCTGCCTCTGTCTTTCCGATTCTGGTGGTCTTAGGTTATAGGCCCAAAAGGTGCCCTGCTGCATCGTATGGTAACTCAATTTTTACCTTTTCAAGCAGCTCCATTCAGTTTCATTAGTGGTATTACTTCTTTACATCCCACCAGCAGCTAGAAGGTACACATTCCTCTAAAACCCCTTCAGCATTTATAGTTTGTAGACTTTTTGATGATGGTCATGACTGGTGTTACCTGAAACCTTTTTGAATTTGAATTTGCATGTGGCTAATAATTCCTTATACTGAGCTTTAGGCATGTCATTTTTTTCTTTTCCTTTTGTTTTAAAGAGTGAGTACAACTTCCCTCCTCTTATTGACTTCTTGAAAAGTTTCTCATGTGTTGAATTTTTTTGCCTATTCCCTACCCCAGGGCATTTTTTGAAGGCAGGTGTCATTTAGAGCCCTTGAGTCCTTGTGACTATTAAGCAACCTTTGGCACTGGGTTTAAAGCTGCTGTTGTGGGAAACAGCCACAAGGCGGCAGCATTATTACGTTCTCACCTCTTCTCACTAGGGCAACAGAGTCTTCCTGGAGGTAGTTTTCCAAGGTTGTAAATTAGAGTGGAATGTGCTGGGACAAGCCCCCAGAAGTTTATGTCTCCTAACTTATGTTTGCTTTTTAAATTTAATTTCTATTTCTTATCGGAGTAAATTTGATTAGAGTGTTTTGATTGGCTGTACAGAATCTGCTCAATGATTCATACATATATCTGTTCATCTTCGGAACCTGTTATTATGTATGTGATTACAGAATGTATATTTTAAAGGTTTGGTGATTATATAATTTATATAGTTCATATGTTATATGTTTATATACATTTAACATACATTAGTATATGTTGGTTAACCCCATAGTCCTAATTTACCCATCCTCCCACCTTTCATTTTGGCTAACCGTTAGTATTTTTGATAAGTCTGTGACTGTCTTTTTCTGTGGAAATATGTTCATTGGTAGTAATCTTAGGAAAACATGTATAAATGATTTCATAGGATATTTGTCACACCCTTTTGACTTACTTAACCTTATATGACTATTTCTAGTCTCAACTGTAGTTCTGAAAACGGCATTGTTCATTTTTTTCCCGAGGCTACTCTTCCATTCTGTCCATATACCACTTCTTCTTTGTCCATTCACCTGTTTATGGACCATTTTTTGCTTCCATGTCTTGGGTATTTCAGTATTGTTGCAGTGCACATTTGCCTGCCTCTGTATTTCCGATTTTGGTGGTCTTAGGTTATAGGCCCAAAAGGTGCCCTGCCGCATCATATGGTAACTCAATTTTTACCTTTTCAAGCAGCTCCATTCAGTATGCGTTAGTGCTGTTACCACTTTACATCCCACCAGCAGCTAGAATGTACACAATTCTCTAAAACCCCTTCAGCATTTATAGTTTGTAGACTTTTTGCTGATGGTCATGACTGGTGTCACCTGAAACCTTTTTGAATTTGAATTTGCATGTGGCTAATAATTCCTTATACTGAGCTTTAGGCATGTCCTTTTTTTTTCTTTTCCTTTTTTTTAAAGAGTGAGTACAACTTCCCTCCTCTTATTGACTTCTTGAAAAGTTACTCATGTGTTGAATTTTCTTGCCAATTCCATACCCCAGGGCATTTTTTGAGGGCCTGTGTCTTTTACAGCCCTGCAGTCCTTGTGACTATATAAGCAACCATTGGCACTGGGTTTAAAGCTACTGTTGTGGGAAGCAGCCACAAGGCGGCAGCATTATTACGTTCTCAAGTCTTGTTACTAGGACAACACAGTCTTCCTGGAGGTAGTGTTCCGAGCTTGTAAATTAGAGTGCAATGTGCTGGGACAAGCCCCCAGAAGTTTATGTCTCCTAACTTATGTTTGTTTTTTAAATTTAATTTCTATTTCTTATCGGAGTAAATTTGATTAGAGTGTTGTGGTTTTCTGACTGTACAGAATCTGCTCAATGATTCATACATATGTCTGTTCATCTTCGAACCTGTTAGCATGTATGTGATTACAGAATGTATATTTTAAAGGTATTGGTGATTATATTATTTATATATTTCATATGTTATATGTTTATATACATTTAACATACATTAGTATATGTATTTTAACCCCATTGTCCTAATTTACCCATCCTCCCACCTTTCATTTTGGCTAGCCATTAGTTTATTTGATAAGTCTGTGAGTGTCTTTTTCTGTGGAAATATGTTCATTGGTAGCAATCTTAGGGTAACATGTATAAATGATGTCATAGGATATTTGTCATACCCTTTTGACTTACTTAACCTTATATGATTATTTCTAGGCTCAACTGTAGTCCTGAAAACGGCATTGTTCATTTTTTTCCCGAGGCTACTATTCCATTTGGTACGTATCCCACTTCGTCTTTGTCCATTCATCTGTTTATGGACCTTTTTTTTTGCTTCCATGTCTTTGCCATTTCAGTATTGTTGCAGTGCACATTTGCCTGCCTCTGTCTTTCCGATTCTGGTGGTTTTAGGTTATAGGCCCAAAAGGTGCCCTGCCGCATCATATGGTAGCTCAATTTTTACGTTTTCAAGCAGCTCGATTCAGTTTGCATTAGTGCTGTTACGACTTTATATCCCACCAGCAGCTAGAAGGTACACACTTCTCTAAAACCCCTTCAGCATTTATAGTTTGTAGACTTTTTGCTGATGGTCATGACTGGTGTGAGCTGAAACCTTTTTCTAGGTTGGATACGCATGTGGCTAATAATTCCTTATGCTGAGCTTTAGGCATGTCCTATTTCTTCTTTTCCTTTTTTTTAAAATGAGTGAGTACAACTTCCCTCCTCTTATTGATTTCTTGAAAAGTTTCTTATGTGTTGAATTTTCTTGCCTATTCCCTACCCCAGGGCATTTTTTGAGTGCCTGTGTCATTTACAACCGTGCAGTCCTTGTGACTATATAAGCAACCATTGGCACTGGGTTTGAAGGTGCTGTTTTTGGAGACAGCCACAAGGCGGCAGCATTATTACGTTCTCAAGTCTTGTTACTAGGACAACACAGTCTTCCTGGAGGTAGTGTTCCGAGCTTGTAAATTAGAGTGCAATGTGCTGGGACAAGCCCCCAAAAGTTTATGTCTCCTAACTTATGTTTGCTTTTGAAATTTAATTTCTATTTCTTATCGGAGTAAATTTGATTAGAGTGTTTTGATTGTCTGGCTGTACAGAATCTGCTCAATGATTCATACATATGTCTGTTCATCTTCGGATCCTGTTACCATGTATGTGATTACAGAATGTATATTTTGAAGGTATTGGTGAATATATAATTCATATCATTTATATGTTATATGTTTATATACATTTAACATACATTAGTATATGTATGTTAACACCATAGTCCTAATTTACCCATCCTCCCACCTTTCATTTTGGCTAACCATTAGTTTATATGATAAGTCTGTGAGTGTCTTTTTCTGTGGAAATATGTTCATTGGTAGCAATCTTAGGATAACATGTATAAATGATATCATAGGATATTTGTCATACCCTTTTGACTTACTTAACCTTATATGATTATTTCTAGGCTCAACTCTAGTCCTGAAAACAGCATTGTTCATTTTTTTCCAGAGGCTACTATTCCATTTGGTACGTATACCATTTCGTCTTTGTCCATTCATCTGTTTATGGACCTTTTTTTGCTTCCATGTCTTGGCTATTTCAGTATTGTTGCAGTGCACATTTGCCTGCCTCTGTCTTTCCGATTCTGGTGGTCTTAGGTTATAGGCCCAAAAGGTGCCCTGCCGCATCGTATGGTAACTCAATTTTTACCTTTTCAAGCAGCTCCATTCAGTTTGCTTTAGTGGTATTACTTCTTTACATCCCACCAGCAGCTAGAAGGTACACATTCCTCTAAAACCCCTTCAGCATTTATAGTTTGTAGACTTTTTGATGATGGTCATGACTGGTGTTACCTGAAACCTTTTTGAATTTGAATTTGCATGTGGCTAATAATTCCTTATACTGAGCTTTAGGCATGTCCTTTTTTTTCTTTTCCTTTTGTTTTAAAGAGTGAGTACAACTTCCCTCCTCTTATTGACTTCTTGAAAAGTTTCTCATGTGTTGAATTTTTTTGCCTATTCCCTACCCCAGGGCATTTTTTGAAGGCAGGTGTCATTTAGAGCCGTTCAGTCCTTGTGACTATTAAGCAACCTTTGGCACTGGGTTTAAAGCTGCTGTTGTGGGAAACAGCCACAAGGCGGCAGCATTATTACGTTCTCAACTCTTCCTACTAGGGCAACAGAGTCTTCCTGGAGGTAGTTTTCCAAGGTTGTAAATTAGAGTGGAATGTGCTGGGACAAGCCCCCAGAAGTTTATGTCTCCTAACTTATGTTTGCTTTTTAAATTTAATTTCTATTTCTTATCGGAGTAAATTTGATTAGAGTGTTTTGATTGGCTGTACAGAATCTGCTCAATGATTCATACATATGTCTGTTCATCTTCGAACCTGTTAGCATGTATGTGATTACAGAATGTATATTTTAAAGGTATTGGTGATTATATAATTTATATAGTTCATTTGTTATATGTTTATATACATTTAACATACATTAGTATATGTATGTTAACCCCATAGTCCTAATTTACCCATCCTCCCACCTTTCATTTTGGCTAGCCATTAGTTTATTTGATAAGTCTGTGAGTGTCTTTTTCTGTGGAAATATGTTCATTGGTAGCAATCTTAGGATAACATGTATAAATGATGTCATAGGATATTTGTCATACCCTTTTGACTTACTTAACCTTATATGATTATTTCTAGGCTCAACTGTAGTCCTGAAAACGGCATTGTTCGTTTTTTTCCCGAGGCTACTATTCCATTTGGTACGTATCCCACTTCGTCTTTGTCCATTCATCTGTTTATGGACCTTTTTTTTTGCTTCCATGTCTTGGCTATTTCAATATTGTTGCAATGCACATTTGCCTGCCTCTCTCTTTCCGAATCTGGTGGTCTTAGTTTATAGGCCCAAAATGTGCCCTGCCGCACCATATGGTAACTCAATTTTTACCTTTTCAAGCAGCTCGATTCAGTTTGCGTTACTGCTGTTACCACTTTACATCCCACCAGCAGCTAGAAGGTACACACTTCTCTAAAACCCCTTCAGCATTTATTGATTGTAGACTTTTTGCTGATGGTCATGACTGGAGTGAGCTGAAACCTTTTTGAATTTGAATTTGCATGTGGCTAATAATTCCTTATACTGAGCTTTAGGCATGTCCTTTTTTTCTTTTCCTTTTTTTTTTAAAGAGTGAGTACAACTTCCCTCCTCTTATTGACTTCTTGGAAATTTCTCATGTGTTGAATGTTCTTGCCAATTCCCTACCCCAGGGCATATTTTGAGGGCTTGTGTCATTTACAGCCCTGCAGTCCTTGTGACTATATAAGCAATCATTGGCACTGGGTTTAAAGTGCTGTTGTGGGAAGCAGCCACAAGGCGGCAGCATTATTGCGTTCTCAAGTCTTGTTACTAGGAGAACAGAGTCTTCCTGGAGGTAGTGTTCCGAGCTTTTAAATTAGAGTGCAATGTGCTGGGACAAGCCCCCAGAAGTTTATGTCTCCTAACTTATGTTTTTTTTTTAAATTTAATTTCTATTTCTTATCGGAGTAAATTTGATTAGAGTGTTTTGATTGTCTGGCTGTACAGAATCTGCTCAATGATTCATACATATGTCTGTTCATCTTCGGATCCTGTTACCATGTATGTGATCACAGAATATATATTTTGAAGGTATTGGTGATTATATAATTCATATCGTTTATATGTTATATGTTTATATACATTTAACTTACATTAGTATATGTATGTTAACCCCATAGTCCTAACTTACCCATCCCCCCACCTTTCATTTTGGCTAACCATTAGTTTATTTGATAAGTCTGTGAGTGTCTTTTTCTGTGGAAATATGTTCATTGGTAGCAATCTTAAGAAAACTTGTATAAATGATATCATAGGATATTTGTCATACCCTTTTGACTTACTTAACCTTATATGATTTTTTCTAGGCTCAACTGTAGTCCTGAAAACAGCATTGTTCATTTTTCTCCCGAGGCTACTATTCCATTCTGTCCGTATACCACTTCTTCTTTGTCCATTCATCTGTTTATGGACCTTTTTTTTGCTTCCATATCTTGGCTATTTCAGTATTGTTGCAGTGCACATTTGCCTGCCTCTGTCTTTCCGATTCTGGTGGTCTTAGGTTATAGGCCCAAAAGGTGCCCTGCCGCATCATATGGTAGCTCAATTTTTACGTTTTCAAGCAGCTCGATTCAGTTTGCATTAGTGCTGTTACGACTTTATATCCCACCAGCAGCTAGAAGGTACACACTTCTCTAAAACCCCTTCAGCATTTATAGTTTGTAGACTTTTTGCTGATGGTCATGACTGGTGTGAGCTGAAACCTTTTTGGAGGTTGGATACGCATGTGGCTAATAATTCCTTATGCTGAGCTTTAGGCATGTCCTTTTTTTCTTTTCCTTTTTTTTTAAAGAGTGAGTACAACTTCCGTACTCTTATTGACTTCTTGAAAATTTCTCATGTGTTGAATTTTCTTGCCAATTCCCTACCCCAGGGCATTTTTTGAGGGCCTGTGTCTTTTACAGCCCTGCAGTCCTTGTGACTATATAAGCAACCATTGGCACTGGGTTTAAAGCTACTGTTGTGGGAAGCAGCCACAAGGCGGCAGCATTATTACGTTCTCAAGTCTTGTTACTAGGACAACACAGTCTTCCTGGAGGTAGTGTTCCGAGCTTGTAAATTAGAGTGCAATGTGCTGGGACAAGCCCCCAAAAGTTTATGTCTCCTAACTTATGTTTGTTTTTTAAATTTAATTTCTATTTCTTATCGGAGTAAATTTGATTAGAGTGTTTTGATTGTCTGGCTGTACAGAATCTGCTCAATGATTCATACATATGTCTGTTCATCTTCGGATCCTGTTACCATGTATGTGATTACAGAATGTATATTTTGAAGGTATTGGTGAATATATAATTCATATCATTTATATGTTATATGTTTATATACATTTAACATACATTAGTATATGTATGTTAACCCCATAGTCCTAATTTACCCATCCTCCCACCTTTCATTTTGGCTAACCATTAGTTTATATGATAAGTCTGTGAGTGTCTTTTTCTGTGGAAATATGTTCATTGGTAGCAATCTTAGGATAACATGTATAAATGATATCATAGGATATTTGTCATACCCTTTTGACTTACTTAACCTTATATGATTATTTCTAGGCTCAACTCTAGTCCTGAAAACAGCATTGTTCATTTTTTTCCAGAGGCTACTATTCCATTTGGTACGTATACCATTTCGTCTTTGTCCATGCATCTGTTTATGGACCTTTTTTTGCTTCCATGTCTTGGCTATTTCAGTATTGTTGCAGTGCACATTTGCCTGCCTCTGTCTTTCCGATTCTGGTGGTCTTAGGTTATAGGCCCAAAAGGTGCCCTGCCGCATCGTATGGTAACTCAATTTTTACCTTTTCAAGCAGCTCCATTCAGTTTGCATTAGTGGTATTACTTCTTTACATCCCACCAGCAGCTAGAAGGTACACATTCCTCTAAAACCCCTTCAGCATTTATAGTTTGTAGACTTTTTGATGATGGTCATGACTGGTGTTACCTGAAACCTTTTTGAATTTGAATTTGCATGTGGCTAATAATTCCTTATACTGAGCTTTAGGCATGTCATTTTTTTCTTTCCCTTTTGTTTTAAAGAGTGAGTACAACTTCCCTCCTCTTATTGACTTCTTGAAAAGTTTCTCATGTGTTGAATTTTTTTGCCTATTCCCTACCCCAGGGCATTTTTTGAAGGCAGGTGTCATTTAGAGCCCTTCAGTCCTTGTGACTATTAAGCCACCTTTGGCACTGGGTTTAAAGCTGCTGTTGTGGGAAACAGCCACAAGGCGGCAGCATTATTACGTTCTCAACTCTTGTTACTAGGGCAACAGAGTCTTCCTGGAGGTAGTTTTCCAAGGTTGTAAATTAGAGTGGAATGTGCTGGGACAAGCCCCCAGAAGTTTATGTCTCCTAACTTATGTTTGCTTTTTAAATTTAATTTCTATTTCTTATCGGAGTAAATTTGATTAGAGTGTTTTGATTGTCTGGCTGTACAGAATCTGCTCAATGATTCATACATATATCTGTTCATCTTCGGAACCTGTTACCATGTATGTGATTACAGAATGTATATTTTAAAGGTTTGGTGATTATATATTTTATATAGTTCATATGTTATATGTTTATATACATTTAACATACATTAGTATATGTATGTTAACCCCATAGTCCTAATTTACCCATCCTCCCACCTTTCATTTTGGCTAACCATTAGTTTATTTGATAAGTCTGTGAGTGTCTTTTTCTGTGGAAATATGTTCATTGGTAGCAATCTTAGGATAACATGTATAAATGATATCATAGGATATTTGTCATACCCTTTTGACTAACTTACCCTTATATGACTATTTCTAGTCTCAACTGTAGTTCTGAAAACGGCATTGTTCATTTTTTTCCCGAGGCTACTCTTCCATTCTGTCCATATACCACTTCTTCTTTGTCCATTCACCTGTTTATGGACCATTTTTTGCTTCCATGTCTTGGGTATTTCAGTATTGTTGCAGTGCACATTTGCCTGCCTCTGTATTTCCGATTTTGGTGGTCTTAGGTTATAGGCCCAAAAGGTGCCCTGCCGCATCATATGGTAACTCAATTTTTACCTTTTCAAGCAGCTCCATTCAGTATGCGTTAGTGCTGTTACCACTTTACATCCCACCAGCAGCTAGAATGTACACAATTCTCTAAAACCCCTTCAGCATTTATAGTTTGTAGACTTTTTGCTGATGGTCATGACTGGTGTCACCTGAAACCTTTTTGAATTTGAATTTGCATGTGGCTAATAATTCCTTATACTGAGCTTTAGGCATGTCCTTTTTTTTTCTTTTCCTTTTTTTTTAAAGAGTGAGTACAACTTCCCTCCTCTTATTGACTTCTTGAAAATTTCTCATGTGTTGAATTTTCTTGCCAATTCCATACCCCAGGGCATTTTTTGAGGGCCTGTGTCTTTTACAGCCCTGCAGTCCTTGTGACTATATAAGCAACCATTGGCACTGGGTTTAAAGCTACTGTTGAGGGAAGCAGCCACAAGGCGGCAGCATTATTACGTTCTCAAGTCTTGTTACTAGGACAACACAGTCTTCCTGGAGGTAGTGTTCCGAGCTTGTAAATTAGAGTGCAATGTGCTGGGACAAGCCCCCAGAAGTTTATGTCTCCTAACTTATGTTTGTTTTTTAAATTTAATTTCTGTTTCTTATCGGAGTAAATTTGATTAGAGTGTTGTGGTTTTCTGGCTGTACAGAATCTGCTCAATGATTCATACATATGTCTGTTCATCTTCGAACCTGTTAGCATGTATGTGATTACAGAATGTATATTTTAAAGGTATTGGTGATTATATTATTTATATATTTCATATGTTATATGTTTATATACATTTAACATACATTAGTATATGTATTTTAACCCCATTGTCCTAATTTACCTATCCTCCCACCTTTCATTTTGGCTAGCCATTAGTTTATTTGATAAGTCTGTGAGTGTCTTTTTCTGTGGAAATATGTTCATTGGTAGCAATCTTAGGATAACATGTATAAATGATGTCATAGGATATTTGTCATACCCTTTTGACTTACTTAACCTTATATGATTATTTCTAGGCTCAACTGTAGTCCTGAAAACGGCATTGTTCATTTTTTTCCCGAGGCTACTATTCCATTTGGTACGTATCCCACTTCGTCTTTGTCCATTCATCTGTTTATGGACCTTTTTTTTTGCTTCCATGTCTTTGCTATTTCAGTATTGTTGCAGTGCACATTTGCCTGCCTCTGTCTTTCCGATTCTGGTGGTCTTAGGTTATAGGCCCAAAAGGTGCCCTGCCGCATCATATGGTAGCTCAATTTTTACGTTTTCAAGCAGCTCGATTCAGTTTGCATTAGTGCTGTTACGACTTTATATCCCACCAGCAGCTAGAAGGTACACACTTCTCTAAAACCCCTTCAGCATTTATAGTTTGTAGACTTTTTGCTGATGATCATGACTGGTGTGAGCTGAAACCTTTTTGGAGGTTGGATACGCATGTGGCTAATAATTCCTTATGCTGAGCTTTAGGCATGTCCTATTTTTTCTTTTCCTTTTTTTTAAAATGAGTGAGTACAACTTCCCTCCTCTTATTGATTTCTTGAAAAGTTTCTTATGTGTTGAATTTTCTTGCCTATTCCCTACCCCAGGGCATTTTTTGAGTGCCTGTGTCATTTACAACCGTGCAGTCCTTGTGACTATATAAGCAACCTTTGGCACTGGGTTTAAAGGTGCTGTTTTTGGAGACAGCCACAAGGCGGCAGCATTATTACGTTCTCAAGTCTTGTTACTAGGACAACAGAGTCTTCCTGGAGGTAGTGTTCCGAGCTTTTAAATTAGAGTGCAATGTGCTGGGACAAGCCCCCAGAAGTTTATGTCTCCTTACTTATGTTTGTTTTTAAAATTTAATTTGTATTTTTTATCGGAGTAAATTTGATTAGAGTGTTTTGATTGTCTGGCTGTACAGAATCTGTTCAATGATTCATACATATATCTGTTCATCTTCGGAACCTGTTAGCATGTATGTGATTACAGAATGTATATTTTAAAGGTATTGGTGATTATATTATTTATATAGTTTATATATTATATGTTTATATACATTTAACATACATTAGTATATGTATTTTAACCCCATTGTCCTAATTTACCCATCCTCCCACCTTTCATTTTGGCTAACCATTAGTTTATTTGATAAGTCTGTGAGTGTCTTTTTCTGTGGAAATATGTTCATTGGTAGCAATCTTAGGATAACATGTATTAATGATATCATAGGATATTTGTCATACCCTTTTGACTTACTTAAGCTTATATGATTATTTCTAGGCTCAACTGTAGTCCTGAAAACGGCATTGTTCATTTTTTTCCAGAGGCTTCTATTCCATTTGGTACGTATACCACTTCTTCTTTGTCCATTCATCTGTTTATGGACCTTTTTTTTGCTTCCATATCTTGGCTATTTCAGTATTCTTGCAGTGCATATTTGCCTGCCTCTGTCTTTCCAATTTTGGTGGTCTTAGGTTATAGGCCCAAAAGGTGCCCTGCCCCATCATTTGGTAGCTCAATTTTTACCTTTTCAAGCAGCTCGATTCAGTTTGCGTTAGTGCTGTTTCCACTTTACATCCCACCAGCAGCTAGAAGGTACACAGATCTCTAAAACCCCTTCAGCATTTATAGTTTGTAGACATTTTGCTGATGGTAATGACTGGTGTGAGCTGAAACCTTTTTGAATTTGAATTTGTATGTGGCTAATAATTCCTTATACTAAGCTTTAGGCATGTCCTTTTTTTTCTTTTCCTTTTTTTTTAAAGAGTGAGTACAACTTCCCTCCTCTTATTGACTTCTTGGAAATTTCTCATGTGTTGAATGTTCTTGCCAATTCCCTACCCCAGGGCATATTTTGAGGGCTTGTGTCATTTACAGACCTGCAGTCCTTGTGACTATATAAGCAATCATTGGCACTGGGTTTAAAGTGCTGTTGTGGGAAGCAGCCGCAAGGCGGCAGCATTATTGCGTTCTCAAGTCTTGTTACTAGGAGAACAGAGTCTTCCTGGGGGTAGTGTTCTGAGCTTGTAAATTAGAGTGCAATATGCTGGGACAAGCCCCCAGAAGTTTATGTCTCCTAACTTATGTTTTTTTTTTAAATTTAATTTCTATTTCTTATCGGAGTAAATTTGATTAGAGTGTTTTGATTGTCTGGCTGTACAGAATCTGCTCAATGATTCATACATATGTCTGTTCATCCTCGGATCCTGTTACCATGTATGTGATCACAGAATATATATTTTGAAGGTATTGGTGATTATATTATTTATATAGTTTATATGTTATATGTTTATATACATTTAACTTACATTAGTATATGTATGTTAACCCCATAGTCCTAATTTACCCATCCTCCCACCTTTCATTTTGGCTAACCATTAGTTTATATGATAAGTCTGTGAGTGTCTTTTTCTGTGGAAATATGTTCATTGGTAGCAATCTTAGGATAACATGTATAAATGATATCATAGGATATTTGTCATACCCTTTTGACTTACTTAACCTTATATGATTATTTCTAGGCTCAACTCTAGTCCTGAAAACGGCATTGTTCATTTTTTTCCAGAGGCTTCTATTCCATTTGGTACGTGTACCATTTCGTCTTTGTCCATTCATCTGTTTATGGACCTTTTTTTGCTTCCATGTCTTGGCTATTTCAATATTGTTGCAGTGCACATTTCCCTGCCTCTGTCTTTCCGAATCCAGTTGTCTTAGGTTATAGGCCCAAAATGTGCCCTGCCGCATCATATGGTAGCGCAATGTTTACCTTTTCAAGCAGCTCGATTCAGTTTGCGTTACTGCTGTTACCACTTTACATCCCACCAGCAGCTAGAAGGTACACAGTTCTCTAAAACCCCTTCAGCATTTATAGTTTGTAGACTTTTCGCTGATGGTCATGACTGGTGTGAGCTGAAACCTTTTTGGAGGTTGGATACGCATGTGGCTAATAATTCCTTATGCTGAGCTTTAGGCATGTCCTTTTTTTCTTTTCCTTTTTTTTTAAAGAGTGACTACAACTTCCCTCCTCTTATTGACTTCTTGAAAATTTCTCATGTGTTGAATTTTCTTGCCAATTCCATACCCCAGGGCATTTTTTGAGGGCCTGTGTCTTTTACAGCCCTGCAGTCCTTGTGACTATATAAGCAACCATTGGCACTGGGTTTAAAGCTACTGTTGTGGGAAGCAGCCACAAGGCGGCAGCATTATTACGTTCTCAAGTCTTGTTACTAGGACAACACAGTCTTCCTGGAGGTAGTGTTCCGAGCTTGTAAATTAGAGTGCAATGTGCTGGGACAAGCCCCCAGAAGTTTATGTCTCCTAACTCATGTTTGTTTTTTAAATTTAATTTCTATTTCTTATCGGAGTAAATTTGATTAGAGTGTTGTGGTTTTCTGGCTGTACAGAATCTGCTCAATGATTCATACATATGTCTGTTCATCTTCGAACCTGTTAGCATGTATGTGATTACAGAATGTATATTTAAAAGGTATTGGTGATTATATAATTTATATATTTCATATGTTATATGTTTATATACATTTAACATACATTAGTATATGTATTTTAACCCCATAGTCCTAATTTACCCATCCTCCCACCTTTCATTTTGGCTAGCCATTAGTTTATTTGATAAGTCTGTGAGTGTCTTTTTCTGTTGAAATATGTTCATTGGTAGCAATCTTAGGATAACATGTATAAATGATGTCATAGGATATTTGTCATACCCTTTTGACTTACTTAACCTTATATGATTATTTCTAGGCTCACCTGTAGTCCTGAAAACGGCATTGTTCATTTTTTTCCCGAGGCTACTATTCCATTTGGTACGTATCCCACTTCTTCTTTGTCCATTCATCTGTTTATGGACCTTTTTTTTTGCTTCCATGTCTTGGCTATTTCAGTATTGTTGCAGTGCACATTTGCCTGCCTCTGTCTTTCCGATTCTGGTGGTCTTAGGTTATAGGCCCAAAAGGTGCCCTGCCGCATCGTGTGGTAACTCAATTTTTACCTTTTCAAGCAGCTCCATTCAGTTTGCATTAGTGGTATTACTTCTTTACATCCCACCAGCAGCTAGAAGGTACACATTCCTCTAAAACCCCTTCAGTATTTATAGTTTGTAGACTTTTTGCTGATGGTCATGACTGGTGTTACCTGAAACCTTTTTGAATTTGAATTTGCATGTGGCTAATAATTCCTTATACTCAGCTTTAGGCATGTCATTTTTTTCTTTTCCTTTTGTTTTAAAGAGTGAGTACAACTTCCCTCCTCTTATTGACTTCTTGAAAAGTTTCTCATGTGTTGAATTTTTTTGCCTATTCCCTACCCCAGGGCATTTTTTGAAGGCAGGTGTCATTTAGAGCCCTTCAGTCCTTGTGACTATTAAGCAACCTTTGGCACTGGGTTTAAAGCTGCTGTTGTGGGAAACAGCCACAAGGCGGCAGCATTATTACGTTCTCACCTCTTCTTACTAGGGCAACAGAGTCTTCCTGGAGGTAGTTTTCCAAGGTTGAAAATTAGAGTGGAATGTGCTGGGACAAGCCCCCAGAAGTTTATGTCTCCTAACTTATGTTTGCTTTTTAAATTTAATTTCTATTTCTTATCGGAGTAAATTTGATTAGAGTGTTTTGATTGGCTGTACAGAATCTGCTCAATGATTCATACATATATCTGTTCATCTTCGGAACCTGTTATTATGTATGTGATTACAGAATGTATATTTTAAAGGTTTGGTGATTATATAATTTATATAGTTCATATGTTATATGTTTATATACATTTAACATACATTAGTATATGTATGTTAACCCCATAGTCCTAATTTACCCATCCTCCCACCTTTCATTTTGGCTAACCGTTAGTATTTTTGATAAGTCTGTGACTGTCTTTTTCTGTGGAAATATGTTCATTGGTAGCAATCTTAGGATAACATGTATAAATGATGTCATAGGATATTTGTCATACCCTTTTGACTTACTTAACCTTCTATGATTATTTCTAGGCTCAACTGTAGTCCTGAAAACGGCATTGTTCATTTTTTTCCCGAGGCTACTATTCCATTTGGTACGTATCCCACTTCGTCTTTGTCCATTCATCTGTTTATGGACCTTTTTTTTTCTTCCATGTCTTTGCTATTTCAGTATTGTTGCAGTGCACATTTGCCTGCCTCTGTCTTTCCGATTCTGGTGGTCTTAGGTTATAGGCCCAAAAGGTGCCCTGCCGCATCATATGGTAGCTCAATTTTTACGTTTTCAAGCAGCTCGATTCAGTTTGCATTAGTGCTGTTACGACTTTATATCCCACCAGCAGCTAGAAGGTACACACTTCTCTAAAACCCCTTCAGCATTTATAGTTTGTAGACTTTTTGCTGATGGTCATGACTGGTGTGAGCTGAAACCTTTTTGGAGGTTGGATACGCATGTGGCTAATAATTCCTTATGCTGAGCTTTAGGCATGTCCTATTTTTTCTTTTCCTTTTTTTTAAAAAGAGTGAGTACAACTTCCCTCCTCTTATTGATTTCTTGAAAAGTTTCTTATGTGTTGAATTTTCTTGCCTATTCCCTACCCCAGGGCAATTTTTGAGGGCCTGTGTCATTTACAGCCCTGCAGTCCTTGTGATTATATAAGCAACCATTGTCATTGGGTTTAAAGCTGCTGTTTTTGGAGACAGCCACAAGGCGGCAGCATTAGTACGTTCTCAACTCTTGTTACTAGGACAACAGAGTCTTCCTGGAGGTAGTGTTCCGAGCTTTTAAATTAGAGTGCAATGTGCAGGGACAAGCCCCCAGAAGTTTATGTCTCCTTACTTATGTTTGTTTTTTAAATTTAATTTGTATTTTTTATCGGAGTAAATTTGATTAGAGTGTTTTGATTGTCTGGCTGTACAGAATCTGTTCAATGATTCATACATATGTCTGTTCATCTTCGGATCCTGTTACCATGTATGTGATCACAGAATATATATTTTGAAGGTATTGGTGATTATATAATTCATATCGTTTATATGTTATATGTTTATATACATTTAACTTACATTAGTATATGTATGTTAACCCCATAGTCCTAAATTACCCATCCCCCCACCTTTCATTTTGGCTAACCATTAGTTTATTTGATAAGTCTGTGAGTGTCTTTTTCTGTGGAAATATGTTCATTGGTAGCAATCTTAAGAAAACTTGTATAAATGATATCATAGGATATTTGTCATACCCTTTTGACTTACTTAACCTTATATGATTTTTTCTAGGCTCAACTGTAGTCCTGAAAACAGCATTGTTCATTTTTCTCCCGAGGCTACTATTCCATTCTGTCCGTATACCACTTCTTCTTTGTCCATTCATCTGTTTATGGACCTTTTTTTTGCTTCCATATCTTGGCTATTTCAGTATTGTTGCAGTGCATATTTGCCTGCCTCTGTCTTTCCAATTTTGGTGGTCTTAGGTTATAGGCCCAAAAGGTGCCCTGCCCCATCATTTGGTAGCTCAATTTTTACCTTTTCAAGCAGCTCGATTCAGTTTGCGTTAGTGCTGTTTCCACTTTACATCCCACCAGCAGCTAGAAGGTACACAGATCTCTAAAACCCCTTCAGCATTTATAGTTTGTAGACATTTTGCTGATGGTAATGACTGGTGTGAGCTGAAACCTTTTTGAATTTGAATTTGTATGTGGCTCATAATTCCTTATACTAAGCTTTAGGCAGGTCCTTTTTTTTCTTTTCCTTTTTTTTTTAAAGAGTGAGTACAACTTCCCTCCTCTTATTGACTTCTTGGAAATTTCTCATGTGTTGAATGTTCTTGCCAATTCCCTACCCCAGGGCATATTTTGAGGGCTTGTGTCATTTACAGCCCTGCAGTCCTTGTGACTATATAAGCAATCATTGGCACTGGGTTTAAAGTGCTGTTGTGGGAAGCAGCCACAAGGCGGCAGCATTATTGCGTTCTCAAGTCTTGTTACTAGGAGAACAGAGTCTTCCTGGAGGTAGTGTTCCGAGCTTTTAAATTAGAGTGCAATGTGCTGGGACAAGCCCCCAGAAGTTTATGTCTCCTAACTTATGTTTTTTTTTTAAATTTAATTTCTATTTCTTATCGGAGTAAATTTGATTAGAGTGTTTTGATTGTCTGGCTGTACAGAATCTGCTCAATGATTCATACATATGTCTGTTCATCTTCGGATCCTGTTACCATGTATGTGATCACAGAATATATATTTTGAAGGTATTGGTGATTATATAATTCATATCGTTTATATGTTATATGTTTATATACATTTAACTTACATTAGTATATGTATGTTAACCCCATAGTCCTAACTTACCCATCCCCCCACCTTTCATTTTGGCTAACCATTAGTTTATTTGATAAGTCTGTGAGTGTCTTTTTCTGTGGAAATATGTTCATTGGTAGCAATCTTAAGAAAACTTGTATAAATGATATCATAGGATATTTGTCATACCCTTTTGACTTACTTAACCTTATATGATTTTTTCTAGGCTCAACTGTAGTCCTGAAAACAGCATTGTTCATTTTTCTCCCGAGGCTACTATTCCATTCTGTCCGTATACCACTTCTTCTTTGTCCATTCATCTGTTTATGGACCTTTTTTTTGCTTCCATATCTTGGCTATTTCAGTATTGTTGCAGTGCACATTTGCCTGCCTCTGTCTTTCCGATTCTGGTGGTCTTAGGTTATAGGCCCAAAAGGTGCCCTGCCGCATCATATGGTAGCTCAATTTTTACGTTTTCAAGCAGCTCGATTCAGTTTGCATTAGTGCTGTTACGACTTTATATCCCACCAGCAGCTAGAAGGTACACACTTCTCTAAAACCCCTTCAGCATTTATAGTTTGTAGACTTTTTGCTGATGGTCATGACTGGTGTGAGCTGAAACCTTTTTGGAGGTTGGATACGCATGTGGCTAATAATTCCTTATGCTGAGCTTTAGGCATGTCCTTTTTTTCTTTTCCTTATTTTTTTAAAGAGTGAGTACAACTTCCGTACTCTTATTGACTTCTTGAAAATTTCTCATGTGTTGAATTTTCTTGCCAATTCCCTACCCCAGGGCATTTTTTGAGGGCCTGTGTCTTTTACAGCCCTGCAGTCCTTGTGACTATATAAGCAACCATTGGCACTGGGTTTAAAGCTACTGTTGTGGGAAGCAGCCACAAGGCGGCAGCATTATTACGTTCTCAAGTCTTGTTACTAGGACAACACAGTCTTCCTGGAGGTAGTGTTCCGAGCTTGTAAATTAGAGTGCAATGTGCTGGGACAAGCCCCCAAAAGTTTATGTCTCCTAACTTATGTTTGTTTTTTAAATTTAATTTCTATTTCTTATCGGAGTAAATTTGATTAGAGTGTTTTGATTGTCTGGCTGTACAGAATCTGCTCAATGATTCATACATATGTCTGTTCATCTTCGGATCCTGTTACCATGTATGTGATTACAGAATGTATATTTTGAAGGTATTGGTGAATATATAATTCATATCATTTATATGTTATATGTTTATATACATTTAACATACATTAGTATATGTATGTTAACCCCATAGTCCTAATTTACCCATCCTCCCACCTTTCATTTTGGCTAACCATTAGTTTATATGATAAGTCTGTGAGTGTCTTTTTCTGTGGAAATATGTTCATTGGTAGCAATCTTAGGATAACATGTATAAATGATATCATAGGATATTTGTCATACCCTTTTGACTTACTTAACCTTATATGATTATTTCTAGGCTCAACTCTAGTCCTGAAAACAGCATTGTTCATTTTTTTCCAGAGGCTACTATTCCATTTGGTACGTATACCATTTCGTCTTTGTCCATGCATCTGTTTATGGACCTTTTTTTGCTTCCATGTCTTGGCTATTTCAGTATTGTTGCAGTGCACATTTGCCTGCCTCTGTCTTTCCGATTCTGGTGATCTTAGGTTATAGGCCCAAAAGGTGCCCTGCCGCATCGTATGGTAACTCAATTTTTACCTTTTCAAGCAGCTCCATTCAGTTTGCATTAGTGGTATTACTTCTTTACATCCCACCAGCAGCTAGAAGGTACACATTCCTCTAAAACCCCTTCAGCATTTATAGTTTGTAGACTTTTTGATGATGGTCATGACTGGTGTTACCTGAAACCTTTTTGAATTTGAATTTGCATGTGGCTAATAATTCCTTATACTGAGCTTTAGGCATGTCATTTTTTTCTTTCCCTTTTGTTTTAAAGAATGAGTACAACTTCCCTCCTCTTATTGACTTCTTGAAAAGTTTCTCATGTGTTGAATTTTTTTGCCTATTCCCTACCCCAGGGCATTTTTTGAAGGCAGGTGTCATTTAGAGCCCTTCAGTCCTTGTGACTATTAAGCCACCTTTGGCACTGGGTTTAAAGCTGCTGTTGTGGGAAACAGCCACAAGGCGGCAGCATTATTACGTTCTCAACTCTTGTTACTAGGGCAACAGAGTCTTCCTGGAGGTAGTTTTCCAAGGTTGTAAATTAGAGTGGAATGTGCTGGGACAAGCCCCCAGAAGTTTATGTCTCCTAACTTATGTTTGCTTTTTAAATTTAATTTCTATTTCTTATCGGAGTAAATTTGATTAGAGTGTTTTGATTGTCTGGCTGTACAGAATCTGCTCAATGATTCATACATATATCTGTTCATCTTCGGAACCTGTTATCATGTATGTGATTACAGATTGTATATTTTAAAGGTTTGGTGATTATATATTTTATATAGTTCATATGTTATATGTTTATATACATTTAACATACATTAGTATATGTATGTTAACCCCATAGTCCTAATTTACCCATCCTCCCACCTTTCATTTTGGCTAACCATTAGTTTATTTGATAAGTCTGTGAGTGTCTTTTTCTGTGGAAATATGTTCATTGGTAGCAATCTTAGGATAACATGTATAAATGATATCATAGGATATTTGTCATACCCTTTTGACTAACTTACCCTTATATGACTATTTCTAGTCTCAACTGTAGTTCTGAAAACGGCATTGTTCATTTTTTTCCCGAGGCTACTCTTCCATTCTGTCCATATACCACTTCTTCTTTGTCCATTCACCTGTTTATGGACCATTTTTTGCTTCCATGTCTTGGGTATTTCAGTATTGTTGCAGTGCACATTTGCCTGCCTCTGTATTTCCGATTTTGGTGGTCTTAGGTTATAGGCCCAAAAGGTGCCCTGCCGCATCATATGGTAACTCAATTTTTACCTTTTCAAGCAGCTCCATTCAGTATGCGTTAGTGCTGTTACCACTTTACATCCCACCAGCAGCTAGAATGTACACAATTCTCTAAAACCCCTTCAGCATTTATAGTTTGTAGACTTTTTGCTGATGGTCATGACTGGTGTCACCTGAAACCTTTTTGAATTTGAATTTGCATGTGGCTAATAATTCCTTATACTGAGCTTTAGGCATGTCCTTTTTTTTTCTTTTCCTTTTTTTTTAAAGAGTGAGTACAACTTCCCTCCTCTTATTGACTTCTTGAAAATTTCTCATGTGTTGAATTTTCTTGCCAATTCCATACCCCAGGGCATTTTTTGAGGGCCTGTGTCTTTTACAGCCCTGCAGTCCTTGTGACTATATAAGCAACCATTGGCACTGGGTTTAAAGCTACTGTTGAGGGAAGCAGCCACAAGGCGGCAGCATTATTACGTTCTCAAGTCTTGTTACTAGGACAACACAGTCTTCCTGGAGGTAGTGTTCCGAGCTTGTAAATTAGAGTGCAATGTGCTGGGACAAGCCCCCAGAAGTTTATGTCTCCTAACTTATGTTTGTTTTTTAAATTTAATTTCTGTTTCTTATCGGAGTAAATTTGATTAGAGTGTTGTGGTTTTCTGGCTGTACAGAATCTGCTCAATGATTCATACATATGTCTGTTCATCTTCGAACCTGTTAGCATGTATGTGATTACAGAATGTATATTTTAAAGGTATTGGTGATTATATTATTTATATATTTCATATGTTATATGTTTATATACATTTAACATACATTAGTATATGTATTTTAACCCCATTGTCCTAATTTACCCATCCTCCCACCTTTCATTTTGGCTAGCCATTAGTTTATTTGATAAGTCTGTGAGTGTCTTTTTCTGTGGAAATATGTTCATTGGTAGCAATCTTAGGATAACATGTATAAATGATGTCATAGGATATTTGTCATACCCTTTTGACTTACTTAACCTTATATGATTATTTCTAGGCTCAACTGTAGTCCTGAAAACGGCATTGTTCATTTTTTTCCCGAGGCTACTATTCCATTTGGTACGTATCCCACTTCGTCTTTGTCCATTCATCTGTTTATGGACCTTTTTTTTTGCTTCCATGTCTTTGCTATTTCAGTATTGTTGCAGTGCACATTTGCCTGCCTCTGTCTTTCCGATTCTGGTGGTCTTAGGTTATAGGCCCAAAAGGTGCCCTGCCGCATCATATGGTAGCTCAATTTTTACGTTTTCAAGCAGCTCGATTCAGTTTGCATTAGTGCTGTTACGACTTTATATCCCACCAGCAGCTAGAAGGTACACACTTCTCTAAAACCCCTTCAGCATTTATAGTTTGTAGACTTTTTGCTGATGGTCATGACTGGTGTGAGCTGAAACCTTTTTGGAGGTTGGATACGCATGTGGCTAATAATTCCTTATGCTGAGCTTTAGGCATGTCCTATTTTTTCTTTTCCTTTTTTTTAAAATGAGTGAGTACAACTTCCCTCCTCTTATTGATTTCTTGAAAAGTTTCTTATGTGTTGAATTTTCTTGCCTATTCCCTACCCCAGGGCATTTTTTGAGTGCCTGTGTCATTTACAACCGTGCAGTCCTTGTGACTATATAAGCAACCTTTGGCACTGGGTTTAAAGGTGCTGTTTTTGGAGACAGCCACAAGGCGGCAGCATTATTACGTTCTCAAGTCTTGTTACTAGGACAACAGAGTCTTCCTGGAGGTAGTGTTCCGAGCTTTTAAATTAGAGTGCAATGTGCTGGGACAAGCCCCCAGAAGTTTATGTCTCCTTACTTATGTTTGTTTTTAAAATTTAATTTGTATTTTTTATCGGAGTAAATTTGATTAGAGTGTTTTGATTGTCTGGCTGTACAGAATCTGTTCAATGATTCATACATATATCTGTTCATCTTCGGAACCTGTTAGCATGTATGTGATTACAGAATGTATATTTTAAAGGTATTGGTGATTATATTATTTATATAGTTTATATATTATATGTTTATATACATTTAACATACATTAGTATATGTATTTTAACCCCATTGTCCTAATTTACCCATCCTCCCACCTTTCATTTTGGCTAACCATTAGTTTATTTGATAAGTCTGTGAGTGTCTTTTTCTGTGGAAATATGTTCATTGGTAGCAATCTTAGGATAACATGTATTAATGATATCATAGGATATTTGTCATACCCTTTTGACTTACTTAAGCTTATATGATTATTTCTAGGCTCAACTGTAGTCCTGAAAACGGCATTGTTCATTTTTTTCCAGAGGCTTCTATTCCATTTGGTACGTATACCACTTCTTCTTTGTCCATTCATCTGTTTATGGACCTTTTTTTTGCTTCCATATCTTGGCTATTTCAGTATTCTTGCAGTGCATATTTGCCTGCCTCTGTCTTTCCAATTTTGGTGGTCTTAGGTTATAGGCCCAAAAGGTGCCCTGCCCCATCATTTGGTAGCTCAATTTTTACCTTTTCAAGCAGCTCGATTCAGTTTGCGTTAGTGGTGTTTCCACTTTACATCCCACCAGCAGCTAGAAGGTACACAGATCTCTAAAACCCCTTCAGCATTTATAGTTTGTAGACATTTTGCTGATGGTAATGACTGGTGTGAGCTGAAACCTTTTTGAATTTGAATTTGTATGTGGCTAATAATTCCTTATACTAAGCTTTAGGCATGTCCTTTTTTTTCTTTTCCTTTTTTTTTTAAAGAGTGAGTACAACTTCCCTCCTCTTATTGACTTCTTGGAAATTTCTCATGTGTTGAATGTTCTTGCCAATTCCCTACCCCAGGGCATATTTTGAGGGCTTGTGTCATTTACAGACCTGCAGTCCTTGTGACTATATAAGCAATCATTGGCACTGGGTTTAAAGTGCTGTTGTGGGAAGCAGCCACAAGGCGGCAGCATTATTGCGTTCTCAAGTCTTGTTACTAGGAGAACAGAGTCTTCCTGGGGGTAGTGTTCTGAGCTTGTAAATTAGAGTGCAATATGCTGGGACAAGCCCCCAGAAGTTTATGTCTCCTAACTTATGTTTTTTTTTTAAATTTAATTTCTATTTCTTATCGGAGTAAATTTGATTAGAGTGTTTTGATTGTCTGGCTGTACAGAATCTGCTCAATGATTCATACATATGTGTGTTCATCTTCGGATCCTGTTACCATGTATGTGATCACAGAATATATATTTTGAAGGTATTGGTGATTATATTATTTATATAGTTTATATGTTATATGTTTATATACATTTAACTTACATTAGTATATGTATGTTAACCCCATAGTCCTAATTTACCCATCCTCCCACCTTTCATTTTGGCTAACCATTAGTTTATATGATAAGTCTGTGAGTGTCTTTTTCTGTGGAAATATGTTCATTGGTAGCAATCTTAGGATAACATGTATAAATGATATCATAGGATATTTGTCATACCCTTTTGACTTACTTAACCTTATATGATTATTTCTAGGCTCAACTCTAGTCCTGAAAACGGCATTGTTCATTTTTTTCCAGAGGCTTCTATTCCATTTGGTACGTGTACCATTTCGTCTTTGTCCATTCATCTGTTTATGGACCTTTTTTTGCTTCCATGTCTTGGCTATTTCAATATTGTTGCAGTGCACATTTCCCTGCCTCTGTCTTTCCGAATCCAGTTGTCTTAGGTTATAGGCCCAAAATGTGCCCTGCCGCATCATATGGTAGCGCAATGTTTACCTTTTCAAGCAGCTCGATTCAGTTTGCGTTACTGCTGTTACCACTTTACATCCCACCAGCAGCTAGAAGGTACACAGTTCTCTAAAACCCCTTCAGCATTTATAGTTTGTAGACTTTTCGCTGATGGTCATGACTGGTGTGAGCTGAAACCTTTTTGGAGGTTGGATACGCATGTGGCTAATAATTCCTTATGCTGAGCTTTAGGCATGTCCTTTTTTTCTTTTCCTTTTTTTTTAAAGAGTGACTACAACTTCCCTCCTCTTATTGACTTCTTGAAAATTTCTCATGTGTTGAATTTTCTTGCCAATTCCATACCCCAGGGCATTTTTTGAGGGCCTGTGTCTTTTACAGCCCTGCAGTCCTTGTGACTATATAAGCAACCATTGGCACTGGGTTTAAAGGTACTGTTGTGGGAAGCAGCCACAAGGCGGCAGCATTATTACGTTCTCAAGTCTTGTTACTAGGACAACACAGTCTTCCTGGAGGTAGTGTTCCGAGCTTGTAAATTAGAGTGCAATGTGCTGGGACAAGCCCCCAGAAGTTTATGTCTCCTAACTCATGTTTGTTTTTTAAATTTAATTTCTATTTCTTATCGGAGTAAATTTGATTAGAGTGTTGTGGTTTTCTGGCTGTACAGAATCTGCTCAATGATTCATACATATGTCTGTTCATCTTCGAACCTGTTAGCATGTATGTGATTACAGAATGTATATTTAAAAGGTATTGGTGATTATATAATTTATATATTTCATATGTTATATGTTTATATACATTTAACATACATTAGTATATGTATTTTAACCCCATAGTCCTAATTTACCCATCCTCCCACCTTTCATTTTGGCTAGCCATTAGTTTATTTGATAAGTCTGTGAGTGTCTTTTTCTGTGGAAATATGTTCATTGGTAGCAATCTTAGGATAACATGTATAAATGATGTCATAGGATATTTGTCATACCCTTTTGACTTACTTAACCTTATATGATTATTTCTAGGCTCAACTGTAGTCCTGAAAACGGCATTGTTCATTTTTTTCCCGAGGCTACTATTGCATTTGGTACGTATCCCACTTCTTCTTTGTCCATTCATCTGTTTATGGACCTTTTTTTTTGCTTCCATGTCTTGGCTATTTCAGTATTGTTGCAGTGCACATTTGCCTGCCTCTGTCTTTCCGATTCTGGTGGTCTTAGGTTATAGGCCCAAAAGGTGCCCTGCCGCATCGTGTGGTAACTCAATTTTTACCTTTTCAAGCAGCTCCATTCAGTTTGCATTAGTGGTATTACTTCTTTACATCCCACCAGCAGCTAGAAGGTACACATTCCTCTAAAACCCCTTCAGTATTTATAGTTTGTAGACTTTTTGATGATGGTCATGACTGGTGTTACCTGAAACCTTTTTGAATTTGAATTTGCATGTGGCTAATAATTCCTTATACTCAGCTTTAGGCATGTCATTTTTTTCTTTTCCTTTTGTTTTAAAGAGTGAGTACAACTTCCCTCCTCTTATTGACTTCTTGAAAAGTTTCTCATGTGTTGAATTTTTTTGCCTATTCCCTACCCCAGGGCATTTTTTGAAGGCAGGTGTCATTTAGAGCCCTTCAGTCCTTGTGACTATTAAGCAACCTTTGGCACTGGGTTTAAAGCTGCTGTTGTGGGAAACAGCCACAAGGCGGCAGCATTATTACGTTCTCTACTCCTCTTACTAGGGAAACAGAGTCTTCCTGGAGGTAGTTTTCCAAGGTTGTAAATTAGAGTGGAATGTGCTGGGACAAGCCCCCAGAAGTTTATGTCTCCTAACTTATGTTTGCTTTTTAAATTTAATTTCTATTTCTTATCGGAGTAAATTTGATTAGAGTGTTTTGATTGGCTGTACAGAATCTGCTCAATGATTCATACATATATCTGTTCATCTTCGGAACCTGTTATCATGTATGTGATTACAGAATATATATTTTAAAGGTTTGGTGATTATATAATTTATATAGTTCATATGTTATATGTTTATATACATTTAACATACATTAGTATATGTATGTTAACCCCATAGTCCTAATTTACCCATCCTCCCACCTTTCATTTTGGCTAACCATTAGTTTATTTGATAAGTCTGTGAGTGTCTTTTTTTGTGGAAATATGTTCATTGGTAGCAATCTTAGGATAACATGTATAAATGATATCATAGGATATTTGTCATACCCTTTTGACTAACTTACCCTTATATGATTATTTCTAGGCTCAACTGTAGTCATGAAAACGGCATTGTTCATTTTTTTCCCGAGGCTACTATTCCATTTGGTACGTATACCACTTCGTCTTTGTCCATTCATTTGTTTATGGACCTTTTTTTTGCTTCTATGTCTTGGCTATTTCAATATTGTTGCAGTGCATATTTGCCTGCATCTGTCTTTCCGATTTTGGTGGTCTTATATTATAGGCCCAAAAGGTGCCCTGCCGCATCATACGGTAACTCAATTTTTACCTTTTCAAGTAGCTGCATTCAGTTTTCGTTAGTGCTCTTACCAGTTTACATCCCACCGGAACCTAGAAGGTACACAGTTCTCTAAAACCCGTTCAGCATTTATAGTTTGTAGATTTTTTGCTGATGGTCATGACTGGTGTGAGCTGAAACCTTATTGAATTTGAATTTGCATGTGCCTAATAATTTCCTTTACTGAGCTTTAGGCATGCCCTTTTTTTTCTTTTCCTTTTTTTTAGAGAGTGAGTACAACCTCCCTCCTCTTATTGACTTCTTGAAAAATTTCTCATGTGTTGAATTTTCTCGCCTATTCCCTACCCCAAGGCATTTTTTGAGGGCCTGTATCATTTACAGCCCTGCAGTCCTTGTGACAATATAAGCAACCATTGGCACTCGGTTTAAAGCTGCTGTTGTGGGAAATAGCCACAAGGCAGCAGCATTATTACGTTCTCAACTCTTGTTAATAGGGCAGCAGAGTCTTCCTTTAGGTAGTGTTCCGAGTTTGTAAATTAGAGTGGAATGTGCTGGGACAAGCCCCCAGAAGTTTATGTCTCCTTACTTATGTTTGTTTTTTAAATTTAACTTCTACTTTTTATCGGAGTAAATTTGATTAGAGTGTTTTGATTGTCTGGCTGTACAGAATCTGCTCAATGATTCATACATATGTCTGTTCATCTGCGGATCCTGTTACCATGTATGTGATTACAGAATGTATATTTTGAAGGGATTGGTGATTATATAATTCATATCATTTATATGTTATATGTTTATATACATTTAACTTACATTAGTATATGTATGTTAACCCCATAGTCCTAATTTACCCATCCTCCCACCTTTCATTTTGGCTAACCGTTAGTATTTTTGATAAGTCTGTGACTGTCTTTTTCTGTGGAAATATGTTCATTGGTAGTAATCTTAGGAAAACATGTATAAATGATTTCATAGGATATTTGTCACACCCTTTTGACTTACTTAACCTTATATGACTATTTCTAGTCTCAGCTGTAGTTCTGAAAACGGCATTGTTCATTTTTTTCCCGAGGCAACTCTTCCATTCTGTCCATATACCACTTCTTCTTTGTCCATTCACCTGTTTATGGACCATTTTTTGCTTCCATGTCTTGGGTATTTCAGTATTGTTGCAGTGCACATTTGCCTGCCTCTGTATTTCCGATTTTGGTGGTCTTACGTTATAGGCCCAAAAGGTGCCCTGCCGCATCATATGGTAACTCAATTTTTACCTTTTCAAGCAGCTCCATTCAGTATGCGTTAGTGCTGTTACCACTTTACATCCCACCAGCAGGTAGAATGTACACAATTCTCTAAAACCCCTTCAGCATTTATAGTTTGTAGACTTTTTGCTGATGGTCATGACTGGTGTCACCTGAAACCTTTTTGAATTTGAATTTGCATGTGGCTAATAATTCCTTATACTGAGCTTTAGGCATGTCCTTTTTTTTCTTTTCCTTTTTTTTTAAAGAGTGAGTACAACTTCCCTCCTCTTATTGACTTCTTGAAAAGTTACTCATGTGTTGAATTTTTTTGCCTATTCCCTACTCCAGGGCATTCTTTGAGGGCCGGTGTCATTTAGAGCCCTGCAGTCCTTGTGACTATTAAGCAACCTTTGGCACTGGGTTTAAAGCTGCTGTTGTGGGAAACAGCCACAAGGTGGCAGCATTATTACGTTCTCAACTCTTGTTACTAGGGCAACAGAGTCTTCCTGGAGGTAGTTTTCCAAGGTTGTAAATTAGAGTGGAATGTGCTGGGACAAGCCCCCAGAAGTTTATGTCTCCTAACTTATGTTTGCTTTTTAAATTTAATTTCTATTTCTTATCAGAGTCAATTTGATTAGAGTGTTTTGATTGTCTGGCTGTACAGAATCTGCTCAATGATTCATACATATGTCTGTTCATCTTCGGATCCTGCTACCATGTACGTGATTACAGAATGTATATTTTAAAGCGATTGGTGATGATATAATGCATATAGTTTATATGTGATATGTTTATATACATTTAACATACATTAGTATATGTATGTTAACCCCATAGTCCTAATTTACCTATTCTCCCACCTTTCATTTTGGCTAACCATTAGTTTATTTGATTAGTCTGTGAGTGTCTTTTTCTGTGGAAATATGTTCATGGGTAGCAATCTTAGGATAACTTTTATAAATGATATCGTAGGATATTTGTCATACCCTTTTGACTTACTTAACCTTATATGATTATTTCTAGTCTCAACTGTAGTCCTGGAAACGGCAATGTTCATTTTTTTTCCGAGGCTACTATTCCATTTGGTACGTATACCACTTCGTCTTTGTCCATTCATCTGTTTATGGACCTTTTTTTTGCTTCCATGTCTTGGCTATTTCAGTATTGCTGCAGTGCACATTTGCCTGCCTCTGTCTTTCCGAATCTGGTGGTCTTAGGTTATAGGCCCAAAAGGTGCCCTGCCGCATCATATGGTAGCTCAATTTTTACGTTTTCAAGCAGCTCGATTCAGGTTGCGTTACTGCTGTTACCACTTTACATCCCCCCAGCAGCTAGAAGGTACACAGTTCTCTAAAACCCCTTCACCATTTATAGTTTGTAGACTTTTTCCTGATGGTCATGACTGGTGTGAGCTGAAACCTTTTTGAATTTGAAATTGCATGTTAGTAATAATTCCTTATAATGAGCTTTAGGCATGTCCTATTTTTTCTTTTCCTTTTTTTCTTAAAGAGTGAGTACAACTTCCCTCCTCTTATTGACTTCTTGAAAAGTTTCTCATGTGTTGAATTTTCTTGCCTATTCCCTTGCCCAGGGCATTTTTTGAGGGCAGGTGTCTTTTAGAGCCCTGCAGTCCTTGTGACTATTAAGCAACCATTGGCACTGGGTTTAAAGCTGCTGTTGTGGGAAACAGCCACAAGGCGGCAGCATTATTACGTTCTCAACTCTTGTTACTAGGGCAACAGAGTCTTCCTGGAGGTAGTTTCCAAGGTTGTAAATTAGAGTGGAATGTTCTGGGAGAAGTCCCCAGAAGTTTATGTCTCCTAACTTATGTTTGCTTTTTAAATTTAATTTCTATTTCTTATAGGAGTAAATTTGATTAGAGTGTTTTTATTGTTTGACTGTACAGAATCTGCTCAATGATTCATACATATATCTGTTCATCTTCGGAACCTGTTAGCATGTATGTGATTACAGAATGTATATTTTAAAGGTATTGGTGATTATATTATTTATATAGTTTATATATTATATGTTTATATACATTTAACATACATTAGTATATGTATGTTAACCCCATTGTCCTAATTTACCCATCCTCCCACCTTTCATTTTGGCTAACCATTAGTTTATTTGATAAGTCTGTGAGTGTCTTTTTCTGTGGAAATATGTTCATTGGTAGCAATCTTAGGATAACATGTATTAATGATATCATAGGATATTTGTCATACCCTTTTGACTTACTTAACCTTATATGATTATTTCTAGGCTCAACTCTAGTCCTGAAAACGGCATTGTTCATTTTTTTCCAGAGGCTTCTATTCCATTTGGTACGTGTACCATTTCGTCTTTGTCCATTCATCTGTTTATGGACCTTTTTTTTGCTTCCATGTCTTGGCTATTTCAATATTGTTGCAGTGCACATTTGCCTGCCTCTGTCTTTCCGAATCCAGTTGTCTTAGGTTATAGGCCCAAAATGTGCCCTGCCGCATCATATGGTAGCTCAATGTTTACCTTTTCAAGCAGCTCGATTCAGTTTGCGTTACTGCTGTTACCACTTTACATCCCACCAGCAGCTAGAAGGTACACAGTTCTCTAAAACCCCTTCAGCATTTATAGTTTGTAGACTTTTTGCTGATGGTCATGACTGGTGTGAGCTGAAACCTTTTTGGAGGTTGGATACGCATGTGGCTAATAATTCCTTATGCTGAGCTTTAGGCATGTCCTTTTTTTCTTTTCCTTTTTTTTTAAAGAGTGACTACAACTTCCCTCCTCTTATTGACTTCTTGAAAATTTCTCATGTGTTGAATTTTCTTGCCAATTCCATACCCCAGGGCATTTTTTGAGGGCCTGTGTCTTTTACAGCCCTGCAGTCCTTGTGACTATATAAGCAACCATTGGCACTGGGTTTAAAGCTACTGTTGTGGGAAGCAGCCACAAGGCGGCAGCATTATTACGTTCTCAAGTCTTGTTACTAGGACAACACAGTCTTCCTGGAGGTAGTGTTCCGAGCTTGTAAATTAGAGTGCAATGTGCTGGGACAAGCCCCCAGAAGTTTATGTCTCCTAACTTATGTTTGTTTTTTAAATTTAATTTCTATTTCTTATCGGACTAAATTTGATTAGAGTGTTGTGGTTTTCTGGCTGTACAGAATCTGCTCAATGATTCATACATATGTCTGTTCATCTTCGAACCTGTTAGCATGTATGTGATTACAGAATGTATATTTTAAAGGTATTGGTGATTATATAATTTATATATTTCATATGTTATATGTTTATATACATTTAACATACATTAGTATATGTATTTTAACCCCATTGTCCTAATTTACCCATCCTCCCACCTTTCATTTTGGCTAGCCATTAGTTTATTTGATAAGTCTGTGAGTGTCTTTTTCTGTGGAAATATGTTCATTGGTAGCAATCTTAGGATAACATGTATAAATGATGTCATAGGATATTTGTCATACCCTTTTGACTTACTTAACCTTATATGATTATTTCTAGGCTCAACTGTAGTCCTGAAAACGGCATTGTTCATTTTTTTCCCGAGGCTACTATTCCATTTGGTACGTGTCCCACTTCGTCTTTGTCCATTCATCTGTTTATGGACCTTTTTTTTGCTTCCATGTCTTTGCTATTTCAGTATTGTTGCAGTGCACATTTGCCTGCCTCTGTCTTTCCGATTCTGGTGGTCTTAGGTTATAGGCCCAAAAGGTGCCCTGCCGCATCATATGGTAGCTCAATTTTTACGTTTTCAAGCAGCTCGATTCAGTTTGCATTAGTGCTGTTACGACTTTATATCCCACCAGCAGCTAGAAGGTACACACTTCTCTAAAACCCCTTCAGCATTTATAGTTTGTAGACTTTTTGCTGATGGTCATGACTGGTGTGAGCTGAAACCTTTTTGAATTTGAATTTGTATGTGGCTAATAATTCCTTATACTAAGCTTTAGGCATGTCCTTTTTTTTCTTTTCCTTTTTTTTTTAAAGAGTGAGTACAACTTCCCTCCTCTTATTGACTTCTTGGAAATTTCTCATGTGTTGAATGTTCTTGCCAATTCCCTACCCCAGGGCATATTTTGATTGCTTGTGTCATTTACAGCCCTGCAGTCCTTGTGACTATATAAGCAATCATTGGCACTGGGTTTAAAGTGCTGTTGTGGGAAGCAGCCGCAAGGCGGCAGCATTATTGCGTTCTCAAGTCTTGTTACTAGGAGAACAGAGTCTTCCTGGAGGTAGTGTTCTGAGCTTGTAAATTAGAGTGCAATATGCTGGGACAAGCCCCCAGAAGTTTATGTCTCCTAACTTATGTTTTTTTTTAAAATTTAATTTCTATTTCTTATCGGAGTAAATTTGATTAGAGTGTTTTGATTGTCTGGCTGTACAGAATCTGCTCAATGATTCATACATATGTCTGTTCATCTTCGGATCCTGTTACCATGTATGTGATCACAGAATATATATTTTGAACGTATTGGTGATTATATAATTCATATCGTTTATATGTTATATGTTTATATACATTTAACTTACATTAGTATATGTATGTTAACCCCATAGTCCTAACTTACCCATCCCCCCACCTTTCATTTTGGCTAACCATTAGTTTATTTGATAAGTCTGTGAGTGTCTTTTTCTGTGGAAATATGTTCATTGGTAGCAATCTTAAGAAAACTTGTATAAATGATATCATAGGATATTTGTCATACCCTTTTGACTTACTTAACCTTATATGATTTTTTCTAGGCTCAACTGTAGTCCTGAAAACAGCATTGTTCATTTTTCTCCCGAGGCTACTATTCCATTCTGTCCGTATACCACTTCTTCTTTGTCCATTCATCTGTTTATGGACCTTTTTTTTGCTTCCATATCTTGGCTATTTCAGTATTGTTGCAGTGCATATTTGCCTGCCTCTGTCTTTCCAATTTTGGTGGTCTTAGATTATAGGCCCAAAAGGTGCCCTGCCGCATCATTTGGTAGCTCAATTTTTACCTTTTCAAGCAGCTCGATTCAGTTTGCGTTAGTGCTGTTTCCACTTTACATCCCACCAGCAGCTAGAAGGTACACAGATCTCTAAAACCCCTTCAGCATTTATACTTTGTAGACATTTTGCTGATGGTAATGACTGGTGTGAGCTGAAACCTTTTTGAATTTGAATTTGTATGTGGCTAATAATTCCTTATACTAAGCTTTAGGCATGTCCTTTTTTTTCTTTTCCTTTTTTTTTTTAAAGAGTGAGTACAACTTCCCTCCTCTTATTGATTTCTTGAAAAATTTCTCATGTGTTGGATTTTCTTGCCTATTCCCTACCCCAGGGCAATTTTTGAGGGCCTGTGTCATTTACAGCCCTGCAGTCCTTGGGACTATATAAGCAACCATTGTCACTGGGTTTAAAGCTGCTGTTTTGGGAGACAGCCACAAGGCAGCAGCATTATTACGTTCTCAAGTCTTGTTACTAGGACAACAGAGTCTTCCTGGAGGTAGTGTTCCGAGCTTGTAAATTAGAGTGCAATGTGCTGGGACAAGCCCCCAGAAGTTTATGTCTCCTTACTTATGTTTGTTTTTTAAATTTAATTTGTATTTTTTATCGGAGTAAATTTGATTAGAGTGTTTTGATTGTCTGGCTGTACAGAATCTGTTCAATGATTCACACATATGTCTGTTCATTTTCGGATCCTGTTACCATGTATGTGATTACAGAATGTATATTTTGAAGGTATTGGTGATTATATAATTCATATCATTTATATGTTATATGTTTATATACATTTAACTTATATTAGTATATGTATGTTAACCCCATAGTCCTAATTTACCCATCCTCCCACCTTTCATTTTGGCGAACCATTAGTTTATTTGATAAGTCTGTGAGTGTCTTTTTCTGTGGAAATATGTTCATTGGTAGCAATCTTAGGAAAACTTGTATAAATAATATCATAGGATATTTGTAATACCCTTTTGTCTTACTTAACCTTATATGATTATTTCTAGTCTCAACTCTAGTCCTGAAAACGGCATTGTTCATTTTTTTCCCGAGGCTACTCTTCATTCTGTCCATATACCACTTCTTCTTTGTCCATTCACCTGTTTATGGACCTTTTTTTTGCTTCCATGCCTTTGCTATTTCAGTATTGTTGCAGTGCACATTTGGCTGCCTCTGTCTTTCCGATTCTGGTGGTCTTAGGTTATAGGCCCAAAAGGTGCCCTGCCGCATCATATGGTAGTTCAATTTTTACGTTTTCAAGCAGCTCGATTCAGTTTGCATTAGTGCTGTTACAACTTTATATCCCACCAGCAGCTAGAAGGTACACACTTCTCTAAAACCCCTTCAGCATTTATAGTTTGTAGACTTTTTGCTGATGGTCATGACTGGTGTGAGCTGAAACCTTTTTGGAGGTTGGATACGCATGTGGCTAATAATTCCTTATGCTGAGCTTTAGGCATGTCCTATTTTTTCTTTTCCTTTTTTTTAAAAAGAGTGAGTACAACTTCCCTCCTCTTATTGATTTCTTGAAAAGTTTCTTATGTGTTGAATTTTCTTGCCTATTCCCTACCCCAGGGCATTTTTTGAGTGCCTGTGTCATTTACAACCGTGCAGTCCTTGTGACTATATAAGCAAGCATTGGCACTGGGTTTAAAGGTGCTGTTTTTGAAGACAGCCACAAGGCGGCAGCATTGTTACGTTCTCAAGTCTTGTTACTAGGACAACAGAATCTTCCTGGAGGTAGTGTTCCGAGCTTTTAAATTAGAGTGCAATGTGCTGGGACAAGCCCCCAGAAGTTTATGTCTCCTTACTTATGTTTGTTTTTTAAATTTAATTTGTATTTTTTATCGGAGTAAATTTGATTAGAGTGTTTTGATTGTCTGGCTGTACAGAATCTGTTCAATGATTCATACATATGTCTGTTCATCTTCGGATCCTGTTACCATGTATGTGATTACAGAATGTATATTTTGAAGGTATTGGTGATTATATAATTCATATCATTTATGTGTTATATGTTTATATACATTTAACTTATATTAGTATATGTATGTTAACCCCATAGTCCTAATTTACCCATCCCCCCACCTTTCATTTTGGCTAACCATTAGTTTATTTGATAAGTTTGTGAGTGTCTTTTTCTGTGGAAATATGTTCATTGGTAGCAATCTTAGGATAACATGTATAAATGATATCATAGGATATTTGTCATACCCTTTTGACTTACTTAACCTTATATGATTATTTCTAGGCTCAACTCTAGTCCTGAAAACGGCATTGTTCATTTTTTTCCAGAGGCTACTATTCCATTTGGTACGTATACCATTTCGTCTTTGTCCATTCATCTGTTTATGGACCTTTTTTTGCTTCCATGTCTTGGCTATTTCAGTATTGTTGCAGTGCACAATTGCCTGCCTCTGTCTTTCCGATTCTGGTGGTCTTAGGTTATAGGCCCAAAAGGTGCCCTGCTGCATCGTATGGTAACTCAATTTTTACCTTTTCAAGCAGCTCCATTCAGTTTGCATTAGTGGTATTACTTCTTTACATCCCACCAGCAGCTAGAAGGTACACATTCCTCTAAAACCCCTTCAGCATTTATAGTTTGTAGACTTTTTGATGATGGTCATGACTGGTGTTACCTGAAACCTTTTTGAATTTGAATTTGCATGTGGCTAATAATTCCTTATACTGAGCTTTAGGCATGTCATTTTTTTCTTTTCCTTTTGTTTTAAAGAGTGAGTACAACTTCCCTCCTCTTATTGACTTCTTGAAAAGTTTCTCATGTGTTGAATTTTTTTGCCTATTCCCTACCCCAGGGCATTTTTTGAAGGCAGGTGTCATTTAGAGCCCTTCAGTCCTTGTGACTATTAAGCAACCTTTGGCACTGGGTTTAAAGCTGCTGTTGTGGGAAACAGCCACAAGGCGGCAGCATTATTACGTTCTCACCTCTTCTTACTAGGGCAACAGAGTCTTCCTGGAGGTAGTTTTCCAAGGTTGTAAATTAGAGTGGAATGTGCTGGGACAAGCCCCCAGAAGTTTATGCCTCCTAACTTATGTTTGCTTTTTAAATTTAATTTCTATTTCTTATCGGAGTAAATTTGATTAGAGTGTTTTGATTGGCTGTACAGAATCTGCTCAATGATTCATACATATATCTGTTCATCTTCGGAACCTGTTATTATGTATGTGATTACAGAATGTATATTTTAAAGGTTTGGTGATTATATAATTTATATAGTTCATATGTTATATGTTTATATACATTTAACATACATTAGTATATGTATGTTAACCCCATAGTCCTAATTTACCCATCCTCCCACCTTTCATTTTGGCTAACCGTTAGTATTTTTGATAAGTCTGTGACTGTCTTTTTCTGTGGAAATATGTTCATTGGTAGCAATCTTAGGATAACATGTATAAATGATGTCATAGGATATTTGTCATACCCTTTTGACTTACTTAACCTTCTATGATTATTTCTAGGCTCAACTGTAGTCCTGAAAACGGCATTGTTCATTTTTTTCCCGAGGCTACTATTCCATTTGGTACGTATCCCACTTCGTCTTTGTCCATTCATCTGTTTATGGACCTTTTTTTTTCTTCCATGTCTTTGCTATTTCAGTATTGTTGCAGTGCACATTTGCCTGCCTCTGTCTTTCCGATTCTGGTGGTCTTAGGTTATAGGCCCAAAAGGTGCCCTGCCGCATCATATGGTAGCTCAATTTTTACGTTTTCAAGCAGCTCGATTCAGTTTGCATTAGTGCTGTTACGACTTTATATCCCACCAGCAGCTAGAAGGTACACACTTCTCTAAAACCCCTTCAGCATTTATAGTTTGTAGACTTTTTGCTGATGGTCATGACTGGTGTGAGCTGAAACCTTTTTGGAGGTTGGATACGCATGTGGCTAATAATTCCTTATGCTGAGCTTTAGGCATGTCCTATTTTTTCTTTTCCTTTTTTTTAAAAAGAGTGAGTACAACTTCCCTCCTCTTATTGATTTCTTGAAAAGTTTCTTATGTGTTGAATTTTCTTGCCTATTCCCTACCCCAGGGCAATTTTTGAGGGCCTGTGTCATTTACAGCCCTGCAGTCCTTGTGATTATATAAGCAACCATTGTCATTGGGTTTAAAGCTGCTGTTTTTGGAGACAGCCACAAGGCGGCAGCATTAGTACGTTCTCAACTCTTGTTACTAGGACAACAGAGTCTTCCTGGAGGTAGTGTTCCGAGCTTTTAAATTAGAGTGCAATGTGCAGGGACAAGCCCCCAGAAGTTTATGTCTCCTTACTTATGTTTGTTTTTTAAATTTAATTTGTATTTTTTATCGGAGTAAATTTCATTAGAGTGTTTTGATTGTCTCGCTGTACAGAATCTGTTCAATGATTCATACATATGTCTGTTCATCTTCGGATCCTGTTACCATGTATGTGATCACAGAATATATATTTTGAAGGTATTGGTGATTATATAATTCATATCGTTTATATGTTATATGTTTATATACATTTAACTTACATTAGTATATGTATGTTAACCCCATAGTCCTAAATTACCCATCCCCCCACCTTTCATTTTGGCTAACCATTAGTTTATTTGATAAGTCTGTGAGTGTCTTTTTCTGTGGAAATATGTTCATTGGTAGCAATCTTAAGAAAACTTGTATAAATGATATCATAGGATATTTGTCATACCCTTTTGACTTACTTAACCTTATATGATTTTTTCTAGGCTCAACTGTAGTCCTGAAAACAGCATTGTTCATTTTTCTCCCGAGGCTACTATTCCATTCTGTCCGTATACCACTTCTTCTTTGTCCATTCATCTGTTTATGGACCTTTTTTTTGCTTCCATATCTTGGCTATTTCAGTATTGTTGCAGTGCATATTTGCCTGCCTCTGTCTTTCCAATTTTGGTGGTCTTAGGTTATAGGCCCAAAAGGTGCCCTGCCCCATCATTTGGTAGCTCAATTTTTACCTTTTCAAGCAGCTCGATTCAGTTTGCGTTAGTGCTGTTTCCACTTTACATCCCACCAGCAGCTAGAAGGTACACAGATCTCTAAAACCCCTTCAGCATTTATAGTTTGTAGACATTTTGCTGATGGTAATGACTGGTGTGAGCTGAAACCTTTTTGAATTTGAATTTGTATGTGGCTCATAATTCCTTATACTAAGCTTTAGGCATGTCCTTTTTTTTCTTTTCCTTTTTTTTTTAAAGAGTGAGTACAACTTCCCTCCTCTTATTGACTTCTTGGAAATTTCTCATGTGTTGAATGTTCTTGCCAATTCCCTACCCCAGGGCATATTTTGAGGGCTTGTGTCATTTACAGCCCTGCAGTCCTTGTGACTATATAAGCAATCATTGGCACTGGGTTTAAAGTGCTGTTGTGGGAAGCAGCCACAAGGCGGCAGCATTATTGCGTTCTCAAGTCTTGTTACTAGGAGAACAGAGTCTTCCTGGAGGTAGTGTTCCGAGCTTTTAAATTAGAGTGCAATGTGCTGGGACAAGCCCCCAGAAGTTTATGTCTCCTAACTTATGTTTTTTTTTTAAATTTAATTTCTATTTCTTATCGGAGTAAATTTGATTAGAGTGTTTTGATTGTCTGGCTGTACAGAATCTGCTCAATGATTCATACATATGTCTGTTCATCTTCGGATCCTGTTACCATGTATGTGATCACAGAATATATATTTTGAAGGTATTGGTGATTATATAATTCATATCGTTTATATGTTATATGTTTATATACATTTAACTTACATTAGTATATGTATGTTAACCCCATAGTCCTAACTTACCCATCCCCCCACCTTTCATTTTGGCTAACCATTAGTTTATTTGATAAGTCTGTGAGTGTCTTTTTCTGTGGAAATATGTTCATTGGTAGCAATCTTAAGAAAACTTGTATAAATGATATCATAGGATATTTGTCATACCCTTTTGACTTACTTAACCTTATATGATTTTTTCTAGGCTCAACTGTAGTCCTGAAAACAGCATTGTTCATTTTTCTCCCGAGGCTACTATTCCATTCTGTCCGTATACCACTTCTTCTTTGTCCATTCATCTGTTTATGGACCTTTTTTTTGCTTCCATATCTTGGCTATTTCAGTATTGTTGCAGTGCACATTTGCCTGCCTCTGTCTTTCCGATTCTGGTGGTCTTAGGTTATAGGCCCAAAAGGTGCCCTGCCACATCATATGGTAGCTCAATTTTTACGTTTTCAAGCAGCTCGATTCAGTTTGCATTAGTGATATTACGACTTTATATCCCACCAGCAGCTAGAAGGTACACACTTCTCTAAAACCCCTTCAGCATTTATAGTTTGTAGACTTTTTGCTGATGGTCATGACTGGTGTGAGCTGAAACCTTTTTGGAGGTTGGATACGCATGTGGCTAATAATTCCTTATGCTGAGCTTTAGGCATGTCCTATTTTTTCTTTTCCTTTTTTTTAAAAAGAGTGAGTACAACTTCCCTCCTCTTATTGATTTCTTGAAAAGTTTCTTATGTGTTGAATTTTCTTGCCTATTCCCTACCCCAGGGCATTTTTTGAGTGCCTGTGTCATTTACAACCGTACAGTCCTTGTGACTATATAAGCAACCATTGGCACTGGGTTTAAAGGTGCTGTTCTTGGAGACAGCCACAAGGCGGCAGCATTATTACGTTCTCAAGTCTTGTTACTAGGACAACAGAGTCTTCGTGGAGGTAGTGTTCCGAGCTTTTAAATTAGAGTGCAATGTGCTGGGACAAGCCCCCAGAAGTTTATGTCTCCTTACTTATGTTTGTTTTTTAAATTTAATTTGTATTTTTTATCGGAGTAAATTTGATTAGAGTGTTTTGATTGTCTGGCTGTACAGAATCTGTTCAATGATTCATACATATGTCTGTTCATCTTCGGATCCTGTTACCATGTATGTGATTACAGAATGTATATTTTGAAGGTATTGGTGATTATATAATTCATATCATTTATATGTTATATGTTTATATACATTTAACTTATATTAGTATATGTATGTTAACCCCATAGTCCTAATTTACCCATCCCCCCACCTTTCATTTTGGCTAACCATTAGTTTATTTGATAAGTCTGTGAGTGTCTTTTTCAGTGGAAATATGTTCATTGGTAGCAATCTTAGGATAACATGTATAAATGATATCATAGGATATTTGTCATACCCTTTTGACTTACTAAACCTTATATGATTATTTCTAGGCTCAACTCTAGTCCTGAAAACGGCATTGTTCATTTTTTTCCAGAGGCTACTATTCCATTTGGTACGTATACCATTTCGTCTTTGTCCTTTCATCTGTTTATGGACCTTTTTTTTGCTTCCATGTCTTGGCTATTTCAATATTGTTGCAGTGCACATTTGCCTGCCTCTGTCTTTCCGAATCCGGTGGTCTTAGGTTATAGGCCCAAAAGGTGCCCTGCCGCATCATATGGTAGCTCAATGTTTACCTTTTCAAGCAGCTCAATTCAGTTTGCGTTACTGCTGTTACCACTTTACATCCAAACAGCAGCTAGAAGGTACACAGTTCTCTAAAACCCCTTCAGCATTTATAGTTTGTAGACTTTTTGCTGATGGTCATGACTGGTGTGAGCTGAAACCTTTTTGCAGGTTGGATACGCATGTGGCTAATAATTCCTTATGCTGAGCTTTAGGCATGTCCTTTTTTTCTTTTCCTTTTTTTTTAGAGTGAGTACAACTTCCGTACTCTTATTGACTTCTTGAACATTTCTCATGTGTTGAATTTCCTTGCCTATTCCCTACACCAGGGCATTTTTTGAGGGCCTGTGTCTTTTACAGCCCTGCAGTCCTTGTGACTATATAAGCAACCATTGGTACTGGGTTTAAAGCTACTGTTGTGGGAAGCAGCCACAAGGCGGCAGCATTATTACGTTCTCAAGTCTTGTTACTAGGACAACACAGTCTTCCTGGAGGTAGTGTTCCGAGCTTTTAAATTAGAGTGCAATGTGCAGGGACAAGCCCCCAGAAGTTTATGTCTCCTTACTTATGTTTGTTTTTTAAATTTAATTTGTATTTTTTATCGGAGTAAATTTGATTAGTGTGTTTTGATTGTCTGGCTGTACAGAATCTGTTCAATGATTCATACATATGTCTGTTCATCTTCGGATCCTGTTACCATGTATGTGATCACAGAATATATATTTTGAAGGTATTGGTGATTATATAATTCATATCGTTTATATGTTATATGTTTATATACATTTAACTTACATTAGTATATGTATGTTACCCCCATAGTCCTAAATTACCCATCCCCCCACCTTTCATTTTGGCTAACCATTAGTTTATTTGATAAGTCTGTGAGTGTCTTTTTCTGTGGAAATATGTTCATTGGTAGCAATCTTAAGAAAACTTGTATAAATGATATCATAGGATATTTGTCGTACCCTTTTGACTTACTTAACCTTATATGATTTTTTCTAGGCTCAACTGTAGTCCTGAAAACAGCATTGTTCATTTTTCTCCCGAGGCTACTATTCCATTCTGTCCGTATACCACTTCTTCTTTGTCCATTCATCTGTTTATGGACCTTTTTTTTGCTTCCATATCTTGGCTATTTCAGTATTGTTGCAGTGCATATTTGCCTGCCTCTGTCTTTCCAATTTTGGTGGTCTTAGGTTATAGGCCCAAAAGGTGCCCTGCCCCATCATTTGGTAGCTCAATTTTTACCTTTTCAAGCAGCTCGATTCAGTTTGCGTTAGTGCTGTTTCCACTTTACATCCCACCAGCAGCTAGAAGGTACACAGATCTCTAAAACCCCTTCAGCATTTATAGTTTGTAGACATTTTGCTGATGGTAATGACTGGTGTGAGCTGAAACCTTTTTGAATTTGAATTTGTATGTGGCTCATAATTCCTTATACTAAGCTTTAGGCATGTCCTTTTTTTTCTTTTCCTTTTTTTTTTAAAGAGTGAGTACAACTTCCCTCCTCTTATTGACTTCTTGGAAATTTCTCATGTGTTGAATGTTCTTGCCAATTCCCTACCCCAGGGCATATTTTGAGGGCTTGTGTCATTTACAGCCCTGCAGTCCTTGTGACTATATAAGCAATCATTGGCACTGGGTTTAAAGTGCTGTTGTGGGAAGCAGCCACAAGGCGGCAGCATTATTGCGTTCTCAAGTCTTGTTACTAGGAGAACAGAGTCTTCCTGGGGGTAGTGTTCTGAGCTTGTAAATTAGAGTGCAATGTGCTGGGACAAGCCCCCAGAAGTTTATGTCTCCTAACTTATGTTTTTTTTTTAAATTTAATTTCTATTTCTTATCGGAGTAAATTTGATTAGAGTGTTTTGATTGTCTGGCTGTACAGAATCTGCTCAATGATTCATACATATGTCTGTTCATCTTCGGATCCTGTTACCATGTATGTGATCACAGAATATATATTTTGAAGGTATTGGTGATTATATAATTCATATCGTTTATATGTTATATGTTTATATACATTTAACTTACATTAGTATATGTATGTTAACCCCATAGTCCTAACTTACCCATCCCCCCACCTTTCATTTTGGCTAACCATTAGTTTATTTGATAAGTCTGTGAGTGTCTTTTTCTGTGGAAATATGTTCATTGGTAGCAATCTTAAGAAAACTTGTATAAATGATATCATAGGATATTTGTCATACCCTTTTGACTTACTTAACCTTATATGATTTTTTCTAGGCTCAACTGTAGTCCTGAAAACAGCATTGTTCATTTTTCTCCCGAGGCTACTATTCCATTCTGTCCGTATACCACTTCTTCTTTGTCCATTCATCTGTTTATGGACCTTTTTTTTGCTTCCATATCTTGGCTATTTCAGTATTGTTGCAGTGCACATTTGCCTGCCTCTGTCTTTCCGATTCTGGTGGTCTTAGGTTATAGGCCCAAAAGGTGCCCTGCCGCATCATATGGTAGCTCAATTTTTACGTTTTCAAACAGCTCGATTCAGTTTGCATTAGTGATGTTACGACTTTATATCCCACCAGCAGCTAGAAGGTACACACTTCTCTAAAACCCCTTCAGCATTTATAGTTTGTAGACTTTTTGCTGATGGTCATGACTGGTGTGAGCTAAAACCTTTTTGGAGGTTGGATACGCATGTGGCTAATAATTCCTTATGCTGAGCTTTAGTCATGTCCTATTTTTTCTTTTCCTTTTTTTTAAAAAGAGTGAGTACAACTTCCCTCCTCTTATTGATTTCTTGAAAAGTTTCTCATGTGTTGAATTTTCTTGCCTATTCCCTACCCCAGGGCATTTTTTGAGTGCCTGTGTCATTTACAACCGTACAGTCCTTGTGACTATATAAGCAACCATTGGCACTGGGTTTAAAGGTGCTGTTCTTGGAGACAGCCACAAGGCGGCAGCATTATTACGTTCTCAAGTCTTGTTACTAGGACAACAGAGTCTTCCTGGAGGTAGTGTTCCGAGCTTTTAAATTAGAGTGCAATGTGCTGGGACAAGCCCCCAGAAGTTTATGTCTCCTTACTTATGTTTGTTTTTTAAATTTAATTTCTATTTCTTATCGGAGTAAATTTGATTAGAGTGTTGTGGTTTTCTGGCTGTACAGAATCTGCTCAATGATTCATACATATGTCTGTTCATCTTCGAACCTGTTAGCATGTATGTGATTACAGAATGTATATTTTAAAGGTATTGGTGATTATATAATTTATATATTTCATATGTTATATGTTTATATACATTTAACATACATTAGTATATGTATTTTAACCCCATAGTCCTAATTTACCCATCCTCCCACCTTTCATTTTGGCTAGCCATTAGTTTATTTGATAAGTCTGTGAGTGTCTTTTTCTGTGGAAATATGTTCATTGGTAGCAATCTTAAGAAAACTTGTATAAATGATATCATAGGATATTTGTCATACCCTTTTGACTTACTTAACCTTATATGATTTTTTCTAGGCTCAACTGTAGTCCTGAAAACAGCATTGTTCATTTTTCTCCCGAGGCTACTATTCCATTCTGTCCGTATACCACTTCTTCTTTGTCCATTCATCTGTTTATGGACCTTTTTTTTGCTTCCATATCTTGGCTATTTCAGTATTGTTGCAGTGCATATTTGCCTGCCTCTGTCTTTCCAATTTTGGTGGTCTTAGGTTATAGGCCCAAAAGGTGCCCTGCCCCATCATTTGGTAGCTCAATTTTTACCTTTTCAAGCAGCTCGATTCATTTTGCGTTAGTGCTGTTTCCACTTTACATCCCACCAGCAGCTAGAAGGTACACAATGCTCTAAAACCCCTTCAGCATTTATAGTTTGTAGACTTTTTGCTGATGGTCATGACTGGTGTCACCTGAAACCTTTTTGAATTTGAATTTGCATGTGGCTAATAATTCCTTATACTGAGCTTTAGGCATGTCCTTTTTTATTCTTTTCCTTTTTTTTTTAAAGAGTGAGTACAACTTCCCTCCTCTTATTGACTTCTTGAAAATTTACTCATGTGTTGAATTTTTTTGCCTATTCCCTACTCCAGGGCATTCTTTGAGGGCCGGTGTCATTTAGAGCCCTGCAGTCCTTGTGACTATTAAGCAACCTTTGGCACTGGGTTTAAAGCTGCTGTTGTGGGAAACAGCCACAAGGTGGCAGCATTATTACGTTCTCAACTCTTGTTACTAGGGCAACAGAGTCTTCCTGGAGGTAGTTTTCCAAGGTTGTAAATTAGAGTGGAATGTGCTGGGACAAGCCCCCAGAAGTTTATGTCTCCTAACTTATGTTTGCTTTTTAAATTTAATTTCTATTTCTTATCAGAGTCAGTTTGCTTAGAGTGTTTTGATTGTCTGGCTGTACAGAATCTGCTCAATGATTCATACATATGTCTGTTCATCTTCGGATCCTGCTACCATGTACGTGATTACAGAATGTATATTTTTGAAGCTATTGGTGATGATATAATGCATATAGTTTATATGTGATATGTTTATATACATTTAACATACATTAGTATATGTATGTTAACCCCATTGTCCTAATTTACCCATCCTCCCACCTTTCATTTTGGCTAACCATTAGTTTATTTGATAAGTCTGTGAGTGTCTTTTTCTGTGGAAATATGTTCATTGGTAGCAATCTTAGGATAACATGTATTAATGATATCATAGGATATTTGTCATACCCTTTTGACTTACTTAACCTTATATGATTATTTCTAGGCTCAACTCTAGTCCTGAAAACGGCATTGTTCATTTTTTTCCAGAGGCTTCTATTCCATTTGGTACGTGTACCATTTCGTCTTTGTCCATTCATCTGTTTATGGACCTTTTTTTTGCTTCCATGTCTTGGCTATTTCAATATTGTTGCAGTGCACATTTGCCTGCCTCTGTCTTTCCGAATCCAGTTGTCTTAGGTTATAGGCCCAAAATGTGCCCTGCCACATCATATGGTAGCTCAATGTTTACCTTTTCAAGCAGCTCGATTCAGTTTGCGTTACTGCTGTTACCACTTTACATCCCACCAGCAGCTAGAAGGTACACAGTTCTCTAAAACCCCTTCAGCATTTATAGTTTGTAGACTTTTTGCTGATGGTCATGACTGGTGTGAGCTGAAACCTTTTTGGAGGTTGGATACGCATGTGGCTAATAATTCCTTATGCTGAGCTTTAGGCATGTCCTTTTTTTCTTTTCCTTTTTTTTTAAAGAGTGACTACAACTTCCCTCCTCTTATTGACTTCTTGAAAATTTCTCATGTGTTGAATTTTCTTGCCAATTCCATACCCCAGGGCATTTTTTGAGGGCCTGTGTCTTTTACAGCCCTGCAGTCCTTGTGACTATATAAGCAACCATTGGCACTGGGTTTAAAGCTACTGTTGTGGGAAGCAGCCACAAGGCGGCAGCATTATTACGTTCTCAAGTCTTGTTACTAGGACAACACAGTCTTCCTGGAGGTAGTGTTCCGAGCTTGTAAATTAGAGTGCAATGTGCTGGGACAAGCCCCCAAAAGTTTATGTCTCCTAACTTATGTTTGTTTTTTAAATTTAATTTCTATTTCTTATCGGAGTAAATTTGATTAGAGTGTTGTGGTTTTCTGGCTGTACAGAATCTGCTCAATGATTCATACATATGTCTGTTCATCTTCGAACCTGTTAGCATGTATGTGATTACAGAATGTATATTTTAAAGGTATTGGTGATTATATAATTTATATATTTCATATGTTATATGTTTATATACATTTAACATACATTAGTATATGTATTTTAACCCCATAGTCCTAATTTACCCATCCTCCCACCTTTCATTTTGGCTAGCCATTAGTTTATTTGATAAGTCTGTGAGTGTCTTTTTCTGTGGAAATATGTTCATTGGTAGCAATCTTAGGATAACATGTATAAATGATGTCCTAGGATATTTGTCATACCCTTTTGACTTACTTAACCTTATATGATTATTTCTAGGGTCAACTGTAGTCCTGAAAACGGCATTGTTCATTTTTTTCCCGAGGCTACTATTCCATTTGGTACGTATCCCACTTCGTCTTTCTCCATTCATCTGTTTATGGACCTTTTTTTTGCTTCCATGTCTTGGCTATTTCAATATTGTTGCAATGCACATTTGCCTGCCTCTCTCTTTCCGAATCTGGTGGTCTTAGGTTATAGGCCCAAAAGGTGCCCTGCCGCATCATATGGTAGCTCAATTTTTACCTTTTCAAGCAGCTCCATTCAGTTTGCGTTAGTGCTGTTGCCACTTTACATCCCACCAGCAGCTAGAAGGTACACAGATCTCTAAAACCCCTTCAGCATTTATAGTTTGTAGACATTTTGCTGATGGTCATGACGGGTGTGAGCTGAAACCTTTTTGGAGGTTGGATACGCATGTGGCTAATAATTCCTTATGCTGAGCTTTAGGCATGTCCTATTTTTTCTTTTCCTTTTTTTTAAAAAGAGTGAGTACAACTTCCCTCCTCTTATTGATTTCTTGAAAAGTTTCTTATGTGTTGAATTTTCTTGCCTATTCCCTACCCCAGGGCATTTTTTGAGTGCCTGTGTCATTTACAACCGTACAGTCCTTGTGACTATATAAGCAACCATTGGCACTGGGTTTAAAGGTGCTGTTTTTGGAGACAGCCACAAGGCGGCAGCATTATTACGTTCTCAAGTCTTGTTACTAGGACAACAGAGTCTTCCTGGAGGTAGTGTTCCGAGCTTTTAAATTAGAGTGCAATGTGCTGGGACAAGCCCCCAGAAGTTTATGTCTCCTTACTTATGTTTGTTTTTTAAATTTAATTTGTATTTTTTATCGGAGTAAATTTGATTAGAGTGTTTTGATTGTCTGGCTGTACAGAATCTGTTCAATGATTCATACATATGTCTGTTCATCTTCGGATCCTGTTACCATGTATGTGATTACAGAATGTATATTTTGAAGGTATTGGTGATTATATAATTCATATCATTTATATGTTATATGTTTATATACATTTAACTTATATTAGTATATGTATGTTAACCCCATAGTCCTAATTTATCCATCCCCCCACCTTTCATTTTGGCTAACCATTAGTTTATTTGATAAGTCTGTGAGTGTCTTTTTCTGTGGAAATATGTTCATTGGTAGCAATCTTAGGATAACATGTATAAATGATATCATAGGATATTTGTCATACCCTTTTGACTTACTTAACCTTATATGATTATTTCTAGGCTCAACTCTAGTCCTGAAAACGGCATTGTTCATTTTTTTCCAGAGGCTACTATTCCATTTGGTACGTATACCATTTCGTCTTTGTCCATTCATCTGTTTATGGACCTTTTTTTTGCTTCCATGTCTTGGCTATTTCAATATTGTTGCAGTGCACATTTGCCTGCCTCTGTCTTTCCGAATCCGGTGGTCTTAGGTTATAGGCCCAAAAGGTGCCCTGCCGCATCATATGGTAGCTCAGTGTTTACCTTTTCAAGCAGCTCGATTCAGTTTGCGTTACTGCTGTTACCACTTTACATCCAAACAGCAGCTAGAAGGTACACAGTTCTCTAAAACCCCTTCAGCATTTATAGTTTGTAGACTTTTTGCTGATGGTCATGACTGGTGTGAGCTGAAACCTTTTTGGAGGTTGGATACGCATGTGGCTAATAATTCCTTATGCTGAGCTTTAGGCATGTCCTTTTTTTCTTTTCCTTTTTTTTAAAGAGTGAGTACAACTTCCGTACTCTTATTGACTTCTTGAAAATTTCTCATGTGTTGAATTTTCTTGCCAATTCCCTACACCAGGGTATTTTTTGAGGGCCTGTGTCTTTTACAGCCCTGCAGTCCTTGTGACTATATAAGCAACCATTGGCACTGGGTTTAAAGCTACTGTTGTGGGAAGCAGCCACAAGGCGGCAGCATTATTACGTTCTCAAGTCTTGTTACTAGGACAACACAGTCTTCCTGGAGGTAGTGTTCCGAGCTTGTAAATTAGAGTGCAATGTGCTGGGACAAGCCCCCAAAAGTTTATGTCTCCTAACTTATGTTTGTTTTTTAAATTTAATTTCTATTTCTTATCGGAGTAAATTTGATTAGAGTGTTTTGATTGTCTGGCTGTACAGAATCTGCTCAATGATTCATACATATGTCTGTTCATCTTCGGATCCTGTTACCATGTATGTGATTACAGAATGTATATTTTGAAGGTATTGGTGAATATATAATGCATATCATTTATATGTTATATGTTTATATACATTTAACATACATTAGTATATGTATGTTAACCCCATAGTCCTAATTTACCCATCCTCCCACCTTTCATTTTGGCTAACCATTAGTTTATATGATAAGTCTGTGAGTGTCTTTTTCTGTGGAAATATGTTCATTGGTAGCAATCTTAGGATAACATGTATAAATGATGTCATAGGATATTTGTCATACCCTTTTGACTTACTTAACCTTATATGATTATTTCTAGGCTCAACTCTAGTCCTGAAAATGGCATTGTTCATTTTTCTCCCGAGGCTACTATTCCATTCTGTCCGTATACCACTTCTTCTTTGTCCATTCATCTGTTTATGGACCTTTTTTTTGCTTCCATATCTTGGCTATTTCAGTATTGTTGCAGTGCATATTTGCCTGCCTCTGTCTTTCCAATTTTGGTGTTCTTAGGTTATAGGCCCAAAAGGTGCCCTGCCGCATCATTTGGTAGCTCAATTTTTACCTTTTCAAGCAGCTCGATTCAGTTTGCGTTAGTGCTGTTTCCACTTTACATCCCACCAGCAGCTAGAAGGTACACAGATCTCTAAAACCCCTTCAGCATTTATAGTTTGTAGACATTTTGCTGATGGTAATGACTGGTGTGAGCTGAAACCTTTTTGAATTTGAATTTGTATGTGGCTAATAATTCCTTATACTAAGCTTTAGGCATGTCCTTTTTTTTCTTTTCCTTTTTTTTTTAAAGAGTGAGTACAACTTCCCTCCTCTTATTGACTTCTTGGAAATTTCTCATGTGTTGAATGTTCTTGCCAATTCCCTACCCCAGGGCATATTTTGAGGGCTTGTGTCATTTACAGCCCTGCAGTCCTTGTGACTATATAAGCAATCATTGGCACTGGGTTTAAAGTGCTGTTGTGGAAAGCAGCCACAAGGCGGCAGCATTATTGCGTTCTCAAGTCTTGTTACTAGGAGAACAGAGTCTTCCTGGAGGTAGTGTTCTGAGCTTGTAAATTAGAGTGCAATATGCTGGGACAAGCCCCCAGAAGTTTATGTCTCCTAACTTATGTTTGTTTTTTAAATTTAATTTCTATTTCTTATCGGAGTAAATTTGATTAGAGTGTTGTGGTTTTCTGGCTGTACAGAATCTGCTCAATGATTCATACATATGTCTGTTCATCTTCGAACCTGTTAGCATGTATGTGATTACAGAATGTATATTTTAAAGGTATTGGTGATTATATAATTTATATATTTCATATGTTATATGTTTATATACATTTAACATACATTAGTATATGTATTTTAACCCCATTGTCCTAATTTACCCATCCTCCCACCTTTCATTTTGGCTAGCCATTAGTTTATTTGATAAGTCTGTGAGTGTCTTTTTCTGTGGAAATATGTTCATTGGTAGCAATCTTAGGATAACATGTATAAATGATGTCATAGGATATTTGTCATACCCTTTTGACTTACTTAACCTTATATGATTATTTCTAGGCTCAACTGTAGTCCTGAAAACGGCATTGTTCATTTTTTTCCCGAGGCTACTATTCCATTTGGTACGTGTCCCACTTCGTCTTTGTCCATTCATCTGTTTATGGACCTTTTTTTTGCTTCCATGTCTTTGCTATTTCAGTATTGTTGCAGTGCACATTTGCCTGCCTCTGTCTTTCCGATTCTGGTGGTCTTAGGTTATAGGCCCAAAAGGTGCCCTGCCGCATCATATGGTAGCTCAATTTTTACGTTTTCAAGCAGCTCGATTCAGTTTGCATTAGTGCTGTTACGACTTTATATCCCACCAGCAGCTAGAAGGTACACACTTCTCTAAAACCCCTTCAGCATTTATAGTTTGTAGACTTTTTGCTGATGGTCATGACTGGTGTGAGCTGAAACCTTTTTGGAGGTTGGATACGCATGTGGCTAATAATTCCTTATGCTGAGCTTTAGGCATGTCCTATTTTTTCTTTTCCTTTTTTTTAAAAAGAGTGAGTACAACTTCCCTCCTCTTATTGATTTCTTGAAAAGTTTCTTATGTGTTGAATTTTCTTGCCTATTCCCTACCCCAGGGCATTTTTTGAGTGCCTGTGTCATTTACAACCGTGCAGTCCTTGTGACTATATAAGCAAGCATTGGCACTGGGTTTAAAGGTGCTGTTTTTGAAGACAGCCACAAGGCGGCAGCATTGTTACGTTCTCAAGTCTTGTTACTAGGACAACAGAATCTTCCTGGAGGTAGTGTTCCGAGCTTTTAAATTAGAGTGCAATGTGCTGGGACAAGCCCCCAGAAGTTTATGTCTCCTTACTTATGTTTGTTTTTTAAATTTAATTTGTATTTTTTATCGGAGTAAATTTGATTAGAGTGTTTTGATTGTCTGGCTGTACAGAATCTGTTCAATGATTCATACATATGTCTGTTCATCTTCGGATCCTGTTACCATGTATGTGATTACAGAATGTATATTTTGAAGGTATTGGTGATTATATAATTCATATCATTTATGTGTTATATGTTTATATACATTTAACTTATATTAGTATATGTATGTTAACCCCATAGTCCTAATTTACCCATCCCCCCACCTTTCATTTTGGCTAACCATTAGTTTATTTGATAAGTTTGTGAGTGTCTTTTTCTGTGGAAATATGTTCATTGGTAGCAATCTTAGGATAACATGTATAAATGATATCATAGGATATTTGTCATACCCTTTTGACTTACTTAACCTTATATGATTATTTCTAGGCTCAACTCTAGTCCTGAAAACGGCATTGTTCATTTTTTTTCCAGAGGCTACTATTCCATTTGGTACGTATACCATTTCGTCTTTGTCCATTCATCTGTTTATGGACCTTTTTTTGCTTCCATGTCTTGGCTATTTCAGTATTGTTGCAGTGCACAATTGCCTGCCTCTGTCTTTCCGATTCTGGTGGTCTTAGGTTATAGGCCCAAAAGGTGCCCTGCTGCATCGTATGGTAACTCAATTTTTACCTTTTCAAGCAGCTCCATTCAGTTTGCATTAGTGGTATTACTTCTTTACATCCCACCAGCAGCTAGAAGGTACACATTCCTCTAAAACCCCTTCAGCATTTATAGTTTGTAGACTTTTTGATGATGGTCATGACTGGTGTTACCTGAAACCTTTTTGAATTTGAATTTGCATGTGGCTAATAATTCCTTATACTGAGCTTTAGGCATGTCATTTTTTTCTTTTCCTTTTGTTTTAAAGAGTGAGTACAACTTCCCTCCTCTTATTGACTTCTTGAAAAGTTTCTCATGTGTTGAATTTTTTTGCCTATTCCCTACCCCAGGGCATTTTTTGAAGGCAGGTGTCATTTAGAGCCCTTCAGTCCTTGTGACTATTAAGCAACCTTTGGCACTGGGTTTAAAGCTGCTGTTGTGGGAAACAGCCACAAGGCGGCAGCATTATTACGTTCTCACCTCTTCTTACTAGGGCAACAGAGTCTTCCTGGAGGTAGTTTTCCAAGGTTGTAAATTAGAGTGGAATGTGCTGGGACAAGCCCCCAGAAGTTTATGCCTCCTAACTTATGTTTGCTTTTTAAATTTAATTTCTATTTCTTATCGGAGTAAATTTGATTAGAGTGTTTTGATTGGCTGTACAGAATCTGCTCAATGATTCATACATATATCTGTTCATCTTCGGAACCTGTTATTATGTATGTGATTACAGAATGTATATTTTAAAGGTTTGGTGATTATATAATTTATATAGTTCATATGTTATATGTTTATATACATTTAACATACATTAGTATATGTATGTTAACCCCATAGTCCTAATTTACCCATCCTCCCACCTTTCATTTTGGCTAACCGTTAGTATTTTTGATAAGTCTGTGACTGTCTTTTTCTGTGGAAATATGTTCATTGGTAGCAATCTTAGGATAACATGTATAAATGATGTCATAGGATATTTGTCATACCCTTTTGACTTACTTAACCTTCTATGATTATTTCTAGGCTCAACTGTAGTCCTGAAAACGGCATTGTTCATTTTTTTCCCGAGGCTACTATTCCATTTGGTACGTATCCCACTTCGTCTTTGTCCATTCATCTGTTTATGGACCTTTTTTTTTCTTCCATGTCTTTGCTATTTCAGTATTGTTGCAGTGCACATTTGCCTGCCTCTGTCTTTCCGATTCTGGTGGTCTTAGGTTATAGGCCCAAAAGGTGCCCTGCCGCATCATATGGTAGCTCAATTTTTACGTTTTCAAGCAGCTCGATTCAGTTTGCATTAGTGCTGTTACGACTTTATATCCCACCAGCAGCTAGAAGGTACACACTTCTCTAAAACCCCTTCAGCATTTATAGTTTGTAGACTTTTTGCTGATGGTCATGACTGGTGTGAGCTGAAACCTTTTTGGAGGTTGGATACGCATGTGGCTAATAATTCCTTATGCTGAGCTTTAGGCATGTCCTATTTTTTCTTTTCCTTTTTTTTAAAAAGAGTGAGTACAACTTCCCTCCTCTTATTGATTTCTTGAAAAGTTTCTTATGTGTTGAATTTTCTTGCCTATTCCCTACCCCAGGGCAATTTTTGAGGGCCTGTGTCATTTACAGCCCTGCAGTCCTTGTGATTATATAAGCAACCATTGTCATTGGGTTTAAAGCTGCTGTTTTTGGAGACAGCCACAAGGCGGCAGCATTAGTACGTTCTCAACTCTTGTTACTAGGACAACAGAGTCTTCCTGGAGGTAGTGTTCCGAGCTTTTAAATTAGAGTGCAATGTGCAGGGACAAGCCCCCAGAAGTTTATGTCTCCTTACTTATGTTTGTTTTTTAAATTTAATTTGTATTTTTTATCGGAGTAAATTTCATTAGAGTGTTTTGATTGTCTCGCTGTACAGAATCTGTTCAATGATTCATACATATGTCTGTTCATCTTCGGATCCTGTTACCATGTATGTGATCACAGAATATATATTTTGAAGGTATTGGTGATTATATAATTCATATCGTTTATATGTTATATGTTTATATACATTTAACTTACATTAGTATATGTATGTTAACCCCATAGTCCTAAATTACCCATCCCCCCACCTTTCATTTTGGCTAACCATTAGTTTATTTGATAAGTCTGTGAGTGTCTTTTTCTGTGGAAATATGTTCATTGGTAGCAATCTTAAGAAAACTTGTATAAATGATATCATAGGATATTTGTCATACCCTTTTGACTTACTTAACCTTATATGATTTTTTCTAGGCTCAACTGTAGTCCTGAAAACAGCATTGTTCATTTTTCTCCCGAGGCTACTATTCCATTCTGTCCGTATACCACTTCTTCTTTGTCCATTCATCTGTTTATGGACCTTTTTTTTGCTTCCATATCTTGGCTATTTCAGTATTGTTGCAGTGCATATTTGCCTGCCTCTGTCTTTCCAATTTTGGTGGTCTTAGGTTATAGGCCCAAAAGGTGCCCTGCCCCATCATTTGGTAGCTCAATTTTTACCTTTTCAAGCAGCTCGATTCAGTTTGCGTTAGTGCTGTTTCCACTTTACATCCCACCAGCAGCTAGAAGGTACACAGATCTCTAAAACCCCTTCAGCATTTATAGTTTGTAGACATTTTGCTGATGGTAATGACTGGTGTGAGCTGAAACCTTTTTGAATTTGAATTTGTATGTGGCTCATAATTCCTTATACTAAGCTTTAGGCATGTCCTTTTTTTTCTTTTCCTTTTTTTTTTAAAGAGTGAGTACAACTTCCCTCCTCTTATTGACTTCTTGGAAATTTCTCATGTGTTGAATGTTCTTGCCAATTCCCTACCCCAGGGCATATTTTGAGGGCTTGTGTCATTTACAGCCCTGCAGTCCTTGTGACTATATAAGCAATCATTGGCACTGGGTTTAAAGTGCTGTTGTGGGAAGCAGCCACAAGGCGGCAGCATTATTGCGTTCTCAAGTCTTGTTACTAGGAGAACAGAGTCTTCCTGGAGGTAGTGTTCCGAGCTTTTAAATTAGAGTGCAATGTGCTGGGACAAGCCCCCAGAAGTTTATGTCTCCTAACTTATGTTTTTTTTTTAAATTTAATTTCTATTTCTTATCGGAGTAAATTTGATTAGAGTGTTTTGATTGTCTGGCTGTACAGAATCTGCTCAATGATTCATACATATGTCTGTTCATCTTCGGATCCTGTTACCATGTATGTGATCACAGAATATATATTTTGAAGGTATTGGTGATTATATAATTCATATCGTTTATATGTTATATGTTTATATACATTTAACTTACATTAGTATATGTATGTTAACCCCATAGTCCTAACTTACCCATCCCCCCACCTTTCATTTTGGCTAACCATTAGTTTATTTGATAAGTCTGTGAGTGTCTTTTTCTGTGGAAATATGTTCATTGGTAGCAATCTTAAGAAAACTTGTATAAATGATATCATAGGATATTTGTCATACCCTTTTGACTTACTTAACCTTATATGATTTTTTCTAGGCTCAACTGTAGTCCTGAAAACAGCATTGTTCATTTTTCTCCCGAGGCTACTATTCCATTCTGTCCGTATACCACTTCTTCTTTGTCCATTCATCTGTTTATGGACCTTTTTTTTGCTTCCATATCTTGGCTATTTCAGTATTGTTGCAGTGCACATTTGCCTGCCTCTGTCTTTCCGATTCTGGTGGTCTTAGGTTATAGGCCCAAAAGGTGCCCTGCCACATCATATGGTAGCTCAATTTTTACGTTTTCAAGCAGCTCGATTCAGTTTGCATTAGTGATATTACGACTTTATATCCCACCAGCAGCTAGAAGGTACACACTTCTCTAAAACCCCTTCAGCATTTATAGTTTGTAGACTTTTTGCTGATGGTCATGACTGGTGTGAGCTGAAACCTTTTTGGAGGTTGGATACGCATGTGGCTAATAATTCCTTATGCTGAGCTTTAGGCATGTCCTATTTTTTCTTTTCCTTTTTTTTAAAAAGAGTGAGTACAACTTCCCTCCTCTTATTGATTTCTTGAAAAGTTTCTTATGTGTTGAATTTTCTTGCCTATTCCCTACCCCAGGGCATTTTTTGAGTGCCTGTGTCATTTACAACCGTACAGTCCTTGTGACTATATAAGCAACCATTGGCACTGGGTTTAAAGGTGCTGTTCTTGGAGACAGCCACAAGGCGGCAGCATTATTACGTTCTCAAGTCTTGTTACTAGGACAACAGAGTCTTCGTGGAGGTAGTGTTCCGAGCTTTTAAATTAGAGTGCAATGTGCTGGGACAAGGCCCCAGAAGTTTATGTCTCCTTACTTATGTTTGTTTTTTAAATTTAATTTGTATTTTTTATCGGAGTAAATTTGATTAGAGTGTTTTGATTGTCTGGCTGTACAGAATCTGTTCAATGATTCATACATATGTCTGTTCATCTTCGGATCCTGTTACCATGTATGTGATTACAGAATGTATATTTTGAAGGTATTGGTGATTATATAATTCATATCATTTATATGTTATATGTTTATATACATTTAACTTATATTAGTATATGTATGTTAACCCCATAGTCCTAATTTACCCATCCCCCCACCTTTCATTTTGGCTAACCATTAGTTTATTTGATAAGTCTGTGAGTGTCTTTTTCAGTGGAAATATGTTCATTGGTAGCAATCTTAGGATAACATGTATAAATGATATCATAGGATATTTGTCATACCCTTTTGACTTACTAAACCTTATATGATTATTTCTAGGCTCAACTCTAGTCCTGAAAACGGCATTGTTCATTTTTTTCCAGAGGCTACTATTCCATTTGGTACGTATACCATTTCGTCTTTGTCCTTTCATCTGTTTATGGACCTTTTTTTTGCTTCCATGTCTTGGCTATTTCAATATTGTTGCAGTGCACATTTGCCTGCCTCTGTCTTTCCGAATCCGGTGGTCTTAGGTTATAGGCCCAAAAGGTGCCCTGCCGCATCATATGGTAGCTCAATGTTTACCTTTTCAAGCAGCTCAATTCAGTTTGCGTTACTGCTGTTACCACTTTACATCCAAACAGCAGCTAGAAGGTACACAGTTCTCTAAAACCCCTTCAGCATTTATAGTTTGTAGACTTTTTGCTGATGGTCATGACTGGTGTGAGCTGAAACCTTTTTGCAGGTTGGATACGCATGTGGCTAATAATTCCTTATGCTGAGCTTTAGGCATGTCCTTTTTTTCTTTTCCTTTTTTTTTAGAGTGAGTACAACTTCCGTACTCTTATTGACTTCTTGAACATTTCTCATGTGTTGAATTTCCTTGCCTATTCCCTACACCAGGGCATTTTTTGAGGGCCTGTGTCTTTTACAGCCCTGCAGTCCTTGTGACTATATAAGCAACCATTGGTACTGGGTTTAAAGCTACTGTTGTGGGAAGCAGCCACAAGGCGGCAGCATTATTACGTTCTCAAGTCTTGTTACTAGGACAACACAGTCTTCCTGGAGGTAGTGTTCCGAGCTTTTAAATTAGAGTGCAATGTGCAGGGACAAGCCCCCAGAAGTTTATGTCTCCTTACTTATGTTTGTTTTTTAAATTTAATTTGTATTTTTTATCGGAGTAAATTTGATTAGTGTGTTTTGATTGTCTGGCTGTACAGAATCTGTTCAATGATTCATACATATGTCTGTTCATCTTCGGATCCTGTTACCATGTATGTGATCACAGAATATATATTTTGAAGGTATTGGTGATTATATAATTCATATCGTTTATATGTTATATGTTTATATACATTTAACTTACATTAGTATATGTATGTTACCCCCATAGTCCTAAATTACCCATCCCCCCACCTTTCATTTTGGCTAACCATTAGTTTATTTGATAAGTCTGTGAGTGTCTTTTTCTGTGGAAATATGTTCATTGGTAGCAATCTTAAGAAAACTTGTATAAATGATATCATAGGATATTTGTCGTACCCTTTTGACTTACTTAACCTTATATGATTTTTTCTAGGCTCAACTGTAGTCCTGAAAACAGCATTGTTCATTTTTCTCCCGAGGCTACTATTCCATTCTGTCCGTATACCACTTCTTCTTTGTCCATTCATCTGTTTATGGACCTTTTTTTTGCTTCCATATCTTGGCTATTTCAGTATTGTTGCAGTGCATATTTGCCTGCCTCTGTCTTTCCAATTTTGGTGGTCTTAGGTTATAGGCCCAAAAGGTGCCCTGCCCCATCATTTGGTAGCTCAATTTTTACCTTTTCAAGCAGCTCGATTCAGTTTGCGTTAGTGCTGTTTCCACTTTACATCCCACCAGCAGCTAGAAGGTACACAGATCTCTAAAACCCCTTCAGCATTTATAGTTTGTAGACATTTTGCTGATGGTAATGACTGGTGTGAGCTGAAACCTTTTTGAATTTGAATTTGTATGTGGCTCATAATTCCTTATACTAAGCTTTAGGCATGTCCTTTTTTTTCTTTTCCTTTTTTTTTTAAAGAGTGAGTACAACTTCCCTCCTCTTATTGACTTCTTGGAAATTTCTCATGTGTTGAATGTTCTTGCCAATTCCCTACCCCAGGGCATATTTTGAGGGCTTGTGTCATTTACAGCCCTGCAGTCCTTGTGACTATATAAGCAATCATTGGCACTGGGTTTAAAGTGCTGTTGTGGGAAGCAGCCACAAGGCGGCAGCATTATTGCGTTCTCAAGTCTTGTTACTAGGAGAACAGAGTCTTCCTGGGGGTAGTGTTCTGAGCTTGTAAATTAGAGTGCAATGTGCTGGGACAAGCCCCCAGAAGTTTATGTCTCCTAACTTATGTTTTTTTTTTAAATTTAATTTCTATTTCTTATCGGAGTAAATTTGATTAGAGTGTTTTGATTGTCTGGCTGTACAGAATCTGCTCAATGATTCATACATATGTCTGTTCATCTTCGGATCCTGTTACCATGTATGTGATCACAGAATATATATTTTGAAGGTATTGGTGATTATATAATTCATATCGTTTATATGTTATATGTTTATATACATTTAACTTACATTAGTATATGTATGTTAACCCCATAGTCCTAACTTACCCATCCCCCCACCTTTCATTTTGGCTAACCATTAGTTTATTTGATAAGTCTGTGAGTGTCTTTTTCTGTGGAAATATGTTCATTGGTAGCAATCTTAAGAAAACTTGTATAAATGATATCATAGGATATTTGTCATACCCTTTTGACTTACTTAACCTTATATGATTTTTTCTAGGCTCAACTGTAGTCCTGAAAACAGCATTGTTCATTTTTCTCCCGAGGCTACTATTCCATTCTGTCCGTATACCACTTCTTCTTTGTCCATTCATCTGTTTATGGACCTTTTTTTTGCTTCCATATCTTGGCTATTTCAGTATTGTTGCAGTGCACATTTGCCTGCCTCTGTCTTTCCGATTCTGGTGGTCTTAGGTTATAGGCCCAAAAGGTGCCCTGCCGCATCATATGGTAGCTCAATTTTTACGTTTTCAAACAGCTCGATTCAGTTTGCATTAGTGATGTTACGACTTTATATCCCACCAGCAGCTAGAAGGTACACACTTCTCTAAAACCCCTTCAGCATTTATAGTTTGTAGACTTTTTGCTGATGGTCATGACTGGTGTGAGCTAAAACCTTTTTGGAGGTTGGATACGCATGTGGCTAATAATTCCTTATGCTGAGCTTTAGTCATGTCCTATTTTTTCTTTTCCTTTTTTTTAAAAAGAGTGAGTACAACTTCCCTCCTCTTATTGATTTCTTGAAAAGTTTCTCATGTGTTGAATTTTCTTGCCTATTCCCTACCCCAGGGCATTTTTTGAGTGCCTGTGTCATTTACAACCGTACAGTCCTTGTGACTATATAAGCAACCATTGGCACTGGGTTTAAAGGTGCTGTTCTTGGAGACAGCCACAAGGCGGCAGCATTATTACGTTCTCAAGTCTTGTTACTAGGACAACAGAGTCTTCCTGGAGGTAGTGTTCCGAGCTTTTAAATTAGAGTGCAATGTGCTGGGACAAGCCCCCAGAAGTTTATGTCTCCTTACTTATGTTTGTTTTTTAAATTTAATTTCTATTTCTTATCGGAGTAAATTTGATTAGAGTGTTGTGGTTTTCTGGCTGTACAGAATCTGCTCAATGATTCATACATATGTCTGTTCATCTTCGAACCTGTTAGCATGTATGTGATTACAGAATGTATATTTTAAAGGTATTGGTGATTATATAATTTATATATTTCATATGTTATATGTTTATATACATTTAACATACATTAGTATATGTATTTTAACCCCATAGTCCTAATTTACCCATCCTCCCACCTTTCATTTTGGCTAGCCATTAGTTTATTTGATAAGTCTGTGAGTGTCTTTTTCTGTGGAAATATGTTCATTGGTAGCAATCTTAAGAAAACTTGTATAAATGATATCATAGGATATTTGTCATACCCTTTTGACTTACTTAACCTTATATGATTTTTTCTAGGCTCAACTGTAGTCCTGAAAACAGCATTGTTCATTTTTCTCCCGAGGCTACTATTCCATTCTGTCCGTATACCACTTCTTCTTTGTCCATTCATCTGTTTATGGACCTTTTTTTTGCTTCCATATCTTGGCTATTTCAGTATTGTTGCAGTGCATATTTGCCTGCCTCTGTCTTTCCAATTTTGGTGGTCTTAGGTTATAGGCCCAAAAGGTGCCCTGCCCCATCATTTGGTAGCTCAATTTTTACCTTTTCAAGCAGCTCGATTCATTTTGCGTTAGTGCTGTTTCCACTTTACATCCCACCAGCAGCTAGAAGGTACACAATGCTCTAAAACCCCTTCAGCATTTATAGTTTGTAGACTTTTTGCTGATGGTCATGACTGGTGTCACCTGAAACCTTTTTGAATTTGAATTTGCATGTGGCTAATAATTCCTTATACTGAGCTTTAGGCATGTCCTTTTTTATTCTTTTCCTTTTTTTTTTAAAGAGTGAGTACAACTTCCCTCCTCTTATTGACTTCTTGAAAATTTACTCATGTGTTGAATTTTTTTGCCTATTCCCTACTCCAGGGCATTCTTTGAGGGCCGGTGTCATTTAGAGCCCTGCAGTCCTTGTGACTATTAAGCAACCTTTGGCACTGGGTTTAAAGCTGCTGTTGTGGGAAACAGCCACAAGGTGGCAGCATTATTACGTTCTCAACTCTTGTTACTAGGGCAACAGAGTCTTCCTGGAGGTAGTTTTCCAAGGTTGTAAATTAGAGTGGAATGTGCTGGGACAAGCCCCCAGAAGTTTATGTCTCCTAACTTATGTTTGCTTTTTAAATTTAATTTCTATTTCTTATCAGAGTCAGTTTGCTTAGAGTGTTTTGATTGTCTGGCTGTACAGAATCTGCTCAATGATTCATACATATGTCTGTTCATCTTCGGATCCTGCTACCATGTACGTGATTACAGAATGTATATTTTTGAAGCTATTGGTGATGATATAATGCATATAGTTTATATGTGATATGTTTATATACATTTAACATACATTAGTATATGTATGTTAACCCCATTGTCCTAATTTACCCATCCTCCCACCTTTCATTTTGGCTAACCATTAGTTTATTTGATAAGTCTGTGAGTGTCTTTTTCTGTGGAAATATGTTCATTGGTAGCAATCTTAGGATAACATGTATTAATGATATCATAGGATATTTGTCATACCCTTTTGACTTACTTAACCTTATATGATTATTTCTAGGCTCAACTCTAGTCCTGAAAACGGCATTGTTCATTTTTTTCCAGAGGCTTCTATTCCATTTGGTACGTGTACCATTTCGTCTTTGTCCATTCATCTGTTTATGGACCTTTTTTTTGCTTCCATGTCTTGGCTATTTCAATATTGTTGCAGTGCACATTTGCCTGCCTCTGTCTTTCCGAATCCAGTTGTCTTAGGTTATAGGCCCAAAATGTGCCCTGCCACATCATATGGTAGCTCAATGTTTACCTTTTCAAGCAGCTCGATTCAGTTTGCGTTACTGCTGTTACCACTTTACATCCCACCAGCAGCTAGAAGGTACACAGTTCTCTAAAACCCCTTCAGCATTTATAGTTTGTAGACTTTTTGCTGATGGTCATGACTGGTGTGAGCTGAAACCTTTTTGGAGGTTGGATACGCATGTGGCTAATAATTCCTTATGCTGAGCTTTAGGCATGTCCTTTTTTTCTTTTCCTTTTTTTTTAAAGAGTGACTACAACTTCCCTCCTCTTATTGACTTCTTGAAAATTTCTCATGTGTTGAATTTTCTTGCCAATTCCATACCCCAGGGCATTTTTTGAGGGCCTGTGTCTTTTACAGCCCTGCAGTCCTTGTGACTATATAAGCAACCATTGGCACTGGGTTTAAAGCTACTGTTGTGGGAAGCAGCCACAAGGCGGCAGCATTATTACGTTCTCAAGTCTTGTTACTAGGACAACACAGTCTTCCTGGAGGTAGTGTTCCGAGCTTGTAAATTAGAGTGCAATGTGCTGGGACAAGCCCCCAGAAGTTTATGTCTCCTAACTTATGTTTGTTTTTTAAATTTAATTTCTATTTCTTATCGGAGTAAATTTGATTAGAGTGTTGTGGTTTTCTGGCTGTACAGAATCTGCTCAATGATTCATACATATGTCTGTTCATCTTCGAACCTGTTAGCATGTATGTGATTACAGAATGTATATTTTAAAGGTATTGGTGATTATATAATTTATATATTTCATATGTTATATGTTTATATACATTTAACATACATTAGTATATGTATTTTAACCCCATAGTCCTAATTTACCCATCCTCCCACCTTTCATTTTGGCTAGCCATTAGTTTATTTGATAAGTCTGTGAGTGTCTTTTTCTGTGGAAATATGTTCATTGGTAGCAATCTTAGGATAACATGTATAAATGATGTCCTAGGATATTTGTCATACCCTTTTGACTTACTTAACCTTATATGATTATTTCTAGGGTCAACTGTAGTCCTGAAAACGGCATTGTTCATTTTTTTCCCGAGGCTACTATTCCATTTGGTACGTATCCCACTTCGTCTTTCTCCATTCATCTGTTTATGGACCTTTTTTTTGCTTCCATGTCTTGGCTATTTCAATATTGTTGCAATGCACATTTGCCTGCCTCTCTCTTTCCGAATCTGGTGGTCTTAGGTTATAGGCCCAAAAGGTGCCCTGCCGCATCATATGGTAGCTCAATTTTTACCTTTTCAAGCAGCTCCATTCAGTTTGCGTTAGTGCTGTTGCCACTTTACATCCCACCAGCAGCTAGAAGGTACACACTTCTCTAAAACCCCTTCAGCATTTATAGCTTGTAGACTTTTTGCTGATGGTCATGACTGGTGTGAGCTGAAACCTTTTTGGAGGTTGGATACGCATGTGGCTAATAATTCCTTATGCTGAGCTTTAGGCATGTCCTATTTTTTCTTTTCCTTTTTTTTAAAATGAGTGAGTACAACTTCCCTCCTCTTATTGATTTCTTGAAAAGTTTCTTATGTGTTGAATTTTCTTGCCTATTCCCTACCCCAGGGCAATTTTTGAGGGCCTGTGTCATTTACAGCCCTGCAGTCCTTGTGATTATATAAGCAACCATTGTCATTGGGTTTAAAGCTGCTGTTTTTGGAGACAGCCACAAGGCGGCAGCATTAGTACGTTCTCAACTCTTGTTACTAGGACAACAGAGTCTTCCTGGAGGTAGTGTTCCGAGCTTTTAAATTAGAGTGCAATGTGCAGGGACAAGCCCCCAGAAGTTTATGTCTCCTTACTTATGTTTGTTTTTTAAATTTAATTTGTATTTTTTATCGGAGTAAATTTGATTAGAGTGTTTTGATTGTCTCGCTGTACAGAATCTGTTCAATGATTCATACATATGTCTGTTCATCTTCGGATCCTGTTACCATGTATGTGATCACAGAATATATATTTTGAAGGTATTGGTGATTATATAATTCATATCGTTTATATGTTATATGTTTATATACATTTAACTTACATTAGTATATGTATGTTAACCCCATAGTCCTAAATTACCCATCCCCCCACCTTTCATTTTGGCTAACCATTAGTTTATTTGATAAGTCTGTGAGTGTCTTTTTCTGTGGAAATATGTTCATTGGTAGCAATCTTAAGAAAACTTGTATAAATGATATCATCGGATATTTGTCATACCCTTTTGACTTACTTAACCTTATATGATTTTTTCTAGGCTCAACTGTAGTCCTGAAAACAGCATTGTTCATTTTTCTCCCGAGGCTACTATTCCATTCTGTCCGTATACCACTTCTTCTTTGTCCATTCATCTGTTTATGGACCTTTTTTTTGCTTCCATATCTTGGCTATTTCAGTATTGTTGCAGTGCATATTTGCCTGCCTCTGTCTTTCCAATTTTGGTGGTCTTAGGTTATAGGCCCAAAAGGTGCCCTGCCCCATCATTTGGTAGCTCAATTTTTACCTTTTCAAGCAGCTCGATTCAGTTTGCGTTAGTGCTGTTTCCACTTTACATCCCACCAGCAGCTAGAAGGTACACAGATCTCTAAAACCCCTTCAGCATTTATAGTTTGTAGACATTTTGCTGATGGTAATGACTGGTGTGAGCTGAAACCTTTTTGAATTTGAATTTGTATGTGGCTCATAATTCCTTATACTAAGCTTTAGGCATGTCCTTTTTTTTCTTTTCCTTTTTTTTTTAAAGAGTGAGTACAACTTCCCTCCTCTTATTGACTTCTTGGAAATTTCTCATGTGTTGAATGTTCTTGCCAATTCCCTACCCCAGGGCATATTTTGAGGGCTTGTGTCATTTACAGCCCTGCAGTCCTTGTGACTATATAAGCAATCATTGGCACTGGGTTTAAAGTGCTGTTGTGGGAAGCAGCCACAAGGCGGCAGCATTATTGCGTTCTCAAGTCTTGTTACTAGGAGAACAGAGTCTTCCTGGAGGTAGTGTTCCGAGCTTTTAAATTAGAGTGCAATGTGCTGGGACAAGCCCCCAGAAGTTTATGTCTCCTAACTTATGTTTTTTTTTTAAATTTAATTTCTATTTCTTATCGGAGTAAATTTGATTAGAGTGTTTTGATTGTCTGGCTGTACAGAATCTGCTCAATGATTCATACATATGTCTGTTCATCTTCGGATCCTGTTACCATGTATGTGATCACAGAATATATATTTTGAAGGTATTGGTGATTATATAATTCATATCGTTTATATGTTATATGTTTATATACATTTAACTTACATTAGTATATGTATGTTAACCCCATAGTCCTAACTTACCCATCCCCCCACCTTTCATTTTGGCTAACCATTAGTTTATTTGATAAGTCTGTGAGTGTCTTTTTCTGTGGAAATATGTTCATTGGTAGCAATCTTAAGAAAACTTGTATAAATGATATCATAGGATATTTGTCATACCCTTTTGACTTACTTAACCTTATATGATTTTTTCTAGGCTCAACTGTAGTCCTGAAAACAGCATTGTTCATTTTTCTCCCGAGGCTACTATTCCATTCTGTCCGTATACCACTTCTTCTTTGTCCATTCATCTGTTTATGGACCTTTTTTTTGCTTCCATATCTTGGCTATTTCAGTATTGTTGCAGTGCACATTTGCCTGCCTCTGTCTTTCCGATTCTGGTGGTCTTAGGTTATAGGCCCAAAAGGTGCCCTGCCGCATCATATGGTAGCTCAATTTTTACGTTTTCAAGCAGCTCGATTCAGTTTGCATTAGTGATGTTACGACTTTATATCCCACCAGCAGCTAGAAGGTACACACTTCTCTAAAACCCCTTCAGCATTTATAGTTTGTAGACTTTTTGCTGATGGTCATGACTGGTGTGAGCTGAAACCTTTTTGGAGGTTGGATACGCATGTGGCTAATAATTCCTTATGCTGAGCTTTAGGCATGTCCTATTTTTTCTTTTCCTTTTTTTTAAAAAGAGTGAGTACAACTTCCCTCCTCTTATTGATTTCTTGAAAAGTTTCTTATGTGTTGAATTTTCTTGCCTATTCCCTACCCCAGGGCATTTTTTGAGTGCCTGTGTCATTTACAACCGTACAGTCCTTGTGACTATATAAGCAACCATTGGCACTGGGTTTAAAGGTGCTGTTTTTGGAGACAGCCACAAGGCGGCAGCATTATTACGTTCTCAAGTCTTGTTACTAGGACAACAGAGTCTTCCTGGAGGTAGTGTTCCGAGCTTTTAAATTAGAGTGCAATGTGCTGGGACAAGCCCCCAGAAGTTTATGTCTCCTTACTTATGTTTGTTTTTTAAATTTAATTTGTATTTTTTATCGGAGTAAATTTGATTAGAGTGTTTTGATTGTCTGGCTGTACAGAATCTGTTCAATGATTCATACATATGTCTGTTCATCTTCGGATCCTGTTACCATGTATGTGATTACAGAATGTATATTTTGAAGGTATTGGTGATTATATAATTCATATCATTTATATGTTATATGTTTATATACATTTAACTTATATTAGTATATGTATTTTAACCCCATAGTCCTAATTTATCCATCCCCCCACCTTTCATTTTGGCTAACCATTAGTTTATTTGATAAGTCTGTGAGTGTCTTTTTCTGTGGAAATATGTTCATTGGTAGCAATCTTAGGATAACATGTATAAATGATATCATAGGATATTTGTCATACCCTTTTGACTTACTTAACCTTATATGATTATTTCTAGGCTCAACTCTAGTCCTGAAAACGGCATTGTTCATTTTTTTCCAGAGGCTACTATTCCATTTGGTACGTATACCATTTCGTCTTTGTCCATTCATCTGTTTATGGACCTTTTTTTTGCTTCCATGTCTTGGCTATTTCAATATTGTTGCAGTGCACATTTGCCTGCCTCTGTCTTTCCGAATCCGGTGGTCTTAGGTTATAGGCCCAAAAGGTGCCCTGCCGCATCATATGGTAGCTCAGTGTTTACCTTTTCAAGCAGCTCGATTCAGTTTGCGTTACTGCTGTTACCACTTTACATCCAAACAGCAGCTAGAAGGTACACAGTTCTCTAAAACCCCTTCAGCATTTATAGTTTGTAGACTTTTTGCTGATGGTCATGACTGGTGTGAGCTGAAACCTTTTTGGAGGTTGGATACGCATGTGGCTAATAATTCCTTATGCTGAGCTTTAGGCATGTCCTTTTTTTCTTTTCCTTTTTTTTAAAGAGTGAGTACAACTTCCGTACTCTTATTGACTTCTTGAAAATTTCTCATGTGTTGAATTTTCTTGCCAATTCCCTACACCAGGGTATTTTTTGAGGGCCTGTGTCTTTTACAGCCCTGCAGTCCTTGTGACTATATAAGCAACCATTGGCACTGGGTTTAAAGCTACTGTTGTGGGAAGCAGCCACAAGGCGGCAGCATTATTACGTTCTCAAGTCTTGTTACTAGGACAACACAGTCTTCCTGGAGGTAGTGTTCCGAGCTTGTAAATTAGAGTGCAATGTGCTGGGACAAGCCCCCAAAAGTTTATGTCTCCTAACTTATGTTTGTTTTTTAAATTTAATTTCTATTTCTTATCGGAGTAAATTTGATTAGAGTGTTTTGATTGTCTGGCTGTACAGAATCTGCTCAATGATTCATACATATGTCTGTTCATCTTCGGATCCTGTTACCATGTATGTGATTACAGAATGTATATTTTGAAGGTATTGGTGAATATATAATGCATATCATTTATATGTTATATGTTTATATACATTTAACATACATTAGTATATGTATGTTAACCCCATAGTCCTAATTTACCCATCCTCCCACCTTTCATTTTGGCTAACCATTAGTTTATATGATAAGTCTGTGAGTGTCTTTTTCTGTGGAAATATGTTCATTGGTAGCAATCTTAGGATAACATGTATAAATGATGTCATAGGATATTTGTCATACCCTTTTGACTTACTTAACCTTATATGATTATTTCTAGGCTCAACTCTAGTCCTGAAAATGGCATTGTTCATTTTTCTCCCGAGGCTACTATTCCATTCTGTCCGTATACCACTTCTTCTTTGTCCATTCATCTGTTTATGGACCTTTTTTTTGCTTCCATATCTTGGCTATTTCAGTATTGTTGCAGTGCATATTTGCCTGCCTCTGTCTTTCCAATTTTGGTGTTCTTAGGTTATAGGCCCAAAAGGTGCCCTGCCGCATCATTTGGTAGCTCAATTTTTACCTTTTCAAGCAGCTCGATTCAGTTTGCGTTAGTGCTGTTTCCACTTTACATCCCACCAGCAGCTAGAAGGTACACAGATCTCTAAAACCCCTTCAGCATTTATAGTTTGTAGACATTTTGCTGATGGTAATGACTGGTGTGAGCTGAAACCTTTTTGAATTTGAATTTGTATGTGGCTAATAATTCCTTATACTAAGCTTTAGGCATGTCCTTTTTTTTCTTTTCCTTTTTTTTTTAAAGAGTGAGTACAACTTCCCTCCTCTTATTGACTTCTTGGAAATTTCTCATGTGTTGAATGTTCTTGCCAATTCCCTACCCCAGGGCATATTTTGAGGGCTTGTGTCATTTACAGCCCTGCAGTCCTTGTGACTATATAAGCAATCATTGGCACTGGGTTTAAAGTGCTGTTGTGGAAAGCAGCCACAAGGCGGCAGCATTATTGCGTTCTCAAGTCTTGTTACTAGGAGAACAGAGTCTTCCTGGAGGTAGTGTTCTGAGCTTGTAAATTAGAGTGCAATATGCTGGGACAAGCCCCCAGAAGTTTATGTCTCCTAACTTATGTTTGTTTTTTAAATTTAATTTCTATTTCTTATCGGAGTAAATTTGATTAGAGTGTTGTGGTTTTCTGGCTGTACAGAATCTGCTCAATGATTCATACATATGTCTGTTCATCTTCGAACCTGTTAGCATGTATGTGATTACAGAATGTATATTTTAAAGGTATTGGTGATTATATAATTTATATATTTCATATGTTATATGTTTATATACATTTAACATACATTAGTATATGTATTTTAACCCCATAGTCCTAATTTACCCATCCTCCCACCTTTCATTTTGGCTAGCAATTAGTTTATTTGATAAGTCTGTGAGTGTCTTTTTCTGTGGAAATATGTTCATTGGTAGCAATCTTAGGATAACATGTATAAATGATGTCCTAGGATATTTGTCATACCCTTTTGACTTACTTAACCTTATATGATTATTTCTAGGCTCAACTGTAGTCCTGAAAACGGCATTGTTCATTTTTTTCCCGAGGCTACTATTCCATTTGGTACGTATCCCACTTCGTCTTTGTCCATTCATCTGTTTATGGACCTTTTTTTGCTTCCATGTCTTGGCTATTTCAGTATTGTTGCAGTGCACATTTGCCTGCCTCTGTCTTTCCGATTCTGGTGGTCTTAGGTTATAGGCCCAAAAGGTGCCCTGCCGCATCGTATGGTAACTCAATTTTTACCTTTTGAAGCAGCTCCATTCAGTTTCATTAGTGGTATTACTTCTTTACATCCCACCAGCAGCTAGAAGGTACACATTCCTCTAAAACCCCTTCAGCATTTATAGTTTGTAGACTTTTTGATGATGGTCATGACTGGTGTTACCTGAAACCTTTTTGAATTTGAATTTGCATGTGGCTAATAATTCCTTATACTGAGCTTTAGGCATGTCATTTTTTTCTTTTCCTTTTGTTTTAAAGAGTGAGTACAACTTCCCTCCTCTTATTGACTACTTGAAAAGTTTCTCATGTGTTGAATTTTTTTGCCTATTCCCTACCCCAGGGCATTTTTTGAAGGCAGGTGTCATTTAGAGCCCTTGAGTCCTTGTGACTATTAAGCAACCTTTGGCACTGGGTTTAAAGCTGCTGTTGTGGGAAACAGCCACAAGGCGGCAGCATTATTACGTTCTCCACTCTTCTTACTAGGGCAACAGAGTCTTCCTGGAGGTAGTTTTCCAAGGTTGTAAATTAGAGTGGAATGTGCTGGGACAAGCCCCCAGAAGTTTATGTCTCCTAACTTATGTTTGCTTTTTAAATTTAATTTCTATTTCTTATCGGAGTAAATTTGATTAGAGTGTTTTGATTGGCTGTACAGAATCTGCTCAATGATTCATACATATATCTGTTCATCTTCGGAACCTGTTATCATGTATGTGATTACAGAATGTATATTTTAAAGGTTTGGTGATTATATATTTTATATAGTTCATATGTTATATGTTTATATACATTTAACATACATTAGTATATGTATGTTAACCCCATAGTCCTAATTTACCCATCCTCCCACCTTTCATTTTGGCTAACCATTAGTTTATTTGATAAGTCTGTGAGTGTCTTTTTTTGTGGAAATATGTTCATTGGTAGCAATCTTAGGATAACATGTATAAATGATATCATAGGATATTTGTCATACCCTTTTGACTAACTTACCCTTATATGACTATTTCTAGTCTCAACTGTAGTTCTGAAAACGGCATTGTTCATTTTTTTCCCGAGGCTACTCTTCCATTCTGTCCATATACCACTTCTTCTTTGTCCATTCACCTGTTTATGGACCATTTTTTGCTTCCATGTCTTGGGTATTTCAGTATTGTTGCAGTGCACATTTGCCTGCCTCTGTATTTCCGATTTTGGTGGTCTTAGGTTATAGGCCCAAAAGGTGCCCTGCCGCATCATATGGTAACTCAATTTTTACCTTTTCAAGCAGCTCCATTCAGTATGCGTTAGTGCTGTTACCACTTTACATCCCACCAGCAGGTAGAATGTACACAATTCTCTAAAACCCCTTCAGCATTTATAGTTTGTAGACTTTTTGCTGATGGTCATGACTGGTGTCACCTGAAACCTTTTTGAATTTGAATTTGCATGTGGCTAATAATTCCTTATACTGAGCTTTAGGCATGTCCTTTTTTTTTCTTTTCCTTTTTTTTTAAAGAGTGAGTACAACTTCCCTCCTCTTATTGACTTCTTGAAAAGTTACTCATGTGTTGAATTTTCTTGCCAATTCCATACCCCAGGGCATTTTTTGAGGGCCTGTGTCTTTTACAGCCCTGCAGTCCTTGTGACTATATAAGCAACCATTGGCACTGGGTTTAAAGCTACTGTTGTGGGAAGCAGCCAAAAGGCGGCAGCATTATTACGTTCTCAAGTCTTGTTACTAGGACAACACAGTCTTCCTGGAGGTAGTGTTCCTAGCTTGTAAATTAGAGTGCAATGTGCTGGGACAAGCCGCCAGAAGTTTATGTCTCCTAACTTATGTTTGTTTTTTAAATTTAATTTCTATTTCTTATCGGAGTAAATTTGATTAGAGTGTTGTGGTTTTCTGGCTGTACAGAATCTGCTCAATGATTCATACATATGTCTGTTCATCTTCGAACCTGTTAGCATGTATGTGATTACAGAATGTATATTTTAAAGGTATTGGTGATTATATAATTTATATATTTCATATGTTATATGTTTATATACATTTAACATACATTAGTATATGTATTTTAACCCCATTGTCCTAATTTACCCATCCTCCCACCTTTCATTTTGGCTAGCCATTAGTTTATTTGATAAGTCTGTGAGTGTCTTTTTCTGTGGAAATATGTTCATTGGTAGCAATCTTAAGATAACATGTATAAATGATGTCATAGGATATTTGTCATACCCTTTTGACTTACTTAACCTTATATGATTATTTCTAGGCTCAACTGTAGTCCTGAAAACGGCATTGTTCATTTTTTTCCAGAGGCTACTATTCCATTTGGTACGTATCCCACTTCTTCTTTGTCCATTCATCTGTTTATGGACCTTTTTTTTTGCTTCCTTGTCTTTGCTATTTCAGTATTGTTGCAGTGCACATTTGCCTGCCTCTGTCTTTCCGATTCTGGTGGTCTTAGGTTATAGGCCCAAAAGGTGCCCTGCCACATCATATGGTAGCTCAATTTTTACGTTTTCAAGCAGCTCGATTCAGTTTGCATTAGTGCTGTTACGACTTTATATCCCACCAGCAGCTAGAAGGTACACACTTCTCTAAAACCCCTTCAGCATTTATAGTTTGTAGACTTTTTGCTGATGGTCATGACTGGTGTGAGCTGAAACCTTTTTGGAGGTTGGATACGCATGTGGCTAATAATTCCTTATGCTGAGCTTTAGGCATGTCCTATTTTTTCTTTTCCTTTTTTTTAAAATGAGTGAGTACAACTTCCCTCCTCTTATTGATTTCTTGAAAAGTTTCTTATGTGTTGAATTTTCTTGCCTATTCCCTACCCCAGGGCATTTTTTGAGTGCCTGTGTCATTTACAACCGTGCAGTCCTTGTGACTATATAAGCAACCATTGGCACTGGGTTTAAAGGTGCTGTTTTTGGAGACAGCCACAAGGCGGCAGCATTATTACGTTCTCAAGTCTTGTTACTAGGACAACAGAGTCTTCCTGGAGGTAGTGTTCCGAGCTTTTAAATTAGAGTGCAATGTGCTGGGACAAGCCCCCAGAAGTTTATGTCTCCTTACTTATGTTTGTTTTTTAAATTTAATTTGTATTTTTTATCGGAGTAAATTTGATTAGAGTGTTTTGATTGTCTGGCTGTACAGAATCTGTTCAATGATTCATACATATATCTGTTCATCTTCGGAACCTGTTAGCATGTATGTGATTACAGAATGTATATTTTAAAGGTATTGGTAATTATATTATTTATATAGTTTATATATTATATGTTTATATACATTTAACATACATTAGTATATGTATGTTAACCCCATTGTCCTAATTTACCCATCCTCCCACCTTTCATTTTGGCTAACCATTAGTTTATTTGATAAGTCTGTGAGTGTCTTTTTCTGTGGAAATATGTTCATTGGTAGCAATCTTAGGATAACATGTATTAATGATATCATAGGATATTTGTCATACCCTTTTGACTTACTTAACCTTATATGATTATTTCTAGGCTCAACTCTAGTCCTGAAAACGGAATTGTTCATTTTTTTCCAGAGGCTTCTATTCCATTTGGTACGTGTACCATTTCGTCTTTGTCCATTCATCTGTTTATGGACCTTTTTTTTGCTTCCATGTCTTGGCTATTTCAATATTGTTGCAGTGCACATTTGCCTGCCTCTGTCTTTCCGAATCCAGTTGTCTTAGGTTATAGGCCCAAAATGTGCCCTGCCGCATCATATGGTAGCTCAATGTTTACCTTTTCAAGCAGCTCGATTCAGTTTGCGTTACTGCTGTTACCACTTTACATCCCACCAGCAGCTAGAAGGTACACAGTTCTCTAAAACCCCTTCAGCATTTATAGTTTGTAGACTTTTTGCTGATGGTCATGACTGGTGTGAGCTGAAACCTTTTTGGAGGTTGGATACACATGTGGCTAATAATTCCTTATGCTGAGCTTTAGGCATGTCCTTTTTTTCTTTTCCTTTTTTTTTAAAGGGTGACTACAACTTCCCTCCTCTTATTGACTTCTTGAAAATTTCTCATGTGTTGAATTTTCTTGCCAATTCCATACCCCAGGGCATTTTTTGAGGGCCTGTGTCTTTTACAGCCCTGCAGTCCTTGTGACTATATAAGCAACCATTGGCACTGGGTTTAAAGCTACTGTTGTGGGAAGCAGCCACAAGGCGGCAGCATTATTACGTTCTCAAGTCTTGTTACTAGGACAACACAGTCTTCCTGGAGGTAGTGTTCCGAGCTTGTAAATTAGAGTGCAATGTGCTGGGACAAGCCCCCAGAAGTTTATGTCTCCTAACTTATGTTTGTTTTTTAAATTTAATTTCTATTTCTTATCGGAGTAAATTTGATTAGAGTGTTGTGGTTTTCTGGCTGTACAGAATCTGCTCAATGATTCATACATATGTCTGTTCATCTTCGAACCTGTTAGCATGTATGTGATTACAGAATGTATATTTAAAAGGTATTGGTGATTATATAATTTATATATTTCATATGTTATATGTTTATATACATTTAACATACATTAGTATATGTATTTTAACCCCATTGTCCTAATTTACCCATCCTCCCACCTTTCATTTTGGCTAGCCATTAGTTTATTTGATAAGTCTGTGAGTGTCTTTTTCTGTGGAAATATGTTCATTGGTAGCAATCTTAGGATAACATGTATAAATGATGTCATAGGATATTTGTCATACCCTTTTGACTTACTTAACCTTATATGATTATTTCTAGGCTCAACTGTAGTCCTGAAAACGGCATTGTTCATTTTTTTCCCGAGGCTACTATTCCATTTGGTACGTGTCCCACTTCGTCTTTGTCCATTCATCTGTTTATGGACCTTTTTTTTGCTTCCATGTCTTTGCTATTTCAGTATTGTTGCAGTGCACATTTGCCTGCCTCTGTCTTTCCGATTCTGGTGGTCTTAGGTTATAGGCCCAAAAGGTGCCCTGCCGCATCATATGGTAGCTCAATTTTTACGTTTTCAAGCAGCTCGATTCAGTTTGCATTAGTGCTGTTACGACTTTATATCCCACCAGCAGCTAGAAGGTACACACTTCTCTAAAACCCCTTCAGCATTTATAGTTTGTAGACTTTTTGCTGATGGTCATGACTGGTGTGAGCTGAAACCTTTTTGAATTTGAATTTGTATGTGGCTAATAATTCCTTATACTAAGCTTTAGGCATGTCCTTTTTTTTCTTTTCCTTTTTTTTTTAAAGAGTGAGTACAACTTCCCTCCTCTTATTGACTTCTTGGAAATTTCTCATGTGTTGAATGTTCTTGCCAATTCCCTACCCCAGGGCATATTTTGATTGCTTGTGTCATTTACAGCCCTGCAGTCCTTGTGACTATATAAGCAATCATTGGCACTGGGTTTAAAGTGCTGTTGTGGGAAGCAGCCGCAAGGCGGCAGCATTATTGCGTTCTCAAGTCTTGTTACTAGGAGAACAGAGTCTTCCTGGAGGTAGTGTTCTGAGCTTGTAAATTAGAGTGCAATATGCTGGGACAAGCCCCCAGAAGTTTATGTCTCCTAACTTATGTTTTTTTTTAAAATTTAATTTCTATTTCTTATCGGAGTAAATTTGATTAGAGTGTTTTGATTGTCTGGCTGTACAGAATCTGCTCAATGATTCATACATATGTCTGTTCATCTTCGGATCCTGTTACCATGTGTGTGATCACAGAATATATATTTTGAACGTATTGGTGATTATATAATTCATATCGTTTATATGTTATATGTTTATATACATTTAACTTACATTAGTATATGTATGTTAACCCCATAGTCCTAACTTACCCATCCCCCCACCTTTCATTTTGGCTAACCATTAGTTTATTTGATAAGTCTGTGAGTGTCTTTTTCTGTGGAAATATGTTCATTGGTAGCAATCTTAAGAAAACTTGTATAAATGATATCATAGGATATTTGTCATACCCTTTTGACTTACTTAACCTTATATGATTTTTTCTAGGCTCAACTGTAGTCCTGAAAACAGCATTGTTCATTTTTCTCCCGAGGCTACTATTCCATTCTGTCCGTATACCACTTCTTCTTTGTCCATTCATCTGTTTATGGACCTTTTTTTTGCTTCCATATCTTGGCTATTTCAGTATTGTTGCAGTGCATATTTGCCTGCCTCTGTCTTTCCAATTTTGGTGGTCTTAGATTATAGGCCCAAAAGGTGCCCTGCCGCATCATTTGGTAGCTCAATTTGTACCTTTTCAAGCAGCTCGATTCAGTTTGCGTTAGTGCTGTTTCCACTTTACATCCCACCAGCAGCTAGAAGGTACACAGATCTCTAAAACCCCTTCAGCATTTATACTTTGTAGACATTTTGCTGATGGTAATGACTGGTGTGAGCTGAAACCTTTTTGAATTTGAATTTGTATGTGGCTAATAATTCCTTATACTAAGCTTTAGGCATGTCCTTTTTTTTCTTTTCCTTTTTTTTTTTAAAGAGTGAGTACAACTTCCCTCCTCTTATTGATTTCTTGAAAAATTTCTCATGTGTTGGATTTTCTTGCCTATTCCCTACCCCAGGGCAATTTTTGAGGGCCTGTGTCATTTACAGCCCTGCAGTCCTTGGGACTATATAAGCAACCATTGTCACTGGGTTTAAAGCTGCTGTTTTGGGAGACAGCCACAAGGCAGCAGCATTATTACGTTCTCAAGTCTTGTTACTAGGACAACAGAGTCTTCCTGGAGGTAGTGTTCCGAGCTTGTAAATTAGAGTGCAATGTGCTGGGACAAGCCCCCAGAAGTTTATGTCTCCTTACTTATGTTTGTTTTTTAAATTTAATTTGTATTTTTTATCGGAGTAAATTTGATTAGAGTGTTTTGATTGTCTGGCTGTACAGAATCTGTTCAATGATTCACACATATGTCTGTTCATTTTCGGATCCTGTTACCATGTATGTGATTACAGAATGTATATTTTGAAGGTATTGGTGATTATATAATTCATATCATTTATATGTTATATGTTTATATACATTTAACTTATATTAGTATATGTATGTTAACCCCATAGTCCTAATTTACCCATCCTCCCACCTTTCATTTTGGCGAACCATTAGTTTATTTGATAAGTCTGTGAGTGTCTTTTTCTGTGGAAATATGTTCATTGGTAGCAATCTTAGGAAAACTTGTATAAATAATATCATAGGATATTTGTAATACCCTTTTGTCTTACTTAACCTTATATGATTATTTCTAGTCTCAACTCTAGTCCTGAAAACGGCATTGTTCATTTTTTTCCCGAGGCTACTCTTCATTCTGTCCATATACCACTTCTTCTTTGTCCATTCACCTGTTTATGGACCTTTTTTTTGCTTCCATGCCTTTGCTATTTCAGTATTGTTGCAGTGCACATTTGGCTGCCTCTGTCTTTCCGATTCTGGTGGTCTTAGGTTATAGGCCCAAAAGGTGCCCTGCCGCATCATATGGTAGTTCAATTTTTACGTTTTCAAGCAGCTCGATTCAGTTTGCATTAGTGCTGTTACAACTTTATATCCCACCAGCAGCTAGAAGGTACACACTTCTCTAAAACCCCTTCAGCATTTATAGTTTGTAGACTTTTTGCTGATGGTCATGACTGGTGTGAGCTGAAACCTTTTTGGAGGTTGGATACGCATGTGGCTAATAATTCCTTATGCTGAGCTTTAGGCATGTCCTATTTTTTCTTTTCCTTTTTTTTAAAAAGAGTGAGTACAACTTCCCTCCTCTTATTGATTTCTTGAAAAGTTTCTTATGTGTTGAATTTTCTTGCCTATTCCCTACCCCAGGGCATTTTTTGAGTGCCTGTGTCATTTACAACCGTGCAGTCCTTGTGACTATATAAGCAAGCATTGGCACTGGGTTTAAAGGTGCTGTTTTTGAAGACAGCCACAAGGCGGCAGCATTGTTACGTTCTCAAGTCTTGTTACTAGGACAACAGAATCTTCCTGGAGGTAGTGTTCCGAGCTTTTAAATTAGAGTGCAATGTGCTGGGACAAGCCCCCAGAAGTTTATGTCTCCTTACTTATGTTTGTTTTTTAAATTTAATTTGTATTTTTTATCGGAGTAAATTTGATTAGAGTGTTTTGATTGTCTGGCTGTACAGAATCTGTTCAATGATTCATACATATGTCTGTTCATCTTCGGATCCTGTTACCATGTATGTGATTACAGAATGTATATTTTGAAGGTATTGGTGATTATATAATTCATATCATTTATGTGTTATATGTTTATATACATTTAACTTATATTAGTATATGTATGTTAACCCCATAGTCCTAATTTACCCATCCCCCCACCTTTCATTTTGGCTAACCATTAGTTTATTTGATAAGTTTGTGAGTGTCTTTTTCTGTGGAAATATGTTCATTGGTAGCAATCTTAGGATAACATGTATAAATGATATCATAGGATATTTGTCATACCCTTTTGACTTACTTAACCTTATATGATTATTTCTAGGCTCAACTCTAGTCCTGAAAACGGCATTGTTCATTTTTTTCCAGAGGCTACTATTCCATTTGGTACGTATACCATTTCGTCTTTGTCCATTCATCTGTTTATGGACCTTTTTTTGCTTCCATGTCTTGGCTATTTCAGTATTGTTGCAGTGCACAATTGCCTGCCTCTGTCTTTCCGATTCTGGTGGTCTTAGGTTATAGGCCCAAAAGGTGCCCTGCTGCATCGTATGGTAACTCAATTTTTACCTTTTCAAGCAGCTCCATTCAGTTTGCATTAGTGGTATTACTTCTTTACATCCCACCAGCAGCTAGAAGGTACACATTCCTCTAAAACCCCTTCAGCATTTATAGTTTGTAGACTTTTTGATGATGGTCATGACTGGTGTTACCTGAAACCTTTTTGAATTTGAATTTGCATGTGGCTAATAATTCCTTATACTGAGCTTTAGGCATGTCATTTTTTTCTTTTCCTTTTGTTTTAAAGAGTGAGTACAACTTCCCTCCTCTTATTGACTTCTTGAAAAGTTTCTCATGTGTTGAATTTTTTTGCCTATTCCCTACCCCAGGGCATTTTTTGAAGGCAGGTGTCATTTAGAGCCCTTCAGTCCTTGTGACTATTAAGCAACCTTTGGCACTGGGTTTAAAGCTGCTGTTGTGGGAAACAGCCACAAGGCGGCAGCATTATTACGTTCTCACCTCTTCTTACTAGGGCAACAGAGTCTTCCTGGAGGTAGTTTTCCAAGGTTGTAAATTAGAGTGGAATGTGCTGGGACAAGCCCCCAGAAGTTTATGCCTCCTAACTTATGTTTGCTTTTTAAATTTAATTTCTATTTCTTATCGGAGTAAATTTGATTAGAGTGTTTTGATTGGCTGTACAGAATCTGCTCAATGATTCATACATATATCTGTTCATCTTCGGAACCTGTTATTATGTATGTGATTACAGAATGTATATTTTAAAGGTTTGGTGATTATATAATTTATATAGTTCATATGTTATATGTTTATATACATTTAACATACATTAGTATATGTATGTTAACCCCATAGTCCTAATTTACCCATCCTCCCACCTTTCATTTTGGCTAACCGTTAGTATTTTTGATAAGTCTGTGACTGTCTTTTTCTGTGGAAATATGTTCATTGGTAGCAATCTTAGGATAACATGTATAAATGATGTCATAGGATATTTGTCATACCCTTTTGACTTACTTAACCTTCTATGATTATTTCTAGGCTCAACTGTAGTCCTGAAAACGGCATTGTTCATTTTTTTCCCGAGGCTACTATTCCATTTGGTACGTATCCCACTTCGTCTTTGTCCATTCATCTGTTTATGGACCTTTTTTTTTCTTCCATGTCTTTGCTATTTCAGTATTGTTGCAGTGCACATTTGCCTGCCTCTGTCTTTCCGATTCTGGTGGTCTTAGGTTATAGGCCCAAAAGGTGCCCTGCCGCATCATATGGTAGCTCAATTTTTACGTTTTCAAGCAGCTCGATTCAGTTTGCATTAGTGCTGTTACGACTTTATATCCCACCAGCAGCTAGAAGGTACACACTTCTCTAAAACCCCTTCAGCATTTATAGTTTGTAGACTTTTTGCTGATGGTCATGACTGGTGTGAGCTGAAACCTTTTTGGAGGTTGGATACGCATGTGGCTAATAATTCCTTATGCTGAGCTTTAGGCATGTCCTATTTTTTCTTTTCCTTTTTTTTAAAAAGAGTGAGTACAACTTCCCTCCTCTTATTGATTTCTTGAAAAGTTTCTTATGTGTTGAATTTTCTTGCCTATTCCCTACCCCAGGGCAATTTTTGAGGGCCTGTGTCATTTACAGCCCTGCAGTCCTTGTGATTATATAAGCAACCATTGTCATTGGGTTTAAAGCTGCTGTTTTTGGAGACAGCCACAAGGCGGCAGCATTAGTACGTTCTCAACTCTTGTTACTAGGACAACAGAGTCTTCCTGGAGGTAGTGTTCCGAGCTTTTAAATTAGAGTGCAATGTGCAGGGACAAGCCCCCAGAAGTTTATGTCTCCTTACTTATGTTTGTTTTTTAAATTTAATTTGTATTTTTTATCGGAGTAAATTTCATTAGAGTGTTTTGATTGTCTCGCTGTACAGAATCTGTTCAATGATTCATACATATGTCTGTTCATCTTCGGATCCTGTTACCATGTATGTGATCACAGAATATATATTTTGAAGGTATTGGTGATTATATAATTCATATCGTTTATATGTTATATGTTTATATACATTTAACTTACATTAGTATATGTATGTTAACCCCATAGTCCTAAATTACCCATCCCCCCACCTTTCATTTTGGCTAACCATTAGTTTATTTGATAAGTCTGTGAGTGTCTTTTTCTGTGGAAATATGTTCATTGGTAGCAATCTTAAGAAAACTTGTATAAATGATATCATAGGATATTTGTCATACCCTTTTGACTTACTTAACCTTATATGATTTTTTCTAGGCTCAACTGTAGTCCTGAAAACAGCATTGTTCATTTTTCTCCCGAGGCTACTATTCCATTCTGTCCGTATACCACTTCTTCTTTGTCCATTCATCTGTTTATGGACCTTTTTTTTGCTTCCATATCTTGGCTATTTCAGTATTGTTGCAGTGCATATTTGCCTGCCTCTGTCTTTCCAATTTTGGTGGTCTTAGGTTATAGGCCCAAAAGGTGCCCTGCCCCATCATTTGGTAGCTCAATTTTTACCTTTTCAAGCAGCTCGATTCAGTTTGCGTTAGTGCTGTTTCCACTTTACATCCCACCAGCAGCTAGAAGGTACACAGATCTCTAAAACCCCTTCAGCATTTATAGTTTGTAGACATTTTGCTGATGGTAATGACTGGTGTGAGCTGAAACCTTTTTGAATTTGAATTTGTATGTGGCTCATAATTCCTTATACTAAGCTTTAGGCATGTCCTTTTTTTTCTTTTCCTTTTTTTTTTAAAGAGTGAGTACAACTTCCCTCCTCTTATTGACTTCTTGGAAATTTCTCATGTGTTGAATGTTCTTGCCAATTCCCTACCCCAGGGCATATTTTGAGGGCTTGTGTCATTTACAGCCCTGCAGTCCTTGTGACTATATAAGCAATCATTGGCACTGGGTTTAAAGTGCTGTTGTGGGAAGCAGCCACAAGGCGGCAGCATTATTGCGTTCTCAAGTCTTGTTACTAGGAGAACAGAGTCTTCCTGGAGGTAGTGTTCCGAGCTTTTAAATTAGAGTGCAATGTGCTGGGACAAGCCCCCAGAAGTTTATGTCTCCTAACTTATGTTTTTTTTTTAAATTTAATTTCTATTTCTTATCGGAGTAAATTTGATTAGAGTGTTTTGATTGTCTGGCTGTACAGAATCTGCTCAATGATTCATACATATGTCTGTTCATCTTCGGATCCTGTTACCATGTATGTGATCACAGAATATATATTTTGAAGGTATTGGTGATTATATAATTCATATCGTTTATATGTTATATGTTTATATACATTTAACTTACATTAGTATATGTATGTTAACCCCATAGTCCTAACTTACCCATCCCCCCACCTTTCATTTTGGCTAACCATTAGTTTATTTGATAAGTCTGTGAGTGTCTTTTTCTGTGGAAATATGTTCATTGGTAGCAATCTTAAGAAAACTTGTATAAATGATATCATAGGATATTTGTCATACCCTTTTGACTTACTTAACCTTATATGATTTTTTCTAGGCTCAACTGTAGTCCTGAAAACAGCATTGTTCATTTTTCTCCCGAGGCTACTATTCCATTCTGTCCGTATACCACTTCTTCTTTGTCCATTCATCTGTTTATGGACCTTTTTTTTGCTTCCATATCTTGGCTATTTCAGTATTGTTGCAGTGCACATTTGCCTGCCTCTGTCTTTCCGATTCTGGTGGTCTTAGGTTATAGGCCCAAAAGGTGCCCTGCCGCATCATATGGTAGCTCAATTTTTACGTTTTCAAGCAGCTCGATTCAGTTTGCATTAGTGATGTTACGACTTTATATCCCACCAGCAGCTAGAAGGTACACACTTCTCTAAAACCCCTTCAGCATTTATAGTTTGTAGACTTTTTGCTGATGGTCATGACTGGTGTGAGCTGAAACCTTTTTGGAGGTTGGATACGCATGTGGCTAATAATTCCTTATGCTGAGCTTTAGGCATGTCCTATTTTTTCTTTTCCTTTTTTTTAAAAAGAGTGAGTACAACTTCCCTCCTCTTATTGATTTCTTGAAAAGTTTCTTATGTGTTGAATTTTCTTGCCTATTCCCTACCCCAGGGCATTTTTTGAGTGCCTGTGTCATTTACAACCGTACAGTCCTTGTGACTATATAAGCAACCATTGGCACTGGGTTTAAAGGTGCTGTTCTTGGAGACAGCCACAAGGCGGCAGCATTATTACGTTCTCAAGTCTTGTTACTAGGACAACAGAGTCTTCGTGGAGGTAGTGTTCCGAGCTTTTAAATTAGAGTGCAATGTGCTGGGACAAGCCCCCAGAAGTTTATGTCTCCTTACTTATGTTTGTTTTTTAAATTTAATTTGTATTTTTTATCGGAGTAAATTTGATTAGAGTGTTTTGATTGTCTGGCTGTACAGAATCTGTTCAATGATTCATACATATGTCTGTTCATCTTCGGATCCTGTTACCATGTATGTGATTACAGAATGTATATTTTGAAGGTATTGGTGATTATATAATTCATATCATTTATATGTTATATGTTTATATACATTTAACTTATATTAGTATATGTATGTTAACCCCATAGTCCTAATTTACCCATCCCCCCACCTTTCATTTTGGCTAACCATTAGTTTATTTGATAAGTCTGTGAGTGTCTTTTTCAGTGGAAATATGTTCATTGGTAGCAATCTTAGGATAACATGTATAAATGATATCATAGGATATTTGTCATACCCTTTTGACTTACTAAACCTTATATGATTATTTCTAGGCTCAACTCTAGTCCTGAAAACGGCATTGTTCATTTTTTTCCAGAGGCTACTATTCCATTTGGTACGTATACCATTTCGTCTTTGTCCTTTCATCTGTTTATGGACCTTTTTTTTGCTTCCATGTCTTGGCTATTTCAATATTGTTGCAGTGCACATTTGCCTGCCTCTGTCTTTCCGAATCCGGTGGTCTTAGGTTATAGGCCCAAAAGGTGCCCTGCCGCATCATATGGTAGCTCAATGTTTACCTTTTCAAGCAGCTCAATTCAGTTTGCGTTACTGCTGTTACCACTTTACATCCAAACAGCAGCTAGAAGGTACACAGTTCTCTAAAACCCCTTCAGCATTTATAGTTTGTAGACTTTTTGCTGATGGTCATGACTGGTGTGAGCTGAAACCTTTTTGCAGGTTGGATACGCATGTGGCTAATAATTCCTTATGCTGAGCTTTAGGCATGTCCTTTTTTTCTTTTCCTTTTTTTTTAGAGTGAGTACAACTTCCGTACTCTTATTGACTTCTTGAACATTTCTCATGTGTTGAATTTCCTTGCCTATTCCCTACACCAGGGCATTTTTTGAGGGCCTGTGTCTTTTACAGCCCTGCAGTCCTTGTGACTATATAAGCAACCATTGGTACTGGGTTTAAAGCTACTGTTGTGGGAAGCAGCCACAAGGCGGCAGCATTATTACGTTCTCAAGTCTTGTTACTAGGACAACACAGTCTTCCTGGAGGTAGTGTTCCGAGCTTTTAAATTAGAGTGCAATGTGCAGGGACAAGCCCCCAGAAGTTTATGTCTCCTTACTTATGTTTGTTTTTTAAATTTAATTTGTATTTTTTATCGGAGTAAATTTGATTAGTGTGTTTTGATTGTCTGGCTGTACAGAATCTGTTCAATGATTCATACATATGTCTGTTCATCTTCGGATCCTGTTACCATGTATGTGATCACAGAATATATATTTTGAAGGTATTGGTGATTATATAATTCATATCGTTTATATGTTATATGTTTATATACATTTAACTTACATTAGTATATGTATGTTACCCCCATAGTCCTAAATTACCCATCCCCCCACCTTTCATTTTGGCTAACCATTAGTTTATTTGATAAGTCTGTGAGTGTCTTTTTCTGTGGAAATATGTTCATTGGTAGCAATCTTAAGAAAACTTGTATAAATGATATCATAGGATATTTGTCGTACCCTTTTGACTTACTTAACCTTATATGATTTTTTCTAGGCTCAACTGTAGTCCTGAAAACAGCATTGTTCATTTTTCTCCCGAGGCTACTATTCCATTCTGTCCGTATACCACTTCTTCTTTGTCCATTCATCTGTTTATGGACCTTTTTTTTGCTTCCATATCTTGGCTATTTCAGTATTGTTGCAGTGCATATTTGCCTGCCTCTGTCTTTCCAATTTTGGTGGTCTTAGGTTATAGGCCCAAAAGGTGCCCTGCCCCATCATTTGGTAGCTCAATTTTTACCTTTTCAAGCAGCTCGATTCAGTTTGCGTTAGTGCTGTTTCCACTTTACATCCCACCAGCAGCTAGAAGGTACACAGATCTCTAAAACCCCTTCAGCATTTATAGTTTGTAGACATTTTGCTGATGGTAATGACTGGTGTGAGCTGAAACCTTTTTGAATTTGAATTTGTATGTGGCTCATAATTCCTTATACTAAGCTTTAGGCATGTCCTTTTTTTTCTTTTCCTTTTTTTTTTAAAGAGTGAGTACAACTTCCCTCCTCTTATTGACTTCTTGGAAATTTCTCATGTGTTGAATGTTCTTGCCAATTCCCTACCCCAGGGCATATTTTGAGGGCTTGTGTCATTTACAGCCCTGCAGTCCTTGTGACTATATAAGCAATCATTGGCACTGGGTTTAAAGTGCTGTTGTGGGAAGCAGCCACAAGGCGGCAGCATTATTGCGTTCTCAAGTCTTGTTACTAGGAGAACAGAGTCTTCCTGGGGGTAGTGTTCTGAGCTTGTAAATTAGAGTGCAATGTGCTGGGACAAGCCCCCAGAAGTTTATGTCTCCTAACTTATGTTTTTTTTTTAAATTTAATTTCTATTTCTTATCGGAGTAAATTTGATTAGAGTGTTTTGATTGTCTGGCTGTACAGAATCTGCTCAATGATTCATACATATGTCTGTTCATCTTCGGATCCTGTTACCATGTATGTGATCACAGAATATATATTTTGAAGGTATTGGTGATTATATAATTCATATCGTTTATATGTTATATGTTTATATACATTTAACTTACATTAGTATATGTATGTTAACCCCATAGTCCTAACTTACCCATCCCCCCACCTTTCATTTTGGCTAACCATTAGTTTATTTGATAAGTCTGTGAGTGTCTTTTTCTGTGGAAATATGTTCATTGGTAGCAATCTTAAGAAAACTTGTATAAATGATATCATAGGATATTTGTCATACCCTTTTGACTTACTTAACCTTATATGATTTTTTCTAGGCTCAACTGTAGTCCTGAAAACAGCATTGTTCATTTTTCTCCCGAGGCTACTATTCCATTCTGTCCGTATACCACTTCTTCTTTGTCCATTCATCTGTTTATGGACCTTTTTTTTGCTTCCATATCTTGGCTATTTCAGTATTGTTGCAGTGCACATTTGCCTGCCTCTGTCTTTCCGATTCTGGTGGTCTTAGGTTATAGGCCCAAAAGGTGCCCTGCCGCATCATATGGTAGCTCAATTTTTACGTTTTCAAACAGCTCGATTCAGTTTGCATTAGTGATGTTACGACTTTATATCCCACCAGCAGCTAGAAGGTACACACTTCTCTAAAACCCCTTCAGCATTTATAGTTTGTAGACTTTTTGCTGATGGTCATGACTGGTGTGAGCTAAAACCTTTTTGGAGGTTGGATACGCATGTGGCTAATAATTCCTTATGCTGAGCTTTAGTCATGTCCTATTTTTTCTTTTCCTTTTTTTTAAAAAGAGTGAGTACAACTTCCCTCCTCTTATTGATTTCTTGAAAAGTTTCTCATGTGTTGAATTTTCTTGCCTATTCCCTACCCCAGGGCATTTTTTGAGTGCCTGTGTCATTTACAACCGTACAGTCCTTGTGACTATATAAGCAACCATTGGCACTGGGTTTAAAGGTGCTGTTCTTGGAGACAGCCACAAGGCGGCAGCATTATTACGTTCTCAAGTCTTGTTACTAGGACAACAGAGTCTTCCTGGAGGTAGTGTTCCGAGCTTTTAAATTAGAGTGCAATGTGCTGGGACAAGCCCCCAGAAGTTTATGTCTCCTTACTTATGTTTGTTTTTTAAATTTAATTTCTATTTCTTATCGGAGTAAATTTGATTAGAGTGTTGTGGTTTTCTGGCTGTACAGAATCTGCTCAATGATTCATACATATGTCTGTTCATCTTCGAACCTGTTAGCATGTATGTGATTACAGAATGTATATTTTAAAGGTATTGGTGATTATATAATTTATATATTTCATATGTTATATGTTTATATACATTTAACATACATTAGTATATGTATTTTAACCCCATAGTCCTAATTTACCCATCTTCCCACCTTTCATTTTGGCTAGCCATTAGTTTATTTGATAAGTCTGTGAGTGTCTTTTTCTGTGGAAATATGTTCATTGGTAGCAATCTTAAGAAAACTTGTATAAATGATATCATAGGATATTTGTCATACCCTTTTGACTTACTTAACCTTATATGATTTTTTCTAGGCTCAACTGTAGTCCTGAAAACAGCATTGTTCATTTTTCTCCCGAGGCTACTATTCCATTCTGTCCGTATACCACTTCTTCTTTGTCCATTCATCTGTTTATGGACCTTTTTTTTGCTTCCATATCTTGGCTATTTCAGTATTGTTGCAGTGCATATTTGCCTGCCTCTGTCTTTCCAATTTTGGTGGTCTTAGGTTATAGGCCCAAAAGGTGCCCTGCCCCATCATTTGGTAGCTCAATTTTTACCTTTTCAAGCAGCTCGATTCATTTTGCGTTAGTGCTGTTTCCACTTTACATCCCACCAGCAGCTAGAAGGTACACAATGCTCTAAAACCCCTTCAGCATTTATAGTTTGTAGACTTTTTGCTGATGGTCATGACTGGTGTCACCTGAAACCTTTTTGAATTTGAATTTGCATGTGGCTAATAATTCCTTATACTGAGCTTTAGGCATGTCCTTTTTTATTCTTTTCCTTTTTTTTTTAAAGAGTGAGTACAACTTCCCTCCTCTTATTGACTTCTTGAAAATTTACTCATGTGTTGAATTTTTTTGCCTATTCCCTACTCCAGGGCATTCTTTGAGGGCCGGTGTCATTTAGAGCCCTGCAGTCCTTGTGACTATTAAGCAACCTTTGGCACTGGGTTTAAAGCTGCTGTTGTGGGAAACAGCCACAAGGTGGCAGCATTATTACGTTCTCAACTCTTGTTACTAGGGCAACAGAGTCTTCCTGGAGGTAGTTTTCCAAGGTTGTAAATTAGAGTGGAATGTGCTGGGACAAGCCCCCAGAAGTTTATGTCTCCTAACTTATGTTTGCTTTTTAAATTTAATTTCTATTTCTTATCAGAGTCAGTTTGCTTAGAGTGTTTTGATTGTCTGGCTGTACAGAATCTGCTCAATGATTCATACATATGTCTGTTCATCTTCGGATCCTGCTACCATGTACGTGATTACAGAATGTATATTTTTGAAGCTATTGGTGATGATATAATGCATATAGTTTATATGTGATATGTTTATATACATTTAACATACATTAGTATATGTATGTTAACCCCATTGTCCTAATTTACCCATCCTCCCACCTTTCATTTTGGCTAACCATTAGTTTATTTGATAAGTCTGTGAGTGTCTTTTTCTGTGGAAATATGTTCATTGGTAGCAATCTTAGGATAACATGTATTAATGATATCATAGGATATTTGTCATACCCTTTTGACTTACTTAACCTTATATGATTATTTCTAGGCTCAACTCTAGTCCTGAAAACGGCATTGTTCATTTTTTTCCAGAGGCTTCTATTCCATTTGGTACGTGTACCATTTCGTCTTTGTCCATTCATCTGTTTATGGACCTTTTTTTTGCTTCCATGTCTTGGCTATTTCAATATTGTTGCAGTGCACATTTGCCTGCCTCTGTCTTTCCGAATCCAGTTGTCTTAGGTTATAGGCCCAAAATGTGCCCTGCCACATCATATGGTAGCTCAATGTTTACCTTTTCAAGCAGCTCGATTCAGTTTGCGTTACTGCTGTTACCACTTTACATCCCACCAGCAGCTAGAAGGTACACAGTTCTCTAAAACCCCTTCAGCATTTATAGTTTGTAGACTTTTTGCTGATGGTCATGACTGGTGTGAGCTGAAACCTTTTTGGAGGTTGGATACGCATGTGGCTAATAATTCCTTATGCTGAGCTTTAGGCATGTCCTTTTTTTCTTTTCCTTTTTTTTTAAAGAGTGACTACAACTTCCCTCCTCTTATTGACTTCTTGAAAATTTCTCATGTGTTGAATTTTCTTGCCAATTCCATACCCCAGGGCATTTTTTGAGGGCCTGTGTCTTTTACAGCCCTGCAGTCCTTGTGACTATATAAGCAACCATTGGCACTGGGTTTAAAGCTACTGTTGTGGGAAGCAGCCACAAGGCGGCAGCATTATTACGTTCTCAAGTCTTGTTACTAGGACAACACAGTCTTCCTGGAGGTAGTGTTCCGAGCTTGTAAATTAGAGTGCAATGTGCTGGGACAAGCCCCCAGAAGTTTATGTCTCCTAACTTATGTTTGTTTTTTAAATTTAATTTCTATTTCTTATCGGAGTAAATTTGATTAGAGTGTTGTGGTTTTCTGGCTGTACAGAATCTGCTCAATGATTCATACATATGTCTGTTCATCTTCGAACCTGTTAGCATGTATGTGATTACAGAATGTATATTTTAAAGGTATTGGTGATTATATAATTTATATATTTCATATGTTATATGTTTATATACATTTAACATACATTAGTATATGTATTTTAACCCCATAGTCCTAATTTACCCATCCTCCCACCTTTCATTTTGGCTAGCCATTAGTTTATTTGATAAGTCTGTGAGTGTCTTTTTCTGTGGAAATATGTTCATTGGTAGCAATCTTAGGATAACATGTATAAATGATGTCCTAGGATATTTGTCATACCCTTTTGACTTACTTAACCTTATATGATTATTTCTAGGGTCAACTGTAGTCCTGAAAACGGCATTGTTCATTTTTTTCCCGAGGCTACTATTCCATTTGGTACGTATCCCACTTCGTCTTTCTCCATTCATCTGTTTATGGACCTTTTTTTTGCTTCCATGTCTTGGCTATTTCAATATTGTTGCAATGCACATTTGCCTGCCTCTCTCTTTCCGAATCTGGTGGTCTTAGGTTATAGGCCCAAAAGGTGCCCTGCCGCATCATATGGTAGCTCAATTTTTACCTTTTCAAGCAGCTCCATTCAGTTTGCGTTAGTGCTGTTGCCACTTTACATCCCACCAGCAGCTAGAAGGTACACAGATCTCTAAAACCCCTTCAGCATTTATAGTTTGTAGACATTTTGCTGATGGTCATGACGGGTGTGAGCTGAAACCTTTTTGGAGGTTGGATACGCATGTGGCTAATAATTCCTTATGCTGAGCTTTAGGCATGTCCTATTTTTTCTTTTCCTTTTTTTTAAAAAGAGTGAGTACAACTTCCCTCCTCTTATTGATTTCTTGAAAAGTTTCTTATGTGTTGAATTTTCTTGCCTATTCCCTACCCCAGGGCATTTTTTGAGTGCCTGTGTCATTTACAACCGTACAGTCCTTGTGACTATATAAGCAACCATTGGCACTGGGTTTAAAGGTGCTGTTTTTGGAGACAGCCACAAGGCGGCAGCATTATTACGTTCTCAAGTCTTGTTACTAGGACAACAGAGTCTTCCTGGAGGTAGTGTTCCGAGCTTTTAAATTAGAGTGCAATGTGCTGGGACAAGCCCCCAGAAGTTTATGTCTCCTTACTTATGTTTGTTTTTTAAATTTAATTTGTATTTTTTATCGGAGTAAATTTGATTAGAGTGTTTTGATTGTCTGGCTGTACAGAATCTGTTCAATGATTCATACATATGTCTGTTCATCTTCGGATCCTGTTACCATGTATGTGATTACAGAATGTATATTTTGAAGGTATTGGTGATTATATAATTCATATCATTTATATGTTATATGTTTATATACATTTAACTTATATTAGTATATGTATGTTAACCCCATAGTCCTAATTTATCCATCCCCCCACCTTTCATTTTGGCTAACCATTAGTTTATTTGATAAGTCTGTGAGTGTCTTTTTCTGTGGAAATATGTTCATTGGTAGCAATCTTAGGATAACATGTATAAATGATATCATAGGATATTTGTCATACCCTTTTGACTTACTTAACCTTATATGATTATTTCTAGGCTCAACTCTAGTCCTGAAAACGGCATTGTTCATTTTTTTCCAGAGGCTACTATTCCATTTGGTACGTATACCATTTCGTCTTTGTCCATTCATCTGTTTATGGACCTTTTTTTTGCTTCCATGTCTTGGCTATTTCAATATTGTTGCAGTGCACATTTGCCTGCCTCTGTCTTTCCGAATCCGGTGGTCTTAGGTTATAGGCCCAAAAGGTGCCCTGCCGCATCATATGGTAGCTCAGTGTTTACCTTTTCAAGCAGCTCGATTCAGTTTGCGTTACTGCTGTTACCACTTTACATCCAAACAGCAGCTAGAAGGTACACAGTTCTCTAAAACCCCTTCAGCATTTATAGTTTGTAGACTTTTTGCTGATGGTCATGACTGGTGTGAGCTGAAACCTTTTTGGAGGTTGGATACGCATGTGGCTAATAATTCCTTATGCTGAGCTTTAGGCATGTCCTTTTTTTCTTTTCCTTTTTTTTAAAGAGTGAGTACAACTTCCGTACTCTTATTGACTTCTTGAAAATTTCTCATGTGTTGAATTTTCTTGCCAATTCCCTACACCAGGGTATTTTTTGAGGGCCTGTGTCTTTTACAGCCCTGCAGTCCTTGTGACTATATAAGCAACCATTGGCACTGGGTTTAAAGCTACTGTTGTGGGAAGCAGCCACAAGGCGGCAGCATTATTACGTTCTCAAGTCTTGTTACTAGGACAACACAGTCTTCCTGGAGGTAGTGTTCCGAGCTTGTAAATTAGAGTGCAATGTGCTGGGACAAGCCCCCAAAAGTTTATGTCTCCTAACTTATGTTTGTTTTTTAAATTTAATTTCTATTTCTTATCGGAGTAAATTTGATTAGAGTGTTTTGATTGTCTGGCTGTACAGAATCTGCTCAATGATTCATACATATGTCTGTTCATCTTCGGATCCTGTTACCATGTATGTGATTACAGAATGTATATTTTGAAGGTATTGGTGAATATATAATGCATATCATTTATATGTTATATGTTTATATACATTTAACATACATTAGTATATGTATGTTAACCCCATAGTCCTAATTTACCCATCCTCCCACCTTTCATTTTGGCTAACCATTAGTTTATATGATAAGTCTGTGAGTGTCTTTTTCTGTGGAAATATGTTCATTGGTAGCAATCTTAGGATAACATGTATAAATGATGTCATAGGATATTTGTCATACCCTTTTGACTTACTTAACCTTATATGATTATTTCTAGGCTCAACTCTAGTCCTGAAAATGGCATTGTTCATTTTTCTCCCGAGGCTACTATTCCATTCTGTCCGTATACCACTTCTTCTTTGTCCATTCATCTGTTTATGGACCTTTTTTTTGCTTCCATATCTTGGCTATTTCAGTATTGTTGCAGTGCATATTTGCCTGCCTCTGTCTTTCCAATTTTGGTGTTCTTAGGTTATAGGCCCAAAAGGTGCCCTGCCGCATCATTTGGTAGCTCAATTTTTACCTTTTCAAGCAGCTCGATTCAGTTTGCGTTAGTGCTGTTTCCACTTTACATCCCACCAGCAGCTAGAAGGTACACAGATCTCTAAAACCCCTTCAGCATTTATAGTTTGTAGACATTTTGCTGATGGTAATGACTGGTGTGAGCTGAAACCTTTTTGAATTTGAATTTGTATGTGGCTAATAATTCCTTATACTAAGCTTTAGGCATGTCCTTTTTTTTCTTTTCCTTTTTTTTTTAAAGAGTGAGTACAACTTCCCTCCTCTTATTGACTTCTTGGAAATTTCTCATGTGTTGAATGTTCTTGCCAATTCCCTACCCCAGGGCATATTTTGAGGGCTTGTGTCATTTACAGCCCTGCAGTCCTTGTGACTATATAAGCAATCATTGGCACTGGGTTTAAAGTGCTGTTGTGGAAAGCAGCCACAAGGCGGCAGCATTATTGCGTTCTCAAGTCTTGTTACTAGGAGAACAGAGTCTTCCTGGAGGTAGTGTTCTGAGCTTGTAAATTAGAGTGCAATATGCTGGGACAAGCCCCCAGAAGTTTATGTCTCCTAACTTATGTTTGTTTTTTAAATTTAATTTCTATTTCTTATCGGAGTAAATTTGATTAGAGTGTTGTGGTTTTCTGGCTGTACAGAATCTGCTCAATGATTCATACATATGTCTGTTCATCTTCGAACCTGTTAGCATGTATGTGATTACAGAATGTATATTTTAAAGGTATTGGTGATTATATAATTTATATATTTCATATGTTATATGTTTATATACATTTAACATACATTAGTATATGTATTTTAACCCCATAGTCCTAATTTACCCATCCTCCCACCTTTCATTTTGGCTAGCAATTAGTTTATTTGATAAGTCTGTGAGTGTCTTTTTCTGTGGAAATATGTTCATTGGTAGCAATCTTAGGATAACATGTATAAATGATGTCCTAGGATATTTGTCATACCCTTTTGACTTACTTAACCTTATATGATTATTTCTAGGCTCAACTGTAGTCCTGAAAACGGCATTGTTCATTTTTTTCCCGAGGCTACTATTCCATTTGGTACGTATCCCACTTCGTCTTTGTCCATTCATCTGTTTATGGACCTTTTTTTGCTTCCATGTCTTGGCTATTTCAGTATTGTTGCAGTGCACATTTGCCTGCCTCTGTCTTTCCGATTCTGGTGGTCTTAGGTTATAGGCCCAAAAGGTGCCCTGCCGCATCGTATGGTAACTCAATTTTTACCTTTTGAAGCAGCTCCATTCAGTTTCATTAGTGGTATTACTTCTTTACATCCCACCAGCAGCTAGAAGGTACACATTCCTCTAAAACCCCTTCAGCATTTATAGTTTGTAGACTTTTTGATGAAGGTCATGACTGGTGTTACCTGAAACCTTTTTGAATTTGAATTTGCATGTGGCTAATAATTCCTTATACTGAGCTTTAGGCATGTCATTTTTTTCTTTTCCTTTTGTTTTAAAGAGTGAGTACAACTTCCCTCCTCTTATTGACTTCTTGAAAAGTTTCTCATGTGTTGAATTTTTTTGCCTATTCCCTACCCCAGGGCATTTTTTGAAGGCAGGTGTCATTTAGAGCCCTTGAGTCCTTGTGACTATTAAGCAACCTTTGGCACTGGGTTTAAAGCTGCTGTTGTGGGAAACAGCCACAAGGCGGCAGCATTATTACGTTCTCGCCTCTTCTTACTAGGGCAACAGAGTCTTCCTGGAGGTAGTTTTCCAAGGTTGTAAATTAGAGTGGAATGTGCTGGGACAAGCCCCCAGAAGTTTATGTCTCCTAACTTATGTTTGCTTTTTAAATTTAATTTCTATTTCTTATCGGAGTAAATTTGATTAGAGTGTTTTGATTGGCTGTACAGAATCTGCTCAATGATTCATACATATATCTGTTCATCTTCGGAACCTGTTATCATGTATGTGATTACAGAATGTATATTTTAAAGGTTTGGTGATTATATATTTTATATAGTTCATATGTTATATGTTTATATACATTTAACATACATTAGTATATGTATGTTAACCCCATAGTCCTAATTTACCCATCCTCCCACCTTTCATTTTGGCTAACCATTAGTTTATTTGATAAGTCTGTGAGTGTCTTTTTTTGTGGAAATATGTTCATTGGTAGCAATCTTAGGATAACATGTATAAATGATATCATAGGATATTTGTCATACCCTTTTGACTAACTTACCCTTATATGACTATTTCTAGTCTCAACTGTAGTTCTGAAAACGGCATTGTTCATTTTTTTCCCGAGGCTACTCTTCCATTCTGTCCATATACCACTTCTTCTTTGTCCATTCACCTGTTTATGGACCATTTTTTGCTTCCATGTCTTGGGTATTTCAGTATTGTTGCAGTGCACATTTGCCTGCCTCTGTATTTCCGATTTTGGTGGTCTTAGGTTATAGGCCCAAAAGGTGCCCTGCCGCATCATATGGTAACTCAATTTTTACCTTTTCAAGCAGCTCCATTCAGTATGCGTTAGTGCTGTTACCACTTTACATCCCACCAGCAGGTAGAATGTACACAATTCTCTAAAACCCCTTCAGCATTTATAGTTTGTAGACTTTTTGCTGATGGTCATGACTGGTGTCACCTGAAACCTTTTTGAATTTGAATTTGCATGTGGCTAATAATTCCTTATACTGAGCTTTAGGCATGTCCTTTTTTTTTCTTTTCCTTTTTTTTTAAAGAGTGAGTACAACTTCCCTCCTCTTATTGACTTCTTGAAAAGTTACTCATGTGTTGAATTTTCTTGCCAATTCCATACCCCAGGGCATTTTTTGAGGGCCTGTGTCTTTTACAGCCCTGCAGTCCTTGTGACTATATAAGCAACCATTGGCACTGGGTTTAAAGCTACTGTTGTGGGAAGCAGCCAAAAGGCGGCAGCATTATTACGTTCTCAAGTCTTGTTACTAGGACAACACAGTCTTCCTGGAGGTAGTGTTCCTAGCTTGTAAATTAGAGTGCAATGTGCTGGGACAAGCCGCCAGAAGTTTATGTCTCCTAACTTATGTTTGTTTTTTAAATTTAATTTCTATTTCTTATCGGAGTAAATTTGATTAGAGTGTTGTGGTTTTCTGGCTGTACAGAATCTGCTCAATGATTCATACATATGTCTGTTCATCTTCGAACCTGTTAGCATGTATGTGATTACAGAATGTATATTTTAAAGGTATTGGTGATTATATAATTTATATATTTCATATGTTATATGTTTATATACATTTAACATACATTAGTATATGTATTTTAACCCCATTGTCCTAATTTACCCATCCTCCCACCTTTCATTTTGGCTAGCCATTAGTTTATTTGATAAGTCTGTGAGTGTCTTTTTCTGTGGAAATATGTTCATTGGTAGCAATCTTAAGATAACATGTATAAATGATGTCATAGGATATTTGTCATACCCTTTTGACTTACTTAACCTTATATGATTATTTCTAGGCTCAACTGTAGTCCTGAAAACGGCATTGTTCATTTTTTTCCAGAGGCTACTATTCCATTTGGTACGTATCCCACTTCTTCTTTGTCCATTCATCTGTTTATGGACCTTTTTTTTTGCTTCCATGTCTTTGCTATTTCAGTATTGTTGCAGTGCACATTTGCCTGCCTCTGTCTTTCCGATTCTGGTGGTCTTAGGTTATAGGCCCAAAAGGTGCCCTGCCACATCATATGGTAGCTCAATTTTTACGTTTTCAAGCAGCTCGATTCAGTTTGCATTAGTGCTGTTACGACTTTATATCCCACCAGCAGCTAGAAGGTACACACTTCTCTAAAACCCCTTCAGCATTTATAGTTTGTAGACTTTTTGCTGATGGTCATGACTGGTGTGAGCTGAAACCTTTTTGGAGGTTGGATACGCATGTGGCTAATAATTCCTTATGCTGAGCTTTAGGCATGTCCTATTTTTTCTTTTCCTTTTTTTTAAAATGAGTGAGTACAACTTCCCTCCTCTTATTGATTTCTTGAAAAGTTTCTTATGTGTTGAATTTTCTTGCCTATTCCCTACCCCAGGGCATTTTTTGAGTGCCTGTGTCATTTACAACCGTGCAGTCCTTGTGACTATATAAGCAACCATTGGCACTGGGTTTAAAGGTGCTGTTTTTGGAGACAGCCACAAGGCGGCAGCATTATTACGTTCTCAAGTCTTGTTACTAGGACAACAGAGTCTTCCTGGAGGTAGTGTTCCGAGCTTTTAAATTAGAGTGCAATGTGCTGGGACAAGCCCCCAGAAGTTTATGTCTCCTTACTTATGTTTGTTTTTTAAATTTAATTTGTATTTTTTATCGGAGTAAATTTGATTAGAGTGTTTTGATTGTCTGGCTGTACAGAATCTGTTCAATGATTCATACATATATCTGTTCATCTTCGGAACCTGTTAGCATGTATGTGATTACAGAATGTATATTTTAAAGGTATTGGTAATTATATTATTTATATAGTTTATATATTATATGTTTATATACATTTAACATACATTAGTATATGTATGTTAACCCCATTGTCCTAATTTACCCATCCTCCCACCTTTCATTTTGGCTAACCATTAGTTTATTTGATAAGTCTGTGAGTGTCTTTTTCTGTGGAAATATGTTCATTGGTAGCAATCTTAGGATAACATGTATTAATGATATCATAGGATATTTGTCATACCCTTTTGACTTACTTAACCTTATATGATTATTTCTAGGCTCAACTCTAGTCCTGAAAACGGCATTGTTCATTTTTTTCCAGAGGCTTCTATTCCATTTGGTACGTGTACCATTTCGTCTTTGTCCATTCATCTGTTTATGGACCTTTTTTTTGCTTCCATGTCTTGGCTATTTCAATATTGTTGCAGTGCACATTTGCCTGCCTCTGTCTTTCCGAATCCAGTTGTCTTAGGTTATAGGCCCAAAATGTGCCCTGCCGCATCATATGGTAGCTCAATGTTTACCTTTTCAAGCAGCTCGATTCAGTTTGCGTTACTGCTGTTACCACTTTACATCCCACCAGCAGCTAGAAGGTACACAGTTCTCTAAAACCCCTTCAGCATTTATAGTTTGTAGACTTTTTGCTGATGGTCATGACTGGTGTGAGCTGAAACCTTTTTGGAGGTTGGATACACATGTGGCTAATAATTCCTTATGCTGAGCTTTAGGCATGTCCTTTTTTTCTTTTCCTTTTTTTTTAAAGGGTGACTACAACTTCCCTCCTCTTATTGACTTCTTGAAAATTTCTCATGTGTTGAATTTTCTTGCCAATTCCATACCCCAGGGCATTTTTTGAGGGCCTGTGTCTTTTACAGCCCTGCAGTCCTTGTGACTATATAAGCAACCATTGGCACTGGGTTTAAAGCTACTGTTGTGGGAAGCAGCCACAAGGCGGCAGCATTATTACGTTCTCAAGTCTTGTTACTAGGACAACACAGTCTTCCTGGAGGTAGTGTTCCGAGCTTGTAAATTAGAGTGCAATGTGCTGGGACAAGCCCCCAGAAGTTTATGTCTCCTAACTTATGTTTGTTTTTTAAATTTAATTTCTATTTCTTATCGGAGTAAATTTGATTAGAGTGTTGTGGTTTTCTGGCTGTACAGAATCTGCTCAATGATTCATACATATGTCTGTTCATCTTCGAACCTGTTAGCATGTATGTGATTACAGAATGTATATTTTAAAGGTATTGGTGATTATATAATTTATATATTTCATATGTTATATGTTTATATACATTTAACATACATTAGTATATGTATTTTAACCCCATTGTCCTAATTTACCCATCCTCCCACCTTTCATTTTGGCTAGCCATTAGTTTATTTGATAAGTCTGTGAGTGTCTTTTTCTGTGGAAATATGTTCATTGGTAGCAATCTTAGGATAACATGTATAAATGATGTCATAGGATATTTGTCATACCCTTTTGACTTACTTAACCTTATATGATTATTTCTAGGCTCAACTGTAGTCCTGAAAACGGCATTGTTCATTTTTTTCCCGAGGCTACTATTCCATTTGGTACGTATCCCACTTCGTCTTTGTCCATTCATCTGTTTATGGACCTTTTTTTTTGCTTCCATGTCTTTGCTATTTCAGTATTGTTGCAGTGCACATTTGCCTGCCTCTGTCTTTCCGATTCTGGTGGTCTTAGGTTATAGGCCCAAAAGATGCCCTGCCGCATCATATGGTAGCTCAATTTTTACGTTTTCAAGCAGCTCGATTCAGTTTGCATTAGTGCTGTTACGACTTTATATCCCACCAGCAGCTAGAAGGTACACACTTCTCTAAAACCCCTTCAGCATTTATAGCTTGTAGACTTTTTGCTGATGGTCATGACTGGTGTGAGCTGAAACCTTTTTGGAGGTTGGATACGCATGTGGCTAATAATTCCTTATGCTGAGCTTTAGGCATGTCCTATTTTTTCTTTTCCTTTTTTTTAAAATGAGTGAGTACAACTTCCCTCCTCTTATTGATTTCTTGAAAAGTTTCTTATGTGTTGAATTTTCTTGCCTATTCCCTACCCCAGGGCATTTTTTGAGTGCCTGTGTCATTTACAACCGTGCAGTCCTTGTGACTATATAAGCAACCATTGGCACTGGGTTTAAAGGTGCTCTTTTTGGAGACAGCCACAAGGCGGCAGCATTATTACGTTCTCAAGTCTTGTTACTAGGACAACAGAGTCTTCCTGGAGGTAGTGTTCCGAGCTTTTAAATTAGAGTGCAATGTGCTGGGACAAGCCCCCAGAAGTTTATGTCTCCTTACTTATGTTTGTTTTTTAAATTTAATTTGTATTTTTTATCGGAGTAAATTTGATTAGAGTGTTTTGATTGTCTGGCTGTACAGAATCTGTTCAATGATTCATACATATGTCTGTTCATCTTCGGATCCTGTTACCATGTATGTGATTACAGAATATATATTTTGAAGGTATTGGTGATTATATAATTCATATCATTTATATGTTATATGTTTATATACATTTAACTTATATTAGTATATGTATGTTAACCCCATAGTCCTAATTTACCCATCCCCCCACCTTTCATTTTGGCTAACCATTAGTTTATTTGATAAGTCTGTGAGTGTCTTTTTCTGTGGAAATATGTTCATTGGTAGCAATCTTAGGATAACATGTATAAATGATATCATAGGATATTTGTCATACCCTTTTGACTTACTTAACCTTATATGATTATTTCTAGGCTCAACTCTAGTCCTGAAAACGGCATTGTTCATTTTTTTCCATTGGCTACTATTCCATTTGGTACGTATACCATTTCGTCTTTGTTCATTCATCTGTTTATGGACCTTTTTTTGCTTCCATGTCTTGGCTATTTCAGTATTGTTGCAGTGCACATTTGCCTGCCTCTGTCTTTCCGATTCTGGTGGTCTTAGGTTATAGGCCCAAAAGGTGCCCTGCCGCATCGTATGGTAACTCAATTTTTACCTTTTCAAGCAGCTCCATTCAGTTTGCATTAGTGGTATTACTTCTTTACATCCCACCAGCAGCTAGAAGGTACACATTCCTCTAAAACCCCTTCAGCATTTATAGTTTGTAGACTTTTTGATGATGGTCATGACTGGTGTTACCTGAAACCTTTTTGAATTTGAATTTGCATGTGGCTAATAATTCCTTATACTGAGCTTTAGGCATGTCATTTTTTTCTTTTCCTTTTGTTTTAAAGAGTGAGTACAACTTCCCTCCTCTTATTGACTTCTTGAAAAGTTTCTCATGTGTTGAATTTTTTTGCCTATTCCCTACCCCAGGGCATTTTTTGAAGGCAGGTGTCATTTAGAGCCCTTCAGTCCTTGTGACTATTAAGCAACCTTTGGCACTGGGTTTAAAGCTGCTGTTGTGGGAAACAGCCACAAGGCGGCAGCATTATTACGTTCTCGCCTCTTCTTACTAGGGCAACAGAGTCTTCCTGGAGGTAGTTTTCCAAGGTTGTAAATTAGAGTGGAATGTGCTGGGACAAGCCCCCAGAAGTTTATGTCTCCTAACTTATGTTTGCTTTTTAAATTTAATTTCTATTTCTTATCGGAGTAAATTTGATTAGAGTGTTTTGATTGGCTGTACAGAATCTGCTCAATGATTCATACATATATCTGTTCATCTTCGGAACCTGTTATTATGTATGTGATTACAGAATGTATATTTTAAAGGTTTGGTGATTATATAATTTATATAGTTCATATGTTATATGTTTATATACATTTAACATACATTAGTATATGTATGTTAACCCCATAGTCCTAATTTACCCATCCTCCCACCTTTCATTTTGGCTAACCATTAGTTTATTTGATAAGTCTGTGAGTGTCTTTTTCTGTGGAAATATGTTCATTGGTAGCAATCTTAGGAAAACTTGTATAAATGATATCATAGGATATTTGTAATACCCTTTTGTCTTACTTAACCTTATATGATTATTTCTAGTCTCAACTCTAATCCTGAAAACGGCATTGTTCATTTTTTTCCCGAGGCTACTCTTCCATTCCGTCCATATACCACTTCTTCTTTGTCCATTCACCTGTTTATGGACCTTTTTTTTGCTTCCATGTCTTTGCTATTTCAGTATTGTTGCAGTGCACATTTGCCTGCCTCTGTCTTTCCGATTCTGGTGGTCTTAGGTTATAGGCCCAAAAGGTGCCCTGCCGCATCATATGGTAGTTCAATTTTTACGTTTTCAAGCAGCTCGATTCAGTTTGCTTTAGTGCTGTTACAACTTTATATCCCACCAGCAGCTAGAAGGTACACACTTCTCTAAAACCCCTTCAGCATTTATAGTTTGTAGACTTTTTGCTGATGGTCATGACTGGTGTGAGCTGAAACCTTTTTGGAGGTTGGATACGCATATGGCTAATAATTCCTTATGCTGAGCTTTAGGCATGTCCTATTTTTTCTTTTCCTTTTTTTTAAAAAGAGTGAGTACAACTTCCCTCCTCTTATTGATTTCTTGAAAAGTTTCTTATGTGTTGAATTTTCTTGCCTATTCCCTGCCCCAGGGCATTTTTTGAGTGCCTGTGTCATTTACAACCGTACAGTCCTTGTGACTATATAAGCAACCATTGGCACTGGGTTTAAAGGTGCTGTTTTTGGAGACAGCCACAAGGCGGCAGCATTATTACGTTCTCAAGTCTTGTTACTAGGACAACAGAGTCTTCCTGGAGGTAGTGTTCCGAGCTTTTAAATTAGAGTGCAATGTGCTGGGACAAGCCCCCAGAAGTTTATGTCTCCTTACTTATGTTTGTTTTTTAAATTTAATTTGTATTTTTTATCGGAGTAAATTTGATTAGAGTGTTTTGATTGTCTGGCTGTACAGAATCTGTTCAATGATTCATACATATGTCTGTTCATCTTCGGATCCTGTTACCATGTATGTGATTACAGAATGTATATTTTGAAGGTATTGGTGATTATATAATTCATATCATTTATATGTTATATGTTTATATACATTTAACTTATATTAGTATATGTATGTTAACCCCATAGTCCTAATTTACCCATCCCCCCACCTTTCATTTTGGCTAACCATTAGTTTATTTGATAAGTCTGTGAGTGTCTTTTTCTGTGGAAATATGTTCATTGGTAGCAATCTTAGGATAACATGTATAAATGATATCATAGGATATTTGTCATACCCTTTTGACTTACTTAACCTTATATGATTATTTCTAGGCTCAACTCTAGTCCTGAAAACGGCATTGTTCATTGTTTTCCAGAGGCTACTATTCCATTTGGTATGTATACCATTTCGTCTTTGTCCATTCATCTGTTTATGGACCTTTTTTTGCTTCCATGTCTTGGCTATTTCAGTATTGTTGCAGTGCACATTTGCCTGCCTCTGTCTTTCCGATTCTGGTGGTCTTAGGTTATAGGCCCAAAAGGTGCCCTGCTGCATCGTATGGTAACTCAATTTTTACCTTTTCAAGCAGCTCCATTCAGTTTCATTAGTGGTATTACTTCTTTACATCCCACCAGCAGCTAGAAGGTACACATTCCTCTAAAACCCCTTCAGCATTTATAGTTTGTAGACTTTTTGATGATGGTCATGACTGGTGTTACCTGAAACCTTTTTGAATTTGAATTTGCATGTGGCTAATAATTCCTTATACTGAGCTTTAGGCATGTCATTTTTTTCTTTTCCTTTTGTTTTAAAGAGTGAGTACAACTTCCCTCCTCTTATTGACTTCTTGAAAAGTTTCTCATGTGTTGAATTTTTTTGCCTATTCCCTACCCCAGGGCATTTTTTGAAGGCAGGTGTCATTTAGAGCCCTTGAGTCCTTGTGACTATTAAGCAACCTTTGGCACTGGGTTTAAAGCTGCTGTTGTGGGAAACAGCCACAAGGCGGCAGCATTATTACGTTCTCACCTCTTCTCACTAGGGCAACAGAGTCTTCCTGGAGGTAGTTTTCCAAGGTTGTAAATTAGAGTGGAATGTGCTGGGACAAGCCCCCAGAAGTTTATGTCTCCTAACTTATGTTTGCTTTTTAAATTTAATTTCTATTTCTTATCGGAGTAAATTTGATTAGAGTGTTTTGATTGGCTGTACAGAATCTGCTCAATGATTCATACATATATCTGTTCATCTTCGGAACCTGTTATTATGTATGTGATTACAGAATGTATATTTTAAAGGTTTGGTGATTATATAATTTATATAGTTCATATGTTATATGTTTATATACATTTAACATACATTAGTATATGTTGGTTAACCCCATAGTCCTAATTTACCCATCCTCCCACCTTTCATTTTGGCTAACCGTTAGTATTTTTGATAAGTCTGTGACTGTCTTTTTCTGTGGAAATATGTTCATTGGTAGTAATCTTAGGAAAACATGTATAAATGATTTCATAGGATATTTGTCACACCCTTTTGACTTACTTAACCTTATATGACTATTTCTAGTCTCAACTGTAGTTCTGAAAACGGCATTGTTCATTTTTTTCCCGAGGCTACTCTTCCATTCTGTCCATATACCACTTCTTCTTTGTCCATTCACCTGTTTATGGACCATTTTTTGCTTCCATGTCTTGGGTATTTCAGTATTGTTGCAGTGCACATTTGCCTGCCTCTGTATTTCCGATTTTGGTGGTCTTAGGTTATAGGCCCAAAAGGTGCCCTGCCGCATCATATGGTAACTCAATTTTTACCTTTTCAAGCAGCTCCATTCAGTATGCGTTAGTGCTGTTACCACTTTACATCCCACCAGCAGGTAGAATGTACACAATTCTCTAAAACCCCTTCAGCATTTATAGTTTGTAGACTTTTTGCTGATGGTCATGACTGGTGTCACCTGAAACCTTTTTGAATTTGAATTTGCATGTGGCTAATAATTCCTTATACTGAGCTTTAGGCATGTCCTTTTTTTTTCTTTTCCTTTTTTTTTAAAGAGTGAGTACAACTTCCCTCCTCTTATTGACTTCTTGAAAAGTTACTCATGTGTTGAATTTTCTTGCCAATTCCATACCCCAGGGCATTTTTTGAGGGCCTGTGTCTTTTACAGCCCTGCAGTCCTTGTGACTATATAAGCAACCATTGGCACTGGGTTTAAAGCTACTGTTGTGGGAAGCAGCCAAAAGGCGGCAGCATTATTACGTTCTCAAGTCTTGTTACTAGGACAACACAGTCTTCCTGGAGGTAGTGTTCCGAGCTTGTAAATTAGAGTGCAATGTGCTGGGACAAGCCGCCAGAAGTTTATGTCTCCTAACTTATGTTTGTTTTTTAAATTTAATTTCTATTTCTTATCGGAGTAAATTTGATTAGAGTGTTGTGGTTTTCTGGCTGTACAGAATCTGCTCAATGATTCATACATATGTCTGTTCATCTTCGAACCTGTTAGCATGTATGTGATTACAGAATGTATATTTTAAAGGTATTGGTGATTATATAATTTATATATTTCATATGTTATATGTTTATATACATTTAACATACATTAGTATATGTATTTTAACCCCATTGTCCTAATTTACCCATCCTCCCACCTTTCATTTTGGCTAGCCATTAGTTTATTTGATAAGTCTGTGAGTGTCTTTTTCTGTGGAAATATGTTCATTGGTAGCAATCTTAAGATAACATGTATAAATGATGTCATAGGATATTTGTCATACCCTTTTGACTTACTTAACCTTATATGATTATTTCTAGGCTCAACTGTAGTCCTGAAAACGGCATTGTTCATTTTTTTCCAGAGGCTACTATTCCATTTGGTACGTATCCCACTTCTTCTTTGTCCATTCATCTGTTTATGGACCTTTTTTTTTGCTTCCATGTCTTTGCTATTTCAGTATTGTTGCAGTGCACATTTGCCTGCCTCTGTCTTTCCGATTCTGGTGGTCTTAGGTTATAGGCCCAAAAGGTGCCCTGCCACATCATATGGTAGCTCAATTTTTATGTTTTCAAGCAGCTCGATTCAGTTTGCATTAGTGCTGTTACGACTTTATATCCCACCAGCAGCTAGAAGGTACACACTTCTCTAAAACCCCTTCAGCATTTATAGTTTGTAGACTTTTTGCTGATGGTCATGACTGGTGTGAGCTGAAACCTTTTTGGAGGTTGGATACGCATGTGGCTAATAATTCCTTATGCTGAGCTTTAGGCATGTCCTATTTTTTCTTTTCCTTTTTTTTAAAATGAGTGAGTACAACTTCCCTCCTCTTATTGATTTCTTGAAAAGTTTCTTATGTGTTGAATTTTCTTGCCTATTCCCTACCCCAGGGCATTTTTTGAGTGCCTGTGTCATTTACAACCGTGCAGTCCTTGTGACTATATAAGCAACCATTGGCACTGGGTTTAAAGGTGCTGTTTTTGGAGACAGCCACAAGGCGGCAGCATTATTACGTTCTCAAGTCTTGTTACTAGGACAACAGAGTCTTCCTGGAGGTAGTGTTCCGAGCTTTTAAATTAGAGTGCAATGTGCTGGGACAAGCCCCCAGAAGTTTATGTCTCCTTACTTATGTTTGTTTTTTAAATTTAATTTGTATTTTTTATCGGAGTAAATTTGATTAGAGTGTTTTGATTGTCTGGCTGTACAGAATCTGTTCAATGATTCATACATATATCTGTTCATCTTCGGAACCTGTTAGCATGTATGTGATTACAGAATGTATATTTTAAAGGTATTGGTAATTATATTATTTATATAGTTTATATATTATATGTTTATATACATTTAACATACATTAGTATATGTATGTTAACCCCATTGTCCTAATTTACCCATCCTCCCACCTTTCATTTTGGCTAACCATTAGTTTATTTGATAAGTCTGTGAGTGTCTTTTTCTGTGGAAATATGTTCATTGGTAGCAATCTTAGGATAACATGTATTAATGATATCATAGGATATTTGTCATACCCTTTTGACTTACTTAACCTTATATGATTATTTCTAGGCTCAACTCTAGTCCTGAAAACGGAATTGTTCATTTTTTTCCAGAGGCTTCTATTCCATTTGGTACGTGTACCATTTCGTCTTTGTCCATTCATCTGTTTATGGACCTTTTTTTTGCTTCCATGTCTTGGCTATTTCAATATTGTTGCAGTGCACATTTGCCTGCCTCTGTCTTTCCGAATCCAGTTGTCTTAGGTTATAGGCCCAAAATGTGCCCTGCCGCATCATATGGTAGCTCAATGTTTACCTTTTCAAGCAGCTCGATTCAGTTTGCGTTACTGCTGTTACCACTTTACATCCCACCAGCAGCTAGAAGGTACACAGTTCTCTAAAACCCCTTCAGCATTTATAGTTTGTAGACTTTTTGCTGATGGTCATGACTGGTGTGAGCTGAAACCTTTTTGGAGGTTGGATACACATGTGGCTAATAATTCCTTATGCTGAGCTTTAGGCATGTCCTTTTTTTCTTTTCCTTTTTTTTTAAAGGGTGACTACAACTTCCCTCCTCTTATTGACTTCTTGAAAATTTCTCATGTGTTGAATTTTCTTGCCAATTCCATACCCCAGGGCATTTTTTGAGGGCCTGTGTCTTTTACAGCCCTGCAGTCCTTGTGACTATATAAGCAACCATTGGCACTGGGTTTAAAGCTACTGTTGTGGGAAGCAGCCACAAGGCGGCAGCATTATTACGTTCTCAAGTCTTGTTACTAGGACAACACAGTCTTCCTGGAGGTAGTGTTCCGAGCTTGTAAATTAGAGTGCAATGTGCTGGGACAAGCCCCCAGAAGTTTATGTCTCCTAACTTATGTTTGTTTTTTAAATTTAATTTCTATTTCTTATCGGAGTAAATTTGATTAGAGTGTTGTGGTTTTCTGGCTGTACAGAATCTGCTCAATGATTCATACATATGTCTGTTCATCTTCGAACCTGTTAGCATGTATGTGATTACAGAATGTATATTTAAAAGGTATTGGTGATTATATAATTTATATATTTCATATGTTATATGTTTATATACATTTAACATACATTAGTATATGTATTTTAACCCCATTGTCCTAATTTACCCATCCTCCCACCTTTCATTTTGGCTAGCCATTAGTTTATTTGATAAGTCTGTGAGTGTCTTTTTCTGTGGAAATATGTTCATTGGTAGCAATCTTAGGATAACATGTATAAATGATGTCATAGGATATTTGTCATACCCTTTTGACTTACTTAACCTTATATGATTATTTCTAGGCTCAACTGTAGTCCTGAAAACGGCATTGTTCATTTTTTTCCCGAGGCTACTATTCCATTTGGTACGTGTCCCACTTCGTCTTTGTCCATTCATCTGTTTATGGACCTTTTTTTTGCTTCCATGTCTTTGCTATTTCAGTATTGTTGCAGTGCACATTTGCCTGCCTCTGTCTTTCCGATTCTGGTGGTCTTAGGTTATAGGCCCAAAAGGTGCCCTGCCGCATCATATGGTAGCTCAATTTTTACGTTTTCAAGCAGCTCGATTCAGTTTGCATTAGTGCTGTTACGACTTTATATCCCACCAGCAGCTAGAAGGTACACACTTCTCTAAAACCCCTTCAGCATTTATAGTTTGTAGACTTTTTGCTGATGGTCATGACTGGTGTGAGCTGAAACCTTTTTGAATTTGAATTTGTATGTGGCTAATAATTCCTTATACTAAGCTTTAGGCATGTCCTTTTTTTTCTTTTCCTTTTTTTTTTAAAGAGTGAGTACAACTTCCCTCCTCTTATTGACTTCTTGGAAATTTCTCATGTGTTGAATGTTCTTGCCAATTCCCTACCCCAGGGCATATTTTGATTGCTTGTGTCATTTACAGCCCTGCAGTCCTTGTGACTATATAAGCAATCATTGGCACTGGGTTTAAAGTGCTGTTGTGGGAAGCAGCCGCAAGGCGGCAGCATTATTGCGTTCTCAAGTCTTGTTACTAGGAGAACAGAGTCTTCCTGGAGGTAGTGTTCTGAGCTTGTAAATTAGAGTGCAATATGCTGGGACAAGCCCCCAGAAGTTTATGTCTCCTAACTTATGTTTTTTTTTAAAATTTAATTTCTATTTCTTATCGGAGTAAATTTGATTAGAGTGTTTTGATTGTCTGGCTGTACAGAATCTGCTCAATGATTCATACATATGTCTGTTCATCTTCGGATCCTGTTACCATGTGTGTGATCACAGAATATATATTTTGAACGTATTGGTGATTATATAATTCATATCGTTTATATGTTATATGTTTATATACATTTAACTTACATTAGTATATGTATGTTAACCCCATAGTCCTAACTTACCCATCCCCCCACCTTTCATTTTGGCTAACCATTAGTTTATTTGATAAGTCTGTGAGTGTCTTTTTCTGTGGAAATATGTTCATTGGTAGCAATCTTAAGAAAACTTGTATAAATGATATCATAGGATATTTGTCATACCCTTTTGACTTACTTAACCTTATATGATTTTTTCTAGGCTCAACTGTAGTCCTGAAAACAGCATTGTTCATTTTTCTCCCGAGGCTACTATTCCATTCTGTCCGTATACCACTTCTTCTTTGTCCATTCATCTGTTTATGGACCTTTTTTTTGCTTCCATATCTTGGCTATTTCAGTATTGTTGCAGTGCATATTTGCCTGCCTCTGTCTTTCCAATTTTGGTGGTCTTAGATTATAGGCCCAAAAGGTGCCCTGCCGCATCATTTGGTAGCTCAATTTTTACCTTTTCAAGCAGCTCGATTCAGTTTGCGTTAGTGCTGTTTCCACTTTACATCCCACCAGCAGCTAGAAGGTACACAGATCTCTAAAACCCCTTCAGCATTTATACTTTGTAGACATTTTGCTGATGGTAATGACTGGTGTGAGCTGAAACCTTTTTGAATTTGAATTTGTATGTGGCTAATAATTCCTTATACTAAGCTTTAGGCATGTCCTTTTTTTTCTTTTCCTTTTTTTTTTTAAAGAGTGAGTACAACTTCCCTCCTCTTATTGATTTCTTGAAAAATTTCTCATGTGTTGGATTTTCTTGCCTATTCCCTACCCCAGGGCAATTTTTGAGGGCCTGTGTCATTTACAGCCCTGCAGTCCTTGGGACTATATAAGCAACCATTGTCACTGGGTTTAAAGCTGCTGTTTTGGGAGACAGCCACAAGGCAGCAGCATTATTACGTTCTCAAGTCTTGTTACTAGGACAACAGAGTCTTCCTGGAGGTAGTGTTCCGAGCTTGTAAATTAGAGTGCAATGTGCTGGGACAAGCCCCCAGAAGTTTATGTCTCCTTACTTATGTTTGTTTTTTAAATTTAATTTGTATTTTTTATCGGAGTAAATTTGATTAGAGTGTTTTGATTGTCTGGCTGTACAGAATCTGTTCAATGATTCACACATATGTCTGTTCATTTTCGGATCCTGTTACCATGTATGTGATTACAGAATGTATATTTTGAAGGTATTGGTGATTATATAATTCATATCATTTATATGTTATATGTTTATATACATTTAACTTATATTAGTATATGTATGTTAACCCCATAGTCCTAATTTACCCATCCTCCCACCTTTCATTTTGGCGAACCATTAGTTTATTTGATAAGTCTGTGAGTGTCTTTTTCTGTGGAAATATGTTCATTGGTAGCAATCTTAGGAAAACTTGTATAAATAATATCATAGGATATTTGTAATACCCTTTTGTCTTACTTAACCTTATATGATTATTTCTAGTCTCAACTCTAGTCCTGAAAACGGCATTGTTCATTTTTTTCCCGAGGCTACTCTTCATTCTGTCCATATACCACTTCTTCTTTGTCCATTCACCTGTTTATGGACCTTTTTTTTGCTTCCATGCCTTTGCTATTTCAGTATTGTTGCAGTGCACATTTGGCTGCCTCTGTCTTTCCGATTCTGGTGGTCTTAGGTTATAGGCCCAAAAGGTGCCCTGCCGCATCATATGGTAGTTCAATTTTTACGTTTTCAAGCAGCTCGATTCAGTTTGCATTAGTGCTGTTACAACTTTATATCCCACCAGCAGCTAGAAGGTACACACTTCTCTAAAACCCCTTCAGCATTTATAGTTTGTAGACTTTTTGCTGATGGTCATGACTGGTGTGAGCTGAAACCTTTTTGGAGGTTGGATACGCATGTGGCTAATAATTCCTTATGCTGAGCTTTAGGCATGTCCTATTTTTTCTTTTCCTTTTTTTTAAAAAGAGTGAGTACAACTTCCCTCCTCTTATTGATTTCTTGAAAAGTTTCTTATGTGTTGAATTTTCTTGCCTATTCCCTACCCCAGGGCATTTTTTGAGTGCCTGTGTCATTTACAACCGTGCAGTCCTTGTGACTATATAAGCAAGCATTGGCACTGGGTTTAAAGGTGCTGTTTTTGAAGACAGCCACAAGGCGGCAGCATTGTTACGTTCTCAAGTCTTGTTACTAGGACAACAGAATCTTCCTGGAGGTAGTGTTCCGAGCTTTTAAATTAGAGTGCAATGTGCTGGGACAAGCCCCCAGAAGTTTATGTCTCCTTACTTATGTTTGTTTTTTAAATTTAATTTGTATTTTTTATCGGAGTAAATTTGATTAGAGTGTTTTGATTGTCTGGCTGTACAGAATCTGTTCAATGATTCATACATATGTCTGTTCATCTTCGGATCCTGTTACCATGTATGTGATTACAGAATGTATATTTTGAAGGTATTGGTGATTATATAATTCATATCATTTATGTGTTATATGTTTATATACATTTAACTTATATTAGTATATGTATGTTAACCCCATAGTCCTAATTTACCCATCCCCCCACCTTTCATTTTGGCTAACCATTAGTTTATTTGATAAGTTTGTGAGTGTCTTTTTCTGTGGAAATATGTTCATTGGTAGCAATCTTAGGATAACATGTATAAATGATATCATAGGATATTTGTCATACCCTTTTGACTTACTTAACCTTATATGATTATTTCTAGGCTCAACTCTAGTCCTGAAAACGGCATTGTTCATTTTTTTCCAGAGGCTACTATTCCATTTGGTACGTATACCATTTCGTCTTTGTCCATTCATCTGTTTATGGACCTTTTTTTGCTTCCATGTCTTGGCTATTTCAGTATTGTTGCAGTGCACAATTGCCTGCCTCTGTCTTTCCGATTCTGGTGGTCTTAGGTTATAGGCCCAAAAGGTGCCCTGCTGCATCGTATGGTAACTCAATTTTTACCTTTTCAAGCAGCTCCATTCAGTTTGCATTAGTGGTATTACTTCTTTACATCCCACCAGCAGCTAGAAGGTACACATTCCTCTAAAACCCCTTCAGCATTTATAGTTTGTAGACTTTTTGATGATGGTCATGACTGGTGTTACCTGAAACCTTTTTGAATTTGAATTTGCATGTGGCTAATAATTCCTTATACTGAGCTTTAGGCATGTCATTTTTTTCTTTTCCTTTTGTTTTAAAGAGTGAGTACAACTTCCCTCCTCTTATTGACTTCTTGAAAAGTTTCTCATGTGTTGAATTTTTTTGCCTATTCCCTACCCCAGGGCATTTTTTGAAGGCAGGTGTCATTTAGAGCCCTTCAGTCCTTGTGACTATTAAGCAACCTTTGGCACTGGGTTTAAAGCTGCTGTTGTGGGAAACAGCCACAAGGCGGCAGCATTATTACGTTCTCACCTCTTCTTACTAGGGCAACAGAGTCTTCCTGGAGGTAGTTTTCCAAGGTTGTAAATTAGAGTGGAATGTGCTGGGACAAGCCCCCAGAAGTTTATGCCTCCTAACTTATGTTTGCTTTTTAAATTTAATTTCTATTTCTTATCGGAGTAAATTTGATTAGAGTGTTTTGATTGGCTGTACAGAATCTGCTCAATGATTCATACATATATCTGTTCATCTTCGGAACCTGTTATTATGTATGTGATTACAGAATGTATATTTTAAAGGTTTGGTGATTATATAATTTATATAGTTCATATGTTATATGTTTATATACATTTAACATACATTAGTATATGTATGTTAACCCCATAGTCCTAATTTACCCATCCTCCCACCTTTCATTTTGGCTAACCGTTAGTATTTTTGATAAGTCTGTGACTGTCTTTTTCTGTGGAAATATGTTCATTGGTAGCAATCTTAGGATAACATGTATAAATGATGTCATAGGATATTTGTCATACCCTTTTGACTTACTTAACCTTCTATGATTATTTCTAGGCTCAACTGTAGTCCTGAAAACGGCATTGTTCATTTTTTTCCCGAGGCTACTATTCCATTTGGTACGTATCCCACTTCGTCTTTGTCCATTCATCTGTTTATGGACCTTTTTTTTTCTTCCATGTCTTTGCTATTTCAGTATTGTTGCAGTGCACATTTGCCTGCCTCTGTCTTTCCGATTCTGGTGGTCTTAGGTTATAGGCCCAAAAGGTGCCCTGCCGCATCATATGGTAGCTCAATTTTTACGTTTTCAAGCAGCTCGATTCAGTTTGCATTAGTGCTGTTACGACTTTATATCCCACCAGCAGCTAGAAGGTACACACTTCTCTAAAACCCCTTCAGCATTTATAGTTTGTAGACTTTTTGCTGATGGTCATGACTGGTGTGAGCTGAAACCTTTTTGGAGGTTGGATACGCATGTGGCTAATAATTCCTTATGCTGAGCTTTAGGCATGTCCTATTTTTTCTTTTCCTTTTTTTTAAAAAGAGTGAGTACAACTTCCCTCCTCTTATTGATTTCTTGAAAAGTTTCTTATGTGTTGAATTTTCTTGCCTATTCCCTACCCCAGGGCAATTTTTGAGGGCCTGTGTCATTTACAGCCCTGCAGTCCTTGTGATTATATAAGCAACCATTGTCATTGGGTTTAAAGCTGCTGTTTTTGGAGACAGCCACAAGGCGGCAGCATTAGTACGTTCTCAACTCTTGTTACTAGGACAACAGAGTCTTCCTGGAGGTAGTGTTCCGAGCTTTTAAATTAGAGTGCAATGTGCAGGGACAAGCCCCCAGAAGTTTATGTCTCCTTACTTATGTTTGTTTTTTAAATTTAATTTGTATTTTTTATCGGAGTAAATTTGATTAGAGTGTTTTGATTGTCTCGCTGTACAGAATCTGTTCAATGATTCATACATATGTCTGTTCATCTTCGGATCCTGTTACCATGTATGTGATCACAGAATATATATTTTGAAGGTATTGGTGATTATATAATTCATATCGTTTATATGTTATATGTTTATATACATTTAACTTACATTAGTATATGTATGTTAACCCCATAGTCCTAAATTACCCATCCCCCCACCTTTCATTTTGGCTAACCATTAGTTTATTTGATAAGTCTGTGAGTGTCTTTTTCTGTGGAAATATGTTCATTGGTAGCAATCTTAAGAAAACTTGTATAAATGATATCATAGGATATTTGTCATACCCTTTTGACTTACTTAACCTTATATGATTTTTTCTAGGCTCAACTGTAGTCCTGAAAACAGCATTGTTCATTTTTCTCCCGAGGCTACTATTCCATTCTGTCCGTATACCACTTCTTCTTTGTCCATTCATCTGTTTATGGACCTTTTTTTTGCTTCCATATCTTGGCTATTTCAGTATTGTTGCAGTGCATATTTGCCCCCCTCTGTCTTTCCAATTTTGGTGGTCTTAGGTTATAGGCCCAAAAGGTGCCCTGCCCCATCATTTGGTAGCTCAATTTTTACCTTTTCAAGCAGCTCGATTCAGTTTGCGTTAGTGCTGTTTCCACTTTACATCCCACCAGCAGCTAGAAGGTACACAGATCTCTAAAACCCCTTCAGCATTTATAGTTTGTAGACATTTTGCTGATGGTAATGACTGGTGTGAGCTGAAACCTTTTTGAATTTGAATTTGTATGTGGCTCATAATTCCTTATACTAAGCTTTAGGCATGTCCTTTTTTTTCTTTTCCTTTTTTTTTTAAAGAGTGAGTACAACTTCCCTCCTCTTATTGACTTCTTGGAAATTTCTCATGTGTTGAATGTTCTTGCCAATTCCCTACCCCAGGGCATATTTTGAGGGCTTGTGTCATTTACAGCCCTGCAGTCCTTGTGACTATATAAGCAATCATTGGCACTGGGTTTAAAGTGCTGTTGTGGGAAGCAGCCACAAGGCGGCAGCATTATTGCGTTCTCAAGTCTTGTTACTAGGAGAACAGAGTCTTCCTGGAGGTAGTGTTCCGAGCTTTTAAATTAGAGTGCAATGTGCTGGGACAAGCCCCCAGAAGTTTATGTCTCCTAACTTATGTTTTTTTTTTAAATTTAATTTCTATTTCTTATCGGAGTAAATTTGATTAGAGTGTTTTGATTGTCTGGCTGTACAGAATCTGCTCAATGATTCATACATATGTCTGTTCATCTTCGGATCCTGTTACCATGTATGTGATCACAGAATATATATTTTGAAGGTATTGGTGATTATATAATTCATATCGTTTATATGTTATATGTTTATATACATTTAACTTACATTAGTATATGTATGTTAACCCCATAGTCCTAACTTACCCATCCCCCCACCTTTCATTTTGGCTAACCATTAGTTTATTTGATAAGTCTGTGAGTGTCTTTTTCTGTGGAAATATGTTCATTGGTAGCAATCTTAAGAAAACTTGTATAAATGATATCATAGGATATTTGTCATACCCTTTTGACTTACTTAACCTTATATGATTTTTTCTAGGCTCAACTGTAGTCCTGAAAACAGCATTGTTCATTTTTCTCCCGAGGCTACTATTCCATTCTGTCCGTATACCACTTCTTCTTTGTCCATTCATCTGTTTATGGACCTTTTTTTTGCTTCCATATCTTGGCTATTTCAGTATTGTTGCAGTGCACATTTGCCTGCCTCTGTCTTTCCGATTCTGGTGGTCTTAGGTTATAGGCCCAAAAGGTGCCCTGCCGCATCATATGGTAGCTCAATTTTTACGTTTTCAAGCAGCTCGATTCAGTTTGCATTAGTGATGTTACGACTTTATATCCCACCAGCAGCTAGAAGGTACACACTTCTCTAAAACCCCTTCAGCATTTATAGTTTGTAGACTTTTTGCTGATGGTCATGACTGGTGTGAGCTGAAACCTTTTTGGAGGTTGGATACGCATGTGGCTAATAATTCCTTATGCTGAGCTTTAGGCATGTCCTATTTTTTCTTTTCCTTTTTTTTAAAAAGAGTGAGTACAACTTCCCTCCTCTTATTGATTTCTTGAAAAGTTTCTTATGTGTTGAATTTTCTTGCCTATTCCCTACCCCAGGGCATTTTTTGAGTGCCTGTGTCATTTACAACCGTACAGTCCTTGTGACTATATAAGCAACCATTGGCACTGGGTTTAAAGGTGCTGTTCTTGGAGACAGCCACAAGGCGGCAGCATTATTACGTTCTCAAGTCTTGTTACTAGGACAACAGAGTCTTCGTGGAGGTAGTGTTCCGAGCTTTTAAATTAGAGTGCAATGTGCTGGGACAAGCCCCCAGAAGTTTATGTCTCCTTACTTATGTTTGTTTTTTAAATTTAATTTGTATTTTTTATCGGAGTAAATTTGATTAGAGTGTTTTGATTGTCTGGCTGTACAGAATCTGTTCAATGATTCATACATATGTCTGTTCATCTTCGGATCCTGTTACCATGTATGTGATTACAGAATGTATATTTTGAAGGTATTGGTGATTATATAATTCATATCATTTATATGTTATATGTTTATATACATTTAACTTATATTAGTATATGTATGTTAACCCCATAGTCCTAATTTACCCATCCCCCCACCTTTCATTTTGGCTAACCATTAGTTTATTTGATAAGTCTGTGAGTGTCTTTTTCAGTGGAAATATGTTCATTGGTAGCAATCTTAGGATAACATGTATAAATGATATCATAGGATATTTGTCATACCCTTTTGACTTACTAAACCTTATATGATTATTTCTAGGCTCAACTCTAGTCCTGAAAACGGCATTGTTCATTTTTTTCCAGAGGCTACTATTCCATTTGGTACGTATACCATTTCGTCTTTGTCCTTTCATCTGTTTATGGACCTTTTTTTTGCTTCCATGTCTTGGCTATTTCAATATTGTTGCAGTGCACATTTGCCTGCCTCTGTCTTTCCGAATCCGGTGGTCTTAGGTTATAGGCCCAAAAGGTGCCCTGCCGCATCATATGGTAGCTCAATGTTTACCTTTTCAAGCAGCTCAATTCAGTTTGCGTTACTGCTGTTACCACTTTACATCCAAACAGCAGCTAGAAGGTACACAGTTCTCTAAAACCCCTTCAGCATTTATAGTTTGTAGACTTTTTGCTGATGGTCATGACTGGTGTGAGCTGAAACCTTTTTGCAGGTTGGATACGCATGTGGCTAATAATTCCTTATGCTGAGCTTTAGGCATGTCCTTTTTTTCTTTTCCTTTTTTTTTAGAGTGAGTACAACTTCCGTACTCTTATTGACTTCTTGAACATTTCTCATGTGTTGAATTTCCTTGCCTATTCCCTACACCAGGGCATTTTTTGAGGGCCTGTGTCTTTTACAGCCCTGCAGTCCTTGTGACTATATAAGCAACCATTGGTACTGGGTTTAAAGCTACTGTTGTGGGAAGCAGCCACAAGGCGGCAGCATTATTACGTTCTCAAGTCTTGTTACTAGGACAACACAGTCTTCCTGGAGGTAGTGTTCCGAGCTTTTAAATTAGAGTGCAATGTGCAGGGACAAGCCCCCAGAAGTTTATGTCTCCTTACTTATGTTTGTTTTTTAAATTTAATTTGTATTTTTTATCGGAGTAAATTTGATTAGTGTGTTTTGATTGTCTGGCTGTACAGAATCTGTTCAATGATTCATACATATGTCTGTTCATCTTCGGATCCTGTTACCATGTATGTGATCGCAGAATATATATTTTGAAGGTATTGGTGATTATATAATTCATATCGTTTATATGTTATATGTTTATATACATTTAACTTACATTAGTATATGTATGTTACCCCCATAGTCCTAAATTACCCATCCCCCCACCTTTCATTTTGGCTAACCATTAGTTTATTTGATAAGTCTGTGAGTGTCTTTTTCTGTGGAAATATGTTCATTGGTAGCAATCTTAAGAAAACTTGTATAAATGATATCATAGGATATTTGTCGTACCCTTTTGACTTACTTAACCTTATATGATTTTTTCTAGGCTCAACTGTAGTCCTGAAAACAGCATTGTTCATTTTTCTCCCGAGGCTACTATTCCATTCTGTCCGTATACCACTTCTTCTTTGTCCATTCATCTGTTTATGGACCTTTTTTTTGCTTCCATATCTTGGCTATTTCAGTATTGTTGCAGTGCATATTTGCCTGCCTCTGTCTTTCCAATTTTGGTGGTCTTAGGTTATAGGCCCAAAAGGTGCCCTGCCCCATCATTTGGTAGCTCAATTTTTACCTTTTCAAGCAGCTCGATTCAGTTTGCGTTAGTGCTGTTTCCACTTTACATCCCACCAGCAGCTAGAAGGTACACAGATCTCTAAAACCCCTTCAGCATTTATAGTTTGTAGACATTTTGCTGATGGTAATGACTGGTGTGAGCTGAAACCTTTTTGAATTTGAATTTGTATGTGGCTCATAATTCCTTATACTAAGCTTTAGGCATGTCCTTTTTTTTCTTTTCCTTTTTTTTTTAAAGAGTGAGTACAACTTCCCTCCTCTTATTGACTTCTTGGAAATTTCTCATGTGTTGAATGTTCTTGCCAATTCCCTACCCCAGGGCATATTTTGAGGGCTTGTGTCATTTACAGCCCTGCAGTCCTTGTGACTATATAAGCAATCATTGGCACTGGGTTTAAAGTGCTGTTGTGGGAAGCAGCCACAAGGCGGCAGCATTATTGCGTTCTCAAGTCTTGTTACTAGGAGAACAGAGTCTTCCTGGGGGTAGTGTTCTGAGCTTGTAAATTAGAGTGCAATGTGCTGGGACAAGCCCCCAGAAGTTTATGTCTCCTAACTTATGTTTTTTTTTTAAATTTAATTTCTATTTCTTATCGGAGTAAATTTGATTAGAGTGTTTTGATTGTCTGGCTGTACAGAATCTGCTCAATGATTCATACATATGTCTGTTCATCTTCGGATCCTGTTACCATGTATGTGATCACAGAATATATATTTTGAAGGTATTGGTGATTATATAATTCATATCGTTTATATGTTATATGTTTATATACATTTAACTTACATTAGTATATGTATGTTAACCCCATAGTCCTAACTTACCCATCCCCCCACCTTTCATTTTGGCTAACCATTAGTTTATTTGATAAGTCTGTGAGTGTCTTTTTCTGTGGAAATATGTTCATTGGTAGCAATCTTAAGAAAACTTGTATAAATGATATCATAGGATATTTGTCATACCCTTTTGACTTACTTAACCTTATATGATTTTTTCTAGGCTCAACTGTAGTCCTGAAAACAGCATTGTTCATTTTTCTCCCGAGGCTACTATTCCATTCTGTCCGTATACCACTTCTTCTTTGTCCATTCATCTGTTTATGGACCTTTTTTTTGCTTCCATATCTTGGCTATTTCAGTATTGTTGCAGTGCACATTTGCCTGCCTCTGTCTTTCCGATTCTGGTGGTCTTAGGTTATAGGCCCAAAAGGTGCCCTGCCGCATCATATGGTAGCTCAATTTTTACGTTTTCAAACAGCTTGATTCAGTTTGCATTAGTGATGTTACGACTTTATATCCCACCAGCAGCTAGAAGGTACACACTTCTCTAAAACCCCTTCAGCATTTATAGTTTGTAGACTTTTTGCTGATGGTCATGACTGGTGTGAGCTAAAACCTTTTTGGAGGTTGGATACGCATGTGGCTAATAATTCCTTATGCTGAGCTTTAGTCATGTCCTATTTTTTCTTTTCCTTTTTTTTAAAAAGAGTGAGTACAACTTCCCTCCTCTTATTGATTTCTTGAAAAGTTTCTCATGTGTTGAATTTTCTTGCCTATTCCCTACCCCAGGGCATTTTTTGAGTGCCTGTGTCATTTACAACCGTACAGTCCTTGTGACTATATAAGCAACCATTGGCACTGGGTTTAAAGGTGCTGTTCTTGGAGACAGCCACAAGGCGGCAGCATTATTACGTTCTCAAGTCTTGTTACTAGGACAACAGAGTCTTCCTGGAGGTAGTGTTCCGAGCTTTTAAATTAGAGTGCAATGTGCTGGGACAAGCCCCCAGAAGTTTATGTCTCCTTACTTATGTTTGTTTTTTAAATTTAATTTCTATTTCTTATCGGAGTAAATTTGATTAGAGTGTTGTGGTTTTCTGGCTGTACAGAATCTGCTCAATGATTCATACATATGTCTGTTCATCTTCGAACCTGTTAGCATGTATGTGATTACAGAATGTATATTTTAAAGGTATTGGTGATTATATAATTTATATATTTCATATGTTATATGTTTATATACATTTAACATACATTAGTATATGTATTTTAACCCCATAGTCCTAATTTACCCATCCTCCCACCTTTCATTTTGGCTAGCCATTAGTTTATTTGATAAGTCTGTGAGTGTCTTTTTCTGTGGAAATATGTTCATTGGTAGCAATCTTAAGAAAACTTGTATAAATGATATCATAGGATATTTGTCATACCCTTTTGACTTACTTAACCTTATATGATTTTTTCTAGGCTCAACTGTAGTCCTGAAAACAGCATTGTTCATTTTTCTCCCGAGGCTACTATTCCATTCTGTCCGTATACCACTTCTTCTTTGTCCATTCATCTGTTTATGGACCTTTTTTTTGCTTCCATATCTTGGCTATTTCAGTATTGTTGCAGTGCATATTTGCCTGCCTCTGTCTTTCCAATTTTGGTGGTCTTAGGTTATAGGCCCAAAAGGTGCCCTGCCCCATCATTTGGTAGCTCAATTTTTACCTTTTCAAGCAGCTCGATTCATTTTGCGTTAGTGCTGTTTCCACTTTACATCCCACCAGCAGCTAGAAGGTACACAATGCTCTAAAACCCCTTCAGCATTTATAGTTTGTAGACTTTTTGCTGATGGTCATGACTGGTGTCACCTGAAACCTTTTTGAATTTGAATTTGCATGTGGCTAATAATTCCTTATACTGAGCTTTAGGCATGTCCTTTTTTATTCTTTTCCTTTTTTTTTTAAAGAGTGAGTACAACTTCCCTCCTCTTATTGACTTCTTGAAAATTTACTCATGTGTTGAATTTTTTTGCCTATTCCCTACTCCAGGGCATTCTTTGAGGGCCGGTGTCATTTAGAGCCCTGCAGTCCTTGTGACTATTAAGCAACCTTTGGCACTGGGTTTAAAGCTGCTGTTGTGGGAAACAGCCACAAGGTGGCAGCATTATTACGTTCTCAACTCTTGTTACTAGGGCAACAGAGTCTTCCTGGAGGTAGTTTTCCAAGGTTGTAAATTAGAGTGGAATGTGCTGGGACAAGCCCCCAGAAGTTTATGTCTCCTAACTTATGTTTGCTTTTTAAATTTAATTTCTATTTCTTATCAGAGTCAGTTTGCTTAGAGTGTTTTGATTGTCTGGCTGTACAGAATCTGCTCAATGATTCATACATATGTCTGTTCATCTTCGGATCCTGCTACCATGTACGTGATTACAGAATGTATATTTTTGAAGCTATTGGTGATGATATAATGCATATAGTTTATATGTGATATGTTTATATACATTTAACATACATTAGTATATGTATGTTAACCCCATTGTCCTAATTTACCCATCCTCCCACCTTTCATTTTGGCTAACCATTAGTTTATTTGATAAGTCTGTGAGTGTCTTTTTCTGTGGAAATATGTTCATTGGTAGCAATCTTAGGATAACATGTATTAATGATATCATAGGATATTTGTCATACCCTTTTGACTTACTTAACCTTATATGATTATTTCTAGGCTCAACTCTAGTCCTGAAAACGGCATTGTTCATTTTTTTCCAGAGGCTTCTATTCCATTTGGTACGTGTACCATTTCGTCTTTGTCCATTCATCTGTTTATGGACCTTTTTTTTGCTTCCATGTCTTGGCTATTTCAATATTGTTGCAGTGCACATTTGCCTGCCTCTGTCTTTCCGAATCCAGTTGTCTTAGGTTATAGGCCCAAAATGTGCCCTGCCACATCATATGGTAGCTCAATGTTTACCTTTTCAAGCAGCTCGATTCAGTTTGCGTTACTGCTGTTACCACTTTACATCCCACCAGCAGCTAGAAGGTACACAGTTCTCTAAAACCCCTTCAGCATTTATAGTTTGTAGACTTTTTGCTGATGGTCATGACTGGTGTGAGCTGAAACCTTTTTGGAGGTTGGATACGCATGTGGCTAATAATTCCTTATGCTGAGCTTTAGGCATGTCCTTTTTTTCTTTTCCTTTTTTTTTAAAGAGTGACTACAACTTCCCTCCTCTTATTGACTTCTTGAAAATTTCTCATGTGTTGAATTTTCTTGCCAATTCCATACCCCAGGGCATTTTTTGAGGGCCTGTGTCTTTTACAGCCCTGCAGTCCTTGTGACTATATAAGCAACCATTGGCACTGGGTTTAAAGCTACTGTTGTGGGAAGCAGCCACAAGGCGGCAGCATTATTACGTTCTCAAGTCTTGTTACTAGGACAACACAGTCTTCCTGGAGGTAGTGTTCCGAGCTTGTAAATTAGAGTGCAATGTGCTGGGACAAGCCCCCAGAAGTTTATGTCTCCTAACTTATGTTTGTTTTTTAAATTTAATTTCTATTTCTTATCGGAGTAAATTTGATTAGAGTGTTGTGGTTTTCTGGCTGTACAGAATCTGCTCAATGATTCATACATATGTCTGTTCATCTTCGAACCTGTTAGCATGTATGTGATTACAGAATGTATATTTTAAAGGTATTGGTGATTATATAATTTATATATTTCATATGTTATATGTTTATATACATTTAACATACATTAGTATATGTATTTTAACCCCATAGTCCTAATTTACCCATCCTCCCACCTTTCATTTTGGCTAGCCATTAGTTTATTTGATAAGTCTGTGAGTGTCTTTTTCTGTGGAAATATGTTCATTGGTAGCAATCTTAGGATAACATGTATAAATGATGTCCTAGGATATTTGTCATACCCTTTTGACTTACTTAACCTTATATGATTATTTCTAGGGTCAACTGTAGTCCTGAAAACGGCATTGTTCATTTTTTTCCCGAGGCTACTATTCCATTTGGTACGTATCCCACTTCGTCTTTCTCCATTCATCTGTTTATGGACCTTTTTTTTGCTTCCATGTCTTGGCTATTTCAATATTGTTGCAATGCACATTTGCCTGCCTCTCTCTTTCCGAATCTGGTGGTCTTAGGTTATAGGCCCAAAAGGTGCCCTGCCGCATCATATGGTAGCTCAATTTTTACCTTTTCAAGCAGCTCCATTCAGTTTGCGTTAGTGCTGTTGCCACTTTACATCCCACCAGCAGCTAGAAGGTACACACTTCTCTAAAACCCCTTCAGCATTTATAGCTTGTAGACTTTTTGCTGATGGTCATGACTGGTGTGAGCTGAAACCTTTTTGGAGGTTGGATACGCATGTGGCTAATAATTCCTTATGCTGAGCTTTAGGCATGTCCTATTTTTTCTTTTCCTTTTTTTTAAAATGAGTGAGTACAACTTCCCTCCTCTTATTGATTTCTTGAAAAGTTTCTTATGTGTTGAATTTTCTTGCCTATTCCCTACCCCAGGGCAATTTTTGAGGGCCTGTGTCATTTACAGCCCTGCAGTCCTTGTGATTATATAAGCAACCATTGTCATTGGGTTTAAAGCTGCTGTTTTTGGAGACAGCCACAAGGCGGCAGCATTAGTACGTTCTCAACTCTTGTTACTAGGACAACAGAGTCTTCCTGGAGGTAGTGTTCCGAGCTTTTAAATTAGAGTGCAATGTGCAGGGACAAGCCCCCAGAAGTTTATGTCTCCTTACTTATGTTTGTTTTTTAAATTTAATTTGTATTTTTTATCGGAGTAAATTTGATTAGAGTGTTTTGATTGTCTCGCTGTACAGAATCTGTTCAATGATTCATACATATGTCTGTTCATCTTCGGATCCTGTTACCATGTATGTGATCACAGAATATATATTTTGAAGGTATTGGTGATTATATAATTCATATCGTTTATATGTTATATGTTTATATACATTTAACTTACATTAGTATATGTATGTTAACCCCATAGTCCTAAATTACCCATCCCCCCACCTTTCATTTTGGCTAACCATTAGTTTATTTGATAAGTCTGTGAGTGTCTTTTTCTGTGGAAATATGTTCATTGGTAGCAATCTTAAGAAAACTTGTATAAATGATATCATCGGATATTTGTCATACCCTTTTGACTTACTTAACCTTATATGATTTTTTCTAGGCTCAACTGTAGTCCTGAAAACAGCATTGTTCATTTTTCTCCCGAGGCTACTATTCCATTCTGTCCGTATACCACTTCTTCTTTGTCCATTCATCTGTTTATGGACCTTTTTTTTGCTTCCATATCTTGGCTATTTCAGTATTGTTGCAGTGCATATTTGCCTGCCTCTGTCTTTCCAATTTTGGTGGTCTTAGGTTATAGGCCCAAAAGGTGCCCTGCCCCATCATTTGGTAGCTCAATTTTTACCTTTTCAAGCAGCTCGATTCAGTTTGCGTTAGTGCTGTTTCCACTTTACATCCCACCAGCAGCTAGAAGGTACACAGATCTCTAAAACCCCTTCAGCATTTATAGTTTGTAGACATTTTGCTGATGGTAATGACTGGTGTGAGCTGAAACCTTTTTGAATTTGAATTTGTATGTGGCTCATAATTCCTTATACTAAGCTTTAGGCATGTCCTTTTTTTTCTTTTCCTTTTTTTTTTAAAGAGTGAGTACAACTTCCCTCCTCTTATTGACTTCTTGGAAATTTCTCATGTGTTGAATGTTCTTGCCAATTCCCTACCCCAGGGCATATTTTGAGGGCTTGTGTCATTTACAGCCCTGCAGTCCTTGTGACTATATAAGCAATCATTGGCACTGGGTTTAAAGTGCTGTTGTGGGAAGCAGCCACAAGGCGGCAGCATTATTGCGTTCTCAAGTCTTGTTACTAGGAGAACAGAGTCTTCCTGGAGGTAGTGTTCCGAGCTTTTAAATTAGAGTGCAATGTGCTGGGACAAGCCCCCAGAAGTTTATGTCTCCTAACTTATGTTTTTTTTTTAAATTTAATTTCTATTTCTTATCGGAGTAAATTTGATTAGAGTGTTTTGATTGTCTGGCTGTACAGAATCTGCTCAATGATTCATACATATGTCTGTTCATCTTCGGATCCTGTTACCATGTATGTGATCACAGAATATATATTTTGAAGGTATTGGTGATTATATAATTCATATCGTTTATATGTTATATGTTTATATACATTTAACTTACATTAGTATATGTATGTTAACCCCATAGTCCTAACTTACCCATCCCCCCACCTTTCATTTTGGCTAACCATTAGTTTATTTGATAAGTCTGTGAGTGTCTTTTTCTGTGGAAATATGTTCATTGGTAGCAATCTTAAGAAAACTTGTATAAATGATATCATAGGATATTTGTCATACCCTTTTGACTTACTTAACCTTATATGATTTTTTCTAGGCTCAACTGTAGTCCTGAAAACAGCATTGTTCATTTTTCTCCCGAGGCTACTATTCCATTCTGTCCGTATACCACTTCTTCTTTGTCCATTCATCTGTTTATGGACCTTTTTTTTGCTTCCATATCTTGGCTATTTCAGTATTGTTGCAGTGCACATTTGCCTGCCTCTGTCTTTCCGATTCTGGTGGTCTTAGGTTATAGGCCCAAAAGGTGCCCTGCCGCATCATATGGTAGCTCAATTTTTACGTTTTCAAGCAGCTCGATTCAGTTTGCATTAGTGATGTTACGACTTTATATCCCACCAGCAGCTAGAAGGTACACACTTCTCTAAAACCCCTTCAGCATTTATAGTTTGTAGACTTTTTGCTGATGGTCATGACTGGTGTGAGCTGAAACCTTTTTGGAGGTTGGATACGCATGTGGCTAATAATTCCTTATGCTGAGCTTTAGGCATGTCCTATTTTTTCTTTTCCTTTTTTTTAAAAAGAGTGAGTACAACTTCCCTCCTCTTATTGATTTCTTGAAAAGTTTCTTATGTGTTGAATTTTCTTGCCTATTCCCTACCCCAGGGCATTTTTTGAGTGCCTGTGTCATTTACAACCGTACAGTCCTTGTGACTATATAAGCAACCATTGGCACTGGGTTTAAAGGTGCTGTTTTTGGAGACAGCCACAAGGCGGCAGCATTATTACGTTCTCAAGTCTTGTTACTAGGACAACAGAGTCTTCCTGGAGGTAGTGTTCCGAGCTTTTAAATTAGAGTGCAATGTGCTGGGACAAGCCCCCAGAAGTTTATGTCTCCTTACTTATGTTTGTTTTTTAAATTTAATTTGTATTTTTTATCGGAGTAAATTTGATTAGAGTGTTTTGATTGTCTGGCTGTACAGAATCTGTTCAATGATTCATACATATGTCTGTTCATCTTCGGATCCTGTTACCATGTATGTGATTACAGAATGTATATTTTGAAGGTATTGGTGATTATATAATTCATATCATTTATATGTTATATGTTTATATACATTTAACTTATATTAGTATATGTATTTTAACCCCATAGTCCTAATTTATCCATCCCCCCACCTTTCATTTTGGCTAACCATTAGTTTATTTGATAAGTCTGTGAGTGTCTTTTTCTGTGGAAATATGTTCATTGGTAGCAATCTTAGGATAACATGTATAAATGATATCATAGGATATTTGTCATACCCTTTTGACTTACTTAACCTTATATGATTATTTCTAGGCTCAACTCTAGTCCTGAAAACGGCATTGTTCATTTTTTTCCAGAGGCTACTATTCCATTTGGTACGTATACCATTTCGTCTTTGTCCATTCATCTGTTTATGGACCTTTTTTTTGCTTCCATGTCTTGGCTATTTCAATATTGTTGCAGTGCACATTTGCCTGCCTCTGTCTTTCCGAATCCGGTGGTCTTAGGTTATAGGCCCAAAAGGTGCCCTGCCGCATCATATGGTAGCTCAGTGTTTACCTTTTCAAGCAGCTCGATTCAGTTTGCGTTACTGCTGTTACCACTTTACATCCAAACAGCAGCTAGAAGGTACACAGTTCTCTAAAACCCCTTCAGCATTTATAGTTTGTAGACTTTTTGCTGATGGTCATGACTGGTGTGAGCTGAAACCTTTTTGGAGGTTGGATACGCATGTGGCTAATAATTCCTTATGCTGAGCTTTAGGCATGTCCTTTTTTTCTTTTCCTTTTTTTTAAAGAGTGAGTACAACTTCCGTACTCTTATTGACTTCTTGAAAATTTCTCATGTGTTGAATTTTCTTGCCAATTCCCTACACCAGGGTATTTTTTGAGGGCCTGTGTCTTTTACAGCCCTGCAGTCCTTGTGACTATATAAGCAACCATTGGCACTGGGTTTAAAGCTACTGTTGTGGGAAGCAGCCACAAGGCGGCAGCATTATTACGTTCTCAAGTCTTGTTACTAGGACAACACAGTCTTCCTGGAGGTAGTGTTCCGAGCTTGTAAATTAGAGTGCAATGTGCTGGGACAAGCCCCCAAAAGTTTATGTCTCCTAACTTATGTTTGTTTTTTAAATTTAATTTCTATTTCTTATCGGAGTAAATTTGATTAGAGTGTTTTGATTGTCTGGCTGTACAGAATCTGCTCAATGATTCATACATATGTCTGTTCATCTTCGGATCCTGTTACCATGTATGTGATTACAGAATGTATATTTTGAAGGTATTGGTGAATATATAATGCATATCATTTATATGTTATATGTTTATATACATTTAACATACATTAGTATATGTATGTTAACCCCATAGTCCTAATTTACCCATCCTCCCACCTTTCATTTTGGCTAACCATTAGTTTATATGATAAGTCTGTGAGTGTCTTTTTCTGTGGAAATATGTTCATTGGTAGCAATCTTAGGATAACATGTATAAATGATGTCATAGGATATTTGTCATACCCTTTTGACTTACTTAACCTTATATGATTATTTCTAGGCTCAACTCTAGTCCTGAAAATGGCATTGTTCATTTTTCTCCCGAGGCTACTATTCCATTCTGTCCGTATACCACTTCTTCTTTGTCCATTCATCTGTTTATGGACCTTTTTTTTGCTTCCATATCTTGGCTATTTCAGTATTGTTGCAGTGCATATTTGCCTGCCTCTGTCTTTCCAATTTTGGTGTTCTTAGGTTATAGGCCCAAAAGGTGCCCTGCCGCATCATTTGGTAGCTCAATTTTTACCTTTTCAAGCAGCTCGATTCAGTTTGCGTTAGTGCTGTTTCCACTTTACATCCCACCAGCAGCTAGAAGGTACACAGATCTCTAAAACCCCTTCAGCATTTATAGTTTGTAGACATTTTGCTGATGGTAATGACTGGTGTGAGCTGAAACCTTTTTGAATTTGAATTTGTATGTGGCTAATAATTCCTTATACTAAGCTTTAGGCATGTCCTTTTTTTTCTTTTCCTTTTTTTTTTAAAGAGTGAGTACAACTTCCCTCCTCTTATTGACTTCTTGGAAATTTCTCATGTGTTGAATGTTCTTGCCAATTCCCTACCCCAGGGCATATTTTGAGGGCTTGTGTCATTTACAGCCCTGCAGTCCTTGTGACTATATAAGCAATCATTGGCACTGGGTTTAAAGTGCTGTTGTGGAAAGCAGCCACAAGGCGGCAGCATTATTGCGTTCTCAAGTCTTGTTACTAGGAGAACAGAGTCTTCCTGGAGGTAGTGTTCTGAGCTTGTAAATTAGAGTGCAATATGCTGGGACAAGCCCCCAGAAGTTTATGTCTCCTAACTTATGTTTGTTTTTTAAATTTAATTTCTATTTCTTATCGGAGTAAATTTGATTAGAGTGTTGTGGTTTTCTGGCTGTACAGAATCTGCTCAATGATTCATACATATGTCTGTTCATCTTCGAACCTGTTAGCATGTATGTGATTACAGAATGTATATTTTAAAGGTATTGGTGATTATATAATTTATATATTTCATATGTTATATGTTTATATACATTTAACATACATTAGTATATGTATTTTAACCCCATAGTCCTAATTTACCCATCCTCCCACCTTTCATTTTGGCTAGCAATTAGTTTATTTGATAAGTCTGTGAGTGTCTTTTTCTGTGGAAATATGTTCATTGGTAGCAATCTTAGGATAACATGTATAAATGATGTCCTAGGATATTTGTCATACCCTTTTGACTTACTTAACCTTATATGATTATTTCTAGGCTCAACTGTAGTCCTGAAAACGGCATTGTTCATTTTTTTCCCGAGGCTACTATTCCATTTGGTACGTATCCCACTTCGTCTTTGTCCATTCATCTGTTTATGGACCTTTTTTTGCTTCCATGTCTTGGCTATTTCAGTATTGTTGCAGTGCACATTTGCCTGCCTCTGTCTTTCCGATTCTGGTGGTCTTAGGTTATAGGCCCAAAAGGTGCCCTGCCGCATCGTATGGTAACTCAATTTTTACCTTTTGAAGCAGCTCCATTCAGTTTCATTAGTGGTATTACTTCTTTACATCCCACCAGCAGCTAGAAGGTACACATTCCTCTAAAACCCCTTCAGCATTTATAGTTTGTAGACTTTTTGATGATGGTCATGACTGGTGTTACCTGAAACCTTTTTGAATTTGAATTTGCATGTGGCTAATAATTCCTTATACTGAGCTTTAGGCATGTCATTTTTTTCTTTTCCTTTTGTTTTAAAGAGTGAGTACAACTTCCCTCCTCTTATTGACTACTTGAAAAGTTTCTCATGTGTTGAATTTTTTTGCCTATTCCCTACCCCAGGGCATTTTTTGAAGGCAGGTGTCATTTAGAGCCCTTGAGTCCTTGTGACTATTAAGCAACCTTTGGCACTGGGTTTAAAGCTGCTGTTGTGGGAAACAGCCACAAGGCGGCAGCATTATTACGTTCTCCACTCTTCTTACTAGGGCAACAGAGTCTTCCTGGAGGTAGTTTTCCAAGGTTGTAAATTAGAGTGGAATGTGCTGGGACAAGCCCCCAGAAGTTTATGTCTCCTAACTTATGTTTGCTTTTTAAATTTAATTTCTATTTCTTATCGGAGTAAATTTGATTAGAGTGTTTTGATTGGCTGTACAGAATCTGCTCAATGATTCATACATATATCTGTTCATCTTCGGAACCTGTTATCATGTATGTGATTACAGAATGTATATTTTAAAGGTTTGGTGATTATATATTTTATATAGTTCATATGTTATATGTTTATATACATTTAACATACATTAGTATATGTATGTTAACCCCATAGTCCTAATTTACCCATCCTCCCACCTTTCATTTTGGCTAACCATTAGTTTATTTGATAAGTCTGTGAGTGTCTTTTTTTGTGGAAATATGTTCATTGGTAGCAATCTTAGGATAACATGTATAAATGATATCATAGGATATTTGTCATACCCTTTTGACTAACTTACCCTTATATGACTATTTCTAGTCTCAACTGTAGTTCTGAAAACGGCATTGTTCATTTTTTTCCCGAGGCTACTCTTCCATTCTGTCCATATACCACTTCTTCTTTGTCCATTCACCTGTTTATGGACCATTTTTTGCTTCCATGTCTTGGGT